>NC_135328.1:59704985-60330838 GCF_023851605.1 Tamandua tetradactyla | reverse complement strand
CTGTTGTCAAGAGGTGTGCACTCAATCCAGTTTCTACTGCTGGACTACCTAAACATAAAATGGACTTCTGAATTGACCTACCTTTGTGGATTGACCCCATCATGCTGCTTAGGTCAAGATATCCTAATGGGGGAGAAACTGGAGGCAGAAAAGCCCCACAGGAAAAAAAAAGTTGGGAGGAGGGAGAAACAGTTCTGCTTTAAGACAGGATGGATCCCAGAACTGAAAAAATATATAAAGGAGATGGGACACTAAATGAGGGAGAGAATTTAAACAAATCATAGGAGCTGGGGAGAAAATTCTGTATAGAACAGAATGGATCAAGATTCCAAGAGAAGGAACCAGAGAAAAGGAATCTTTCTCCTGGAGGTGAAACAATTGCACAAAAAGTGCAATCCTCAAAATTGTATTGCATATCCAGAGCAAGAATCAGATGAAGAAGAGCTGAGAAAATCTGAACACTTAAACATGGGCTACTCTAAAAGGTCCAAAATAAGTTGGACCAAGTGTCAAAGAAGAGCCTTAACACAAAGCCAATCAACATTAAAACCCTAGAAAAGAGGGTGGAACTGACCTTCAGGTTAATGCATCAAGATAACAAGATGCCAAGACATCAGCAAAAAATTACAAGTTATACTAAGAAACAGAAAGATATGGGTCAGTCAGGGGAACAAATTAAATCTTCAAGAGGTGACACAAAATTTGGAACAACTAATAAAAGAAGTTCAAACAAAGCTCCTAAATAAATTCAAGGAGGTGAAAAAAACATGCATAAAGACAGAAAGGACATGAAGACAATATGTGAGCATAAGAAGAATTTGAAAGTAAAAAAGTAACATAACAGAAATTAAGGGGATGAAAGGCAAAATAGTAAATATTGAAAATACACAAGAGGGCAGTCCAAGATGGCAGCATAGTTAGGTGTGGAATTTAGTTTTGTCCTCCAGAGCAGCTAGTAAATAGTAAGGATCTATATGGAACAGCTGTTGGGAGGACATGAGTGACTGTCCACCAGATTGTACACCAATCTGGAATGGGTGAAATGGCTGAGATCCCACACAGAACTGTAAATCCTCAAGTCACAGGGTCAGCACCCCTCCCCAGTGGGCATGGTAGGCTGGTTCCCTGAGGGGAAAGGGAACAGACTTTATTGGTAGCAAGGAGTTAGCTCAACCAAGCTCCAATTGCAGAATTAATTAACAAATTCTGACTGCTGAAAACAGCCCAGGATAGGAAAATTCCTATCCTGGAGTAAGCACTAAAGGAACCAGGAGTTTTCACCCCAGCAGAGAAGGTGTAGGGCTGATGAAAACAAAACGAAACAGAAAAAGGGGATTTTTGAGTTGGACAGTACAAAATACTGGAAAAAGGGCTGGACCCCATGAAAAGAGGGGCACATAGAGCCTGGGGATACATAGAGCCATGTACCAACTGTAGCTCTTGATTAGCAACCCCTGGTAGCTGTGGTCTGGCTCTGAAAGAGCTTTTTTGTGTGTCTTTTTTTTTTTTTACTTCTTAACAGCTCATTAGATAGAACTTTGAGCACTCTCAGGCTTCAGCACTGCCCCAGGCAAGGGCAAAATTAAGGTATGTCTGAGAGACAAAGTAAATAGGTGAATGGGGACAGTTTCCTAAAGGGTTGGGCCCAGCTCAAGTGATGTCCCTCCTCAGGGAATTCAGGCCCCAGGGGCTGGAAAACAGAAGTAAGCCCCCTATCTACCATAACCTCTCAACCACCACTGGCAGGGAGAGGCTGCGGAAATTAAAGGCACCTCATCACCTTATGGTATTGGGATGCTGTAGGCAGACAAGCACCACATGCTGGGCAGGATAGGAAAAGCACAGAGTCTGACAACATTCTGGTTCTCAGCCTCAGGAAAACTTAATACTGGCTACTCTCTCTTCCTGTGATGTGGGCCTGTTGGTCTGGGAAAATCTGACTGGTTGATCATATCTGAGGAGACCTTCCTCAAAAAAAGGTTCCATATAGACAGGGCAAGAAACAGAAAAACAAGAGCTGAAAAATTCTCATCAGTTAAACAGAATCTATGCTAAAGGTCTAGAATAAGTTGAACTGAATGCCAAGGAGCAGATAGAGAACAAAGCCATCCAACAAGAAAACCATAGGTAAAAGAGTGAAAATGACCTCCAGAACAAACTAAGGAAATCAAATGCCTAGATGCCAGCAAAAAAATAACAAGTCACACTAGGAAAGATATTGAAGATATGACCCAATCAAAGGAACAAACCCATAGGACTTTTGAAACCAGCAAGAGAAAAACAATCCATTGAATACAAGGGAAATGCAATGGGAATATATATGTGGATTTCTCAGTAGAAATCATGGAGGTGAGAAGGCTGTGGTATGATTTATTTAAGGTTCTGAAAGAGAAAAACTATCAAACAAGAGTTCTAACCCAGAAAAACTGTTCTTCAAAATTTAGAGGGACATTAAAATATTTTCAGACAAACAGTCACTGAGAGAATTTGTGACTAAGAGACAGTTCCACAAGAAATACTAAAGGGAGCACTACAGGCAGATAAGAAAAAACAGGAGAGAGAGGTCTGAGGAGAAGAGTGTATAAATGAAGACTATCAGTAAATGTACGAAGAGAAAAAAAAAGACCTGGCATATAAAATCTAAAAGACAAAATAGTAGAAGAAAGTATTGTGCTTACAGTAATAATAAATATTAATGGATTAAACTCCCCAATCAAAACATACAGACTGGCAGAATGGATTTCGCTTGCTTGTATTTTAGGTGCATGGTTTGGGAACTGAATCCGGGTCTCCTGCATGGAAGGCAAGCATTCTACCACTGAACCACCCGTGCACCCTGGTAGAATGGATTTAAAAACAGGACCCATCTATATGCTGTCTATAGGAGACTGACTTTAGACCCAAGGACAAAAACAGATTGAAAGTGAAAGGCTGGAAAAAAGATACTTCACACAAACAAAAACCAGAAAAGAGCAGAGGTAGCTATACAAATATCTGACAAATTAGACTTCAAATGTAAAACAATTAAAAGAGACAAAGAAGGACCCTATTATTAATAAAAGGAACAATTCAACAAGAAGACATAACAATCATAAATATTCATGCACCAAGCCAGAGTGCTCCAAAATAATGAGGCAAACACTGACAGCACTGAAGGGAGAAATAGACACCTCTACAAAATTAGTTGGAAACTTAAATTCCCCACTCTCATCAATGGATACAACATCTAGACAGAGGATAAATAAGGAAACAGAGATTTTGAATAATATGATAAATGAACCTAAACATAGACATTTACAGAACATTACACCCCACAACAGCAGGATACACATTTTTCTCAAGTACTCATGGATCATTCTCAAGGATAGACCATATGCTTGAGGCACAAAGAAAGTCTCAATAAATTTTAAAGATTGAAATCATATAAAACACTTTCTCACATTATAACGCAATGAAGTTGGAAATCAATAATAGGCAGAGGGCCAGAAAATTCACAAATATATGAAGGCTGAACAACACACTCTTAAACAACCAGTCTGTCAGGGAGAAATTACAATAGAAATCAGTAAATATCTCAAGGCAAATGAAAATGAAAACACAACATATCAAAATCTATGGGATGCAGCAAAGGCAGTGCTGAAAGGAAATTTATTGCCCTAAATGCCTATATTAAAAAAGAAGAAAGAGCAAAAAAATGAGGAATTAACTGTTTATCTGGAAGAATTAGAGAAACAGCAGCAAACTAACCTCAAAGCAAACAAAAGGAAAGAAACAACAAATAATAGAGCAGAAATAAATGAAACTGAGAAAAGGAAAGCAATTTAAAAAAATCAACAAAACCAGAAGTTGGTTCTTTGAGAAAGTCAATAAAATTGGTGGACCCTTACCTAGGCTGATGAGAGAGAGAGAGAGAGAGAGAGAGAGAGAGAGAGAGAATGCAAATAAATAAAATCAGAAATGGAAGAGGGGACATAACCACTGACGCCGCAGAAATAAAAGAGGTAATGAGAGGATACTATGAGCAACTATATGCTAATAAGCTAGACAACATAGATGAATTGGAAAACTACCTAGAAAGCCATGAACAACCAACACTGACTCGAGAAGAAATACTTTGCTGAAGACCTCAGAAAACCAGTCATAAGTAAAGATATTGAATCCACCATCAAGAATCTCCCAAGAAAGAAAAGTGCAGGACCAGATGGCTTCACATGTGAATTTTACCAAGTATTCAAGAAAGAATTAATACCAATCCTTTCCAAACTCTTAAGAAAAAATTGAAGATGAGGAAAAGCTACCTAACTAATTCTTTGGAATCCAGCATCACCCAAATACCGAAACCAGACAAAGATACTACAAGAAAAGAAAATTACAGACAAATCTCTTTAATGAATATAGATGCAAAAATCTTCAACAGAATGCTTGCAAATTGAATCCAGCAGCACATTAAAAGAATTATGCACCATTTTCAAGTGGGATATATTCCAGGTATGCAAGCCTGGTTCAACAAAGGAAATCAATTAATGTAATGCACCATATCAACAAATCAAAGCAGAAAAACCACATGATCATCTCGGTTGATGCAGAAAAGGCACTTGACAAAATTCAACATCATTTCTTGATGAAAACACTTCAAAAGATAGGAATAGAAGGGAACTTTCTTACCATGATAAAGGGAATATTTGAAAAACCCACAGCTATCATCATCCTCAATGGGAAAAGACTGAAAGCTTTCTCTGTAACATCAGGAACAAGACAAGGATGGCGTCTTAGTTTGCTTGCTGCTGGAATGCAATATACTAGAAATGAAACAGCTTTTAAAAAGGAGAATTTATTAAGTTGCTAGTTTACAGTTCTAAGGCTGTGAAAATGTCCCAATTAAAGCAAGTCTATTAAAACGTCCAAATTAAGGCACCAACAAGAGGTTACCTTCATTCAAGAAAGGCTGTTGAAGTTCAGGGTTCTCTCTCAACTTGAAAGGCACATGGTGAACATGGTGATGCTTACTAGCTTTCTCTCCAGGCTTCTTGTTTCACGAAGCTCCTCTAGAGGCATTTTTCTTCTTCATTGCCAAAGGACTCTGGCTTCATGGATTCTGTAGTTCTGTGCCTCTGTTGAGACTCTGTCCCTCTCTCCAAAATGCTTCCTCTTTTAAAGGACTCCAGTAAACTAATCAATACCATGTGGAATGGGTGGAGTCACATCTCCCTATAATCCAAGGTTAATACCCACAATTGAGTGAGTCACACCTCTGTAGTGATCATCTAATCGAGTTTCCAACCCATAGTACTGAATAGGGATTAAAAGAAACTGCTACCTCCACATGATAGATTAGGAGTAAAACTTGGTTTTTCTAGGATACATAAAACCTTTCAAACCGGCACAGATGCCCACTGTTATTCAACATTTTATTCAACACTGTGCCGGAACTTCTAGTCAGAGCAATTAGACAAGAAAAAGAAATAAAAGGCATCCAAATTGGAAAGGAAGAAGTAAGCTGTTACTGTTTGCAGATGATATGAAACTATATGTCAAAAATCCCTGAAAAACTGACAGCAAAGCTACTAGAGCTAATAACTGAATACTGCAAAGTGGCAGGGTACAAGATCAACACCCAAAAATCAGTAGTGTTTCTATATACTAGTGATGAGCAATCTGAGGAGGAAATCAAGAAAAAAAATTCCATTTACAATAGCAGCCAAAAGAATAAAATATTTAGGAATAAATTTAACTAAGAACACAAAAGACTTATATACAGAAAACTATAAGAAATTGCCAGAAGAAATAATGGAAGACCTAAATAAATGGAAGGGCATACCATGTTCATGGGTTGGAAGACTAAATATAATTAAGATGTCAGTTCTACCCAAGCTGATTTATAGATTCAATGCAATACCAATTAAAATCCCAACAACTTACTTTGCAGAAATAGAAGAACCAATAACAAAATTTATCTGGGAGGGCAAGATGCCCCAAATAGCTAAAAATATCTTGAGAAAGAAAAAGTGGGATGTCTCACCCTACCTGACTTAAAAGCATATTACATATCTGAAGTGGTCAAAACAGCATAATACTGTCATAAAGATAGATATACTATCCAATGGAATAGAATTGACTGCTCAGAAATAGACCCTCTCATCTGCGGACAATTGATCTTTGATAAGGTAGTCAAGCCAACCCACCTGGGACAGAGCAACCTCTTCAATAAATGTTGTTTGGAGAACTGGATTCCAAATGTAAAAGAATGAAAGAATATCTATATCTCACATCCTATACAAAAATTAATTCAGAATGGATCAAAGGCCTACACATTAGCGCTAAGACCATAAAACTTTTAGAAAATGTAGGGAAATATCTAATAAATCTCGTAATAGGAGGTGGTTTCCTAGACCTTACACCCAAACCCCAGGCATTGAAAAAAATAAATAGATACAAGGGAACTCCTCATAATTAAACAATTTTGTACATCAAAGAGCTTTATCAGAAAAGTAAAAAGGCAGCTTATGCAATGGGAAACAATATTTGGAAACCATCTATCAGGTAAGGGTTTAGTATCCAGAAAATATAAAGAGATTCTTGAACTCAACAAAAAAAGATAAACAACCCAATTTAAAAATGGGCAAAAGACATGAACAGACGCTTCTCAGAAAATGAAATACAAATTGCTAAAAGGCACATGAAAAGATGTTCAACTTCACTGGCTATTAGGGAAATACAAATCAAAACCACAATGAGATATCATCTCACACCCACTAGAATGTCGATCAACAGCAACAAAAAAAAAAAAAAAAAAAAAACACAAAACGTCCTGAAGAGGATGTGGAGATATTGGCACACAATCCACATTGGTGGGAATGTAAAATGGTACAACCGATCTGAAAGGCAGTTTGGCAGTTCCTCAGGAAGCTAAGTATAGATTTGCCATATGATCCAGCGTTCCCATTACTAGGTATATATTTAGAGTGTATTAATTAGGGTTCTCTAGAGAAACAGAATCAACAGGAAACACTCGCAAATATAAAATTTATAAAAGTGTCTCACGTAATTGTGGGAATGCAGAGTCCAAAATCCGCGGGGCAGGCTATGAAGCTGATGATCCCGATGGAGGGTCGGGATGAACTCCACAGGAGAGGCTCACTGGCTGAAGCAGGAAGAGAGCTTTTCTCTTCTGAATCCTCCTTAAAAAGCTTCTAGTGATTAAATTAAGCATCACTCATTGCAGAAGACACTCTCCTTGGCTGATTACAAATGGAATCAGCTGCGGATGCAGCTGACCTGATCATGATTTAATTCTATGAAATGTCCTCATTGCAACAGACAGGCCAGCACTTGTCCAACCAGACAAACAGGTACCACCACTTGGCCAAGTTGACACATGAACCTGACCATGACACACAAGAACTAAAGGCAAGGACACAAACAGATATTTGCATACCAATGTTTATAGCAGCATTATTTACAATTGTCAAGAGAGGGAAACAGACTTCCGGAGAAGATGGCGGCTTAGTAAGACGCGCGGGTCTTAGTTCCTCCTCCAGAAAAGCAACTAAAGAAACAGAAACACTACGAAACAGCTCCCGGAGCCACGACAGAGACCAAAAAGACAGCGTACCCCATTCTGGAACAGCTGAACGGGCAGGGAGAATCCACTACGGTGAGATACCCAAGGGGCGCGCGTTTTCCCGGCCGGGGCGGCTGGCGACTGGGGTCCCCTCCACGCACGTGGCTCCCCGGTCTGAGTGGGAACGTTGGATAGTGGGGCCCTCCCGCCACGCTTGGCGTCTCGGGCCAGCTGGGCAATTTGGACTGGCAGTCCCCCAAGCCACGGCGGCCGGCGACACACCCCCTCCACGCGCGTTTCTCGGGCTGACTGCGAGATTCGGATTGGCAAGTTAAAGGAGCCACAGCATCTTTTACTGGTGGGCCCCGCAGACAGACGAGCGCCACGAGTGCCACCTACTGGGCAGGAAAAGAAAAACAGCCCAGAGATTTCACAGAAAAACCTTTCAACCAGCAGGGTCCCACACCCAGAGAAATCTGATCAAATGCCCAGACACCAGCAGAAAATAATGGATGACGCTCGGAAAATTAAAGATATGGCCCAGTCAAAGGAACAAACCAATAGTTCAAATGAGATACAGGAGCTGAGACAACTAATGCTGAATATACGAACAGAAATGGAAAAACTCTTCAAAAACCAAATCAATAAATTGAGGGAGGACATGAAGAAGACATGGGCTGAACAAAAAGAAGAAATAGAAAATCTGAAAAAACAAATCACAGAACTTATGGGAGTGAAGGACAAAGAAGAAAAAATGGAAAAAACAATGGATACCTACAATGGTAGATCTAAAGAGACAGAAGCTACAATTAGTGAACTGGAGGATGGAACATCTGAATTCCAAAAAGAAACAGAAACTATAGGGAAAAGAATGGAAAAACTTGAGCAGGGGATCAGGGAACTGAATGACAATATGAAGCGCACAAATATACGTGTTGTGGGTGTCCCAGAAGGAGAAGAGAAGGGAAAAGGAGGAGAAAAACTAATGGAAGAAATTATCACTGAAAATTTCCCAACTCTTATGAAAGACCTAAATTTACAGATCCAAGAAGTGCAGCGCACCCCAAAGAGAATAGACCCAAATAGGCATTCTCCAAGACACTTACTAGTTAGAATGTCAGAGGTCAAAGAGAAAGAGAGGATCTTGAAAGCAGCAAGAGAAAAACAATCCGTCACATACAAGGGAAACCCAATAAGACTATGTGTAGATTTCTCAGCAGAAACCATGGAAGCTAGAAGACAGTGGGATGATATATTTAAATTACTAAAAGAGAAAAACTTCCAACCAAGGCTCCTATATCCAGCAAAATTGTCCTTCAAAAATGAAGGAGAAATTAAAACATTTATAGACAAAAAGTCACTGAGAGAATTTGTGACCAAGAGACCAGCTCTGCAAGAGATACTAAAGGGAGCACTAGAGTCAGATACGAAAAGACAGAAGAGAGAGGTATGGAGTAAAGTGTAGAAAGAAGGAAAATCAGATATGATATATATAATACAAAAGCCAAAATGGTAGAGGAAAATATTATCCAAACAGTAATAACACTAAAAGGAAATGGACTGAATTTCCCAATCAAAAGACATAGAATGGCAGAATGGATTACGACCCAGCAATACCACTGCTAGGTATCTACTCAAAGGACTTAAGGGCAAAGACACAGACGGACATTTGCACACCAGTGTTTATAGCAGCATTATCTACAATTGCAAACAGATGGAAACAGCCAAAGTGTCCATCAACAGACGAGTGGCTAAACAAACTGTGGCGTATACCTACGATGGAATATTATGCAGCTTTAAGACAGACTAAATTTATGAAGCATGTAATAACATGGGTGGACCTAGAGAACATTATGCTGAGTGAGTCTAGCCAAAAACTAAAGGACAAATACTGTATGGTCCCACTGATGTGAACCGACATTCGAGAATCAGCTTGGAATATGTCATTGGTAACAGAGACCAGCAGGAGTTAGAAACAGGGTAAGATAATGGGTAATTGGAGCTGAAGGGATACAGACTGTGCGACAGGACTAGATACAAAAACTCAAAAATGGACAGCACAATAATACCTAAGTGTAATGTAACTATGTTGGAACACTGAATGAAGCTGCACCTGAAATATGGTTTTTTGTTTGTTTGTTTGTTTGTTTGTATCTTCTGTTTTTGTTTTTTTCTTTTTCCTTTTTATATATATATATTTTTTATTAGTATTATTATTTTAATTCTCTTCTCTATATTAACATTCTATATCTTTTTCTGCTGTTTTGCTAGTTCTTTTCCTAAATCGATGCAAATGTACTGAGAAATGATGATCATACATCTATGTGATGATACTAAGAATTACTGAGTGCATGTGTAGAATGGAGTGATTTCTAAATGTTGTGTTAATTTCTTTTCTTTTTTTTGATTAAAAAAATTTTAAAAATTGGATAAAAAAATAAAAGCACATAGTAGATTCAGGAAAAAAAATAAATAAATAATAGAGGAAAAAATGTTAAAATAAACTCAGTTTGAAATACTAGCGATCAATGAAAGGGAGGGATAAGGAATATGGTATGTAAAAATTTTTTTTCTTTTTCTGTTTTTGTTTTATTTTTCTGTTGCCTTTTTATTTCTTTTTCTGAATTGATGCAAATGTTCTCAGAAATTATCATGATGATGAATATGCAACTATGTGATGATATTGTGAATTACTGATTATATATGTAGAACGGAATGAGCATATATTATGGATGTTTGTGTTTCTTTCTTGTAATTTCTTTTTAATTAATAAAAAATTATTAAAAAATAAAAAAAAATTTAAAAAAAAAAAGAGAGGGAAACAGCTCAAATGTCCATCAATGAATGAATGGCTAAACAAGCTGTGGTGTCTACATACGATGAATGTATATACACAGATGTAAGACAGAATAAAGTCATGAAGCATGTAACAATGTGATTGAACCTTGAGGACATTAAACTGAGGGAAATTAGCCAGACACAAAAGGTTGAATACCATATGGTCTCACTAATATGAACTAACATTAATGAGTGAACTTGGAGAGTTCAGTTTAAGAACACAGGTTATCAGGAGATAGAAATATGAACTAACATTAATAGTGAACTTGGAGTATTGGATTTAATAACACAGGTTATCAGGAGATAGAAATAGGGTAGACATTGGGCATTTGGTGCTGAAGGAATGCAGATTGTATAACAAGACTGTAAAAATTCAGAAATGGATAGCACAATAACAGTAATATAAGTACACTGAATGAAACTGAATGTGAGTATGATTGAGGGAGAAGGGCTGGGGGCACATATGAAACAAGAAGGAAAGTTAGAAGATAAAGATATAACTTAGGAATGCCAGTGGACAGTGATGGTAATTAAATGAACTAATAAAAGAAAAACATTTTTGCATGAGGGAGAACAAATGAATGTCAACATCGCAAGGTGTTGAGAATGAAATACAACCAATGCAAGCTAGGGTCTGTAGTCAACAGCAGCATTGTAATATGCTCCCACTGAATATAACAAAGGCATATGCCAAAACTAAATGTCAACAGGCAGGTGGTGGGGGAGGGGTATGGAATCTTTGTGGAAGGAAAAAAAAGGTCTTCATATAGATTATGGTGTGAAGGCAAGTATATATACTTAGGTTGGATTGTATGATGTGCAAATAAAACTTTAAAAATGAACAGAGATGGTTCCACAGGAGGCTAGGGGTGGGTTTGCTATATGATCCTAAAACCTTGTTGTGCTGTATATACCTGAAGGAACTGAGTGCAGGGACACCAGAGGACATTTGCACACTGGTGTTTATGACGGCAGTGTTAGTGATTCACAATAGATGGAGGTGGCCTAAGGGTACAATAACTGAGGAATGGAAGGGAGAGCTATGGTATATACGTACCATGGACTACTGAGCAGCTGCCAGAAGGAATGAGGTTGTAAGCCATGCAACTAGGTGAATGAAACTTAATGGCTGTATGTTGAATAAAATGTCAGAAACAAAAAGTCAAATATTATCATGCCCCATTCATATGGACTAAATGTATTATAAAAACTTGGTGAACTGAAGTCAAGAACATGGGGTATCAGGTTGGGGCCTATGGTTCTAGATTGTAAGCTCTTACAGAAGTCACATATATTCAGAAGTTGTAACTAAATTCTTAAAAAGTTGAAAAAGGGAGCAGACTTCTACTACAGATATGAAGAAAGCTGATCTGGATAGGACTAGGGTAGATCAGAATACAGGGTAAAGGATGGTATCATTCATATTTTAAAACTTCAACTTCTGTGTGAAACCAAAGGGAGACATGTTTGGTGTAAAATTTATATTTTAGGTAGTGCATTGCCTAATTTAACTTGTATGGTCAGTTTAGTTTAACACCATAAGTGCATGGAATCTTGCATAGGACATGAGATTTTGTCCATTTGTCCAGCTTAGAGTGATGCCCTGATATATCACAGAATAATTTGGGTGGTGAATAAAGAAGTATTTGCAGAGTCCCCTTGGGAGACTGGGGAGAAAGGAAGAAATGTGCAACTTCTCCATTTGGAGTACTTCTGATGTTCTTTAAAGTAGTGGGGACAACTAAGTCAATAGGCTGAGCCCTCAATCTTGGGGTTTGCCCCTACAAAGGTTAGGCTAAGCCTGCTTGGAATTATGCCTAAGAGTCATCCCCAGAGAACCTCTTTTGTTGCTCAAATGTGACCTCTCTCTCTAAGCCAACTTAACAGGTGAACTCACTGCCCTCCCCACACAAACACACACGTAGGACTTGACTCCCAGGGGTGTAAATCTCCCTGGCAAGGTGGAACAGAATTCCCAGCATTCACTGAGACCCAACATCATGGGGTTGAGAAAGCCTTCTTGACCAAAAGGGGAGAGATTTGAGGCAAAATAAAGTGTCAGTGGCTGAGACATTTCAAGCAGAGTAGAGAGTTTATCTTGGAGGTTCTTCTTATGCATTATATAGATATCCCTTTTTAGTTTGTGATGTGTTGGAGTGGCTGGAGGGAAGTACCTGAAGCTGTTGAGCTGTACTCCAGTAGCCTTGATTTTGAAGACAATTGTGTAAAGATATAACTGTTACAATGTGACTCTGTGATTGTGAAAACCTGTGACTGGTGCCTCTTTTTATCCAGGGTATGGACAGATGAGCAAAGAAATATGGATAAAAAATGAATAAATAATAGGGGGGATGTGCTAGTTTGCAAGCTGCCAGAATGCAGTACACCAGAAATGGAACAGTTTTTAGAAAGGGGAATTTAATAAGTTAAAAGCTTACAGTTCTAAACCTATAAACTATCCAAATTAAGGCACCAACAAGAGGTTACCTTCACTCAAGAAATGCCAATGGGTCTGGAACACCTCTGTGAGCTGGGAAGGCACCTGGCTGGCATCTACTGGTCCCTTGCTCCTGGGCTCCGTTCCTTTCAGCCTCTGTTCCTGTGGGCATCCCTCACTTTGCTTCTGTGGAGCTGGCTTTCATTTCTGGGCTTCCCTTGACTCTCTCCAGGTTCTGACTTGCATAATATCTCATGGTGATATCTGCTGGGCTCCAAGCATCTCCAAACATCTGTGTCTCTGTTCTCTGAAGCAATCATTCTCCAAATGTCTACGTCTGCTCTCTCTGTCAGCTCTGGGGCTTCTGTTGTTTCCCTAGGCTCTGTCGCTTCTGAGGTTTCTCCCAGTGTTTCCTCTTTTAAAGGGTTCCAGTAAACTAATGAAGACCCATCTGGAATGGCTGGAGTCCCATCTCCCTCTAGTAAAAAGTTCACATCCATAATTGGGTGTGTCACATCTCCAGAGAGATAATCTAATCTAAACTTTCCAACCTGCAGTCCTGAATAGGGATTAAAAGAAACAGCTGCTCCCACAAGATTGGAGCAGGATTAAAACATGGCTTTTCTAGGATACATAATATTTTCAAATCGGCACAAGATATGCGGTAAAATTAATTGGGTAATGGAAACACTAGTGGTCAATGGGAGGGAGGGGTAAGGGGTATGCAATTATGAGTTTCTTCTTTTTTATTTCTTTTTCTACAGTGATACAAATGTTCTAAAAATGATTATGATGACAAATACATAATTATGTGATGATATTGTGAGCCATTGATTGTACAGCAGGTATGGACTATATGTGTGTGAAGATTTGTCAATAAAAATATTTTTAAAAAAAGAAAAAAGAAAAAAAATCATTATAGGCATTTCCATTTTGCCAAAGAAAGCTGTTGGAATTTTTTTATTATTATTATTAATTAACGGAAAAAAAGAAATTAACCCAACATTTAGAAATCATACCATTCTACATATGCAATCAGTAATTCTAAACATCATCATATAGATGCATGATCATCGTTTCTTAGTACATTTGCATCGGTATAGAAGAACTAGCAACACAACAGAAAAAGATATAGAATGTTAATATAGAGAAAAAAATAAAAGTAATAATAATAGTAAAAAAAAAAACCTATAGCTCAGTTGCAGCTTCATTCAGTGTTTTAACATGATTACTTTACAATTAGGTATTATTGTGCTGTCCATTTTTGAGTTTTTGTATCTAGTCCTGTTGCACAGTCTGTATCCCTTCAGCTCCAATTACCCATTATCTTACCCTGTTTCTAACTCCTGCTGGACTCTGTTACCAATGACATATTCCAAGTTTATTCTCGAATGTCCGTTCACATCAGTGGGGCCATACAGTATTTGTCCTTTAGTTTTTGGCTAGACTCACTCAGTATAATGTTCTCTAGGTCCATCCATGTTATTACATGCTTCATAAGTTTATCCTGTCTTAAAGCTGCATAATATTCCATCGTATGTATATACCACAGTTTGTTTACCCACTCTTCTGTTGATGGACATTTTGGCTGTTTCCATCTCTTTGCAATTGTAAATAACGCTGCTATAAACATTGGTGTGCAAATGTCCGTTTGTGTCTTTGCCCTTAAGTCCTTTGAGTAGATACCTAGCAATGGTATTGCTGGGTCGTATGGCAATTCTATATTCAGCTTTTTGAGGAACCGCCAAACTGCCTTCCACAGTGGTTGCACCATTTGACATTCCCACCAACAGTGGATAAGTGTGCCTCTTTCTCCGCATCCTCTCCAGCACTTGTCATTTTCTGTTTTGTTGATAATGGCCATTCTGGTGGGTGTGAGATGATATCTCATTGTGGTTTTGATTTGCATTTCTCTAATGGCCAGGGACATTGAGCATCTCTTCATGTGCCTTTTGGCCATTTGTATTTCCTCTTATGGTACGTGTCTGTTCAAGTCTTTTTCCCATTTTGTAATTGGGTTGGCTGTCTTTTTGTTGTTGTTGAGTTGAACAATCTCTTTATAAATTCTGGATACTAGACCTTTATCTGATATGTCATTTCCAAATATTGTCTCCCATTGTGTAGGCTGTCTTTCTACTTTCTTGATGAAGTTCTTTGATGCACAAACGTGTTTAATTTTGAGGAGCTCGCATTTGTTTATTTCCTTCTTCAGTGCTCTTGCTTTAGGTTTAAGGTCCATAAAACCGCCTCCAATTGTAAGATTCATAAGATATCTCCCTACATTTTCCTCTAACTGTTTTATGGTCTTAGACCTAATGTTTAGATCTTTGATCCATTTTGAGTTAACTTTTGTATAGGGTGTGAGATATGGGTCTTCTTTCATTCTTTTGCATATGAATATCCAGTTCTCTAGGCACCATTTATTGAAGAGACTGTTCTGTCCCAGGTGAGTTGGCTTGACTGCCTTATCAAAGATCAAATGTTCATAGATGAGAGGGTCTATATCTGAGCACTCTATTCGATTCCATTGGTCGATATATCTATCTTTATGCCAATACCATGCTGTTTTGACCACTGTGGCTTCATAATATGCCTTAAAGTCAGGCAGCGTGAGACCTCCAGCTTCGTTTTTTTTCCTCAAGATGTTTTTAGCAATTCGGGGCACCCTGCCCTTCCAGATAAATTTGCTTATTGGTTTTTCTATTTCTGAAAAATAAGTTGTTGGGATTTTGATTGGTATTACATGGAATCTGTAAATCAATTTAGGTAGGATCAACATCTTAACTATATTTAGTCTTCCAATCCATGAACACGGTATGCCCTTCCATCTATTTAGGTCTTATGTGATTTCTTTTAACAGTTTTCTGTAGTTTTCTTTATATAGGTTTTTTGTCTCTTTAGTTAAATTTATTCCTAGGCATTTTATTCTTATAGTTGCAATTGTAAATGGGATTCGTTTCTTGATTTCCCCCTCAGCTTGTTCATTACTAGTGTATAGAAATGCTACAGATTTTTGAATGTTGATCTTGTAACCTGCTACTTTGCTGTACTCATTTATTAGCTCTAGTAGTTTTGTTGTGGATTTTTCCAGGTTTTCGACGTATAGTATCATATCGTCTGCAAACAGTGATAGTTTTACTTCTTCCTTTCCAATTTTGATGCCTTGTATTTCTTTTTCTTGTCTAATTGCTCTGGCTAGAACCTCCAGCACAATGTTGAACAATAGTGGTGATAGTGGACATCCTTGTCTTGTTCCTGATCTTAGGGGGAAAGTTTTCAATTTTTCCCCATTGAGGATGATATTAGCTGTGGTTTTTTCATATATTCCCTCTATCATTTTAAGGAAGTTCCCTTGTATTCCTATCTTTTGAAGTGTTTTCAACAGGAAAGGATGTTGAATCTTGTCAAATGCCTTCTCTGCAGCAATTGAGATGATCATGTGATTTTTCTGCTTTGATTTGTTGATATGGTGTATTACATTAATTGATTTTCTTATGTTGAACCATGCTTGCATACCTGGGATGAATCCTACTTGGTCATGATGTATAATTCTTTTAATGTGTTGTTGGATACGATTTGCTAGAATTTTATTGAGGATTTTTGCATCTATATTCATTAGAGAGATTGGTCTGCAGTTTTCTTTTTTTGTAATATCTTTGCCTGGTTTTGGTATGAGGGTGATGTTGGCTTCATAGAATGAATTAGGTAGTGTTCCCTCCACTTCAATTTTTTTGAAGAGTTTGAGGAGAGTTGGTATTAATTCTTTCTGGAATGTTTGATAGAATTCACATGTGAAGCCATCTGGTCCTGGACTTTTCTTTTTAGGAAGCTTTTGAATGACTGATTCAATTTCTTTACTTTTGATTGGTGTTGAGGTCATCTGTTTCTTCTTGAGTCAAAGTTGGTTGTTCATGTCTTTCCAGGAACCCGTCCATTTCATCTAAATTGTTGTATTTATTAGCGTAAAGTTGTTCATAGTATCCTGTTATTACCTCCTTTATTTCTGTGAGATCAGTAGTTATGTCTCCTCTTCCATTTCTGATCTTATTTATTTGCATCCTCTCTCTTCTTCTTTTTGTCAATCTTGCTAAGGGCCCATCAATCTTATTGATTTTCTCATAGAACCAACTTCTGTTCTTATTGATTTTCTCTATTGTTTTCATGTTTTCAATTTCATTTATTTCTGCTCTAATCTTTGTTATTTCTTTCCTTTTGCTTGCTTTGGGATTAGTTTGCTGTTCTTTCTCCCCTTCTTCCAAGTGGACAGTTAATTCCTGCATTTTTGCCTTTTCTTCTTTTCTGATATAGGCATTTAAGGCAATAAATTTCCCTCTTAGCACTGCCTTTGCTGTGTCCCATAAGTTTTGATATGTTGTGTTTTCATTTTCATTCACCTCGAGGTATTTACTAATTTTTCTTGCAATTTCTTCTTTGACCCACTCGTTGTTTAAGAGTGTGTTGTTGAGCCTCCACGTATTTGTGAATTTTCTGGCACTCTGTCTATTATTGATTTCCAACTTCATTCCTTTATGATCCGAGAAAGTGTTGTGTATGATTTCAATCTTTTAAAATTTCTTAAGACTTGCTTTGTGACCCAGCATATGGTCTATCTTTGAGAATGATCCATGAGCACTTGAGAAAAAGGTGTATCCTGCTATTGTGGGATGCAATGTCCTATAAATGTCTGTTAAGTCTAGCTCATTTATAGCAATATTCAGATTCTCTGAATGTTCTGTCCATTGATGAGAGTGGTGAATTCAAGTCTCCAACTATTATGGTATATGTGTCTATTTCCCTTTTCAGTGTTTGCAGTGTATTCCTCACGTATTTGGGGGCATTCTGGTTCGGTGTGTAAATATTTATGATTGTTATGTCTTCTTGTTTAATTGTTCCTTTTATTAGTATATAGTGTCCTTCTTTGTCTCTTTTAGCTGTTTTACATTTGAAGTCTAATTTGTTGGATATTAGTATAGCCACTCCTGCTCTTTTCTGGTTGTTATTTGCATGAAATATCTTTTCCCAACCTTTCACTTTCAACCTATGTTTATCTTTGGGTCTAAGATGTGTTTCCTGTAGACAGCATATACAAGGATCCTGTTTTTAAATCCATTCTGCCAGTCTATATCTTTTGATTGGGGAATTCAGTCCATTAACATTTAGTGTTATTACTGTTTGGATAATATTTTCCTCTACCATTTTGCCTTTTGTATTATGTATATCATATCTGACTTTCCTTCTTTCTACACTCTTCTCCATACCTCTCTCTTCTGTCTTTTCATATCTGACTCTAGTGCTCCCTTTAGTTTTCTTGCAGAGCTGGTCTCTTGGTCACAAATTCTCTCAGTGACTTTTTGTCTGAAAATGTTTTAATTTCTCCCTCATTTTTGAAGGACAATTTTGCTGGATATAGGAGTCTTGGTTGGCAGTTTTTCTCTTTTAGTAATTTAAATATATCATCCCACTGTCTTCTAGCTTCCATGGTTTCTGCTGAGAAATCTACACATAGTCCTATTGGGTTTCCCTTGTATGTGATGGATTGTTTTTCTCTTGCTGCTTTCAAGGTCCTCTCTTTCTCTTTGACCTCTGACATTCTAACTAGTAAGTGTCTTGGAGAACGCCTATTTGGGTCTGATCTCTTTGGGGTGCACTGCACTTCTTGGATCTGTAATTTTAGGTCTTTCATAAGAGTTGGGAAGTTTTCAGTGATAAGTTCTTCCATTAGTTTTTCTCCTCCTTTTCCCTTCTCTTCTCCTTCTGGGACACCCACAACACGTATATTTGTGCGGTTCATATTGTCCTTGAGTTCCCTGATATCCTGTTCAAATTTTTCCATTCTTTTCCCTATAGTTTCTGTTTCTTTTTGGAATTCAGATGTTCCATCCTCCAAATCACTAATTCTATCTTCTGTCTCTTTAAATCTATCATTGTAGGTATCCATTGTTTTTTCCATCTTTTCTACTTTATCCTTCACTTCCATAAGTTCTGTGATTTGTTTTTCAGTTTTTCTATTTCTTCTTTTTGTTCAGCCCATGTCTTCTTCATGTCCTCCCTCAATTTATCAATTTCGTTTTTGCAGAGGTTTTCCATTTCTGTTCGTATATTCAGCATTAGTTGTGTCAGCTCCTGTATCTCATTTGAACTATTGGTTTGTTCCTTTGACTGGGCCATATTTTCAGTTTTCTGAGCATGATCCGTTATCTTCTGCTGGCGTCTGGGCATTTAGTCCGATTTCCCTGGGTGTTGGACCCAACAGGTTGAAAGATTTTTCTGTGAAATCTCTGGGTTCTGTTTTTCTTATCCTGCCCAGTAGGTGGCGCTCATGGCACATGTTTGTCTGCGGGTCCCACCAGTAAAAGTTGCTGTGGGTCCTTTAACTTTGGAAAACTCTCGCCGTGGGGGAGGTTCGCCAGCCAAAGCGGCTTGGAAGAGTGCCAGCCGGCCCGGGGGTCTGAACGCAGGGAGCGTCGCCAGCCGCCGCAGCCCGGGAGAGCGCCCATCCGAATCTGCTAGTCGGCCCGGGGCGCCAAGCGTGGCGGGAGGGCACCAGCCGCCGCGGCCCGGGAGAGTGCACCTTTCCCAGCCGGACAGGGAAGTCACGTGTTTGGAAGGGACCCCGGTCACCGTTCTCCGCGGCCTGGGGATCTCTGATCCAATTCTCCCAGTTTGTCCGGAGGGCCACGTGTAGGGGGGCGCCAGCCACCGCGGCTTGAGGGGATCGCCTGTCCAATTGTCCCAGCTGGCCCGGGAAGGAGGAAGGGAGGGACTCCGGCCGCTTGCCGCCCTGGCCCGGGGAAGCCCGCGCCCCTCGGTGATCTCACCGAAGCGGATTCTCTCAGCCAGTCAGCTGTTCCAGGATGGGGTACCCTGTCTTTTTGATCTCTGTCGTGGCTCCGGGAGCTGTTCTGTATCGTTTCTACTCCCCTAGTAGCTGTTCTGGGGCAGAGCCGGGCTCTGACGTGCACAGGAAGGAGAGTCACGCGGACCAAGCCCTGACCTTTACCGGGGCCTTCCACTCAGGGCCTGGGGCTTGGGCGCTGCTCCTTCAGAAGTAGTTCATTTTAATGCGCTCTGACCTAAAGTTACAGCTGGTTTCTGCCTCATTTGATTTCCTGGTTACTGTTCACAGGATTCGAAAAAACACCGACACAGACGGCACCAACTCGCAGCCTGAAGGCTGGTGACATAGCATGTTTCAGCTGTTGGAATTTTGATTGGGATTGTGTTGAGTCCGTAAATTACTTTGAGTAAATTTGATTTCTTAATCTTTAGTCTTCCAGTCCACAAATGTGAACTGTTCTTCCATTTATTTAGGTCTCCTTTTAGCAGAGTTTTCTGGTTTTGTGCATACAAGTCCTTACATCCTTACTTAGATTTATTCCTACATATGTTATGATTTTAATTGCTATTTTAATGGATTTTTTTCTTAAATTCTTCTCCAGATTATTCATTACCAGTATATAGAAATATATTCTAGTTACAATTGTCTCCCATCCATATCCCAAGGATTGCTCCTGCCAACTTTCTTTTCTGTCCTGTGTACTACTGCCCAGAGTCTGTGAACTGCAGGGCCTTCCTGGCCTCTAAAGAGAGAGAGAATCTTTTTTAGAGATAAGGCTCCAGAAGGTTCATACCTTGGATGAAATGTTAATTTAATTATCTTTTTTTTTATTATTTATAGATTTGCCTGTTGTTAGGCAGCATGTGTTTTATCCTAGCAATTGGGCATGGTATTTGGGAGAGCAAGAATGGCTACTACTTCCAGACTTTTCTACCATGGGAAGAATATGTCTCTTCATCATTTGTCTCTGCCATCCTCATATTCTGGTCCTACTTCATTATTCTCAACACCATGGTGCCCATTTCCCTCTATGTCAGGTAGGTTTATTAGATCAACTGTGTTGTTGGGGAGGATCTGACTTCATACATCCTATTTCCCCAAATAGAGTGTGAACTTTTAGAATGCATAGACTATGTGACCTTTAACCCTCTTCATTTCACAGTGCCTGGTATACAGAGCACTCCTGATAAATTCCAGAGATTGCATAAATGCCTTCCATGTCCAGCACACTGTGCTTGATACTATGTCAGTTATACAAAAAGAAAATTGTTCCTGCCCTCAAATAACTTATAATGTAAATGATTAAACAACACAAAGAAACACATGAAACAGTTAGGAAAAATACACCAAATTTGGTGATGCTAGAGCATAGGACTGGCAGCCTCTAATTTACCAGTGAGGTAGGTTCCAAACATTCACTTGTAAGTCACTTAATCAGAACTCAGAATGTATTTTCCCACAAAAACAATGTGGCAAATGGTAGACAGGTGTGACTGTGGCCTAAATTCTAGTTCCTAAAAGTAGAAGAAGAGAAGAGGAAGGGTGTTTTCTCCCCTTTTCATGAGCACCATGGACAAAAAATTGAAATAGTTGAAATAAGTTTTTACCATACTCTGATCTTTTTCTAGGGTGTGCATTCCCTTCCACATGCACACACCCAAACACATTTTAGCAACCTTATTTCTAGGTTTCCTAAACCCTGACCACATTTAGCAACCTTATTTCTAAGTTTCCTAAACCCCAGCTCCCCTGGGGGCATTTTCCTTCTTCCTCTCTAACGGTCTCTGGCTGCTTGGGCTCTCATGGTTCTCATGGCTCTCTCCAAAATGTTTCCTCTTTTAAAGGATTCCAGTAAACTAATCAATGCCCACCTGGAATAGGTGGAGTCACATCTTCCTCTAATCACAGGTTAATACCCACATTTGGATGAGTCACATCTCTGTGGAGACAATCTAATCTACTCAAGTTTCCACAAGATGCATCAGGATTAAAACATGGCCTTTCCAGGGTACATAATCCTTTCAAACCATCACACCATGTCAAGGAGTGTGGATTTCATCTTACAGGCAGTTAAGAGCCAGCAAAGATCTTTCTAAGAAAATAAGTAATAATAATATGATTAGATGTATAGGATTAGAGAGATTGCTTTGGTGGCTGGGATACATGCAACTTCAAACCACCACATCCTTCAACTAAACTAAAAATTAATGATGCCCAATAGAGCAGTTTCAGACATGGATTACTAATAAGGGAGTCTAAATTAATACCTATTAAGTATGAATGATGATAGGAAGGAAGTCTCTTAAAAGTCTTCAGTCTCCAAAACTGAAGATGCTTGTTTTCCATAAGGATCTATAATCATGTTATTTGGAGCATAAAAGGAATGTGACATAGGCAATAGAGGAAATTCAGATAAAATTGAGAGGAGAGTGTTGAGAAGAGGAGCCACCCCACAGGCAGGCTGATACTGCTTGGAAATTTATCAAAGGGTAGATCCCATAAGCTGTTTCTGATTCTCGTATTTTCTTCCCTTCTTCTGAAATAAACTCATGCTGAGATTTTTAAGTTTCCCTCTCTTTCCCACCAATGGATTTACAAGACAGCAGCAATAATCCTTTAATTAGGCATAAGTAGCCATTTATAAGTTGGACATTACTGTATCAAACCTTGTATTATTTGTACTGCAGAAGTTCAAAAAGTGAATTTTTCTGGGCATATTTTGGAATAAGAAAGAGTAAAAGAGGGGTCTGCCTCTAAGAAGTTAATTAGGTATATCAATGTAGTGAAGTCTTCAGTGATAACGTCAAAGTCAGAGTTTTGAAGAACTGGCTGGGAAAAGGTCCTTAAAGAAAGTAGGTTGTGAATAAGGAAGAGCCTCTGGTTTTCAGATACTAGTCCTGACCTACCATGGGGATGGTGAGAAGGAAATCAGGATGATGTATTTTCTTGTCCTTCTCTAACCCAGGACCCTTCTCTTCTTGCTTTCTCCTTAGTGTTGAGATGATAAGATTGGGCAACAGTTACTATATCAACTGGGATCGGAAGATGTTTTATGCACCAAAGAATACACCAGCACAGGCTCGCACCACCACCCTTAATGAGGAGCTCGGCCAGGTCAAATACGTGTTCTCCGACAAAACAGGGACCCTGACCCAGAACATCATGATTTTCAAAAAGTGTTCTATTAATGGGAATTTCTATGGTATGCATGCCCTCCTGCTTTCCCTGCATCCTGGCGGGGTCGGGCATCGGTGGGGGGAACTGGAATTCTACTTTGTAGATCGTTTCAGAAATTATCTAGCTCTAAATCTATAAGCCTCTGAAATTCTCATTTATTTCCTATGCTCACAACTCTCCCTATTCATTAGGTAAAGATTATCCTACACATTCAGTTCTAACCCAAAAACATTTATTTAGTGCCTTATAGTGCAATCCATTATATAAGGCATTGGAAATACCAAATATTGCAAGACTTAGTCTCTGTCCTCAAAGACTTTCCAATGTCTTGAGGAAAAAATGACATGCTCATCTTAAATCAAATAGAGCAGTATGCATATGACTGAAGCTGCTAATCTCCTGATTTCCTCCTCAGACCAAAAGTCTTGAGAGAAGCCATCAAAGGGTAGTCAGAATTTTATCACTGTCTCCAAGGCCCAATCCTTCATTTATTTTATACCTTAAGGATAAAGCTTGTTAAGTCCTCATGTGTGTGAACATTTATGTCCACCGCCCTAGTCAGCAGAGGAGGAAATTCACATCTGAAACACATGGGGTGTTCTGCGGTGTTGAAAAGGTTTTGAAACTAGAGAGAGTCGACACAGCATTGTGAATGCATACTTTAAAATGCTTAATATATATTAAATAAATTTCATTTCAATAAAAAATAATAAAATGAAATAACTTAAATTAAAAATCTAGAGCATTCTAGTATTTCCTATTATCCCTGCCAACAAGTTTTCATATGTAATAAATTCTGAAGGCTTATTTTTGGATAAGTTAATTTGGGTGAGAATATACATTCTCTGGCTTATCGTGTAGAACTGACCATACACTGGGTAAGGCTGAAGAGGGTCACAAGTATTTCTGTGCCTGGCATCAGGATTGTTTTCATCCCCACTCTGTCTGTACTAAGCAGGGGCCAAGAATCCTAAACACTCTAGCACTGTTTTCACATCTCTTCTAGGTACCTTTTCTGACCTGAGGGCTTTCTGAGATATGAAGTCTCAAAATGACTAACCTCCAGGCTTCCCTCACTCTCACTTAAGGAGAAGAACTAAGGCCCAAGCAGATGATCTCTCCTTACCATTCATTGCCTTCGGGAAAGGAGCTTATAGGCTAGGTGGCTTGAGGGATTTCTGAGCAGGTCTAGGAGAAAGGAATGAGAAGAAATAAGATTTTAAAACCCCACCTTTACACCTAAAGAAAACCAGGTCTCACATAGATATATAGTCACATAGATATATAGTTAAAGAGAGGAGCATTTTAATTGCCTCTTAAAATAATTATGTTATTTTTCTTTGATATTCAAAATTCAACAAGAGGTAGTTTCTTGAACTTTATCAAAAAATAGCATTCATAGGCCACCACTTATCTCATCAACAATGTCTTTAAGCATTGGAAAGCTGCCAAGCTCACAGTGGCTGATAAAAATTTCTAAAATTCTGATTTTTACTTGAAACTTCAAATTTTGTCATTGACAACATATACCATCAATTGTCTTCCTTGAACTGGCAGGTTCACTTCATGAGTTCTTGAGAAAATGTCTTCTAACTACCCAAGTCTGAATAGGTATAGTGTGTCTGTCAGTCAATCTTTGAAATAAAAATGGTGTCCCATGGAAAAAAAGTAGATAGTTCATCTCATAACTCAAACAATTAATGTGGTGCTCTTCCTGGAGTTAACCATTATACTTTAAAGAAGTGTTTTCTGTGTACCTCCCATTTCATCTCACAGAATATTTTAAAAAAAGACATTTATTCAAGAGGGAAGATTTAATAAAAATAATCTTTACTGCTTCATAAGAGCTATTGTTAAGTGAAACTGACTTTTTTCCTTAGAAGTACATAACAATAACCTGACAAGTACTTGTCATGGCAAGCTACATGCCTTACTAGGAAAGTTTGGTTCTGTTGCCTTTATTTCATGTAAGCAAGGAACCAGCAATTTTACCCAATATTACGTTTGTACATATGTGCAAAAATCAACACAGTGAAAAAAGCAAATAACATATTATTAGTTTCATGGAAATAGTTTTGATATCACAGATCCCTGAAGGAGGACACCCATGGGTGTGGGAACCATAAAAAGTGCTGTTTTACTCTATGATAATATTTTATCAAAATGAAGATAACCTTTTTATATTGCAGTTCTTACCATTGCATTTCAGTGAAATTTTCTCTATGCACAAGCTATGAAGAAGTTTTTAAGTATGTCCTGGTCCTAGACCAGAACTTTACAGTAATTTAAGTGCAGGAGTGTAAAAGAACAGGTCGGGGGAGGACTGGGGGGCTATTGCTTAGTGGTACGCAGTTTCCATTTGGGGTGATGAAAAGGTTCTGGTCATTCATGGTGGTTGGGGTTGCACAACATTGCGACTATAAATAATGCCACTAAATTGTATACATAAAAATGGTTAAAATGGCAAATTTTATGTAATAAATGTTAACACAATAAAATCGTTTTCTTAAAAAAAAAAAAACCTCCTTTAACTTCCTTGCCAAATCTCTGCTTTGTTTATTTATCAACAGGTAATGTCTATGATGTGAACGGACGGAGTGTGGAAATTTCTGAGGTGAGTGATGGCAGCTCCTTGTGAAATACATGTGGGAGCTCAGTGACGCAGTGCTATAGAACTACATTTTTAACAAAAATTGGTACTCCCTTAGCCTCTGAAATAAAAGCTTTTCTTGGCCCCATAATATCAGAAAGCATTATATTAATGACCTATGTTTATTTGAAGGATTTGAGGTTGTTTTATAAACAAAAGTAGCTTTATTGTCTTTTTTCTGTTTAAAAAATAAGCCATATTCACTATAATCAAAATTCAAACAATATAGAAATGAATGAAGAAAGTTAAAATTATTCAATCCCATTTAGATAAAAAATGTAAAATTGGGGACTGTGTCCTATCAGATATTTTGACATATATATATATATATATATATATATATATATATATAGTTATGTTTACATAGATAGATAAGATAATGGGTAAATGATAGATGATTAGATTGATGGATAGAGTTATAGATAGCTAAGATCATAATATACATACTTTTTTCAGCCTCCTTTTGTTCACCTAATACTATATTGTGGTCATCTTTTCATGTCAGAAAATCTAGTTTGCCTCATCATTTTGAATGACTGTACAATATCCAATTGTATTGATGTAGCCTAATTTATTTAAACACAATCCCTATATTAATCCAGTTTTTACTATTAAAAATAGCATTGTCTTAAGCATCCTGATACATACATTTTGTCTACTTTTTCTAAGATTTCCTTAGAATAAATCTCTGGTAAAGGGTAGCCACATTTTAAATCCATTTAACAATTGCCATATTGTTCTCCAGATACATTACAACAGCTTATAACCCCACAAAATGTTATGAGAATTCCTTTTCTTCCATATCCTGTCAATACTAGATATTAACACTTTTTTAATCTTTGTACATGTCATAGTGAAAAATGATATCTTAGTATTTAATTTACCTTTCTTTGATTACTAATTAGATTGAATCACTTTCCATATATTTATTTATATATACTTTTTTGTGAATTTATAGTTTTTTGTGAATTGTCTGTTCATATTCTTTGTTTTTATTTGAAAGTGCTCTTATATAGAGTAAAAATACAACTCTTCCTTTGTTGGGCATGTATATTGTAATTATTTTTCCCATTTTGTCTTTTCATTTCGTTTATAACTTTTTTCTATTTAGAAGTTTTTAATTTATGTAATCAAATTTATCAGTCTTTTCCTTTATAACTTCAAGATTTGTGACATACTCAAGAGACTTTGCCAGTCCACAATTAGAAAAAAATATCTTCCTATCCATTCTTCCTATCTCTGGCTGGTTCATTTTTACTGTTTTCTCCGCTTTATGCTTACTGATTTGATTTTAAGCATCCCTTCCTAGGGCTTCCTCCATCACCTTCAGTATACTACTTAGCCTATCACTTGCCTGCTAGACCCAATTCTCAGCCCTTAGCCACTGACGTAAGTGCCAAATAGCTGAATCCAGCTCCCACCTGCCACCTTTTCCCCATCCATCCAAAGAGATTGTGAAAGGGAAGGAAAATCCATGTTTTGCCTTTAATCCAGTTCTGGAGTCTCTGCTCAAGACGTTGGCAATATAAACCATGTTCTAGCTTCAAAATTCTAGCTTCTGGAGCAAAGGGAGTAGATTGCTACACAGGAACTTCTTTCCCCTCCCTCTTCCTTACACTACTGATTAACCCTGACACATTTTCCACTAGATCACTACAATCTTTGATCTCTTGTATAACTTACCTAGAGCCTCAATCCCTTCATGAAATGCGCTCTTTCTTTCCCCGTCTTAATTGAAATACGACTCTCCCTAAGAATATCCCTTTCCCTCCATCTCTCTCATACTCTGCATATCATTAGCCCAAAAGTATTGTCCTAATCCTGCATTGCTTTTAAACTGTTACTTTTTCTCTCTCATACAGTCTTTCTCCCTGTGATCCTTATGACTTCTGGCTATAGTCCTCTTTAATTTTTTTGTTTTTGCCATCTATGAATCTTCTGGCTTTTCCACTTCATTCTTTGAAGACTTTGAAACTTAGCTCATTTTCTCCCTCTCCACTTAATCCCTACTATTATCTTGGGTGGTGTTGGTATCTTTATGAATGCTGTGTCACGTCAGAGTCTAAGCTTCATGACCTTCTGTACTCCAAAACCCTGTACTGCCCATTTTCATGTCGCCATGTTGTCATCCAAAATTGTACTACTCTGAAATTGTAAACTCCCATGTCACCATCTCTGATCACAAACCTTATCCCTCCGTCTCTTACTACTTCACTCATAGTATGCCAAATTACATATTTAAACAAGACTAACAAACCTTCTGCTCTCCTTTTTTTCCCAGTCTATCAATCACTCAAGGCTTTCCCTCCTTTCCTATCTAGCCTGTATCCCAAGATCATAGGCATCTTAAATACCTTAGCTAGTCCTTGTGTTTTTTTCTTTAATCATCCAACAGACCTCAACCTTGAATTAGCCCCACCTTCTACTCTTTTTGGCTTCTAATTTCAGAGTGCTGATCACTATTTGGGGGTTTACAAAACCTTTACAAATTAAGAGACTCCAACCTCTGTTGGGTCCCTAATGCCACTTGGCAATTTTTTCACCTGTTTTCAGCTTCATCCTTTATTCCCTATGTCAGCTATTCCAAATATTAACAACTCTCAGGCCCTCTACCAAATATTCCTCTGTCTCCCCTATATAGCAGATGACATAGTGTTATATTTTACTGCAAAAAAAAAATCCAAACTTAGGTAAATATCCTCTCCTATGCATATATCAGAACCTATTTTACCTCCTTTCTTTCAGTCTCAAAAAAGGTATCACTTTTCCTTTTAATATTAGTTTCTTTATTCCATCTATTCCCACTTCTTCAGGTGCCTCAGTGAACCTTGTATTCTCTTGTTCTCCTCTCCAAGACTTATCCCCTAAATGATTTTGCCCCTCAGCTCAAGTTTTTACCTTTTTTAAAAAAACACTTGAATATTTCCTTGAGCCTGCATTCCCCTCTAGCCATTATCTAGGGCCATCAGTCAGTCCAAAATATTTATTGTCTACCACATCCAAGGCTCTGAGTAAGTGCTAAAGGTTCAGGAAAAACACACTTGAACTGTACCTTCAGAAGGTTGAAAGACTAGAGGAGGAACCATATAAGTAAACAGACAATTACAGAAATCTCTAATTCCTCACCTTTCATTCATTCTTCAACTTGCTCTTTGTAATTAGATTCTGTCCTATCATGTCCTCTGAAACTATCCTAGCCACAGTCATTAATGACTACCTAGTTAAATCCTTACCCAACTTCTCTGCATAATTTGACACTCTTAAATACCACCATTAAAAACTGTCTTATAGCTATGTTAAGGCATCTTAAAGAGTTTATCCTGAGACCTTCTACCCTCCATTCTGAATCCACTTCCTCTCATCTGACATCCCCAGTTTCCATCCTTTTGTCTAGTTCCTGGATTTTGCCTTTCTACATTGTTTAACTAGTTGTTTGGCTTTTAATTTCAGTTACTCCTGTATATCACCTCTCTGATCATAGGGTACTGTAGCTCCAAGCCTACCCTGCCTCAGTCATATATCCAGCCAGATCTTAAACATTACTTATCTAGGAAGGGAGATCAGAAACTAGCTCAGATCTCTTTCCTGAGCTTCAAAACTATATATACAACTGCCTGCTTTCATTACTATCTGTATATCCCTCAGGTATCTCCAATTCAGTTTGTTGGGTATCCTCCTCCTGTTGGGTATCCTATTTCAATGAGTGGTCTCACCATATACCCAAGTACCCAATTAGGAAAAATATAATTATTGTTAATTATTCCCCTTTCACTCCTCATATCCACATCCTATCAATTCTAGCTCTTTATTTTTTCAAATTCATCCCCTTAATTTAATATTAAACTAAGTGCATACACTTAAATTAAATGCTTCATTATTGCCCTTGTGGGTTGTTGCATTGGCCTTCTAACTGGTCTCTCTGTTTCTGATCTTGCTAATTCCAATATATTCTCCATGCTGCCACCAGAGAACTTTCTCTGAAATACAGATTTTATTGTGTCACTTCCAACTGAAAATTGCTGTGACTCCCTATTCCAGAGAGGAGAAGATAATATGGAAAAAATCCAAACTTTGGATCTCGACTCATGCCTACATTTTTAAGCTTATCTCTGATCATCCACCAGCTTCTAGTTTCAGGGAATGTGTCAATACAAGAGCCCAAGTCTAGAAAAGTCTCAAGGGATTCTATATGAGTTTCTTACATTACTGAACCCACAAACTTCCCAGCACTCATAAATCCATGGTTGACTAGGTCTAGGGTTTGACTCTGGACTGACTGTACTTTCTCACTGTTGTGACAAGACTCCCTCTAGAAGGGATGCAGAAAAGAACTAATATAGTTCACTACAAACTTCCCTTCCCCACATAACATCAAGCGGGTTAATTGACATACTACTTGACATACTGAAGCCTAGCCCAGGTATCACCAGAACTACAGAGAACTGGGGAAAGATCCTTGAGAGTTCTCATCTGGACTTGAGAAATCTGTTAACAGCATCACACTCAGGGATGAGGATAAGAAAGTTCCAGCATCAAATTGAGCCAGAAATGAGATAGAGGGAGGAGGGCTAGGGGCACAAATGAAATCAGAAGGAAAGACAGACAATAAAGACTGAGGTGGTATAATCTAGGAATGCCTAGAGTATACAATGATAGTGACTAAATGTACAAATTAAAAAATGTTTTTGCATGAGGAAGAACAAAGGAATGTCAATATTGCAGGGTGTTGCAAATAGATGGTAAGTCACATTTTAAAACTTTTACTTATGTGTGAGACTAAAGCAAAAAATGTTTATTTGGCACAAAATTTATATTTCGACTAGTGCATCTCCTAATATAACTTATACAGACAGTTTAATTAAACACTATAAGTACCTGGAACCTTGAATAGGGCATGAGATTTTGTAGGTTTGTCCAGAATGATGCCCCAATAAATCCCAGAGTGATTTGAACAGTGAATAAAAAAGTATTTGCAAAGTCCCCTTGGGGGACTGGTGAGAAAGGGGGAAAATTCAGCTTCCCCATTTGGAGAATTCCTGATATTCTTGCAAGCAGTGGGGACAACCAAATCAATAGGCCACACCCTCAGTTTTGGGGTTTGTTCATATGAAACTTATCCCTGCAAAGAATAGGCTAAGCCCACTTCAAGTTGAGCCTAAGAGTCACCCCCAGAGAACCTCTTTTGTTGCCTATCTCCCAGCCAACATGGCAAGCAAACTCACTGCCCTCCCCCTCTCTAAGTGGGACATGACTCCCAGGGGTGTAAACCTCCCTGGCTACATGGGACAGAAATTCTAGAATGAGCTGGGACTCAGTATCAAGGGATTAAGAAAACCTTCTCAACCAAAAGGGGGAAGAGAGAAATGAGACAAAATAAAGTATCAGTGGCTGAGAGATTTCAAATAGAGTTGAGAGGTTATCCTGGAGGTTATTCCTTTGCATTATATAGATATCCCCTTTTTAGTTTAAGGTGTATTAGAGAGGCTAGAGGGAAGTGCCTGAAACTGTAGAGCTGTGTTCCAGTAGCCATACTTCTTTAAGATGATTATATAATGATACACCTTTCGCAAAGTGACTATGTGATTGTAAAACCTTGTTCTGGTGCTCTTTTTATCTACAGTATGGACAAATGAGTAAAAAATATGGATTAAAAACAAATAAATAAAAAAGAAGTGTTTACCTAAGGTGGCTACAAGGAGTCTAGCTGATGTGAAGCGTAAAAATCAATGTCTAAAGGATCCAAAGTTATATACAGGAAAATGCTTGTGAATTTTAGGACCAAAGATTGAGGCAAGAACTAAAATAAGAACACAAGTGGCAAGGTTACTGACTATGAGGGTTAGAGGCAGGAAGAAATCAGGTATGCTGACAGGTCAAGTAAAAGCTTTCAAAATTAAGCCTATGAACAGCAAGTACGTACTGATGCTGCCTTATTAAATGTCTTGCCTCTGTCTTGGAATATTACTCTCTAGCCCCCTCTTAACCTTGTAGGACTAGAGAAGAATATTGCAATGTAGTGGTATCACTGTGCCTAGGATTCTGTTCCTTTCCTTGCTCCCAAGATCAGAAAGAGGACAACCAGAGGCAAGATTTTTTTCCAGACCCCACTTACTAGTAGGGAACAGTTACTACTTCACATTCACATGTTTAATTCTCATGGATGGGATTGGAAGAGTAGAGCCTGAAGATGGCCATGAATGATTCAGAATAGCTGAGGTAGAAAGGTGGAAAGAGGGGTTTGCCAGGTGGAACTCAGCTTGTCTTCTTTGGGATGGATCTTTTCTAGCTCATGTGAATGGCTGGCCCAGGCCAGAGCTGCAAAGGCTTTAGGAACCAGTGCAATGTCTGTTCCATTTATCTTTCTTTTATTTTCCCATCTTCCTTGAGTATTCTCACATTCCAGAAACTGCTCCCAAATCGACCTTCTATAAAGTATCAAGCTACTGTTGAAAAATTTATTCTGACTTTTGTGTTCCAGAAAACAGAAAAAGTTGACTTCTCCTACAACAAACTGGCTGATCCTAAGTTTTCATTTTATGATAAGACTTTGGTGGAAGCAGTGAAGAAAGGAGATCACTGGGTACACTTGTTTTTCCTCTCACTCTCAATATGTCATACTGTGATGACAGAAGAGAGAGTGGAAGGTGAGGAGAGGCTTGAGGCCTCATGGACTGAGAATATGTCATAGAATCTAGGCTGGATGGAGGTGGGGGTAGTTTGATATGATCTGTAATGGCTTACTCTAAGAGAGGACTCTCTAATAGAAAGTGTCATCCTGCAATGAAATGAATGGTCAAGATAAATAGTGAACTCGCAGTTACTGGAGGTATTCAAGTAGAAAACAAGCTCTTGGTTTTAAAGAAGATTCAGTCATTGAATAGAGGTAAAACTTGGTGATATATATGGAACTTCTGATCTCAAGACTCTTTGATGTTCTGTCATAGGGTCAATCTGAATTATTCTCAAGATCAGCCCTGCTATCTCTGACAAGACTTCCTGGAGGACAAGTTCAATTATCCTCTTGTCACTTCACATTGTAAAGATATCCCACCTATCCTAGTTTCTTTGGTATCATCCATGAATTTATCCAAATCTTTTTAGAAACAATGAGTGAGAAATGGCTAACTATAAATTAAGAAGCCTTTTTATTTTTTTAATAAGTCAGGCAATCAAATGAATCTCATCCTTTAAATACAGTGTACTCTTAAAATATTACCAGTAGTAATACTTAATATTTACATATCAGTTTACAGTTTTTCAAATTGCTTTCATTTATATTATCTCCCCAAATCTTTATAATAGCTCTTTGAGGCAGGTAGAACAAGAAAAATGACTCCACTTTTATAGAGAAGGAAATTGACACTAAAAGATATTGTGACTTGCCTAAAATCCTATAGCTAAGGAGGACAGAGATGGGATAAGAACCCAAATCTCATGTTTCCTGGCCTGTGAGCTCCCACCACACCACATTGCCTTTCCAATAAGTTGCTATTATCTGAAGCATGTTTGGTCTCATCATTGGATACTGCCTTTAGTGACAGTGAAAATATCACTGTCTGGTAGATACATCTTATATCTCACCTAAAATTATATTCCCCCACCTATCTTATTCACATGAATAAGATTCTGATGATGCTTAACTGTCTTAAAAAATCAAACTGACCTTCAGAAAAGAAATTTTCCAAATTGTTCTTCAGGTGGTGATGATATTACGAAAGAGGAATTCCAGAAATATCTGAGTAATATCAGATTGAAAGGCTAATTCAATATAGTAAGTCATTTAGCTTTTCAGGGTGAGAGCTCCAAAGGTGACAACATTCATTCATATTTATTTTTTCATTGTTTACTAGACCATTATCTATTATCCTGTAGCAGTATTTATCAAAATGTGGCCAGTCTTATGCAGACCACCTTACACAAGACCACCTACATGAAAATCACCCAGGAGACTTGTTTAAAAATTCAGTGTTCTGGGACCCCCTCACAAATTGGTGATGTTGGTAGCAGTAAATTTGGGTGAGGTCCAGGAACTGCATTTTTAACAAGCTCTCTAAACCATCTTAAATTAACTCTCCAAAGTTTAAAAGTAACTGCTATATTTTGTTTGTTGGAATATATCTTGTACTTCTGTAATACTAACTCAGGTCTGTGAAATGAGTTTAAAGTATTGGAAAAAAAAAAGACTGAGATATTCTATACAAGCTGGCCTTTTAGAGTCAGTCTTATGAGGAAGTTTTGAAGAAAGATGTCCCCTCCTGGGCTCTATCTTTATGTAAGCCACTTGGAAGACAGTTCACTTCTGAGTGGACTTCAGCTGCTCATCTCTTTGGACTCTGGCTGCCTTCTTCTCTCCTGTCAGGTGAGCTGGTGTACCAGGCTCAGTCTCCTGATGAAGGTGCCCTGGTCACTGCCGCCAGGAACTTTGGCTTTGTGTTCCGTTCCCGTACATCTGAGACAATCATCATGGTTGAGATGGGGGAAACCAAAGTCTACCAACTGCTGGCCATTTTGGACTTCAACAATGTGCGCAAGCGGATGTCTGTTATTGGTGGGTGCCCCTCCTAGTTGGCTCTCTCCCTTTTTTTTCTCCTTCATACACATTCACATTTTGACTTTCTCTTTTATCTATACTTGTGTGCTTTCTCCACCCACATGCCTTCCCACAGTGCCTCAAGTACAAATGCATAGACATTCCCAATTCCTCTTTCACATATGCTTTTATTTTCTCTTATACACATATAGGACTTACATCACACACTAGGACCCTTCTTTAGGGTTTGTCAGCACTATCAAAGCCAAGATAAGGACAGGGAATATCTATTAAACCTGAACACAGAATGAGAGAGGGATTGAGAATAGGTAGTATAAAGGAAATTCTTACTGCCTTGCTCTCAATTAGTTTGTTCTCAGAATGAAATGGAAGAAGGTAATTCTTTATTCTTGGTCCTTAATTAGGTGGAAGCCTTAGTATAGACCTTGGAATTGAGAAGCTAAATTTGATTCTGTATCAGAGTTTTCCACAAATAATACTGAACCATGGAAGAGCTGGTTCCATACATTCCTCCCTCTTCTCACCAGCCCTCACCATATCACTTATCCTGTGTGGCCACTCATTGAGTGATTAACCCCTAAAGGTAGCAAAAACAGATGGCATGGGGAACAGCCTCCTGCCATTCCTCAGTGGCCTAGACAAATTTGGTAACAATAGGCCTATATGGTTAATTTGTTTTATTTGCTTATCTTCAGTGCGGACACCTGAAGATAGGGTAATGTTGCTCTGTAAGGGTGCAGACACCATCATCTGTCAGCTGCTTCATCCATCCTGTAGATCCCTGAGAGATGTGACCATGGAACATTTAGATGTGAGTGTTTAGGTTGCAGGGGAGGGAAGCTGTGGTGTGTGTCCACATTTGTGTTTCTGTGTCAGTATGTTTCTGTATGTATGTATATTGGTGTCGGTGTTTCTTTAATTGATGGAAAAATGAAAACTCCCTCATTCTATGGGATCCTCACTTACCACATCACCAACTTCTGTATCACAGAGTTGGATGAAACAGGACCCTAGAAGCATGGCAAAGATTATGTCTGTGGAGCACTTATTACAATCAGATAGTTCCCTCTGGAGTCATGACCAAACATGGAGTTTGCTTTAGATTGGAGCCTGCTATTCTAAAAAGCCCTATCCAACCAGTCAGGTTGAGAACAGACTGCTTTTAGGGTTTGAAGAAGAAAACACCAAGCTTGGTACTTGATACCTCTCTCTGTAGTCTTAAGAGTTAGAGTCCACAAAGTTACCTTCCCTATCCCCAGTCTACCCTACTTCCACCCTCTGGGATTTGAGATGTATCAGAGAGTGGCTCTAGCTTTCTGACACTAGAAAAGGAAACCAGATCAATATTCTCTGGGTTTTCTAGCCCTGAACCTGGATATACAAAGCATTGGGGGGAACAGCAAAGGGGAAGGGAATGGTTTGTTATTGGGGAGATCAGGAAACTATTTCATAAAATAGATTGGAGAACATGAAAAATTTCTAGACCATTTTGACTTGATTCAACATTAACAAGTAGAAGACAGAGGACAAATGGCCAATAAGCACATGAAAAGAAGTCAACATAATTAGTCAATAGGGTAATGCAAATTCAAACCACAATCAGCTACCACATCATACCCACTAGGATAACTAAAATCAAAAACATGTTCAGACAATAAAGGATGACAAGGATGAAGAGAAATTGGAACACATAGAAATCTAAAATGGTGTAGCCACTTTGGAAAGCACTCGGCAGTAGTACCTCAGAAAGTTAAACATAGAGTTACCACATGACCCAGCAATTCCTTTTCAAGGTATATACCCAAAAGTGTTGAAAACATATGCACTAAAAACTTTTACACAAATGGTCATAGCAGCATTGTTCATGATAGCCAAAAAGTGGAAACAAACCAAATATATATAAATATATTTATATTTTTATAGATATAAAAGACTAATATATGCTACAACATGGATGAAACTTGAAAACATTATACTAAGTGAATGTTTTAGTTTGCTAGCTGCCGGAATGCAATATATCTGGAATGGAATGGTTTTTTAAAAGGGGAATTTAATTTAAAGGGGGGGGGGATTTAATAAGTTGCTAGTTTACAGTTCTAAGGCCAAGAAAATGTCCCAATTAAAGCAAGTCTATAGAAATGTCCAATCTAAGGCATCCAAGGAGAGATACCTTGGTTCAAGAAGGTCAATGAAGTTCAGAGTTTCTCTCTCATCTCTCTCATCATGAAGCTCCCCAGGAGGCATTTTCCTTCTTCATCTCCAAAGATTGCTGGTTGGTAGACTCTGCTTCTCGTGACTACGTCGTTTTGCTCTGCTCTCTTTGAATCTCTCACTTTCTCCAAAATGTTTCCTCTTTTATAGGATTCCAGTAAACTAATCAAGACCCACCCGAATGGGTGGAGACACACATCCACCTAATCCAGTTTAATGACCGCTCTTGATTAAATCACATTTCCAGGGAGATGATCTAATTACAGTTTCAAACATACAGTATTGAATAGGGATTAGAAGAAATGGCTGCCTTTACAAAATGGGATTAGGATTAAAACATGGCTTTTCTAGGGTACATATACATCATTTCAAACCAGCACAGTGAAGGAAACCATCACAAAAGGCCATATACATATGATTTCATTTATATGAAATATCCAGAACAGGCAAATCCATAGAAACAGAAAGTAGGTTAGTGGTTGCCAGGGGCTGGGAAGAGACAATGGGGTATGACTGGTAGTGGGTATGGGGTTTCTTTTTGGGGTGATAAAAAATGTTCTGGAATTAGAAAGTAGCAATGGTTGCACAACTTTGTGGATATACTAAAAAAAAATACTGAAGGGTATATTTTAAAAGGGTGAATTTTATGGTATGTGAATTATATCTCAATTTTTAAAAAAAAAAAGAAAAGTCAGAGAATCCTTGGAAAAAAGAAAAGTCAGAGAAACATCCCACACAGAACAGCTGGGTAAAAGATACCCCGAGGCCACAGTACCTTTTAAAGTTTTTTTTAAACTTCTCCTATCTTTTAACCATTCAGAACACATGAATTAGGGTACCTTTTCAGAAAGCATTTCCACAGACTGGCTTCAGTGAAGTTTCAGACAGAAACCTTCAGAACTTTGAGCCAGTTTTTTGCTACCAACCTTAACCAATGACTTAGGACCTGACTACATTAAAATCTATTAACCATTGATGACAAACCTTTAAGAATCAAGCTCCAAAAACTCACTCATGCAGAAGCATAGCCCCAGGTCCTCCACAACGGGGATCTGTGAACAAACAGCCCACACAAAAACAGGCGGCAGGCAGAATTTGGCCTATAGGCTCTAGTTTGGCCACCCTGTTCTTAAAAAAAGAAAGAAAGAAAACACACAAGTAAGGCATAAGAAATTATGTTAACACATATTGTTAAATTATTTCTTGAGTTAATGAGCAAACTCTGTATCGTTAAAGTTGCCTTATCAGTATGCTATGCAAACCCAGTTTCTCCCTCTGTCAGGTCTCTCTTAAGAAATCTTCAGAGATCTTCTCTTGGGCGTCTTTTTCATAGCTTAGGCTGCCAACAAACAGTACAGGGGTTTAAGAGATGGCAGTCCCCACGTACATTACCTTATGTTGCTTTTACCTGACATCAAACTCTCAGGAGTTATACAAGGAACTAAGGGCAAAATATCAAGATGATAAATTCTGTTTATTTTTGCTATCATAATGCCAAAGTAAATTATTTTGTAGCTCACTAAAATAATGATGACGTACAGTGTGTTCATGTGCAGTTCTCAACACACAACATGTGTTTCTAACCCACAATCAGTCGGGTACAAGTTCTGCATAAATCATCCACACTAACCCAGTCCTCCTTTATGACCAAGGGTATACTTCTGCAAGATGGCTAGCTGTGGTTGATTAGGGTATATCAGTGGTCACAGAGCAAAAAGCTGACAACTCATCTAGAGAGCATTTGAGCCATGGCTTCTTTGGCTCAAATCAACTGAGACAACCAGCTATAGACAGACACAGAAATTTGTGCTGTGTAAGGTGCCCATTGAATACTTGAAGGAAGGAGGAGAGGAAAATTAAAATGAATGTATGCTTGTAAAAAAATAACACCTTTGATTATTTTCATATAACTCCTTTTTTACCTTATTATTCCCTTCATACTTAATATCTTCTCTGTAGAGGGTAAATCATTAATCAATTTCACAGGAGACAAACTTAGAAGACTTGATTTTTCTCACCCAGCAAATTACCTAGCCACAACTAGAAGTTAGAAATGTCCGTTTCTCAGAAGTACTCTCCCGCTTTACCCCTCCAAGCTCTGTTGGTCTTATCCTTGGGACATTTTACTGAGAAAACTCAGCAGTTGCCTTCTGCTTAGGCTAGGTGTTAGCCCAATGGTACTAGCCTTTAAGCCTTATTTTGTAGACATATAGGGTCTCTGAGGTCATCTGCCATTCCCCTAACTTAGCCACTCAGTGCACAAGTATGTCTTCCAGGATTTTGCCAGTGAAGGCCTTCGCACCCTCATGGTGGCCTACCGAGAGTTGGATGATACATTCTTCCGGTCCTGGAGCAAGAGGCACTCTGATGCTTACCTGTCTTTGGAGGATCGGGAAGATAAACTATCAAATGTCTATCAAGAGGTTGAAAAAGACTTGAAGGTTAGTGGGAAGAAGCCAGGGATAGACTGGGCAGCAGCTAGCAGACTCAGCAAGGGCTCTGAAGTGGCTTCCAACAGAGAGGTGTGGGCTCTCTCTGAGAGGAAGAAGAGGCAGACAGGAAAGCATCACCAAAGTTTGTTCTAGGGAGGCTAGATGCTGGAATCCAAGATGATTCAGGATATCCTGGATCTTCAAAATCCATAAATAATAAAAAAATAATAATAATGCATTGGTTATAATTTTTATCTTTTTGGCAGTGTTTCTTGTTCCAGAGCTGCTCACCAGAAGCTACATAATCTGAGAGAAATCAGGATCTGAATAATGCACAGATTAGATAATCCAGAACCAATTAATAGAGTAATAAAGACAAAAATAATCACTTACATATTCAACATATTTAAGTACTGAGCACTGTTCTAAGCCTATGTCTTGGGCAGTGTTCTAAGCACTGGGCATGTAACAGTGGACAAAACAGACAAAAATCCCTGCCCTTATGGATCTTATATTCTAGTGGGGGGTAGGCAGACAATAAACAAACAAATAACCTCTATAGTAGGTCAGATAATGAAAGGACTATGGTGAAAAATCAAATCAAGCCAGGAAGAGAATTGGAGAGTGTTAATGGGTACATGTGTGTTTTGGAGAGGGCAAAGGTATATTTGCTATTTTAAATAGGGTGATTAGTCCTTTCTGAGAAAGAAACTTTTTTTTATTGTGAAATATAACATATATACAAAAAAGCAATAAATTTCCAAGTACATTTTAACAAGTACATATAGAACAGATTTTAAAGTTTGGTATGGGTTACAGTTCCATGATTTTTTTTTATCTTCTAGCTGCTCCATGACATTGGAGACCAAAAGAAATAGCAATATAATGATTCAGCAGTCATACTCATTTGTTAAATCCTATCTTCTCTATTTTACTCCTCCTTCTCTCTCTTTTTTTTTTTTTTTTTTTTTTTTGAGAAAGAAACATTTGAGAAGAAACCAGAGGAGGTGGCAAGCCAAGCAGATATCTGGGTGGTAAGGGGGTTGATTAGCTTTCCACACAGAAGGAATGGCAATTCCTCAGGCCCTCAGACCAAACCTAATTTGTTAGTTGAACAGCAAGGCAGCCAACTGGAACACTGTGTATGCGCAGGAGAGAATAATAGGAAATGAGACAGAGAAGTAGTAGGGGGGCCTCATAGACTACTATAAGGATTTATAATGAGATGGGAAGTCATTGAAGAGTTCAGCTAGAGAACGATGTATTGTGATAGACTTTAAAATTATCACCCTGGCTGCTGTGTTGAGATTAAATACTGTAGGGAAGCAAGGGTAGACCCAGGGAGGCCAATTATAAGGTTAGCTGCAAACATACAGGTTAGAGATGGTAATGGCTTAGATCAGGTAGGAACAGTAGAAGTCATGAAGCATGGTCATATTCTGGTTTTTTTCTGTTATTGTTGTTTTTTACATGGGCAGGCACCAGGAATCAAACCTGAGTCTCTGGCATGGCAGACAAGAACTCTGCCTGCTAAGCCACCATGGCCCGCCTTGTACTGTTTTGAAAGGTAGAGCTGGAAGAATTTGCTGTTGGATTGGATTATAGAGTCTAAGAGAAAAAGAAGTTAATGATGACTCCAAAATTTTTTACCAGACTGACTCAGGCTAGCTCTGCTATAAAAGAGAAATTACTGATACCAAATGGGAAATTTCAGAGACCCCAAAGGTCACAAATCTCTCCCATAGTCAGCCCTCTAGTTAATATTTCTAGACTGTCCTTCTAGAGGTCTAATAAAAATCAGTCACTAATTTATCCTCAGTCTGTCAGTGCTAGTGTCCACCCCTGTGGTTGGAGTACTGTAGAGAAAAGGCATGGTGTTGGACCTAGAAGCTTTTAACTTAGGGTTGGAAAAGGCACCCCCGTGTGTATAAATGAATGAAGTAAACCTGTGCACTTTTAGGGTTGAAGGGAAAACTGTAATGGAATATGGTAATCCCTCTTGTCTGGGACATACCGCTTTTGGAGACCAAAGCCAGGAAGCAAGTGGAGATGTGCTGAGAAACAGAGACTTAGGGTTTAGAAGTGGCACATAGCTTCATGTCTAACTTGGGAACGTCCCTTCCCCTCTTTGGTTCCTATTTCAATGTATGGTTGAAAAACTGTGTGGGTTAAGAGGCAGAATATGGTCCCGATGCCAGGACAGAGCCAGCTGACATGTCATTTCAATTGCTGGGTTGCACTAAATGCTGTGACTCTCTGAAATGAGACAAAGTGTCAATGGCTGAGATTCCAAACAGAGTCGAGAGGTTATCCTGGAGGTTATTCTTACGCATTAAGTAGATATCACCTTGTTATTCAAGATATAGTGGAGAGCTTACTGCACCCAGGGCGGGCGCCCGGAGTCGGTGGCCGCACGGGGCTAGCTGCTTCTGCTCGGCCGCCGCTCGCTTCCAGAGGCGCTCGCACCTGTGTCAGAGCCGCCTGCAGCCGCCCGCACAACTCCAGGATAACTTCCGCTCTGTCTGTTGGTCCCCACGTGCCGAGGCCCGAAGTTGGAGCGCCGGCGCCGGCAAGGGCAGCAGCGTGGTTTAAAAGTGGCTGCGGAGACTTCCGGAGAAGATGGCGGCTTAGTAAGACGTCCGGATCTTAGTTCCTCCTCCAGAACAGCTACTAGGGGAGTAGAAACGATACAGAACAGCTCCCGGAGCCACGACAGAGATCAAAAAGACAGGGTACCCCATCCTGGAACAGCTGACTGGCTGAGAGAATCCGCTTCGGTGAGATCACCGAGGGGCGCGGGCTTCCCCGGGCCAGGGCGGCAAGCGGCCGGAGTCCCTCCCTTCCTCCTTCCCGGGCCAGCTGGGACAATTGGACAGGCGATCCCCTCAAGCCGCGGTGGCTGGCGCCCCCCTACACGTGGCCCTCCGGACAAACTGGGAGAATTGGATCGGAGATCCCCAGGCCGCGGAGAACGGTGACCGGGGTCCCTTCCAAACACGTGACTTCCCTGTCCGGCTGGGAACGGTGCACTCTCCCGGGCCTAGGCGGCTGGGGCCCTCCCACCACGCTTGGCACCCCGGGCCGACTAGCAGATTCGGACGGGCGCTCTCCCGGGCTGCGGCGACCGGCGACCCTCCCCACGTTCGGATTCCCGGGCCAGCTGGCACTCTTCCAAGCCGCTTCGGCTGGCGAACCTCCCCCACGGCGAGAGTTTTCCAAAGTTAGAGGACCCACAGCAACTTTTACTGGTGGGACCCGCAGACAAACGTGTGCCACGAGCGCCACCTACTGGGCAGGAAAAGAAAAACAGAACCCAGAGATTTCACAGAAAAATCTTTCAACCTGTTGGGTCCAACACCCAGGGAAATCTGACTAAATGCCCAGACACCAGCAGAAGATAACGGATCACGCTCAGAAAATTGAAAATATGGCCCAGTCAAAAGAACAAACCAATAGTTCAAATGAGATACAGGAGCTGAGACAACTAATGCTGAATATACGAACAGAAATGGAAAACCTCTACAAAAATGAAATCGATAAATTGAGGGAGGACATGAAGAAGACATGGGCTGAACAAAAAGAAGAAATAGAAAAACTGAAAAATCAAATCACAGAACTTATGGAAGTGAAGGATAAAGTAGAAAAGATGGAAAAAACAATGGATACCTACAATGATAGATTTAAAGAGACAGAAGATAGAATTAGTGATTTGGAGGATGGAACATCTGAATTCCAAAAAGAAATAGAAACTATCGGGAAAAGAATGGAAAAATTTGAACAGGGTATCAGGGAACTCAAGGACAATATGAACCGCACAAATATACGTGTTGTGGGTGTCCCAGAAGGAGAAGAGAAGGGAAAAGGAGGAGAAAAACTAATGGAAGAAATTATCACTGAAAATTTCCCAACTCTTATGAAAGACCTAAAATTACAGATCCAAGAAGTGCAGCGCACCCCAAAGAGAACAGACCCAAATAGGCATTCTCCAAGACACTTACTAGTTAGAATGTCAGAGGTCAGGGAGAAAGAGAGGATCTTGAAAGCAGCAAGAGAAAAACAATCCATCACATACAAGGGAAACCCAATAAGACTATGTGTAGATTTCTCAGCAGAAACCATGGAAGCTAGAAGACAGTGGGATGATATATTTAAGTTACTAAAAGAGAAAAACTGCCAACCAAGACTCCTATATCCAGCAAAATTGTCCTTCAAAAATGAGGGAGAAATTAAAACATTCTCAGACAAAAAGTCACTGAGAGAATTTGTGACCAAGAGACCAGCTCTGCAAGAAATACTAAAGGGAGCACTAGAGTCAGATACAAAAAGACAGAAGAGAGAGGTATGGAGAAGAGTGTACAAAGAAGGAAAGTCAGATATAATATATATAATACAAAAGGCAAAATGGTAGAGGAAAATATTATCCAAACAGTAATAACAGTAAATGTTAATGGACTGAATTCCCCAATCAAAAGACATAGACTGGCAGAATGGATTAAAAAACAGGATCCTTGTATATGCTGTCTACAGGAAACACATCTTAGACCCAAAGATAAACATAGGTTGAAAGTGAAAGGTTGGGAAAAGATATTTCATGCAAATAACAACCAGAAAAGAGCAGGAGTGGCTATACTAATATCCAACAAATTAGACTTCAAATGTAAAACAGTTAAAAGAGACAAAGAAGGACACTATCTACTAATAAAAGGAACAATTAAACAAGAAGACATCACAATCATAAATATTTACGCACCGAACCAGAATGCCCCAAAATACCTGAGGAATACACTGCAAACACTGAAAAGGGAAATAGACACATATACCATAATAGTTGGAGACTTCAATTCACCACTCTCATCAATGGACAGAACATCTAGACAGAGGATCAATAAAGAAATAGAGAATCTGAATATTACTATAAATGAGCTAGACTTAACAGACATTTATACGACATTACATCCCACAACAGCAGGATACACCTTTTTCTCAAGTGCTCATGGATCATTCTCAAAGATAGACCATATGCTAGGTCACAAATCAAGTCTTAACAAATTTAAAAAGACTGAAATCATACACAACACTTTCTCGGATCATAAAGGAATGAAGTTGGAAATCAATAATAGGCGGAGTGCCAGAAAATTCACAAATACGTGGAGGCTCAACAACACACTCTTAAACAACGAGTGGGTCAAAGAAAAAATTGCAAGAGAAATTAGTAAATATCTCGAGGCAAATGAAAACGAAAACACAACATATATAACCTATGGGATGCAGCAAAGGCAGTGCTAAGAGGGAAATTTATTGCCTTAAATGCCTATATCAGAAAAGAAGAAAAGGCAAAAATGCAGGAATTAACTGTCCACTTGGAAGAACTGGAGAAAGAACAACAAATTAACTCCAAAGCAAGCAAAAGGAAAGAAATAACAAAGATTAGAGCAGAAATAAATGAAATTGAAAACATGAAAACAATAGAGAAAATCAATAAGAACAGAAGTTGGTTCTATGAGAAAATCAATAAGATTGATGGGCCCTTAGCAAGATTGACAAAAAGAAGAAGAGAGAGGATGCAAATAAAATAAGATCAGAAATGGAAGAGAAGACATAACTACTGACCTCACAGAAATAAAGGAGGTAATAACAGGATACTATGAACAACTTTACGCTAATAAATACAACAATTTAGAGGAAATGGACGGGTTCCTGGAAAGACATGAACAACCAACTTTGACTCAAGAAGAAATAGATGACCTCAACAAACCAATCACAAGTAAAGAAATTGAATTAGTCATTCAAAAGCTTCCTAAAACGAAAAGTCCAGGACCAGACGGCTTCACAAGTGAATTCTATCAAACATTCCAGAAAGAATTAGTACCAACTCTCCTCAAACTCTTCAAAAAAATTGAAGTGGAGGGAACACTACCTAATTCATTCTATGAAGCCAACATCACCCTCATACCAAAACCAGGCAAAGATATTACAAAAAAAGAAAACTACAGACCAATCTCTCTAATGAATATAGATGCAAAAATCCTCAATAAAATTCTAGCAAATCGTATCCAACAACACATTAAAAGAATTATACATCATGACCAAGTAGGATTCATCCCAGGTATGCAAGCATGGTTCAACATAAGAAAATCAATTAATGTAATACACCATATCAACAAATCAAAGCAGAAAAATCACATGATCATCTCAATTGCTGCAGAGAAGGCATTTGACAAGATTCAACATCCTTTCCTGTTGAAAACACTTCAAAAGATAGGAATACAAGGGAACTTCCTTAAAATGATAGAGGGAATATATGAAAAAACCACAGCTAATATCATCCTCAATGGGGAAAAATTGAAAACTTTCCCCCTAAGATCAGGAACAAGACAAGGATGTCCACTATCACCACTATTGTTCAACATTATGCTGGAGGTTCTAGCCAGAGCAATTAGACAAGAAAAAGAAATACAAGGCATCAAAATTGGAAAGGAAGAAGTAAAACTATCACTGTTTGCAGATGATATGATACTATACGTCGAAAACCCGGAAAAATTCACAACAAAACTACTAGACCTAATAAATGAGTACAGCAATGTAGCAGGTTACAAGATCAACATTCAAAAATCTGTAGCATTTCTATACACTAGTAATGAACAAGCTGAGGGGGAAATCAAGAAACGAATCCCATTTACAATTGCAACTAAAAGAATAAAATACCTAGGAATAAATTTAACTAAAGAGACAAAAAACCTATATAAAGAAAACTACAAAAAACTGCTAAAAGAAATCACATAAGACCTAAATAGATGGAAGGGCATACCGTGTTCATGGATTGGAAGACTAAATATAGTTAAGATGTCGATCCTACCTAAATTGATCTACAGATTCAATGCAATACCAATCAAAATCCCAACAACCTATTTTTCAGATATAGAAAAACCAATAAGCAAATTTATCTGGAAGGGCAGGGTGCCCCGAATTGCTAAAAACATCTTGAGGAAAAAAAACGAAACTGGAGGTCTCGCGCTGCCTGACTTTAAGGCATATTATGAAGCCACACTGGTCAGAACAGCATGGTATTGGCATAAAGATAGATATATCGACCAATGGAATCGAATAGAGTGCTCAGATATAGACCCTCTCATCTATGGACATTTGATCTTTGATAAGGCAGTCAAGCCAACTCACCTGGGACAGAACAGTCTCTTCAATAAATGGTGCCTAGAGAACTGGATATCCATATGCAAAAGAATGAAAGAAGACCCGTATCTCACACCCTATACAAAAGTTAACTCAAAATGGATAAAGATCTAAACATTAAGTCTAAGACCATAAAACAGTTAGAGGAAAATGTAGGGAGATATCTTATGAAACTTACAATTGGAGGTGGTTTTATGGACCTTAAACCTAAAGCAAGAGCACTGAAGAAGGAAATAAATAAATGGGAGCTCCTCAAAATTAAACACTTCTGTGCATCAAAGAACTTAATCAAGAAAGTAGAAAGACAGCCTACACAATGGGAGACAATATTTGGAAATGACATATCAGATAAAGGTCTAGTATCCAGAATTTATAAAGAGATTGTCCAACTCAACAACAAAAAGACAGCCAGCCCAATTACAAAATGGGAAAAAGACTTGAACAGAGACCTATCAGAAGAGGAAATACAAATGGCCAAAAGGCACATGAAGAGATGCTCAATGTCCCTGGTCATTAGAGAAATGCAAATCAAAACCACAATGAGATATCATCTCACACCCACCAGAATGGCCATTATCAACAAAACAGAAAATGACAAGTGCTGGAGAGGATGCGGAGAAAGAGGCACACTTATCCACTGTTGGTGGGAATGTCAAATGGTGCAACCACTGTGGAAGGCAGTTTGGCGGTTCCTCAAAAAGCTGAATATAGAATTGCCATACAACCCAGCAATACCATTGCTGGGTATCTACTCAAAGGACTTAAGGGCAAAGACACAAACGGACATTTGCACAGCAATGTTTATAGCAGCGTTATTTACAATTGCAAAGAGATGGAAATTGGAAACAGCCAAAATGTCCATCAACAGACGAGTGGCTAAACAAACTGTGGTATATACATACGATGGAATATTATGCAGCTTTAAGACAGAATAAACTTATGAAGCATGTAATAACATGGATGGACCTAGAGAACATTATGCTGAGTGAGTCTAGCCAAAAACTAAAGGGCAAATACTGTATGGTCCCACTGATGCGAACCGACATTCGAGAATAAACTTGGAATATGTCATTGGTAACAGAGTCCAGCAGGAGTTAGAAACAGGGTTTAAGATAATGGGTAATTGGAGCTGAAGGGATACAGACTGTGCAACAGGACTAGATACAAAAACTCAAAAATGGACAGCACAATAATACCTAATTGTAAAGTAATCATGTCAAAACACTGAATGAAGCTGCATCTGAGCTATAGGTTTTTTTTTTTTGTCTGTCTGTTTGTTTGTTTGTCCCTTTTTTTGTACTATTATTATTATTTTTATTTTTTTTCTCTATATTAACATTCTATATCTTTAAAAAAAAGAAAAGATCCCTATAGATTGGGAGAAGGATCAAAGGAGAAGGTATAACAGTGAAGATCGGATCTAACTAACAAGTATGACTTCTGAATCACTCTATTAATATTTCTTCTAGCTATCAGTGTTTTGTGGTAGTTAGAAGGAGAAATCTGAAATAGTGAAATAGTAACCCATGACAAACTCTGAAATCTTTTCTGTAACTACTTATTGAAGTGACTTTGAAAAATATTGCTTTGTCTTTCTTTTCTTTGTATATTTGTTACATTTCACAATAAAAAAACATTATTTAAAAAAAAAAAGATATAGTGGAGAGGCTGGAGGGAACTGCCTGAAAATGTAGTGCTGTGCTCCAGTAGCATGTTTCTTGATGATGACTGAATAATGATATAGCTTTCACAATGTGACTGTGTGATTGTGAAAACCTTGTGTCTGATGCTCCTTTTATCTACCTTGTCAACAGATGAGTAGAACATATGGAATAAAAATAAATAATATGGGGAACAAATGTTAAAATAAATTTAGTTTGAAATGCTAGTGATAAATGAAAGCGAGGGGTAAAGGGTATGGTATGTATAATCTTTTTTTTCTGTTATCATTTTCTTTCTTTTTCTGTTGTCTTTTTATTTCTTTTTCTGAATTGATGCAAATGTTCTAAGAAATGATGAATATGCAACTATGTGATGATACTTAGAATTACTGATTATATATGTAGAATGGAATGATATGTTAATGTTTTTGTTTGTTCTTAATTTTTTTTAATTAATAAATAATTTTTTTTTTAAATGCTATGACTCTCTTCCATTTTCTCACTCACCTGAGATGTCTGTTCGAAGCTCTTAGGGGCCACAGCCATAGAAGACAAGTTGCAGGATGGAGTACCTGAGACAATCATCACCCTGAGCAAAGCAAAAATTAAAGTTTGGGTTTTAACTGGAGATAAACAAGGTAAATTGGAGCTCCTAATCTGATCCTCTTCCTTGTCCACTGTGTCCTCCATTTCTTGACAAAAACCTTGTAACTCAGGCTGACAAATCATTATAGAACATTTTAATTACAGGACAATGTTCATTACAGGACATTTAATTTCATACAAAGTTCTTAGCATATTATGCTAGTTGCTCTATTAGGCATTAGGGGCACAGAGATGAATCCATCAGACACTCTCCCTCTTGTCTAGGAACTAATAAACTAAAAACTTTAGAGTTGTCTTTGACTACACCCTACCTGTTGTCCCCAAAATTCATTCTCTCACCTCATGCCACCAATTCTGAAAGTCCTCTTGACTATGCCATTGCCCCAGATCAGCCTTTGTCCTCTCTTGGTTGCACTTCTGCAAAAACTTCTGAATTAATCTGTCTCTTGCCCTTATTAATTTCCACCAACCTACATACAACTATCAGTTTAAGCTTCCTAAAACATACTGCATCCTAAAGCTTCCCCAAACATGCCTTACTTGATGTAAAGGAAGGAATACAACTTAAACTTGTCTCAGTGCCCCATAAAATTTAGCGTAGAAATAAGCTCAGTGCTGTTCAAGGAAATACATCCTGATGCTTGGAGAAGTGGATACAGATGGAAATTACTTTAAGAATAGGGAAAGGCTTTGCAGAGAAGGCTAAGCCAGAAGGATCCTAATTATTGAGAACTCACAAGTCTATATTCGGTGGCACAGTCACCTATGGATGTTTGAATAGTAAGTCCACTGACTAATAAAAAACATACTTTAGCTGCATCCATGGCAACTGTGGACAAATTGCCTCTGAGGCCACTGTTAAAGCCTGTTTACCTGTACACTGGGAAGACTGTGTCCCAGCCTATAAACACCAGCCAAAATGAGACCTGTGTTCCCCTTTCTCTGCAGAGACTGCTGTGAACATTGCCTACTCCTGTAACATGCTTGAAGATGAAATGGATGGGGTGTTCACCATAGAGGGCAAGGATAATGAAACTATTTGGCAAGAACTGAGGTACAGATGGGAGAGCTTTCACAGCCAATCCCTAGACCCAAGATTTCCTACCCATCTTTTCACCCAGTTGTGGTCTCCACACCAAAAGAAGCAACAGAAAATAAATGAAGGAGGGGAAAACAAGAAATCTAAAAATATTTTAGATAATTTTGTAATGATGCATTAGGTCTAAAGAAGTTGGAAAAGTGTGGCATGTGCTGGTCGGGGACCTTAAAAAGTGGCAGGTTCCAGGGGCACTCAAGCCTGATGTCCTGGCTGGTGCTTTTCAGAGGCCCTACACCCACCTTGTCCACTATCACTCTGGGATATGTTGTCTTTCCTAAGCTCTGGGGCTTCAGGTCAGACTCTAACCAACTACTCTTGGCTTTTAGGTTCGCAAGACACAAGATGAAACCCGAATCTCTACTGGAAACAGACCCCGTAAACATTTACCTTACCACAAAACCTCAAAAGCCCTTCAAAATACCTGAGGAGGAGCCCAATGGCAACTATGGCTTGATCATCAATGGCTGCAGTCTGGTGGGCAATGCAGAACTACAACTCTGTTCTCTTCTTGCAAGGAACTTTCTTCCTAGGTTCAGCCCACTTCAGGGAAATTACAAGACCCCTTCCCTATTCCAAGTGCCACCCTATTTCCCCTTCTCTTCAGGTGCCCTTGCCCCATAGACACCTTTGTCCCCAGTTTCTCTAGGAGACAAAATGAAGAAAGAGGAGCTGAGGGCATATTCCTTCCTTATCCAGATTCCTCACCACTGTTTGTGGTGTGTCACTAAGGGGAAAGGGAGAAACAAGCAGAACCAGGTCGTCCAAGAAGTCACTTATCTGCATAGCACAGTCAACTGATTGAAGCCAGAGAAGGGCCCTGATTGGTTTCCCTTTAGAAGCTGAGACATATGTGAGGATGCCTAGAACCAGCCTGGGGGCTTGGCTTCAGGCACTGGAGGGCCTTGGGAGCAGCTATGCCTTACCTATGAAGGATAGGAGAGAACAGAAAGGACAGGAAGGTCTTAGGAAGATCCTACTTGAGAGCCTTTTTGGGAAACTGAAGAGTGGGTTTGTCCTGGTATTGCAGGCCTATGCTCTAGAAGGGAACCTGGAGTTGGAACTGGTACGAACAGCATCCATGTGTAAGGCGGTCATCTGCTGCCGGATGACACCCCTTCAGAAGGCCCAGGTTGTAGAGCTGGTGAAGAGGTACAAGAAGGTGGTGACACTGGCCATCGGGGATGGGGCCAATGACGTCAGCATGATCAAAGGCATGTGAGGGGAGGGGGACAGTAGCCCCCAGCCTTCCTCCATGGGCAAAACTAATTTGGGTGGCACTGTGTTGCTGGCTCATACTCCTACATATCAAGTGCATTATTTATCTATACTGCTTTGCAGCTACATTCATGCTCCCCTGCACCTGCCCTCATACTTATGTACATGTGCATACATCAGCCCATATCCACAGGCATGCACACACAGATTCATTTACTCACACTTGATCACACACAGATACATATGGCTCCCACAAAAACACACGCATACATTCACAGAACAGGCTGTGCAACTACCATACCATCTTTCTAGGTAGCATCAAAGCCCACAGAAAGGAGCCCTAGACATGAATTGTAATCTTTTACCTTTTTAAAGGCTTGGACCTGGGCAACATTAGGCAGAAGACAGGGTGCCCAACTAGGGAATCCTCTGTGAAGTAAAATGCAGTAATCTTTTCCTCTTTAAGGCAATGTTCCCAAGGGCTTACCCTGGGTCCCCTGGCTGGAGGAGAACAGATGACATACTGATCTTTGGACCAATTGAGGCGCATGGCTGAAATTTCCTGGTTTTAATTTAAGCTAAATGTTAGACTCCAGTAACTCACAGTTCTATGAGATACAGACAAACTCTAGAGGTCCTCTAACCCAGTCTTTCCCCTCACATAGGAAACACTAGCAGATACTCCAGTCTTGGCTTCAATACTGAGAACAGTTCTTGATTTCTTCCTCAGTATTGAATAGGAATGCATAGGAATATACAAGTAGGTCAGTGAATTTGGCCTACACTTCAACAGTCTAATTAAAATGTTTAGGAACTTTGATCTTATATCCCACCAAGTGTAATCCTTGCTTTACCCAGAGACAGTAACCTTCATCTCCTAAAAGATGTATTGCTCACTAATTATGTTTATCACATATTCCTCCCAATAGCTGGATTCAGGCCCTCAGATAAACTTGGGTAATTAAATATTATATTAGGCCAACCTCCATGTTACATCTTTAATTGATTTAAGTAGCTTCCAAAGATAACAAGAAGTTTTTATCTCAGTAGCCAGACAGTTAGAGCCTAGATAACTATAGTTGAGTAGGGGCAAAGACAATCTAGGACAACCTTCTAGTCCTGGCCCTGTGAGTTATTCTTGAGTGACAGTGTCTAAAACAAAGTGCAGATGAAGGAGCTATTTTCTGACTTGTCAGTGAGGGGCAATCCACTAAGGAGAAAATATTCTATTAAGTGCCATTTTGATCTGGGCTTAACAGTATTTTCCAACTGTAAAATAAAGACATGATTATCAGTCTTCCCTCTATACTTCCCAAGCTGAAAGGCTAACAGAAGTAAGTTCTGTGGCTGAGAAACCTTTGGGGTTTCATTGCAGCTGCACACGTTGGGGTCGGCATCAGTGGCCAGGAGGGGATGCAGGCCATGCTCAGCAGCGACTTCAGCTTCTCCCAATTCCATTACCTGGAGCGTCTGCTCTTGGTCCATGGCCGCTGGTCCTATAATCGCATGTGCAAGTTTCTCAGCTACTTCTTTTACAAAAACTTTGCCTTCACGCTGGTGCACTTCTGGTATGCCTTCTTCAGTGGATTCTCTGCACAGGTAGGAGAGGAGAGGGCAATCCCCATGCTGGTCAGCTGGGTCTTCTCTAGTCACCCCTCACTTCAGCCAGCTCAAACTCCTTTCCCTCTAAAGACCAGTGTATGATGTGCTGCCATCCATCCATAAAGCGTCTGGCACTAGGTTGATCCCACCTCCCAACTCTATACTGACTTAGATTTCCAAACCCTAACTTTTTTGGCCTAATTCTGACTTGGCCATGACCCCTACCTTCAAAACTTTCCCATAAGCTGTTTTTTTATTTGTTTCCTTTTTCCCTGACATTGAGACCTAGAATTTCAAAACATATGTAATGGGAGAAACTTCCTGCATCTGGGAGTTTTCTCGGCATTCAGAGTAATCTTTAATGGAAAAGGCTAAGCCTTCAGGAGCCTCTGGGTAAATAATGAAAAACAGGCTGGTTATGGTGTTCACCTGTAACTATATTTGGACACCCAGGTTCCCTTCTCCTTCCCCACTCTCACTGCCCCCACATACAATTCTTACTCTGATTAATTAATTCCACATTTGAAAATAAAATCTCCCCCACAGCAGTAGTAGACAGCTCCTTGAGAATCCAGTCTAGTTTGTGTGTGTGTGGAGGGGGAGTGGGGGAGGCGGTATGAGTGCATGGCTGTGTTGCTGCTGACCTCTTGTGGCTACTAAGGAAAGGGGCCCTTTCTAGGCCTCACAACGAAGCCCTAGCTGGGAAAGAGTTACTATGTCTATGCCGCTTGCCAATGTCAGGAGGTGTCCAGTGCTACAGAAACCACCTGTATGCCATCAAACAGATAGAGAAAAGAGCCCAGAGGCTTACATGCCTGGGAATGCAGAGGCACAGTCAGCATTCCCTAGCAGTGACTTGTAGTCCTTTCTTTTCAGGGAAGGGTAGTGCAGGACAAGGGAGGGGTGGTCTAGATCAGTCTTGAAAGCTTGATTTTGGCCTTGACCCACCCTGGGACCAGGGCCAGGCAGCACTGTAAATAGAGGAGGACCAAATAGAGGCTGGAAGTCAACCTTTTTAGCCAGATTTCTGAAATTCAAATCCTGCTCTAAATTAATGTGGTGGTGATGGTGGTGGTGGTGGAGTTGGGGAAGGGACCTGTCTTGGGTCTGGGAGGTAGAGCTTGGGCTTGGGAAAAGAGTGGGGTCTAAGAAATTTCCTTGGTGTCCTTCCAGACAGTTTATGATTACTGGTTCATCACCTTCTACAATCTCGTCTACACCTCTCTCCCTATCCTGGGTTTGAGTCTGTTTGATCAGGTAAGACCAGGGACAAGCCTCTAAGTCACTGCTGAAGCCCCTGGACCCATGAAGCGTAGTCCCAAGAGTGAGGAGAACAGTAAGGGCTGAGTTCTGCAAAGTCAAGTTTAAACAGAATAATTTCTAGAGCAGGGAGCTCATTACCTGGATGGTATGATGGGGTAAAGAATCCTCCTCCACAGAGAATAATTCGTTTTAGAAATCCAAGTCTTTATCCTTATAGAGAAAAAATATTGAAATTGTGCTGTGTGGAAAATTGAACATGTACAAAAGTAGTGAAAGCACATAGAATTATTGCGGATGAAGTGACTAAAGCAAGGAATTTCAAGGAAAGAGAGACCCATACAGAGATAATGATGATAAGATAAGAAATTGCAGGGATACCTAGCTGAGAATTCCTGAAGGTCAAGCATATGAGTACGGGTATGATACCATGAGTCATAAAGGATACCTTTGTCCCTTTCAGAGATTCTCCTGGGGTTTGAGGGTCCCAGTGCCCCACCACTCCCTCCTCTTCTATGCCCATCTGGGTAAATGCAGTGAAAAAAGGAACCTACAAAGAGGAATAAAGTAGTTGAAGGACATCGTGGCATTAGGGTTCCCAATCTCCATCAGGGTTGAGGCTCTGAAAGAAATTCTATACAAAGTAGCTATCAACCTCAGAGCAGCAAGACAGAGTGGTTGTGTCACTCAACAGTCCTATCCAGGTTCGACAGTCTAATCCTAGGAATTCATAACCTCTGCAGCCAAGCCCCAAGCTTTGTCATCTAAAGTTTTAGACTTAGGCACTGAAAATGATCCAGTATCATCCACATAGAAAATACTCCCACCAGAGTTCACCATTAGCAATGGGAATGAGGGGAGAGTCACAGAACATGGATACCTCCAAGGGACTAATTGCCTTCCACCTCCATGCAACTGGTTTTTGACACACATGCAAAAATTCAACTAAAGGAACACCTAAACCTGGAAAAACATGTCCCAGCTACCTCCCCCAATCCAAGCTCTAGAATTCCCTTCTGGCTACCCCTAATCTGAATTGTCCCCTTTCTTACTTAACTCCCCAACCCCAAATACCTCCAAATCCTTCCCACCATCCTGATCCTCTCCCAGGTTCCTCCCATCTCCTAGATCCTTGTGTAGAGAGTAGGATTTCAGGAAATCACTGCTCTGTCCTCTGGTTCCACTGCTCAAGTAATCTACGAGGAGGGTGCCAGGTAGCCTGGCAGCAGATAACTCTGGGACTCAGGGAGGGAAGAAACTTCTACTCCGGTGGAGATGGTGCATAATATGGAGAGACTCTGAGCCTTTCTCTTTCCCTCTGGTGCTTCCAGGATGTGAATGAAACGTGGAGCCTACGTTTCCCAGAACTGTATGAACCAGGCCAGCTCAACCTCTATTTTAACAAGAAGGAATTTGTGAAGTGTTTAATGCATGGAATCTATAGTTCCCTTGTGCTGTTCTTTGTCCCCATGGGGACTGTTTATGACTCAGTGCGTGATGATGGGAAGGAAATCTCTGACTACCAGTCCTTCTCTCTGATGGTGCAGACCTCCTTGCTCTGGGTAGTCACAATACAGGTGTGGCAAATGGGGGTAAGGGGATTGGTTTGGGAGAGAGGGATGGAGGAAGGATAGAAATGAAGAATCGTCCATTATGGAAGAGGAGAAGGGAGGGGGCTATTAGGTCCCAGGGTATAGAGTACTGCACATAAGAGGGTACTTTTCAGATTGCCTTGGAGACAACCTACTGGACGATCATAAACCATTTCTTCATCTGGGGTAGCCTGGGTTTCTACTTTTGCATCTTATTCTTGCTGTACAGTGATGGCCTGTGCCTAATGTTCCCTAACGTCTTCCAATTCCTAGGTAAGTCCCTGCCCAGCGGAGGGAGTGGGGTGGGTTTGAACCAAGTGTATTTGTTTAATAAATGTTTACTGAGTAGCTATTACTATGTGCTAGGCTCTGTGAATAGAGTATGGCTATGAATAGAGATAAGAATAAAGATATGACCACTGCCCTAAATGGACTCAAAATCTAGCCAGGGGAATTATTTTACCTTATTAGAGTTTATAAGATATTTTCAAATTTCTTATACAATTTGATCCTTACAAGCATCCTATGAGGTAGGCAGGAGAAGAATAGCATCATTTTAGAGACTGGAGGTAGAATTTTTAAAATTAAATGACTCACATCTAGGTCTTCTGACTCCCAATCCAATGACCTTTAAACTGTAGCATGCTGCCTTATTGTCTCCCATATTAATTTCCCTCTCTTCCATCTTCACTCTGATGAGGACAAAATAAAGACAGTAGAGATGTAGAAATAGCTGGCTCCCACCTCGTCAGGCTGCTAATTCATTTTTCTCTTCCAAAGCCCTTTATCCCATTTTTGTGTCCAGGCCAATGCTCTAGATTTCCCCCATGATCTAACCCTACTCCCCTGCCCTGCCTTTTAATGGAGACAAAGGCATTTGAATGCATAGTGACTTTGGCTGCACAAAGGACCCAACTGGGATTCTTTTGCATATATATTATTTCTCAGGAGACTAGACTATCTCCAAATTATTATCTTCCTTCTTTGGACGGGAGAGGTGTCTAGGTTCTGGCTGCCAACCACCACCCCTGACCCTAGTGCTTCTCCTAGGCTCGGCTGCAGCCTTTCTCCTCCTGGCTGATTGTTTACAGGTGTGGCAAGGAACACTCTGAACCAGCCACACATCTGGCTGAGTGTTGTCCTCGGCGTGGTCCTCTGTGTGTTACCTGTGATTGGGTACCAATTTCTCAAACCACTACTCTGGCCCATCAGCGTGGACAAGGTGAGTGGAACAGGGAACTACCCAGATTCAATTATCTTCTTGGCCTTTGCCCCTGTAGGTGAAAACCCTGTCCCCCCTGCTCTGGCTGTAGGTTCTTAAGAGAATTCATGAATGCATGAGAAGTCCACAGAGACCCCCAGCCCGGTCCAAACTGAAACACTCAGGCTATCATCGTTCTGCCTACGCGTTCTCCCACCAGCAGGGCTTTGGGGCCCTCATCACCTCTGGCAAGACCTTGAAGTCCAGGTCACCATTTGTCTTTAAAAACAGCTATTCCTTTAAAAATTAGAGTCCCTTAGGGAAATCCCAAAGGATTCAGTCTTTGCTTTTCCTCCCTCTTATTCATGCAGTTTAGTAAAGAGGGATTAGAATCCCTGGGAAATCAGCATAAACCTGTTCGTACACTCTCACTACAGGGGCGCAGCTTCTTTATTCCCCAGAAGGCTATACCAAGGTAAGAAAATGAAACATAAGGAAAGAGCCCCCAGATATCTGCCAGAGTTGCAGCATTTCAAGGAAAAAGCAACCTCAAGCCTCCCTTTTACCAACCCTTCCCAGTTTTAATCCAGATAAGCAAATGTGGAAGTAGAGGTGAAGAAGGGCAGGTTGGGGAAGGTAAAAGAAGATAGGGTCTAAGACTCTTACCTCAGACCCTATCGCCCATACCCAAAGCAACCATAAATCTTTCTAGGGTTCTACATTAACATATTTCCACCCAGACATCCTTCTCAGGTTTATCTGGGGAGTTCAGGGTGAGTCTTTTGCTGGCCCTGGGTAGAAAAACGAGGAGGATCTGTGAAGAGTTGGTCTTAAGAAGCTGAGAGTTTCCAGAGTTTCCATGTTATTTTGATAATATGGAGATGGTTCCTGTCTGGATAGGACAGCTCCTAGGTTTTGCCTTCTCCCCCTCTCTCTGACCCCTTTGTTCCAAGAACTGATACCTGTTCAGGCCTCCGAACTGAGATGCGGATACTGCAAGGGATTTTTAAAAATCTTTTCTTGAGGGGACATAAGCCATAACTGGTGAGCTTTTGTCTTCATTCCATAAAATTATTTTGACGAGAAATTGTATGTAATTGGGAAAATGTTTCTAAGAAGTTACGGAGTAATAAATGTATTATTTTGGAGTGGAGATATCTGTATGGTCTGTTGGGGTCCCAGTGAGTAAAAAGTCCAAGCAATATCATTGACCCACAGATCACCACCATCTTTCCCCTTCAAATCAGACTAATATTTCCCTCCCCCCACCCCACCATCTTTCTCTCCTTTTTCGGCACCATTCTACTTTTCTTCCTCCTCCTGCTAAATTCTTATCTTGGACCCAATGTGACCACCCACCTCTTTTTAACCATATAGCTCTATTTTCTTTGTGGATCTTATATATTGGTTCCTGGAGCACAGTCCTAGGGTTTTTTGCTCCTCTTTCTCTATACATTTTCCTAACTTCATCCAACTCATGATTTCATTTACCAACAGAAAAAAAGATTTTCAATGCTCCAGCCTAGATCCCTCTGCCAAAGTCCACATCTATATACTAAACTGACTCTGAGGCCATTCACATGGTTGAACCTCAGTAAACTCAAACTCAACCCACACAAACTCTACTAATAAATTTTTCCCTAAATTTCATCCCAGGATGCCACTACTATCCTCCTAGTCATTCAATGCAGAATGATGAGAATTATCCTGTATTTTTTTCCTCTAGCCTGATATCCAATCAGTCATCAAATCATGTAAATTCTGCATCCTTATTATCTTTGCATCTCATTATTAGTACCATTGCCTTTATTCACTGCCATCATCTCACACCTGGATTACTACTAAAATGTCCCAACTAATCCCCTTGGTCTTCCCTATTTAAACCAGCCCAGATACTGTGTCCAGAGTCATCTTTCTGAAAGGCAGATTTGACCACATCAGGGCAGGTCCCAGCCTAGCATCCTTTAAGGGCTTCCCATACCTTCTGCAGCAAGTTAAAATTTGGACATTATTATTGGGCCCTCTCTGGCCTTGTCTCCCACCATGTTTCCATCTGCATTTACTCTAGTCATGCTATTTCTTGTCTTCATGTCATCAAACATGCTGTTCACATATCCTAAAATGCTTTCCCCTATTCCCTTTTTCATCTAGCTAACTTTTAATCACCCTTCAAAACTCAGGTTACTTGGAACGAAATAGAGGTGATAGTTGTAGAACACTGGGAATGTACTAAATGCCACTGAATTGTACACTTTAAAAATGATTATTTTTATGTTATATGAAGTTCACCTTAAAAAAAAAAAAACTCAGAGCACTCAGTTAGGCATTGTCTCCACCAGGATGCCTCCCCTGATCCCTCCCTCAGTGTGCTTTTTGTGCCTGTCCTATTTGTTCATTTGCACCCCTGTGCTTACCTCTATCAATGACAATTATCACGGGGCACTATAATCTATTGATTTATTTGTCTATTCTCAGGATATTATAGGCCCTCAATAAATGTCTAGTGGATGAATGAACAAATAAAATGGAAGAATATTCAAATCTGCTTATCTGCCTATATTTCTTGTTCCCGTGAAGAGCACCACCACTCAAAAGCTCAAACCAGAAACCTGGAAGTCTTTCTGGACTCCTCTCTTCCATTGCTCTAACCCAATAAATTATCAATTTCTTAGACTATCTTGGAAATATTTTCAAATCTTTCCCTTCCTTTTCATCCCCAGTGCCACTGCTTTCATTGTTTCTTACCTAGATTACAGCAACATCCTCCTCTCTGGTCTCCCTGCCTCCAATTCTGCTTCTTTCCAATCTATTATTCATGAGAATAAATTTATTTTTTTAAATACAAATGAGATCATATTATTTGCCAGTCTAAAATCCTTTAGTGGGTCACCCTGGCTTCCTTACCTTGGTACTGCCTACCTCTGCAGCTTCACTGGCCACTCTGCTACACATACCCTCATTCCTTCCATGCCCTAGTTGATTGTCTTCAGAAGCTTCAGAAGCTTCTATGCCCTAGTTGTCTTCAGAAGCTTCTATGCCCTAGTTGATTCTAGTCTCCCTTCTTAGAAAGCCCTTTCTTTCCCTCCTTCCTTTGCTTAGCTAATGTTTATCTGCCTTTCACTCTTAGCTTAGTATCACTTCTTCTAAGAGCCTTCACTGCACCACAACCTGTCATTCTAAGTGGGGTATTCCCCCTTGCACTAGAGTACCTTGTACTTAACTCGTTTTCAGATCCCAAGATCTGAATGCATTATCACTCATATCCTCATTCTAATTATGATCTAATTCTGTCTTTTCTGCTAGGTTATCTCCTTGAGGGCAAGAACTTTTTCTCATTTCTGTATTCCCATCACCCAGCAGAGTACTGAGATTATTAGTGTTTTTCAATGAGTGAGTGAATGAGTGAAGTCTATCACCTTTTATTTGTCCTAAACTTGCTTCTGACCCTGTTCTTTGGAAATGAATGTCATCCTGCTGACTCTAGTTTAGATATACTTTAAGGCCTCTTCTTATGAAATGTAGTCACTCATGGTCTCCCATCTAAGGCATTTGTAAAAATAAAATTTGAACTAATAATAGCCCCCAGTTCTCTAAGCATTCACCATCCTCTCCTGTGGTTTATATGCACACTGGGAAATTTGAGTCTGCCTCTACTAAGGATCCAAGACAGTATCTGGAACTCACATTCCAAAGTGAGTTGTGAGAAGACCATGCAAATCTTTCAGGAAAGGGGTTGTACAATCAGGATGCAGAATCACAGAGCTTGGGTAAAGTTCAGCATTGTCAATTATTAGATCTAGAAATTAGTGCTATCTGAGCTAGTACATCAGGCCATTTGTTTCAAAGCATAAAGGTCACTTTCTCTCCCTTTCATCCCATTTATCCATACATACCACAGATATTTACTGAGTATCTACCATGTTCTAGGCACTGTTCTAGATGCTAGCAATACAGTGATGAACAAAACTTAAAAGGTTTCTGCTATCATGGAGTTTGCCTTCTAGCAGGAAAGGCAATAACCAAGTAAACAAACAAGAACATTTAGATAATACGTTATGTCGATACTACAAAAGACTACATAGTGAGAGACTGTGAGGGGGAGGGGAACTATTTTATATTTGGTCATAAGAAAAGGCCTTTCTGAGGAAGTGATACTTAGTTGGAGACCTAAATGACTAGAAGATGTAGCCCTTCAAAAATCTTATGGAAGAGCATTCCAGGCTGAGTGAATAGCTAGTGCAAAGGCCCAAAGACAGGAGCAAATTTTGCATGTAAGAAAAAGAAAAAACACGTTACCACAATAACAATTTTTTTTTTTTGAAAAAAAAGAAGCCCACTGTAGATGAAGCACAGTGAGCAAAGGAGAGGGCAGTTAGATAAGATGGGAAGCAGCAGAGAGTTTTAAAGTCAGGGAATAACATCTGATTTACAGTTTGAAAAGATTTCTCAGGCTGCTCTAAGGAGAGTAGGGGTACAAAAAGTGACACAGGGAGACTAATTAGAAGACAGTTACAGTTGTCTTAGTATGACATGGTGGTGGCTTGGACTAGGGTGGTGGTAGCAGTGAGGAAACAATTGGATGAATATAGGATATATTTTGAAGAACCAAAGGACTTTGTGGATTGGCTGTGGAAGATGCAGACACTGGTTCATCAAATGATACTACTGATTTACTTAATGGCTTCCTAATTACTGGGTACTAAAGCCACAGACTCTTCCCACACAGCTCCTGACGAGGGGGTGGTTCTAGGGGGTCATGTTCGTACCAGTTGACTCCACCATAGCTACAACTGGCCAAGAGTATATATGTAACTTAGTATAGATTCTCTCTCTGGGAATTAGATTTAGAACTCTGAGAAAGTCGGTCAGTTACGAAGACAAGACCTAAAAGGACGTGTAGTTTCAAGAAGCAGGGCCTCCGTTTTAAAGTGGTCATTTTCTGTAACTAAGAGGCTAAGTGAGCAAAGATGTCCAGTCTGTAGAGAGGTGAATGAAGCAGATACCTGAAAAGAAACTGAATAGAGACTGTTCTATCCTAGGAAAGAACCCCATGAGAGCCTTTCTAAAGTTGGGTTTTTTGAGTTCATCTTTTAACTTGAGCTAGATTAAGGGTGTTGTTATTCTCTGCTGCTAACAGCTAAAACAGAGGCAGCTGCAATTTACATAGACTAGATTTACCCTAGTTCCTTATCTTTAGCCTCTCAGGAAACAGAGAAACAAGGGAGTACTTCCTAGCCCCAATATTTCACCACAGTTCCAACCTCACCTCTACTAAAATATGTGTAAAGCATTTTTTTAGAGCTTTAAAATGTGAGGAAAATGGAAAAGATGCAGCATTTGGAGGATTCTGGGGGATCCTAGGAGTCATGTTAGACTACTCACTCTACTTTATGCCCCCACACAGACACATTTAATTAATCACTAAGTCTTACAGATTCTAGCCCCTAAATCTCTTGAGCTCATCTCCTCTTATCTAGCTCCTCTGCCACCTTCCTAATCTAGACTTTTCTTGCTTCTCTCCATAATTACCACAGTGACCTAACTGGCCTCCTTCCCTTATCTTCCTCCAATTCAATATCCACACTTCTATTAGAGTAAGTTTTCTAAAGTGTGTATGTGATCAAATCACTCCCCTGCTTTGAATATTGGTGCCCACAGCCTACAGAATACAATCCCAACTCTAGAACATAGAGATAAAGCCCTCCATAGTCTTCTCCCTGCCTTCCTCCCTAGACTGCACCCGTACTTGCAGTTTCTCTAGCCGATCACATTGTTTCATGCCTCCATGTTTTTACATATTTGATTTGCAAGTGTCAAAAAAATGTGTGAAAAACTCTGAAATGGGCAAAAATGGAATGTTGGGTGCTATCTAGTGTACTCCTGGAGATTATCTGATTCTAGTAAGAGAAGTGAGCTGTGATTATCTTTAGGCTATTTTACAACTTTTTATAGATAGACATTAACTTGTATAAAACTGATAATAATGCAAATGCTTCCTGACCATAAAAAATGCAAATGATTCCTGTTCATGGCTATGCAAATGAATTTTGTCCAGTAGAGAATATAAATCTCTAAAAGTCAAATCCTTATTTGCACTGGTTTCATTTTCTTACTCATTTCCTCATTAATTAGTGTGTTTAATAAAATCTTTGAAACGTGTGCATTTTATGTTTGTATAAGCTTCATGATTTTACCTTTTTGAAAAGTATTCTTCAACGCAAATAATGGGAAGTAACCTACACTTGCTGAAGCCAAAAATGAAACACTATTAATGAGTAGAAGGATGCCTGATGAACTTAAGGGCAGGACTCAAGCTGCCTCTGTAAGAAGTGGAACCCACTGCTGAAGGCCCCAGGATCCCGGAGATTCCAGGCAGTAGTCTCTTTGTGTCTAGACTTGGCTTCTCTTTCTGCAACAGAGTATTCCTTCTTTCTTAGCAAACTGGTTTTCTTTGCCACTCAGCCAGGTAGCAGATGGCCATTCACCGCTCTCAAATTTCTGTTTTAAGTCCAACCATGAGGAGAGGGGTTGCTCTCTTTTCCCCAATTCGAGATTTTAAGGGAAGGGATTCTGATTGGCTATTTGGGTTAGGTTCCCACCCTAGACCACTTAACGGAAAGATCACACTGTGCAACCTGTTTCTCTTTGTGTGTTCCCTCCCTGCCCCGCCCCGCAATCCTAGTCCTCTCCACTTCATTCCCATGTTAGCCCACAGAATTTTATTCCTAAAATTCAAATTTGATTTTGCCACTTCCACCCCATGCTTAATCTCCACTGCTTACACGAATCCCAACTCCTTACTAATGTTGTAGGAGGCACTCACTTCATCACCCCCCTGCCCCTCTCTCCTGTGCTTTCCACACTGCATTCCACACTGCAGTCATGACTTATGTTCTCCTTCTGTTTTTTTCCTATGCTGCTTCTGACACACACACACACACACACACACACACGCCCCCTTTACCCTTTTTCCTTTTTTAGCATGGGCAGACCCATGCTAAAAAGGAACCCAGGTCTCCGGTATGGCAGGCGAGAACTACCTGCTGAGGTACCGTGGCGCCCTTTACCCTTTTTGATGTCCCACTCTTTTTAAAACTCAGCTCACAACACTTTCATAAACCCTAAGTATGCATTTCACAGCTGTGGCATTTATTTGCCTATTTGATCCTGACCCGATAAGGCTGAGTGCCTAAAGCATAGGGGCTCAGTCTCCTTTCACCAAGCATGGAACCTAGAACGGACTCACCTAGAAGACTTTAGGTAGTGGCCTTCCAATATATTAGCAGCTGAAACGGAACTAGTTGGAAAGGAAGCTCCCTTGCGCTGCATAGGGAGCTGTCACACCTTTGGCTAGAGGAGCAGGAGTCAACAGGCAACCTCGATGTCCCATACACACCGCTGCCATGAAAAGCGTTAAGGGGCCTGGGTTCCAGACCTTTCGAAGGCTTCTTAACCATGGCTATGAGAAACACCTGGAACGCTTTTACATATACCCAAGACTGGGCTACACCCAATCGTCATCTCAACTATTGTGATTCAATGGGCTTAGGTTTTTTCTTCGTTTTTTAATTTCTCCAAGTGGTTCTACGTACAGCAGGGGTTGAGAACCGCAGCTCAGGCAAAGCTAGGGGCCCAAATGCACCTGCCTTCGAGGCCAGTAGACTAGTGCCCCAGAATTCTTCTGCACAGGAGAGCCGCGACGCAGCCAGGCATCACGCGGCAGTGCGGCGTCGCCTCAGAAGGCGGGGCCAGCGCCGGAGTCCCGCCACTCCCCTTGCGGGAAAGCCCCGCGCGTGACTCCCGGCGGCGCCCATCCCACAGCGAGACTGGTGGGCGAGCACGCAGGCCCAGCAGACCAAACCAACGCGCCGCTCCGGAGGGGCCGCAGGCAAGGCAGATTGGACCATCGGCTCCAGGACTGCAGGGGGGACTGGGCGTTACCAACAGGTCTGGAGAGGAGGGACGCGCCGGCCTGTCCCGTCTGCAACGCGACCCCTGGAGGGCGCGAGACAACACCGCCGCCGCAGTAGCCCGAGGAGAAGGCGGAGGCTGGAGCGAGAAACGAGGTAGGAGCGCCTCTTGGGAGACTGGCGGAGTCCCGGAGACCCATTGACCCCGCGTTCCAAATGACCCCTTAGAAGAAGGCCCTCTGCCCACCTCCGATCCCTCAGTCCCCCGCCCTCCCTGCAGTCTCCCCTCAGCCCATCCCCTGAGCCCCACCCTCCCGGGCCACTCAGACCCTCCGGACCGACTTCATCCTCAGTCCTTTCCCTCACCCTTCAGCACTACCATCCGCTGAATCCTTAAACACCCTGGATTATCCCTTCGCCCCCACTCCAACCCCGGGTAACCCCGTCTCCTCAAACTGCCCCCTCGGAGACTTCCCCCAACTTCGCGCCCCCTAGTCATGTCGTTCTGCCCAAACCTCCTGTGCCGTGACTCAGGGAGCGCACCCAAGTCCGCGACTGCAGCAGGGGTCTGCACGCCAGCCCTAACCCGGGTCATCTGCGCCCTCCGCCTCCTTGGACCCTGGTTGCCACGCTGGTATTTACCGGGCGCCAGGGTCGGATCTTTTTCTGGCGTCCAATTTTACCTTGGGAAAACCTTTGGCCTGGCAGTTTGCCCATTCCCTGCCATTGCACTCACGTGCTGCGAAGGGCACTGTGATCCCTTTGCCCAAGACTGGCTGAGGACTGCCAAGCCGGCCCTGCGTACCCCCTGGAGGCAGGGACCATATGTTATTCATCTGTGCTCAGTGCCTGGCACATGGTAGCAGTCAGTATATATTCAATGGGTGGATGAATAAGTGAATGAATGAATGAGCTCAATGCAGAGGCTGGGAGGCTGAGTGCTTTTATTGGGAAAGGCACCTCTGGTTATATGAAAGCATTTGTGGGATTACGTGTGCTCATATAAGGAGCATAAAACAATATACTCAGTCTTTCAATCCATTCATCTAATTTTATTTATAGTGGAGCTTCTATGTATCAATTTGCTGTTTATGTTCTGTTTATGAAAAAAAAAAAGCAAGCTAGGGGGTGAAAGAAATTCTTATTGGTTACTGCCTTAAAGGCTGCTCAGGTCATCAGAAAGCTCTGCCCTGGTTACCCTCTTAGCCCTAGGGAAAACTACTCCCTCTGGGGGAAAATTCTGGAGGCCAGCCACAGCCTTTAAAGCTGACTCAGTGTGACTGGTCAGCTGGTGCTTCAGGACAGGTTGGAGGAATGAAGGATCTTAGTTATTTTACCCTTGGGGCTTTATCTCCTGGATACTCGCCTCCTCTCACCCTTAGGAGGGGTGGACATCTGAGGCAGGCCTGGTGTGATAGAGATCTCAGATTCCTAAATACTACCCATATAGACTGTTTATATCTCTTTAAACCAAAGTCAGGCAAAGATGACCACTGTGAGTAGTGTCATTAATAAAAGAACATAGGCCTTTTAAAGGTGGAATTGTCGAAGAACAGAAACCTGTTTTCATTGATTTCTAGGAGGATGACCTGAGCAGATTCAATTTCCTGAGTGTAAAGCAGGGTTCAGAGACCTCAGTATTGGCCCTGGGTTCGGTATGGGAGTGGGTGGTATCCCTGAGTGATGAAATAATGTCTGGAAAGCTATAGAAGTGTATAAGCTAAGAAGTAGTTGCTTTACTATAACAAGGGCTCAGAGTACTAACAAGTAAAAACAGTGATTGTCTTAGTGGAAGGAAGAGCAGAACCAGCTACTAACCCTGTTATTCTGTTATCTCTGCCCCTGATTCAGCTGTAGGACCACAGGGTACTTTACCACCATTTTTTCTCTTCTGTTTGTGCCAGATCAAAATCTGATTTTTGTATTGAATTTTTAGGTCCCTTTTTGAACCCCAACATAACTGAAGGCTGGGTATGTCCTCACTTACCCATTTCTAGCTTTGATTTATCCTTCTCCACTTTCTCTTTTCTCCCACCTTCTGACCTAGCCCTATAAAGTAAATACTGTATCACAGAAACTCAGAGTGGGTAGGGGCTTCTGAACTGGAGTAAAATGGGCATAGTGTCTGAAGACTAGTACTTTTCCCGAACCGGGGTCTCTGGCATGGCAGACTAGAACTCTGCTTGCTGAGCCACCATGGCCCACCCAAACTGATACGTTTTTAATGGGCTTTTCTAGGCTATAAGATGGCTAAGCTACCCAGAAAAACAACTACTCATGCACTAGCATGATATTATAGTTCCTGTCAAATGAGTCTATCATGCAAAATGATAACATTATTTTGAGTGCCCAGTATCAGCATTGCTCTGAAAGAGAGAAAATTCTGACACAAAAGTACAGACCTCAGTAACCCCAAGACTGATTATTTGTTTTATTTTTTCCTCGCTTCCACTATTTCATAGCATTGCCAGAAAAGAAAAGAATAAAACCCAAGATGCTTGGTTAAATTTAAATTTCATATAAACAGTAGAGTGTCCTGTATTTTTATTTGCTAAATCTGGCAACCCTAGTTCAGAGGGAAACTTATGTGTTCTATTTTTCTCTCTGGGCTTGCTTATAAAAGTCATCCTTTTTCTTCCTATTTCTCATACCCGTGAACTGAACACCCTGTTAAGAGTCACTTGACTGAGGAGATGGCTCACTGCATGTTAGGGTAAGGGCATGCTCTGCAGAGATGGTCTGATCAGTGTTGAAGCTACCCAGAAAAACAACTACTCATGCACTAGCATGATATTATAGTTCCTGTCAAATGAGTCTATCATGCAAAATGATAACATTATTTTGAGTGCCCAGTATCAGCATTGCTCTGAAAGAGAGAAAATTCTGACACAAAAGTACAGCTCCTACCTAGAAACTCTCTTGCACCGCATTTACTCTTACATGCTCCTTAGAGGTTTGATGATTTGGTATGTAAGTCCTTAATTAGGCACTGGAAAAAAAAAAAACCCTGTATTTTTACCTAGTATGCCAATTAATGTTAATAGTGAGTCGTGAAGAAAACATTGTCAAAGCCTACATACTGTCTGTACAATAAGAGTGCATAGTACATTTTAGAAAGAGATGTATCAAAACACAAAATATTTTCTGTAATTCTTGGTTTAATAAGGTTGTCTTTTATCTTCTCCAGAAAGATGAAACAGTGAGCTCTGAAACGTCTATTGTGTTTCTGGCTTTTCCTGTGAGATCCTGCAGATAAGGGCAACAGATTGATAACTGGGTGCAAAGAAATACAGAGCCAGCCATCTTCTGGCTAGAATTTGGTTATCTTAAGATATAAAATCTATACTTAACTTGTTCGTTTTAGGATCCAAAACTCTGTACTTAACTTGTTTATCTGTTTTTATACTTGTGTGCTTCCTTTCTTTTCCTGTACAATTCTTTCAAAAAAGAAAATCCAGCCCTGTATTTGCTGTACTTAGGGAAAACTGCAAAGTTTTTCTATTCATGCCCAGGAAAAGAAAAAAAAAAGAGAGAGCAGTGTAGTATGCTGAAGGAAGCATAGAGGGGATTTAAATGACCCCACAAAAAAAGCAAAATCTCTAGAGGGGAAGATTGGGAACCTACTGCTGATTCCATTCACCCTGGAGTTGCTTCTCTTCTAAAATGTTTTTTACTTATTCTTTGAAGGATCTTGTATTCTACTTATTTAAAGATGTAGCCAAATTTCATTATCCAGAACAACTTATTCTCTGAGGGTTCTAGATAGCTAGAGTTTTTCTGTAAGGTTAGTGATTTTCTTTTAAATATCCCACAAAGAATAGTGATTTAAACATTTCTATCTCAAACCACCCCAAAACTTAGGGGCCTAAAATAAGAATTAATTATTTCTCAGGATTCTATAGTTTGGCTGGGTGGAGCTTTGTTTCTTTGCATTTCTCAAAGAGAAGTTCTAGAAATGTTCTGAATGATAGGAACACTATTGGAATGAATTAAGTCTCCCAAGGTGACTACTTTGAAGGACATCTCTTATTTGATTGTACAAGAGCTGTTCTACTCTTTAAAATATTCTCTTTACTTTATAGATATAATTATAGTTGACTTTTTAGTGCAGTGTCTATTTCAGTTTATATGCTGACTTATATAATGTACTTTGCTCAACATCCAACACATCTTATGCAACATTATTAGTTTATTCATTCCTAATGATAGTGGGTTAGAGATGGGAGGCCTGGAAGAAGGACCATGTGCCCCTATTATACATGTGTAATTACTTTCTGACAACCAAATGATGGTGATGCTTAAGCATTGATCTCATGGGGAAAAAAACCAACCATGCCTTTTTATTGAGTTGTGAGAATCTATAGCACAGAATAGAGAATTTCAAACTTTTTTAGTAGGAAGCACTTTGTTCAAATATATCCTCAGGAAAACAGCCATCAAAAGATAGAAGCTGAGTTATTTTGATTGAAGGCATGGAGTTGGAGGAAGTAGAGCCTACTTTCCTCTCTCTCCCTCCTTTCCTTTCCATACCCTTCTTCTCTCTTTTATAGTACCCGGAGGCCACTCTGTAAACCCTGTTTAAAAGCCACTTTTACATAGATGTTCCTCCTACTGAGTCATCGCTCCAAAATAGAAAGATGTTAAGAGAAATGGTTGGATTTGGGATCCCATATTCTTCAATTATTCACCACCAGTAGCCAACCATGGTTCAAGAGAAATATAAACAAAATGCGTACTGCATGCATACGGTTGTCAAATTCCTATATGAAACTCTTAGCCTTAACTTAGTGAGCTGAGTGGAACCAAGAATAATTTGTATATCTCTTTTGCCCCTTTAGCCTAAGATCTATGCAAGTTTGTCAAGCTTTTTTAGCCTACAGCTAAGAAAAAGTTTTCTACCCATACTTCTTAGCTCACAAAATGAAAACAATCTGTTTTTAGAATGTTTTATAGTAAATTATATATTCATTTAAAATATATACATGCTATGGGCTTCCTGAATGCTGAGTGAGCACTGCACCTCCTTTCCTAATGACCCCATGCAGACTTGAGTATGATTTCTTCTCTGCTTCCATTGACCTTGTCTGGGGCTCCATTATATGAGTAATGCATTATTTCAGTACATAAACTCCAGGAGGGTAGGACTGGGGTCTTTGCATTCAGGCTCTCTCAGACATCTAGAGAGAGCTTGGCCATTTCCATTTTTTGAAGTTCTTCAAATCTTAAAAATGATTTCGAAGTTTTTCATATATTATAATCCCAAACAGGATTATAAAAATGTTGGTGTATTTAAAATCTTTACATTTAACAAGTTAATTTATTTTAAGCAAAAATGACTGTATGTCAGAAATGAACAGCACAATACTACCTAATTTTAAAAAAAATGACTGTATGTTGGACACAAAAACACATACTCATCTCAGTATCTGCAGAAAAAAATTCATAAATCCAATACTATTTGTGATTTTTAAAAAAAGCTCAACAAAGTAGTAATAGAATGGAACTTCCTCAATCTGATAAATTATATTCGTGAAAAACTGACAGCTAGCATTATACTTAATGGTGAAAGACTGAAAGTTCTCCACCTATGATCAGGAACAAGAAAAAGATGCCTGTTCTCACCACTTCTATTCAACATTTTACTGGAGGTGCTAGCCTGGTCAATTAGGCAAGAAATAAAAAAAAAAAAAAAAAAAAAAAAAAACATCCAGATTGGAAGGGAAGAGGTAGAACTATTTTTTTCCACAAATGACATGATAAGGAACCCACATACAAAAAAAAAAAAAAACAGCTATTAGAACTAATAAATGAGTTTGGCAAGGTTGTATCATATAGGATTAATTTATATAAATTAATTGCATTTCTATATACTAGCAATGAACAATCAGAAAAAGAAGTTAAGAAAACAATCCCATTTACAAGCATCAAAAAGAAAATATCTAGGAATAAATTTAACAAAAGAAATATAAGACTAAAATTTACAAAGAAAATAAGACATAAATAAATGGAAAGACATTCCATGTTCATGGACTGGAAGACATAATATTGTTAAAATGTCAATACTCCCCAAACTGATCTATAGATTCACCTCCACTAGGGCAACTAAAATTAAAAAGACAGATAACAGGTGTTGGTGAGGAAATGGAGAAATTGGAACCTTCATACATTGCTGGTGGGATTGCAAAATGATATAGTCACTTTGTAAAACAGTATAGTAGTTCCTCAAAATGTTAACCATAGAGTTACCATATCACCCATCAATTCCAGTCTTAAATATATATTCAAGAGAATTAAAACCATATGTTCACACAAATCATCATAGCAGCATTATTCATAAGATCCAAATGATGGAAACATTCCCTATCAAAGTCCCACTGCCTATTTTTGCAGAAATTGATAAGCTTATCCTAAAATTTATATGAAAATGCAGGCCAAAACAATCTTGAAAAAGAGCAAAGTTGAAGGAATCACACTTCCCAATTTTTAAACTTACAACAAAGCTCCAGTAGTCAATACAGTGTTGTACTGGCATGAAGATAGAAATATACATCAACAGAGTAGATCTGAATGCCAAGATAATTCAATAGAGAGAAGGTATAGTCTTTTCAACAAATGTGATAGGACAACTGGATACCAACAAGCAAAAGAATGAACTTGGGCCTCTACTTCACATTTTATTCAAAAAGTAACTTAAAATCAGTCATAAATCTAGGTGTAAGATTTAATGCTATAAAGCGTTTAGAAGAAAGCATAGGAATAAATCTTTGTGGCCATGCATTAATCAGTGATCTCTTAGATATGACAGCAAAAACACAAGCCACAAATGAAAAAATAGATAAATTGGTCTTCTTCAAAATTAAAAAATTTTGTACTTCAAAAGACATTTTCAAAAAAGTGAAAAGACAACCCAAAGACTGGGAGAAAATATTTCAAATTATATTTCTAACAAGGTGCTTCTTTCCAGAATATTTAAAGAACTTGCTCAACTTCAAAAGACAGATAACCCAATTAAAAAATAGGCAAAGGATGGTTTGCTAAACCCCAAACAACATCATACCTGTTAACTCTTAAGAACACCTAGGATTTGAACTGAGACTCTATAAAAGTTTCATGCACTGAGTTCACTTTCCTGGAACCTTTAATTCCAGAGGGTTCCTAGGCCAGATCAATCCTGAAACCCAGAAGGACCAGCCTTTCCAAGATTATCAACTAATTACATTCCCCTATCCTTTAGAGTTGATGCCCCTTCTTACATGAAAAAATCACAACAGGCATTGTGTAAAGATCCCTATAGATTGGGAGAAGGAGCAAAGGGAAAGGAGGAGTTTTAACAGAGAAAATAGGATTTAACAAACACGTATGACTGCTGAATCATTGTATTGATATTTCTTCTAGTCTCTGTGTTTTTTTGTTTGTTTATTTTTAACTTTTTTTATTGTATAGTATAACATGCACAAAGCAATGAAATAAAAAAGCAATAGTTTTCAAAGCACTCTTCAAAAAGTGGTTACAGGACAGATCCCAGAGTTTGTCATGGGCTACCATACAATCCTCTTATATTTCTCCTTCTAGCTGCTCCAGGACATAGGAGGCTAGAGGGCTTAAATATTTTTTTAGCATCACAATCGAATTTTTCCTTCTATTTTTGTGAAAAATAACATATATATATAAAAGCTATAAATTTCAAAGTGCAGCACGATAATTAATTGTAGAACATGCTTCAGAGTTTGACATCGGTTACAATGCTACAATTTTAAGTTTTTACTTCTAGCTGCTCTAAATTACTGGAGACTAAAAGAGATATCAGTTTAATGATTCAGCATTCATATTCATTTGTTAAATCCTGTCTTCTCTATATGACTCCACCATCACCTTTGATCTTTCCAGCCCTCTCTTTGGAAGTGTTTGGGCTATGGACATTCTAAATTTTTCCTATTGGAAGGATCTGTCACTAATACGGGGTAGGGAGATGAAACTATCTGATGTTCTGGAGAGGCTGTATTAGGTTTCAGGACTTATCTACACCAGGGACCCATTTGGAGGTTGTAGGTTTCTGGAAAGTTACTCTAGTGCATGGAACCCTTGTGAAATCTTATAAATTGCCCTAAGTGTTCTTTAGGATTGGCTGGAGTGGTCCTGGTTGGGGGTTGGCAGGTTATGATAGGTAGCAAGGTTTAACTAAAGCTTGCATAAGAGCAGCCTCCAGACTAGCCTCTTGACTCTATTTGAATTCCCTCTGCCACTGATACTTTATTAGTTACACTTCTTTTCCCCCTTTTGGTCAAGATGAAATTGTTGATCCCATGGTGCCAGGTCTGAATTCATCCCTGGGAGTCTCTCCCACGTCTCCAGGGAGACTTTCATCCCTGGATGTCATGTTCCACATAGCGGGGAGGGCAATGATTCCACTTGCAGAGTTGAGCTTAGAGAGAGTGAGGTCACATCTGAGTAAAAAAAGAAGTCCTCCAAAAGTAGCTCTTAGGCATGCCTATAGGTAGGCTAAGCTTCTCCGCTACCTACATAAGCTTCACAAGAGTAAGCCTCATGATTGAGGGCATGGCCTACTGATTTGGGTATCCCTAAAGTTTGAAACAATGTCAGGGGATTCCTTGATGGTAAGATTTAATAGTTCCATATTCTTTCTTACATCCCTCAGGGGACTTTGCCAATACTTTTTGATTATCTGCTTAACATACTCTAGGATGTATCCAGGCATTACAATAATTTATTCAGGATTAAAGGACCTCTTTCTTATTTTAGGCTCCCTGTGTTTCAGTTGTTCAAATGAGCTATTCAGATAGGTTGAGTTAGAATATGCGCTCCAGAAAATTTCAATTCCAGATCAAATAAACCGTTCTTCCATTGGTCTCAAAGAGTATGTGTGGTTCTAAAATATAGACACTGTCTTCCTTACCTCCATGTTTGAATTACTTTAATCCCAACCTGTTCAGCTTCATTCTTATCTCTAAATTTCAGGTTAAATATATAAAATAGCCTCCCCAAATCCAGAAATAATACTTTTACCACTCCAGACTTACTGTGTCTGCTCTAAAAGCTTACAATCTAGGCCCCTGTTTTCTTAAAAGCATTTCTAAAGGTGACCGTACCATTCTTGTTCTTTTGTTTCTGACTTATTTTGTCTCGCCAAATATCCCACATGTTCATTTGCATCATTGCATGCCTCATGACATTGTTTGTTTTGTAGTAGCACAACCGTCGTTCAAAAGTATACACCATTGTTTGCCAATCTACTTCTCTGTCAGCGCATCCTTCAGCCACCTGCATTCATCGGGCGTCTTGTAGAGGGCCCAAAGTCCACAGTCCATCAACATTCTCAATTTTAGATAATTTCATTGTTCCCGAGAAAAAGAAAACCAATAAACCCACCCTCACCAAATAGGAAATCTAAACTATCTCTTAACTCTTGTCCCTCCCCCCATTATTTACCTCTGCTGTTGCTGTGGTAGTGCTGATGGTTTCCTTCTGAACATAGCTCATAGCATGCAATAGCAGTTTTCCCCCTGTACCCTAGACTTAAACATTCTTTGTACAAAAATCATATCTTTGAAGTAATTATTGCAAGAACTAATTCATATTTCTAGTGTGAATCAGTGGGACATGTAGGTCTATACAACCCCTTTCAATCTTGTTCATCTTCAATATGGTAATATTACTTATAGATCCACTAGAGAACCACCTTCACTCCTATCTATTCTCTTACATTGGAGTTCAACCTCATTAGCTAATAGTTCACCCCATTTCTAGCTTCTATGTATCTCTAAGTCCCATATTCTGTATTATAAGTCTCTGATTATACCTTTATGCTGGTCATAAAAGTAGAATCATACAGTATCTATCCTTTTGTGTCTAGGTAATTTCACTCAGCATTATGTCCTCAAGGCTTGTCCATCTTGTCATGTACTTCAGGATGTCATTTGGTCTTACTGCTGCATAATATTCCATTGTATGTATATACCACATTTTGTTGATCCACTCATCTGATTGGTGAGCATTTGGTTTGTTTCCATCTTTTGGCAATTGTGAATAATACTGCTATGAACATCGGTGTGCAAATGTCTGTTTATGTCATTGCTTTCAGCTCTTCTAGGTATATACCAACTAGTGCTATTGGTGGGTCATGGGGCAACTCTATATTTAGTTTCCTAAGGAACTGTCTTCCATAGTGGCTACACCATTGTACATTCCCACCAGCAGTGCATAAGTGTCCCAGTTTCTCCACATACTCTCCAAAATTTATAGTTTCCTGTTTGTTTAATAGCAGCCATTCTTATAGGTGTGAGGTGGTATCTCATTGTATCTTGGTCTGCATTTCCCTTATACGCAATGAAAATGAACATCTCTTCATGTGCTTTTGAGCCATCTGTATTTGCTCTTCAGAAAAGTGCCTATTCATATCTTTAGCCCATTTTATAATTGGGTTGTTTGTTCTTTTGTTGTTGAGTTGTATGATTTTTTTGTACATACAGGAAATCAAACCTTTGTCCAATATGTGATTTTCAAATATTTTCTCCTATTGAGTTGGCTACCTCTTCACCTTTACAACAGAGTCTTTTGAAGTGCAGAAGCATTTGATTTTTAGGAGTTCCTATTTATCTATTTGTTCTAGTTTGCTAGCTGCCGGAATGCAATATACCAGAAATGGCATGACTTTTAAGAAGGGGGATTTAATAAGTTGCTAGTTTACCGTTCTAAGGCCGAGAAAATGTCCCAATTAAAACAAGTCTTTAGAAATGTTCAATTAAATGCATCCAGGGAATGATACCTTGGTTCAAGAAGGCCGATGACATTCAGGGTTTCTCTCTCAAGTGAGAAGGCACATGGCAAACATAGTCAAGGCTTCTCTCTCAGCTGGAAGGGCACATGGTGAACACAGCATCATGTGCTAGCTCTTTCTCCTGGCTTCTGGTTTCATGAAGCTCCCCAGGAGACATTTTCCTTCTTCATCTCCAAAGGTCGCTGGCTCGTGGACTTTCTGCTTCACGGCGCTGCCGCATTCTCTGCTCTCTCGCAATCTCCAGCTTCCTCCAAAATGTTTCCTCTTTTATAGGATTCCAGTAAACTAATCATGACCCACCTGAATGGTTGGAAACATGTCTCCACCTAATCCAGTTTAACAACCACTCTTGATTAAATCACATCTTCAGGCAGATGAACTAATTACAGTTTCAAACATACAGTGCTGAATGGGGATTAGAAGAAACGGCTTTTACAAAATGGTATCAGGATTAAAACATGGCTTTTCTAGGGCACATACATCATTTCAAACCAGCACACTATTTTTTCTTTTGTTGCTTGTGCTTTGGGTGTACAGTTTAGGAAGCTACCTCCTATTAGGTCTTGAAGATGTTTCCCTATATTTTCTTCTAGTAGCTTTATGGTGCTAGTTCTTATATTTAGATGTTTGATCCACTTTGAGTTAATTTTTGTGCAGGGTGTAAGATAGGTGTCCTCTTTCATTCTTTTAGCTATTGATATCCAGTTCTTTCACGCCCAATTAATGAAAAGACTATTTTGTCCCAGTTCAGAGGATTTGGGGGCCTTGTCAGAAATCAGTTGACCATAGATTTGGTGGTCTATTTCTGCACCCTCGATTCGATTCCATTGGTCAATGGTTCTGTCTTTGTGCCAGTACCATGCTGTTTTGACCACTGTGGCTTTATAGTAGGTTTTAAAGTCAGGAAGTGTTAATCCTCCCACTTCATTCTTCTTTTTTAGGATGCTTTTAGCTACTCAGGGTCTCTTTCCCTTCCATATGAGTTTGGTAATTAGCTTTTCCAAATCTTCAAAGTAGGTTGTTGCAATTTTGAATGGTACTGTGTTGAATCTGTAGATCAGTTTGGGGAGAATTGACATCTTAACTTTATTTAGCCTTCCTATCCATGAGCAGGAAATGTCTTTCCTTCTATTTAGATTTCCTTTGATTTCTTTTAGCAATGTTATGTAGTTTTCTGTGTACAAGTTCTTTATGTCCCTAGTTAAGTTCATTCCTAAGTACTTCATTCTTTTAGTTGCTATTTTGAATGGATTTTTTTTCCTTAACTGACTCCTCAGCTAGGTCATTGCTTGTGTATAGAAAGGTTGCACATTAATTTTATATCCTGTGTCCTTGTTGAATTTGTTTATTAGCTGAGATAACTTTGCTGTAGATTTCTCAAGATCTTCCAAGTATAGGGTCATATCATTGGCAAATAATGAGAGTTTTACTTCTTACTTTCCAATTTGGATGCCTTTTATTTCTTTGCTCTGCCTGATTGCTCTAGCTAGAACTTCTAGCACAAAGTTGAATAATAGTGGTGACAGTGAGCATCCTTGTCTTCTACCTAATCTTAGGGGGAGAGCTCTCAGTCTCTCTCTATTGAGTACAATGCTAGCTATCAGGTTTTCATATATTCCTTTTATCATATTGAGGTAGTTTTCTTTGATTCCTATCTTTTGGAGTGTTTTTATCAGAAAAGGATGCTGAATTTTGTCGAATGCTTTTTCAGCATCAGTCGAGATGATCATGTGATTTTTCCCTTTCAATTTGTTAATGTGCTGCATTACATTAATTGATTTACTTGTGTTGAACCATCTTTGCATTCCTGATATAAACCCCACTTGGTCATGGTGTATAATTCTTTTAATGTGTTGCTGGATTCGTTTTGCTAATATTTTATTGAGAATTTTTGCATCTATGTTCATTAGGGAGATTGGCCTGTAATTTTCCTTTCTTGTAGCATCTTTACCCTGTTTGGTATTAAAATGATACTTGCTTCATAAAATGAGTTTGGTAGAATTCTTTTTTCCTCAATCTTTTGGAAAAATTTGAGCAGGATTGGTGTTAAGTTCTTTTTGGAATGTTTGGTAAAATTCTCCTGTGAAACCATCTAGCCCTGGGCTTTTCTTTGTAGGAAGATCTTTGGTGACTGATTGAATCTCTTTACTTGTGATTGGTTTGTTGAGATCTTCTGTTTCTTCCTGAGTCAGTGTAGCTTGTTTGTGTGTCTCCAGGAATTTGTCCATTTCATCTAAGTTGTCTAGTTTGTTGGTATATAGTTGTTCATAGTATCCGCTTATGATTTCTTTTATTTCTTCAGGGTCTGTGGTAACGCACCCCTTCTCATTTCTGATTTTGCTTATTTGCATCCTCTCTCTTTTCTTCTTTGTCAGTCTTGCTAGTGGCCCATCAATTTTATTGATTTTCTCAAAGAACCAACTTTTGGTTTTATTGATTCTTTCTATTGTTCTTTTGTTCTCCCATTCATTTATCTCTGCTTTAATCTTTGTTATTTCTCTTCTTCTATTTGCTTTGGGGTTAGTTTGCTGTTTTTTTCTCAAGTTTCTCTAGTTGTGCTGTTAAGTCCTCTATTTTTCCGCTTTCTTTTTTCATAATATAGGCATTTAGGACTTTAAATTTCCCTCTTAGCGCAGTGTTTGCTGCATCCCATAATTTCTGATAAGTTGTATTCTCATTTTTATTCATTTCCAGATAGCTACTGATTGCCTTAGCAATTTCTTCTTTGACCCACTGGTTGTTTAAGAGTGTGTTATTTAATCTCCATATATTTGTGATGTTCCCATTTTTTGGTGGTTATTGATATCCAGCTTCATCCCATTGTGATCAGAGAAAGTGCTTTGAATAATTTGGTGTTTTTAAAATTATAAAGACCTGTTTTGTGCCCCGGCATATGATCTATCCTGGAGAATGTTCCATGAGCACTAGAGAAGAATGTATATCCTTGTGCTTTAGGGTGCAATGACCTATATATGTCTGTCAGGTTTAATTCATTTAACAAGTTATTTAACTTCTCTGTTTCCTTGTTGATCTTCTGTCGGATTGTTCTGTCTGTGAAGGAGAGTGATATATTAATGTCTCCTACTATTATTGTTGAAACATCTGTCACTCCTTTCAGTTTTGTCAATATCTGTCTCATGTACTTTGGAGCTCCTTGATTGGGAGCATAAACATTTATGATTGTTATATCTTCTTGGTGAATTGACCCTTTAATTCATGTATAGTGTCCTTCTTTGTCTCTTATGATGTATTTACATTTAAAGTCTATTTTGTCCGATATTAATATTGCTACTCCTGCTTTCTTTTGGTTACAGCTGGCATGGAAAATCTTTTTCCATCCTTTCACTTTCTATCTATTTGTATCCTTCTATCTAAGATGAGTCTCTTATAAGCAGCATATAGCTGGATTATGTTTCTTAATCCATTCTGGCAATCTGTATCTTTTGATTAGTGAGTTAAGTCCATTAACATTCAGAGTTATTACTGAAAAGGTGTTTCTTGATTCCGCCATCTTATCTTTTTTATTTTATTTATCAGATCTGTAAATTCTTTTCCCTCTTTCTCTTTGTATTCTTTAAATTATCCTTAGTGGTACTCTTCAAATCTGTGCCTTCTTCCAGACCTCCCTCTCCTTTTTTTTTCAACTGGTAGAACTCCTTTTAGTATTTCTTGTAGGGCCAGTCTCTTATTGACAAAGTATTTCAGGACTTCTTTGTCTGTGAAAACTTAAATCTCTCCCTCAATTTTGAAGGACAGTTTGGCTGGGTACAGAATTCTTGACTGGAAATCTTTCTTTTTCAGGATCTTAAATATATCATACCACTGCCTTCTCACCTCCAGGGTGCTAGTTGAGTAGCCTGAACTCAGTCTTATTTGGTTTCCCTTGTATGTAGTAGATTGTTTTTCTCTTGCCACTTTCAGGATTTTCTGCTTCTCTTCAACATTTGACAGACTGATTAGTATGTGTTTGGGGAAGGCCTATTTGGATTTATTTTGTTTGGAGTTTGGTGGGCTTCTTTGACTTGTATATTTATGTCCTTTATGAGGGTTGGGAAGTTTTCTCCCATTATATCCTCAACTACTCTTCCTAGCCCTTTACTCCTCTCTTCTCCTTCTGCAACACCAATGATTCTTTTATTTGTGCACTTTTTTTTTGTCTATCATTTCCCTGAGATCCAATTCAATTTTTTTTTAATCTTTTTTTGCCATTGGCTGTTTTGAGTCTTAGAAGTCAATTATCCTGTCCTCTATATCACTTATTCTTTCTTCTGTCTCTTCAAATCTGGTAATCTCATACAAATTCAAAACTAGTATGTTCTTTATTTGGTCAACTGAGTCTTTAATTTCTGTAATATCTGCTATTTTTCTATTTATTCTTTCAAATTCCTCTTTATGCTCTTCTCCTGTCTCCTTGATTTCCTTTATGTTGTTTGCTATCCTGCTTATTTTATTAAGTAGAGTTATATGAACATTTTTGATTAGTTGTCCCAACATCTGTGTCTCTTCTGGTGTTTTAATTTGGTCAATAGGCAGGGCTATAGCTGTCTGCATTGTGATATGCTTAGCGATCTTCTGCTGTCTTCATGGCATGTAAATATCTTGATTGACTTGCTTTGGGAGTTGATTTCTTTCAGTAGTCTAAGTCTTTGTGTTTGCTGGGTGGTTGTACAGCAGGGAGCAGGGAAGGGGGTGGGGCACTCAGTGCGATGATTTGTTTCAGGGCAGGGATAGGCACAGGTTGGGGATGTTACGCTGATGCTTGTGAACATGGGCACCCAACATCCAGGTAGGATGTAGCTATTGTGGGTGCACCAGTCTGGGGGGCGTAACCCTGGTGGGCGCTGGTCTATGGCATGGGGCCCTTTGTATGCATGCGTAGAGTTGTGACAGCAGGTCAGCGTTATGCCTTCATGGATTGGGGGCAGCTGTGACCTGGCTGCACAGGTCAGCACTTTCAAAGCTGGGAAGCAAGGCTGAGGACTGTGCGCATGCATGGTTCTAGGACTGCTGTAAAGTACGGTTCCCAGAGCTGAATGATGTGATTGGGGTCCGGTGCACATGCTTGGGCCTAGAAGTGCCATAAATGGATGTGCAGAGCTCAGGAGGGGCAGGGTGAGGCTTGCGACACTATGGGCGGGGGGGTGGGGGGTGGGAGTAGCCTGGGTATGGAGGTTAGTACCCACAGCCTTTATGCACTGGCAACAGCCTGCAGGGAGCAGGGAGTGGGAGGTAGTGCTCGGGAGGTTGCAGGAGAAGTGGGTTGGGCTGCACTTGGGGTGGGAATATGGGGCATGTATGTGCACTGGGGGCTGGTGGGGTGGGGGCACCTGAAGCCTGGGGAATGGGAGTGGGTGACGGGGTTTGGGTATGTGGTCTGTGAGGTAAGTTGCCAGTCATGGGGCTGCACTGGTGAGGGTAACATGCCCAAGGAATGTGGACTGGCTTACTTCCTAGTCCTGTGCTCCCATCCGTGCATTCCCATGGGTTCCACACCTCCGCGCCAGTCTCTAGCTTTCTACCTCTCAGTTCCTTGGTCTCTGCAACTGGGCTGCCCTATGTGGTACAGAAGGCTCTCCCAGATCAGCCACACTCCCAAATTTCTGCCTCAGTTGCCCTCCTGTCCCTTCTCTAACTTTTCCATGGAGCAGGGCTAATCTTGAGCTACTCTATTCTGCCATCTTCCTGGAAGTCTAGTCTCTGGTGTTTTTTAAGCAACTAGAGGGAAAAATCTGAAATAGTGGGATGGTAACCATTACAAACCCTGAGATCTGTTCTGTAACTACTTGTTGACGTGTACTTTGAAAATTATTGCTTTTTCATTCTTTTCTTTGTATATATGCTATATTTCACAATTTTAAAAAGTTTTAAAATTAGGCAAAAGATTTGTATAGACATTTCTCCAAAGTAGACATACAAATGGCCAATAGGCATGTGAAAAGATGTTCAGCATCATTAGTCATTAGGGAAATGCAAATGAAAATCACAATGAGATACCCCTTCACCCCCACTAGGACAGCTAAAAGAAAAAAAAAACCAGACGATAATAAGCACTGATGAGGAAGTGGAAAAATTGGAGCCCTAATACATTGCTGGTGGGCAGGCACTTCAGAAAACATTTCGGTACTTCCTCAAAATGTTAAACATTTTGACCTAGCATTTCCACTTACACGTCTATATTCAAGAGAATTGATATATAAGTTCACACAAAAACTGTAATATGAAGGTTCATAGCAGCTTTGTTCATAATAACCAAAAAGAAACAATCCAAATGCCCATCAGTTGATTAATTTTTTAAAAAACTGGAATATTATAATAAAACAATGGAATATTATTTAGCCTTAAAAAGGAATGAATGTACAACATGGATGAACCTTGAAAACACTATACCTAGTGAAAGAAGCCAGACAAAAGAGGTCACATAATGTATGATTCCATTTATATAAAGTGTCTAGAATAGGCAAATCCGTAGAGACAAAATTAAATTAGTAGTTACTAGGGCCTGGGGGGAAGGAAAGAGGGAGTGAGTGCTAATGGGCATGGGGTTCCCTTTTGGGGGAGTTAAATTAGTGGTGAGGGTTGCATTGTTCTGAATATATTATAAATACTGAATTGTACACTTTAAAAAGGTGAATCTTATGGCATATGTCCATAAAGCTGATATTTTTTTAAATTACTACATTTAATATAAGGACGAAAAAGTGGCATATGAAGCCCTTTTGGATATCTGGCTTGGGCCAAATGCCCTCCTATCCCATCCCTCTCCCCCCCCCCCCCCAATTTGTGATAGGCTTTATTTTCTACTAGATATTCATGGTGCCTAACAATATTTGATAAAGAGTATAAGATTGGGGTGCACAGGTAGTTCAGTGGTAGAAAGCTCGCCTGCCATGTGTAGGAGACCCAGGCTCGATTCCTGGCCCATGCACCATAGGTAGGTAGATAGATAGGTAGATAGATGGAAGTAAAGTAAGTAAGTAGAAGTTCAGTAAATACATGTAGAATGAATGAATGAATTATGGTGGCTAAAGTAACCTTAGTCCTTGTTCAGCAAATCTACTGCATACAGAGGCTTCTTTGCTTTAATCAAAAGATCCAGTGAATTTAGTAACATTCACAGAAATTCTAGCCTGACCCCAAGATTAGTTTGGTTAAAACAAGTTTTAAAGTACAGATGACAGGATGGTAATGGTGGACCAGATAAAGGTCTTACAAAAAGGAAGATCTATGAACTGTGCTATGAAGCATAAGTAGGAATTTTAAAAGTTAAGATGAATATATAAAACAATAAAAAATAAAATAGCAAAATAGATATTTAAATCACCCACAATCCCACCTGCCTATCCTTTCTGTTTGCATGCATATAAAGATATTGCATGAATATAATAGTAGCATTAAAATTATTTTTTTTGTTCTGCTTTCCTTTAATTAACCTCATTTCATAACATTTATTCATGTTGCTACTTAGGCGTTATGATTCATGGCTTAGTGTATTCCATTCACTCTGTAAAGTTCTATCACTGGTAGTCCTTTAATGTCATTAAAACATCAATGATATTACAATCATTATTTTTAAAATATGCTTATCTGATAAAATCCCAATCCCGAATTAACATAACCCCTCACCTTCTCTGTGTGTGGAGAAAAATTGTACAGTCCAACAGATTCAGTATTATTCTGAATTCATCATCACCAAACTATTTTGGCCAGCAATATTGTATTTTTCTATGAGGTTGCTCCTCCGCTCTGCAACAAATATGTCATACCTTCATTACTCTCCTCAACCTCTGAACTTCCTTTCCTGCTTCTACTCTCTATTGATGACCTTGACTCATAAACCTCAGAAACAAAAAAAAATGTTATCAAAGATTAACTCTTTCATCTTCCTGCCACCAAATCTGTAAATGTGTATGTCGCCGTCCTCTACTCGCTATTGCAATGGAGGAAGTGTCCCACCTCCTTACCAAAGGCCAATCCCTTCCTGGTGCTCTGGATTGCACACCCTTGCTCTCTATCTTTTCAGCCATAGTAGTGCCCTGAAATGCACACAAGTTGATTGCCTACCCAACAGCCATTCCTCCTTTGAAACAGAATGGAGTTTGTTTAGGTATCCACCTCTCTCCCCACAATGCCTCTGACTGGTAACATACCTGGATGTGATGATTGAGACTGCAGTAGCAATTCTGTGACCTAAGGATGGAAGAGCTGAATGACGTGTTGAACCTCTTCATTAACTAGCACCACAGTAATCCTTCCTCTGGTATTCTTAATATACATGACAATAAATTTCTTCTGTTGTTTAAGCAATGTTCAAGTTGATTTTTTGTCCATACACAGAGTATCCTAAGTTATATGAAACAAACTTACATTCTGAGTAAACCTATATTCTGAATAAAACATGATTGTTTTACAAATGAAACGTCAAGACAATTCTCTGATGCTACTCCCGTTTCCTTCCACCTCTTTTGATCTCTTTGCTGTTCCTTAATTTACCCTATATAGAAATTCTGGAACTACTACTGCTTCTCAGAGAAGTATATTCATCATATACAGAGAAGTATATATTCATCATTTAACGCCTCTATTTTCTATACCTTTAAAATCAGTGTGGAGGAAGTTATTTTTTTTAAAAAAGTGTGTGTATGTGTACATTTCCCAGAGCTGAAGTCTCCAAATTGAGTGCCTGGCACAACAAATAAAAATAACCCATCCTAGGTTACCTCATCATGAAAATTTGTTGGAATACTAGGAATATAGGGAAGTTTCAAAACTGTTCTTTAAAAGTTATATAGAAATGATATGCATGTATCAGGAAACAGCCAAGTCTCTTTAACGTTTTGCTCCTCTCTTTAACAGCCAACCTTCATTGGCCACCCGTGCTGTCACTTCCTACTCAATTTTCTACTCACTCTTGAACAACCCCAGTCTCCTTTAGTTCCTACACCTCCCTTAAAAATATTAGTGTCAAGATCGCCAGTGAATTCCAGGTTGACACATATGATGGACACTTTCAGCCACCCTGGCTTTCTTTCCGTTTTTCTACAGCACCAACCACAGTCTTACCTCAGAATCTTACACACATGTTGCTCCTTCTACTGGGAATATACTTCCCACTCCTCACCTGTTTAACTTCCACTCACCTTTCAACCCTCAGCCTTAACATCATTTGACCAGAGAGGCCTTCCCTGACCCACCCAATCTTAATTAGGCCCCCTTAATACCCTGTACTTTTTATTCATGCATTTATCACAGTTACAATTAAATTTTTATTTGTGTGAGTATTTGTCTGCCTCCCCCCACTAGATTGTAAACTCCATGAGGGCAGTGATGATGTCTATTTTGTCCACCACTGTATTCCTATCAGTAATCTCAATTCCCTGCCAAAGGAATATTTTCCCAAAAATTGAATTAATAGCTACCTATCATAACCTGCCAATCCCCAACCAGGACCATTCCAGCCAATAGGGCAATGTATAAGATTGCACAAGGGTTCCAGGAACTAGAGTAACTTTCCAGAAACCTACAACCTCCAGATAGGTCCCTGGTCCAGATAAATCCTGAAACCTAGCCCAACTTCTCCAGAACATCAGATAGTTCCAGCTCCCTACCCCATATTAGTGACAGACCCTTCAATAGGAAAAATTTAGAATGGCCATAGCCCAAACACTCCTAAAGAGAGGAATGGAAAGATCAAAGGTGATGGTGGAGTTATACAGAGAAGATAGGATTTAACAAATGAATATGAATATTAAATTATTAAATTAATATCTCTTTTAGTCTCCAGTAATTTAGAGCAGTTAGAAGTAAAAACCTAAAATTGTGGAATTACAACCCATGTCAAACTCTGAAATATGTCCTACAACTAGTTGTGGTGCTGTGCTTTGAAATTTGTAGCTTTTTTGTATATATGTTATTTTGCACCAAAAAAAGAAGGAAAAAAAGTGATTGTGATGATAAAAAATATTTAAGCACTCTAGCCTCCTATATTCTAGAGCAGCTAGAAGGAAAAATATGAGAGGATCGTATGTTAGCACATGAAAAACTCTGGGATCTGTCCTGTAACTACTTCTTGAAGAGTGCTTTGAAAACTATTGCTTTTTTATTTCTTTGCTTTGTATATATGTTATACTATATAATTTTAAAAGTTTCAAAAGATTGAATTAATAGCTTTTGGAAGTAGTGTTGAAGGAGGGCCTACAATTAGACCACTGGCTGTAGAAATTAGAAGAAAGGATGGACTAGAGAGATTTTTCTAAAGCAGAATCTATGGGACTTGGGGAGGGTCACATGACATACATTTCTGGAAATACTTAGACCTTTTAAAGGGAATCTTGTCAGCCCATGGGTTTATATGGAGCACTTCTCTACTACGTTCTATTGATACTGAACAATTCAGGTAGTAATGTACCTAACCCTGCCCACTGGTGGGAAATTCTTAATTCAGTCTAACTTTCTTTCCATGTATTCCATTGGGTGTTTCTTGGGACAGAGTCATTTTATTTAACAACTGGCAGGGGGTACAGAATAAAGCCATGAAGAGCCATGAAGAAAGAATTTGTAGTATGCCTACCTTGAGAAGAGAAGCCGGGTATGACAGTGACAAGGTTCCCTGTTGTAAATTGAACAGTAGCACAAAGTCAATAGAAGGAATCCGGAGACTCCTGATTCACCGTTATTTTATTTGTCTTTTATTTATTTTATTTTAGTTGTCATTTACCAAGCCCTCACTAAATGCCAGTCATTGTACTAGAGGTTTTATATAACATCCCCCTAACTCCACCACCATTATACTCATCTTAAAGAAAAAGAAACTGAGGCTGGGGGGAATCAAATAAATTGCCCAGTACTATAGAATTTGTCCTTAACTACAGAGTTATATACTAATATTTTCTTAGCTCTCTTCATTGCCCATAAAGAAATAAAATAATGGCCGGCAGCTGGAAAGAGCACATCAGGGTTCTGCTTCTTTATTGTAATGGACAGTAATTTGTTAGCTGATTTATTTAATGCCTTAAATAAAAGTATGTAATATAAATTTAGGGTCTGAACTCCAGTAAAACGAATAGGAATAAAAGTAGAGCTCAACTAAGAGCAGGTTGCTGATAGATTCTAGTGGTTCTTTAACGGCCAGAGCTATCAGTTCGAACACAGATAATTTTAGTTGTCAATACAGTATAAAAACTCTGACTAATAAATATGCTATTTGGACAGAACTGGCTTTTCTGATTTTTCTTTATTTCCTTTGAATACAGCACATTCCAAAGTCAGTCCCACTTAATAGTTTGTATAGTTATAGTTATATAGCTGCTTTGTCTTCCCAGGTGTATGCTCCATAAGGTCAAGAATCAGCTCTGTTTAGTTCAGATAGCACTTGGTAGGTGTTCAGTTCTGTTGATTGATTCATTTAGTCCTTGGGCAAGATTGTGGCATCCAAGATTCACAGGACCATGAAATGAGTCCATCCATACATCTGCCCAGAACAGGGAAGGAAGCCCTTCCAGACTCCTGTTTGTGCTTCTGAATTGGGTATTAGATTTCCCAGGTCTGCCTCCTTTGGGTAGGACCCTAAAGGCTTGATGCCAGATGGGCTGTGGTTTTGGCAAAGGGGCTTGTTCTTGTTCTGAGACTTTGACTATAAATGGATCATGCTATTCCTGTCCCCAGGTGAACTCAGTGGGGCCCAAGCCAGAAATGGGAGCACAGAGTTACTGCCTTTTCTGCTGAACCTCCCTATCTCCACCCAGAGATGACTCCAGGCTAGCTTGACCAAGCAGGAAATTCCAAACCCTTTTCCTGAAACTCCAAGCAGCTTGCGGAGTCTCTCCAGATAGAGCTGGGAAAGCTCCCAGCAAGGACAGCCAGGTCTTATGTAACTTTATAGACTACCCTTTTTAGGGAAAAACAAACCGTTCTTTTGCTAGTGCTGGACTTTTTGACACACATCCTACATTCTTCCCTAACCCATTGGAAGCAGCTAACATTACAGAGTGGAAGACTGATGAGGTTAAAGGGGGAGATATGAAGAAAGAGGGAGGGAGGGATATTTGTCATTCTGGCTGGAACATGCTGTTCTGGTTCTCATGCTGAGCCTGCCACTTGAGCTCTAGCATTGGATGGAGCACAGTGCCTGAGTGACAAGAGCTCCAAGAGAAGAGTTGTGCCTGGGCATACTCCCCTGTAGATTCCACAAGCCAACCACCTCACCCTTTCTCCTCTTCAGCATCCCACTTCCCAGCAGGGAGGACTAATAGTAGGTGAGTGTAAATATATAGCCACAGCAACAACGAACCAAATCCTGCTCTAGGAAAGAGTTTTTCAAATTACATTTAGTGAGGATTAGTTCCTTCTCAGTTCAATTCAGTAAACATTTAAGCATCTATCCTCTGCCAGGCTCTGGGCTAGGCTGAGAGACTACAGTAGTGAGCAAGACAGTTTCTATCCTTAACAGGCAACCACGGAGGAAAGAGAAAATGTGTATATATAGTTGTAATACACTTCCTTGCTTTATAGTCCTTAGTGCTTTATGTAGTTCATGTATTCTTTTTTTTCTTTTTTTTGGTGGCAGCGGTGGGATAGTTCATGTATTCTTAACTCATATATAAAGGTAGCCATCAGGTTTATGTCCATATGTGAACCAATGTGCTGGCTACTTCAAGATAAAAATATAAGAAAATAATCATTCTTCAAGTATTATTTCGATAAATATTCATGAAAGGGGTAAGCACAGATTTCAACAATATTCTCGTCTTAATGTTTTTATTTCTATAACTAATGGAATTAAACTAATTTAAGGCATTTTAGAACTTTGAATATCATTTGAAACTTTTAAAATAGCATTTAGCTTTGTCAATGAATTATGATTTCCCCTAGGATATGTCAGTGCTCTTGGCTTCTTCCCTCTGACATAAGGTGTTAGGCACTCAATAGGCATTTAGTAAATGTTTCTTGTTCCAGTAACGGCATCCATCTTCTTTGGGGCTATGATGATGTAGTCATGTGGCCTAATAGGCTTTCAGGCCTGTGAGGATCCTAGAGAGCCCAAAAGTTTCCATTAGCCCATTTATTGCCAGAAAACTCAGAAAATACAAACACAGAGAAGAAAATTTGCATGTGCAGTTTTTTCTAATAAAAATACCATGAATTATACCTTGTAAATTGGTTTGTAAGAAAAAAATTTGTCATGGACATAAGTTCATCTCAGCAAATATACCAACAACAATTTTTTGTCTTGTAGAGTGTGGATTGTATCATAATTGATTTAACAATTTGCTAATGAGGGAATATTTACAATATTTTAAAAGTTATTTGTTTTTATAAATGGTGATTCAGTGATCATCTTTTTGTATATATTTTGTACTTTTGTCATGTTATTTCTTTTAAATACATTTCATAGAAGTAGATAAAGAGTATCCATATTTCAAAATTTGATATATATTGCTTGGCTGTCCTCTTAAAAATTTCATTCATTCATATTAGACATCTGCAAGGTATGACAGACAGTTGCTAGTTTCTGGGGCTATAATAGTAAATATGATAGACAGGCTTCCTGTCTCACAGAGCTTGCTATCTAATGTTAGAAGCTAAATGAGCAATTATAAAATAAGTACAGGAAAGTGCAAGGTGGTTTGGGAGCACACAGCCAAGGCACATAATGTAGGAAGACCCTTTGAACTCTTGATGTTTGTGGTAGTTAGATTCATTTGTCAGCTTGACCAGGTGAAGGTGCCTAGATCTATTGCTGTGGACATGAGCCAATGGCATGTGAACCTCATCTGTTGCTGATTACATCTGCAGTCGGCTAGGAGGTGTGCCTGCTGCAATGAATGTTTGATTTAATTGGCTGGTGCTTAAATGAAAGAGTTCAACATAGTACAGCCAGAACAGCTCAGCATACCTCATCTCAGCACTCACAACTCAGCCCAGGCCTTTGGAGATGCAGAAAGAAATCACCCCAGGGAAAGTTGTTGGAACCCAGAGGCCTGGAGAAAAGGCCAGCAGAGATCACCCCATGCCTTCCCACGTAAGAAAGAACCTCAGTGGAAAGTTAGTTGCCTTTCCTCTGAAGAACTAACAAAATAAATCCCCTTTCAATAAAAGCCAATCCGTCTCTGGTGTGTTGCATTCCAGCAGCTAGCAAACTAGAGCAATGTTTTAGCTGAAAACCTGAAGGATGAGTAGGATTTAGCCAGATAAATGGATTCCAATCAGAACAGATGTGATGGTATAACTTCAAGGTAACATGGGAGTAGCAAGAGATGAAACTAGAGAAGTCATGAAGGTTCAGAGTATGCCCTTAAGAAGTTTTGGATTTTATGGATTTTATGGCTATGAATACACTTGCATTGTCAAAGGCTGACTCTAGCTGGCCTGTGGTAAGGAACAGAGAGAGACTAAGAAGCTGATGTAGCAATTCAAATAAGTGATAGTATAGCTCAGTTTTGGGTAGTAGCAGTAGGGATGGAGAAGAATGGATGGAATTAACAAGACTCGATTATTTGGATGTTTTAGGATATATAAAGTAGAAACAAATAGAAGTAACAGAAACTAAGAAATAGTGACTTAAATGAGATGGAAAAATCTTTCTTAACAATAGCAAAACCATCCAGATATAGACAATCCTAGGCTGATAAGGCAGCTCTACAGTCATTAAGGACCCAAGCTATTTCTGGTTTGTGCTCTGCCAGCCCTAGGCCATCTTTATCTACTGCAGCCTTAGCCATCACATCTACCATCCTAGCAAGATGGAGGAAAGTAGAAAGAAGGGTGTACCCTTTCAATATAAAGAGACTTCCCAGATGTCCCATGCCACACTTCTACCACAACTTAATCAAATGGCCATACTTAACTACAAGGGAGTTGGAAATGTAGAATTTTTGTTGGACAGTATTGTACCCAGCTGAATATCAGGATTCTATTAATTTGAAAGAGAAAGGGAAAGTTAAGATATTTATTTGGCAACTCACAATCTGAAACCAGGAAAGGTGGGGAACTGCAGTTTTATTCATAGGAAGTCACATTGTTCACAAGATGAGAAAGATTACACAAAGATACATGTACACAGTTCAAAAAAGACTTATTTGGCCACTAGGCAAAGATTTAGCATATTAAGATCCTGTTTTATTCTTGTTGTAAAGAATAAACATGTGTTAAGTCAGATTAGGACCTACCCTAAGTGTGACTGTAGCTGTACTGATTTGGCCTGAATCTCTGCCACACGAAATTGTCTTGCTTATGATGTAAACTACATTGTCATTCATTAATATTCAGACTGTAGGAAAGGGCAGACCAATAGATTGCTGCTATTTAGATTAAAGTCTAAACAGGATGCAAATTAAAGTATTTGCTTCTTATTGTTCTCTACCAAAGATATTAACAGTGTATTATAGAAAGAACAAGGACTTTGGAGTGAGGTAGACAAGAGTTCCAAACCCAACTGCCCCACTTTCTAGCTCTATGATCTTGAACAAAGTTAATCTCTGTAAGGACTTAAGTTTCCTCAACTATAAAATAAGGATAACAATATTTACCTTGTAGGGTTATTGTCAAGATTAGAAATGCATTTATGACAAACAGCTAACCCAATGAATACTCAATAAATAATAGCTATTATTATTAAAAATATTAATCTCTAACTATAATAGTTCATAATGTGTGGAGAAGTATAACTCTAAAGATTCCTAAATCTTTGCACATTGTTCTTTGGTTGCTTCTATAGTTCTATAGCAATTTGGTCTCAGTTTACAAAGCCTGTAATATTTGTGATAGTGCCTAGACTCACAGTTGGACATAAGTCTTTGCTCAAAATGAACTCACCCCTACACTCTTGCCTTTTATTCATACATACTGTGTCCAAACCCATTTGTCTGCCGATATTGTTTATTTGCTATCCACAACCATACCACATATAGAAGTAAGTGGGGGGAAGGAGGAGAGATGTAGTTGGGACCTGAGCCAATTCAAGTGTGGGTTTGGAACCTGGGAGCATAAAATAATGGTCTTGGAGAGACATGGGGGTAGTATTATTAAGCAGAAATAGAAAGATAAAGACAGCTTATGGCTTGTTTGTACTCTAGAATGATAATGCAATAAGCTAAATTCCACAGATGCTTTTTGAAGCTCTTTATATGAGGTAAATAAGCCAGTCTGTCCATGTCAATACAAATAACCTCGAAATGCTTCCTTCACATTCCTCAGTGACTACTTAGAGTGGAGCCGCCCCTGAAATATCTGCATCAGCCCTATAGAAAGAGGAAAGGGGATCTGTAGGCTGGCCCAACAGAGTTGGAATTTTGGAATATAGACCTTGAATAGAAAGGCCTTTAAAAGTCTAGACTGGGGGTTGGTCAGCAAATAATGTCTCATGCCAGAGTGTTCTTGTACAGCCTACAAACTAATACAGTTTTTCATACTTTTAAAAGGGTTGTAAAAGGCGGCGAGGGGAAGAATAATAGGTGACAGACATATGAAGTCCAGAAAACCTAGATATTTATTATCTAGCCCTTTCCAGAAAAAGTGTGCTGACCCTCAATCCAGAGATATCTTCTCCAGATGGAGAGCAGGTTTCACCAGAGACATCAGAAGATATGAGTACCTCTTTTGAATCCCAGAGTAGGTACTTGCAGAAGAAGTGTCATTATACATGAAGAATATATTTCTAATTCTCTTTTCTAAGAGTTCTGGAGACCTGGTACACTAACCCCATACTGAGGAATTGCTAGGCTGAAAAGAGTAGAGACTTGTGTTGGGTTTAGGATACAGTATTGCCTTTTTCTGACTACGCAGTGGAATACCTTCCTTCACTAACTTTGCTTTCTCAGGCCTTTAGGCTGGGTCCAGTTTGTAAGTCCTGCTGCAGATTACTCTATTAGTGGGATACAAACTTCAAACAGTATCCTGGACCCAGGCATGGGGGAAGTTCACGACTCCTAGATAAAGTGGATGAGTGAAGGTGTTTCTTTTTGCTTGCCTATTTCTGCCTTCTCTGTTGCACATTAGTGGGAATCAAAATCTTTTTATGTCAAGGTAAGCAGATTCCTAACTATTTCAACTGTTGCTTAAACCAGAGGTGGGCATTGTAAGCCTAAAGAAGGGTACCCTACCTCCGGACACATACTAGGCCCACTTCCCAGGGTGGCCGCCAGGACCTGGAAGAGAGAAAAATCCAGGAGGCCAGGATTCTACCTACATGCATAGGTAACAGTTTTATTTCTGAAATACTTTGATCCAAAGAATTTATAGCTTTTACATGTCCTGCTACTTAGTCTTTTTTTTTTTTTAAAGGATGTCACCCTTTTTTTATTATTTTTTTTTATTTTTTACATGGGCAGGCACTGGGAATTGAACCCAGGTCCTCTGGCATCACAGGCAAGCATTCCTGCCTACTGAGCCACCATGGCCCACCCTACTACTTAGTCTTTTTGTTTACCAAAAGGTGGCTACAATTATCCCCTTTTCTAGATAGCAAGTCTAGAGCTTTGAGAGGATGGGAACCTTGCCCCAGATGACCCAACAAGTCTGAGAAAAAGCCAAGAATGAAAGCAGTGTTCTTATCCTTGGGGTGTCCTGCCACTAGCCTAGGAATGAGTAGCTTCCAGATGGGGCTGAGCTCAAACCCCATTATCTCTAGTGATCAAATCTGGTTGTTTCTGAGGCTGCATTGTGGCGTTAAGGTGGATAAGCCTTGAATGATAGAAAAAAAAAAATGTATTGAATGAGTGTTCCACCAGCCTGCTTTCTTGCAGCACTGGTTTCTTAACTGATATGTTGTGTCACTGAAAATTGTTATGAGTCAGCCACAGGCAGGAAGATGATGGAGTCACTGTTATTGTGTGCATGGCTGCTTGACTGCTTTCTTGGCATTTCAACATTCCTACCTGGTGTGTAGTACATTGTTGTCATTCCACAGCAGTCTGCTGTGCACATAGGTCTCATTAGTCCAGCGGGCATCTCTATCATCAGGTTTCCAGCTGTCAGTCTCCTTACACCCCTATCCACCTGATAGGGTAAGAAGTTGCCTCCCAGGGAAATGAGTGGAGTATCCACAGAGTTCCTGATACTAGGATCAAAGGGTAAGATCCCAAACAGATGAGGCTTGGAGTCTTGATGTTTCTATCCTATTGTGCCAAGTCTAGGAAAGAAGCTCTGGCCAGATTTCCAAGGAATTTGATGTACCTGCAAAAAACTTTATGCAAATCAATTAAGGACCAACCTAGCCCATCTTTTGTCTAAAATATCCTATAAAACCCTTCTAAGCAGGCTGCTTCTTTTTCTTTACAGTGTCAGCACTCACTGTATTAATCTGGGACTTGTGACTGACAAGGCTGAGCTGCTGGTTAGTTGAGTGGCAGCCTTTCCTTGACTTTATTCAGATCATTTCAGTGCATCTAATTTGTGTGTGTTTCTGTGTATATGTATGCTCATTCCAAAACAACATAGTAGATCTTTTGTCCAGGGCCTACCGGACTCAGGAGAATGAAATGAACATTCAATTTGCAGTTCACCTAGTCCCAGAAATTTGGGGCTTGGTCCTAGGCCTCCATCCCACTTGAGACACTGGACATATGGCAGCTCTGTTTCCCTGTTCCTGTTCATGCACTACTGTTTTCCACAAGACTTGCTTCCTCCAGAATCCAGCTAAGCAACATGGAGAAGCCTGGGGCCACTCCTAAGGCAGGAAGCTGCCCTAGATCTGAGCAGTAACCAGTAGAACTTGATACTGACGCCAGAGTGTAAAAATAAACACCTCCTACAGTGCTGTCTTAATCCATTGGCATCAGAGTTGCTATTATTAACCATAGGCCTCACAGGCAGCTGTGATGGGCAGACAACAGCCTGGACAGACCTATCCTGCCAGCTTGGATCAGACTGCTGCTCCTTTCCACCTACTGGGATCTGATCTGGGGCCCAGGAGAATCACCCTCAGTCTGGGAGCATGCCCCGCAACAGGTAACACTACAGAGGAATTAGTATCCTTGGTTTGGGAGAGCCATGAGGCTTCAGGGTCAACCTGCCAATACAGGATATAAGGGGCACAGGCTGACTGATTCAGTGCTGGTGCTGAGGAGGGAAGAAAGAAACAGGACCCTGTTTCCATTTCCTCTGTCTTTTTTTTTTTTTAGAGTTTTTGCCTGCTGATTCCCTGGACCTGGAGTCCTAAAGGGACCGGGAAACTGGGAAGGGAGAGAGAAAAGGACTCCGTTGCTCATCTGCCAAAGATACCATAGTGACCATGATTAAGCACTTCCTCGAGTCAGGCACTTTACATACAATATGATTTAATTCTACCCAGAGCTTTTGAGGGAAAATATTATCATTGCAATTTTACAAATAAAGAAGCTGACAGTGAGACTGAGTAGCTTCCCCAAGTTCCACATCTGGGAAGTAGTGTGTCAGATCTGAGCCCAGACCCGTCTTAACACCAAAATCCATGCCCTGAGTGGTTCCAGAACCTAGGCTCCTGGGGACTCAGGGCCCAGGCCAGGTGCCAGCCACCTGCTTTCTAAAATCTTTATTTAAGTAAACATCAATTTACTCTCATTTAAGTCTTATAATTAAAGTAAGTACCATTACTGGGATACAGAAATGGTCTTTGCTACTACCTCCTCGTAAGGCAGACCGAGTACTCTTACCAAGCACAGTGAACAGACCTCAGGGAAATGTCATCTAAAGTCTACTGGAAGTTGAGGCATCTCCAGGAAAAGGCTTTGATTCTGACTGGGGAGTCTCAGGGACCATGACCCCTCTGCTGAGATCATGGCCATGTTGGCACCTGGGACCCAAGGGAACAAGGCTTGGATTGCCTTTTGGCAGGCTTTCTGAGGGAGGTGTGTACTTGAATGGAAGTATCTCCTTGAAGAGCCACTAGACTTTTCTCCCCTCTTTATCCCACCTCCCTCCACCTTCCCCACCCTGGCCCCACAACTGGCTATATAATTTAATCTAGATTCTTCTCATAGCCTACTTCACTGTGCATATGTGGCCTTTTATTTACAGCTTTTGACAAACTGATTGGATAGCTGTTTACCAGCCTGCATGCCTCAGGGTGCTGCCTGGGTGGTTGGGGAACAGAGAGCACTCTGGCCTTGCTTTCTGGGGCCTGAAACCAACAGAACCAGCCAAAAAAGAAAAGGGTTGACTGCACTGAACAGTCAAGAAGAAGCATAGGGGTTCTTTTTGACCCATCTAACTTGTTCCTGCAAGTTCAAGCTTGAGAGTTGTCCTCCAAGTAGAGCAGCCCATGCTGGGGCTTTAAGCTTCCACCCCCGGTACACTGTCTCTGGTTTGAGTGGTTTCCTATTCCCTCGGTGCTCATCTACACGTAGCACTGTGAGACTATCCCTCCATCTCTCTATCCTGTGGGTCTCGTTTACTGCTGCATTCTCCATCCCTCCTCTGAAGAACTGTCTGTCAAGGTAGGAACTAAATCTTATTCCCTGTAACCCTCCTCTCTCCCCCTACCCTACACCCTCAAAAGAGGTAGGGATTACAGGAAATTCTCTGTCTCTAGAGATCATAACCATAGTAGTTGGAAGACAGGCACCTGGGAATATAGATGCATATGTGTGTCTGTGTATTCACATTGCGAGGCAGGAGGGTGAGGGAGGGCATTTATTACCACTCTGTGTAGGACCTTCCCTCGGGCCCCAGGTTTTAATTTAGCTTGGTTTGTAATTAGAGCTGAAAGGGACCTTAAGAGGGTATCTGCCTCCAAACAGGTGCTATGAGTTGAGCTAAGGAGGGAATCAAATGGTTGGCCTAATGGAGAAAAGCAAACACTTGCTAGCTGGATCAGGAAAAGAGAAGAATTTTTCTCTAGGTATAATCCCTCCTGAGCAGAGAGTGGCCTTGGGCCAGGATTTTTATGGAATTTTTATGGTTATCAAATTTTTGTGGGAGAAAAGAAATTGATCCTTTATAGCATTGAGTGTCAGTGGCATCTAATTTATTCTTTTCCTGGGTATAATTCTCAGTACTGTGGTCTCCACTCATTGATTTGGGACCCTGGGAGCTTGAGTCACAGCTGAACCTGAGAGATGGAAGATTTGGAACTTGTTGAGAATTCTTTCCCTGGATATTCTCTGCCAGTGATTTTGATTACATTAATGGTGCCTGCATATTTCCAGCTTATAAGGGAGAGGATAGAATTGGGGAAAAGAAGGTATGCCCATGCCAAGTGTTCCTAAGAAAAGTCCATTCTGTTTCAGAGTCAGGCCTCTTCTTGGATGTTTTGGGGATGAATTTTTAGCTGAACCTTTCTAAAACATATTTGGGGAGTCCAAAAAAAGCAGAGCAAATTCTGTGCTTGAAAAGAGGAGACTATTTGGGATGCTTAATAAGGAAGCAGCTGTTGGTGTCTGGAACAGCCCTTCAGGCTAGGCCTTTTCCACCATACTCCCAGCTTGCTGGCTGGCTTCACTTGGAGTCCAAAATAACATAATACCAGTTAGGAACAGTGCCCGCCTCAGCTAGGAGCAGCTATACTCTACCAGGAGGAAGACAGATGACCTCTGGGCGTTGGCTGCTATTCCATTTGTGGAATCAGACTCCTGATGCCAAAGCCATGTGCTCTCAGGCATCTAGCAGTTTATATTCTTTCCTTTCAGCTCAGTCCCAGTAACCCACAGGAATCACTAGTACCACCACCTCCTAAATCTCCTAATTCTTGCAACTTCTCTCACACATTTTAATGAAAAGTACTTTTAGGTCTTTTAAGAAACTCAGAGAATCTATCTAATCCCACAGCCTAAAAAGACTTAGAACCTGGGGAAGGATAGAAGGGAGATATAGAAACTGGTCATTGACTTTCTTGAATTCATGTAGAAACGTCATTTTTGTATTAGGAAGTAAATTTGATATTAGTGTCATCAACATAGTTTTCCAAAAACATTTGATTTGGGAGCCACAGAGAAAGGGAAAGAAAAGAGATGTTTTCTATCAGTTAATCATTTGTTTCACTCCCAAATCGACAACCCTAACAAACCATGCTTGGTCCTCCCTCCACCCAGAGCTTTACAGAATTTCTTCCTCTGAAGCCCAGGGTCCATTGGAGGAGCCTTTGGGGGTCCCCACAGTGCAGAGAGGGAATTGGTGTATATTGGGCTTTGGACCTCCCCTGCTTCAACCAGAGTAGCTCTGTTTCATACACTGAGCCTCAAAAGAACGTTTTAAACAGTTGTTCTAACCCTTATCATATACCCTGACATATCCTTCTAGCTGCCCTGTGCCTCTCCAGAGGTATATTGGCAATGATTTTAACGAAATTAAAAGTTCCTGAAGTTGGCCTATCACTCCTGAACATCCAACACAGTGCCTTATACACAGGGATGGAGTAGATGCCTGTGGCCCGGTTGCTTCCTTGCTTGAGTAATAGACTCATGAAATGATGTTAAGTAAGGGCCTCCGGATTCGTCTAGATCAGGGAAGAGAGTACAGTATGTCATAGTTTCTGCCGATTTGTTATGAGTTGAGCATTTCTTTCCTTTGTTACCAGAATTAGTCATGCAGTCCTAGGTGGGAACAGGACCAGAGGAGGTACGTCACATAGGTTGTTGCTAGCGTAGAGGATGTCTGACTAGATGAGTATAAGCAGTTGTACTTTCTATGAATTTCCAGAGTGTCTTGAAGTAAAAGATAAGCAGAATAATTATTGGGTAAAGCCAGGGACAGAGATAGCACAGTCTTATCTAATTTTTAGTACTGCTTACTTTTGTAAAATAGTGCCTGCCTGGATAGTTTCCAGAAATATTCAGTATCTTGATTGTGGGAAATGCACTTGAACACCATTCAAGCTGTTTATATGCAGTTTCGAGTTCACATCTGGATAACTTTTTTGTTTGGTTTTTACTTTACTTTTACTTAACATATATGGTTTATATAAGTTATATATGCATTTTTTAAACCAAATAACAGAAAAAGGACATTAGTGGAACAACTGGTAAAAATCCAAATAAAGTCTTTAGTTTAGTTAATAGTTACATACTAATGTTAATTTTTTAAATTTTGACAACTGTACCACAGTTATGTAAGATGTTAACATTAGGAGAACTGGTTGAAGGATATACAAGAACTCAACTTTTTTCACAACTTTTCTGTAAATCTAAAATTATTCCAAAATAAAAAGTTAGTTTTGAAAAGCTTGTAGACAGTAAGTAATAAAGGCCTTCACAATGGTGCTGGGAGCTGGAGGCTGGTCAGTTCATTTTGGGCCTCGTTGATTTGACATATCATGGAACATTCAAATGGACATATCCAGCAGCATGCAGTTAAATATATTTCTGTTTAAAATGTATCCCCTTTGGGCGGTGCAACAGTGGCTTAGTGGCAGAATTCTCGCTGCCATGCCAGAGACTCAGGTTCAATTTGTGGAGCCTGTCCATGCCAATATATATACATAAATATCCTTCTTCTCTCTGTCTCCTTATGGAAAAGTAAAATCTCCTGTTAAATTAATAGCCAACTCTCTAAAGATTTGTAAGTAAGTACTTCTGATTCTTCTTTTGTCTTTGGCCCTTTCCCTTCCCCTGACTTCTTGGTGCTCCTAAATTATGAGATCAATCTCAAACAATAGTATTGTTCAGTCCTATCCATATATAACTCTAAAAAGAAGGGTCTCTGGCATTTTTAAAGAGTAATAACAATGCTGTACATTTCTATAAAACTTTTGCAGTTTACAGAGTACTTTCCCAAACTGTTTTGAGTAGGCTATTGTTCAAATCTGTAACAGAAGGTAGACTACTTCTCCACTTACCCTTCATATCTTTTTTTGTACCTGGTGACTTCCCATAAAATAGCTAATCCAGGCACATGGTTTTGTTTTCACCACCCCTGCATCTCTCTATAGTTTAGGAAGGTTGCCCGAGCCATCCTTGGGTTCTGAGGGAAGCTGGGATTGAGGAAGGGAGATAGGTATCCAGAGCCAGTCTTTGCAGTTTACTGTCCTATTTTGGTTAGAGCTCTGTACCATCTTTCGTGGAGCTTTTAGGTAACCAACATCTTATCACTTGCTATTAATAAAATGACACTGTTTGCTACGTGTCAGGCAATTTTAAGCACTATATGGGATTAATTTAGTTAATGTAGTAGGTATTATTGTTATCCCTATTTACAGGAAAATGGAGGCAGGGAAAAGCTATATAACTGGCCGAGGATCACACAGCACACCAGTAGATATTACATCATCTTGTAACTATAATTAAATTCATTACATTCAAATAAACAAATTTTACTGATAACTTGTTTAAATCATTGTTACTGATTTTTTGTTTTGGCCCTCACTGGCAAATATTGTACTTCCAGAACCCATGGATTCATGTTCTCCTACACTTCTAGAAAATTATCTGCCATTGTCTCTTCAAATATTTACCTCTCCTTGATTCTCTGTCCTTTTTTTTACTCAGGGATATGATTAGAAGTATGTTAGACCTTCTCATTCCATCTTTTAAATTCTTCTTCATTTTTTGTCTTGTCTTTCTGTCTTGTGTTCCATAAAATTTCTTCAGTTCTATCTTCCAGGTCACTAATTTTCACTGCAATTTTGTCTAATCTGCTAATGAACTCATCCCTAGGGTTTTTATTTTAATAATTATGTTTATAATTTCTAAAAGTTCCATTTAGAGTGTATGGGTGGTTCAGTGGTAGAATGCTCGCCTTCTATGTGTGAGATCCAGGTTTGATTCCTGGATCAGGCACCAAAAAAAAAGTTCCATTTAGTTATTTTTCAGATCTGCCTTGTCGTTTATGATAATCTCTTGCCTACTTGCTTATCTTGGAGGTTCTTAACCTTTATTTAAAACATTTCTCTATAGCTACTTTGAATTCTGTATCTGACTTTTTCAATATCTGAAGTCCTTGCCATCTAAATCTATTACTTATTGTTTTCTCTGTCATTCACTCATGCTGTCTTGCTTCCATGTATATTTATGATCTTTGATTATCAACTGATATTTACTTGCTATTTAATCTTGAGAATCCTTTTGACTTAAATTGGGGGACATTTTCCGCCAGAGAAGATTTGTATCTGCTTCTGATAAGAGCTAGGGAGCATCACCAATCTTATATCACTAGAACCTTCTTTGAGAGTCCAGGTTAATGAAGGACTCTCAGATTTAGCTCCCTCACCTTTCTGGTGGCCCAAGGCATGTCATCAGACTGCAGTGATGTTCTGCACAAGGAACCTATGCAAATATATAGGATAGCTGGAGAGAAAGAGCCAGAATAAAAGCAAGAAACCTAGTTAGTGGACTATATAATAATTGAGGCGGCCTGAATTCAGATCATATGAGTAGGATTGGGAACTGGAACAGCAATGTAGCAAGTAGTTAAGAGCACTGACTTTGGCATCAAACAGGCCTATATCTGAATCCCACCCCAAATATGTGTTGGCTGTAATACTGTTCTGGTTTGCTAGCTGCTGGAATGCAACACACCAGAGATGGATTGGCTTTTAATAAAAGGGATTTATTTTGTTAGTTCTTCAGAGGAAAGACAGCTAATTTTCCACTGAGCTTCTTTCTTATGTGGAAGGCACAGGATGGTCTCTGCTGGTCTTCTCTCCAGGCCCCTGGGTTCCAACAACTTTCCCCGGGGTGACTTATTTCTGAATCTCCAAAGGCCTGGGCTGAGCTGCAAGTGCTGAGATGAGGAATGCCAAGCTGCTTAGGCTGTGCTACATTGTGTTCTCTCATTTAAGCACAAGCCAATTAAGTCAAACATCACTCATTGCAGCAGACATGCCTCCTAGCCAACTGCAGATGTAATTAGCAACAGATGAGGTTCACATACCATTGGCTTATGTCCACAGCAACAAGACTAGGTATGCTCACCTGGCCAAGTTGACAACTGACTCTAACCAACACAAATACCTTGGGCAGACTATTTACTATGTCTGAGCCTGAGTTATCTTCTACAAAATAGGGCTAATAATACCTAGTTTAGAGAGTAATTATGTGGATTAATTGAGATAATGTAAGTGAAGTGTTTCACATGAAGCTTGCCATGTTGGCACATTACATTATTATTAGAAATATTAGTGCCAAAAACCTTGGAAGGAAGACTCAGAATGACTTGGTGATAAGCTGAATGTGAAGAGAGAAAGGGAGGAGTCAAACTCACTCAAGCTTGTGTTATTAGTAGTCCAAAGAAAGAACTGATGTGGCGTAGAAAAATCAATTTGGCTTTAGATGTTTTGAATCTGAGGTAATAGCAAGAAGTATCTAATAGGCGATTGGAGATCTAATTCTGGAAGAAAATAAATTTGGAAATCAGTAACAGATAATGGGAAATGCTAAGCTCTTCTCAGGAAAGTTTGAAAGGTTGAAAAAAACTTCAGCTTTGAACCTTGCTATAAATCTACACTTACATGTGGGCCAGGTATATTTTATTAAACAACAAAGAAAGAATAAATATAAGAAGTAGAACTAGAACTAATAATGTTAAGCAATTCAGATATTTTAAGTTTTAATATTGTAACTGCTCTGGAAAGTTCAAATATTATAAGAACCAAAAAAGGGACAATTGTGAGGATACTGATGACCTAAAGAGAATAATTTAAAAACAGTAATTAAGTCAGAAGGCAGATTTCTGGTGGTTAAGAAATACTTAAATAAAAAGTAGAGAGTGTTAACATAGTCCATTCTTTTATGAATTTGAGTGTTAGAAAGGCAGAAGAAAGAGGGAATTTTCTTGGTTGGCATGCCAGTGGCATCCTACTTTCTGATACACCTGGAGCACCCCAACCCTCCCTCCTTCCGCCCCCCCCCCCCCCCACTCCATTTGCAAAGACTTCTGCCTCATGGAGCTGAGCAATATTGAAGCTTCTCTTTTTTTTTTTTTTTTGCATGAGCAGGCACCGAGAATCAAACCCAGGTCTCTGGCATGGCAGGTAAGAACTCTGCCTGCTGAGCCACCGTGGCCCACCCTGAAGCGTCCCCTTTTTTAAACCACTTTATTGGTATATAATTCACATACCACACAGTTTACCCATTCAAAGTGTACAACTCAGTTGTTTTGAGTATATTCACAGAGTTGTGCAACCATAACCACAATCTAATTTTAGAACATTTTCATCATTTCATCCCCCAAAAAGAAACTCCATACTCATTAACAGTCGCTACCCATTTCTTCTCCTCCCAGCACCCTGGCAACCACTAATCTACTTTCTGTCTCTATAGATTTGCCTCTTCTGGACATCTGGACATTTCATATAAATGAAATCATATAATATGTGGTCTTTTGCATCTGTCTTATTTCACTTAGCATAATGTTTTCAAGGTTCATCCATGTTGTAACAAGTATCAATAAAATGAAAATAAACAAGTATTTTTATTGCTGAAGAATATTCCATTGTATGTATAATACCACATTTTTTATCCATTCTTCAATTAATGGGCATTTGGGTTATTTTCACTTTTTGACTCTTATGAATTTGCTGCTGTGAACATTCGTATACAAGTTTTTGCCTAGATAAATGTTTTCATTTCTCTTCCTATATACCTAGGAGTGGAATTGCTGGGTCATATGGAAACTGTGTGCTTAAAATTTTGAAGAATTCTCTTATAAAGGGAAAAAACAAAAAAATGAGGAATTGTCAGGCTGTTTTCCAAGGGGATTGCACTATTTTATAATCCCACCAGCAATGTGTGAGGATTCCAATTTCTCCACATCCTCACCAATACTTGTTATTGCTGCCTTTTTAATTTTATCCGTTCTGATAGGGTGATGTAGCATCTCATTGTGGTTTCGATTTGCATTTCCCTGATGACTACTGATGTTGGGCATATTTTCATGTGCAGTACAGCCATTTCTGTGTCTCCTTTGAAGAAATGTGTATTCAAATTCTTTGCCCATCTTATTATTGAGTTATATGATGTCTTTTTACTGTTGAATTAGTAAGTTTTTGTCTGTTCTGGTAGAAGTCCCTTTACCCTTCCCTTTCCTGCTGTTAACCTGTAGGCTACTTTCTGTCTCTATGAATTTGCAGATTCTATTTGTTTCACATAAGCAAAATCATACAATATCTGTCCTTTTGTGTCTGACTTATTCCACTCAACATGATGTCTTCAGGGTTCATCAATGTTGTAATATGTATCAGAACTTCATTTTATTCAGCTGTATTATATGCATATACCACATTTTGTTTATCCAGGAACAAACTTGAGGAACACTTGGGTTGCTTCCATTTTTTGACCATTATGAGTAATGAAGCTATGAACATTAGCGTAAAAATATGTTTGAGAACTTGCTATAAATTCTTTTGGGTATATGTCCAAAATGGGTTATATGGTGTGTTAGGGTTCTCTAGGGAAACAGAACTGACAAGAGATTTCTGTAAATATTATCAGATTTTTATAAAATTTGTTGCACATGACTGTGGATATGAACAAGTCTAAATTTTGTAGGGCAAGCTGCAACCCGGGAATTTTGATGAAGGTTTTTGATGAATTACCCAAGAGAAGCTGGTTGGCTGAAGTAGAGACAGAAATTCTCTCTTCTGACTGCTGAAATAATCACTTATCCTTTAAAAAAGTACAACAAACATTTTTTATTGTGAAATTTAACATATATGCAAAAAATAAATAATTTTCAAAGTACATTTTAACAAGTAGTTACAGAACAGATTTCAAAGTTTGGTATGGCTTACCGTTCCACATTTTCAGGTTTTTCCTTCTAACTACTCTAAAACACTGGGAGCTAAAGGAAGTAACATTATAGTGTGTTCTAGTTTGCTAGCTGCTGGAATACAATATACCAGAAATGGAATGACTTTCAAAAAGGGGAATTTAATGAGTTGCTAGTTTACAGTTCTAAGGTGGAGAAAATGTCCCAATTAAAACAAGTCTATAGAAATGTACAATCACAGGCATCCAGGGAAAGATACCTTGGTTCAAGAAGGCTGATGAAGTTCAGGGTTTCTCTCTCAAGTGGAAGGGCACATGGCAAACACAGTCACAGTTTCTCTCTCATCTGGAAGGGCATGTGGCGAACATGGCATCATCTGCTAACTTCTCCTGGCTTCCTGTTTCATGAAGCTCCCTGGGAGGCATTTTCCTCCTTCATCTCCAAAGGTCACTGGCTGATGGACTCTCCTTCGTGGTGCTGCCGCATTCTCTGCTCTCTCTCAATCTCCTTCATTCTACAAAATGTTTCGTGTTTTATAGGACTCCAGAAAATAATCAAGACCCACCCAAATGGGTGGAGACACGCCACCATTAACAGCCTCTCTTGATGAAATCACGTCTCCATGGAGATGATCTAATTACAGTTTCAAACATTCAGTACTGAATAGGGATTAGAAGAAATGGCTGCCTTTACAAAATGGGATTAGGATTAAAACATGGCTTTTCTACGGTACATGCATCATATAAAACTTTTTAGAGTCTCAGAGCCCTAGATATTCTTTAGGGTTAACGAGAATGATGTTTATTCGGGAATGGCAAATCATGGCAAGTAGTAGTATCTAACTGAAGCTTGCAGAAGAGTAGCCTCCAGAATAGCCTCTCAACTCCATTTGAACTCTCTTAGTCACTGATACCTTATTTTGTTACACTCTTTCTCCCTTTAAGTCCCAAAGGAATTGTCACTCCCACGGTGGCAGGGCCAGGCTCAACCCTAGGAGTCATGTCCCCTGTTGTCAAGGACACTTTCACTCTAAGATGTCATGTCCCATGTAGCAGGGAGGTTAATAATTTTTCTTACAGAGTTGGGCTTAGAGAGAGGGGGCGCCCCATATGAGCAACCAAAGAGATTTCCTGGAAGCAATTCTTAGGTATAATTATAGGTAGTCTTAGTTTCTCTGCTACAGTTTCAATATATGGTTTCCAAATATTTCTTCCATTCTATAGGTTGTCTTTTCACTATCTTGATTGTGTCCATTGAAGCACAAAACTTTTTCCAGTTTCTTTCTTTTGTTGCTCATGCTTATAGTGTATAATCTAAGAACCCATTGCTTAATACAAAGTTTTGGAGATATTTCCCTATGTTTTATTCTAAGACTTTTATAGTTCTGCTTCTTCTATTTAGGTAGATGATCCATTTTGAGTTAATTTTTATATATAGTGTGAGGAAGGGCCACTTTCATTCTTTTGCATGTGGATACCCAGTTTTCCTAGTGCCGTTTGCTGAAGGAACTATTATTTCCCACCTTGTGAGAAATCAGTTGGCCACAAATATGTGGGTTTATTTCTGAATTCTCAGTTATATTCTATTGGTCTATATGTCTGTCCTTGTACCACAGTGTTTTGACTACTGTGACTTTGCAGTAAGTTTTGAAATTGGTAAGTATGATGAGTACTCCAACTCTGTTCTTCTTTTCTAAAATGGTTTTGACTGCTCTGAGCCCCTTGCCCTTCCATGTAAATCTGGTGATTAGCTTTTTCATTTCTGCCAAGAAAGCTATTGGAATTTTTATTGGGATTGCATTAAATATGTAAATCACTTTGGGTATTGTTGCCATCTTAACAATATTAAATCTACTGATCCATGAACACAAGATATCTTTTCATTTATTTAGATGTTTTTTTTCTTGGTCACCAATGATTTATAGTTTTCCATGTACAAGTCCATTACATCCTTGGTTAAATTCATTCATAGATACATTATTCTTTTAGTTGCTATTGTAAATAGAATTGTTTTCTTTATTTCCTTTTCAGATTGTTCATTGCTAGTATATATGTATTTTCTTTTCTTGCTTGTATTTTCCCTCATATCCAAGAAGCTCTTACCTAAACCAACATCATGAAGACTTACTCCTGCATAAAAAGGTCTCTTTTCAATAGACCTTTTTCTCACTGACCAACAGGCGTCTTCTCTCCCCAGACTGTTGAGTCAGATAAGCCCACCACCCACACTCATTTACACTAAAAAAAGTCTCTTCTTAACCTATACTAGTTCAACAAGACTTTAATTAAACACTTGCTATATGCCAATTACTGTGCTAGGTTTTATGGGAAATATAAAATAAAATGATACTATCCTGCATGCTGGATATTGGGGGTACATGGGAATACAAAGAAGAATATAACTTGGACTTTGGAGTCTAGAAAAGGCAGTAAGGCAGATATGCAAAGGAGAACAATAACCATGTTATGTGACATATGACTTATTTAATCTAAACCTCCATGAACTGATGCCAGTTTCTGATGAAGTTCACATCGATATGCAATGAAATGAGAAAAATATAATGACAGTATGCTTTCTTTTTCGAAATGATGATGATCATTGATGTAAGATGTTTTGCTCTTTTTTAAATGATGTTACTTGGCAATGTAACATGTTGACAATCCTATGTTGATTCCCCCAGTGTTTGTGGGATAGTTCAGAGGACAGAGAAATCATTTCTGGCCCTGGGATGATCAAGGAAAACTTAATGAAGTAGTTGATCTGGATCTTGTAGGTTCTGAATCATTCTGAGGATAGCCAAGTATAAAGGTAGGAAAGTCTAAATGAACAAAGGAAGCAGAATAGAAATGAACTTATGGAACAGGTTTTAAGGACTGTATTATTTGATAGGCTATGGAAAATAAGATTAGGTGGAGAGGGATAGACAGTCAAGATGGAGGGAATTGAAAGTCAAAATGAGTAGGCTGAACTTGATTCTCTAGGTAATGAGAGACTATTAAAAGGAGTAGGAAGAATAGCATGATGAAGAAAGATGGTCCTTAGGGGAGAAGAAAGTGGAAGTACTGGAAAGTAAACTAAGATGGAGAGACTAGTTGGGAGGCAATTGGGATTTATAATGTGACAATATTTGTATTTTGTTTCTGGCTAGAAAATAATTTTATCTTTCATCAAAAGCCCTTATAGGTCTTTGGCAGTGATGGTCTGAATTGAGGTAAAGTTAAACCAAGCACTGAAAGTATGAGAGCTGCCATTTTTCATAGACAACTGGGAACATTTCCTAAAGTGTCGGCTCTCCAGAAATTTCAGGGACAAAGACTCTGGACCCAGAGTTCTCAAAATAAAAAGCTCTATCTCTATGCACTTGTTCTTGGAGAATGATGCCCCAATCTATAGCTGCTTATCCAACCCTCTTTGTGGCCTGTATCAGCTAGGGGACAGGGAAGTTCAATGGCACCATTTCTGCTCCTTCAGTCTCCCTAAGAGGACCTGTAATGGTTGGTTGGTTTTATGAACAGCAGCTTCCTTCCCTCCTTCCCTTCCTTCTTAGTTTCCTGCTTTGTAGGGACAAGGGGCCATGACCTCTCAAACAAGTTCGAGATAGGGCTTTGGGGTCTTTAGCCACTTCTCTTCCCTCTCTACAGTTCAGCTCAGCTCAGCACATCATCAGCGGCACCTGGGTCTCACAGGAAACAGGAGCCATAGGGGAAGAAAACTACAATCTCTTCATCCTTAAAGGTAGCTTCTGTGGTTCTGGCCAGTGGTTTCCCCTAAGGCTTCTTTCTAGGGGCTTGAAATCCAAGGGCTTGGCTGGGAATCTAGATACCAGTCAACACTGGGAGGAGCCCCAGGCAGGGCTGGTGCCTGGAGGCCAAGCCCAACCTGAGACCGTCTCTGAGATTAAGGGTAGCAGCAGGGTGCAGAAGCATGAAGTAGACAGAAGTGCTGCTACTTGCTGTATAACCGACTCTAAATGTGGCTGAGGCTTCTGCACTGTTAACTTATTTTCACAAAACTGGCCTAGAACCTCAGGAGGGAGGAGCAGAGTAGATAGAACTGATATTTTTCTCTGGCCCAGGAGAGACCTCTCCCTTTCCATAAACTTCCTTTCCCTACAGAGATAGGCTTCCCAGCCCTTGAGGCTGGCTAAAGGGACTCTGCCTGCCTACAACCAGCAGACCAGTTTAGCACTGATCAAAAACTGAGGTGAGAGGGGCAGATTCTGCTCCAGCTCCCGCTCCCGCTCCAGCTCCAGCTCCAGCTCCAGCTCCAGCTCCAGCTCCAGCTCCAGCTCCAGCCAGCAGTGTCTAAAGCTTCAGGGAATGGAATTGGACCCTGTGTTAGGAACGGAGCCTGCAGCCATCTTGGTCCTTAGACTCATTACCACCCTATACACAGAAACCTGCCTGTGGCCCACTCTCTCTTTTTACTGAGACAACCCCATTTCCCTGAAGAGGCACATCCCAGAAGTCACAGTGCTAAATCTAAGAACTGAGCTTCGTGGGTCTACTGATCCCACGAAGAATGCTGTCTGATCTCTGCAGCCGCCCTGCAGGGCTTCAGGAACCTGGTCCCAGGCTGGTTGCTCCATCCTGAGGCCAGTCTGGAATCCCAGTGCAAGGATAAAAGCTAGAAAACAAGGAGTCGTTCAGAGTGGGTGAAAGGAGGAGGAAGAGGTTTCTGGCAGAGATCTGATAGGAGGGGCAGAAGGAAGGAAGGGAGGAAGGAAGCGCTAAGCCTCTGCCCAGACCTTTTCCCTGAGACTCTTAAGGACCGGAGAGAAGATAGGCTCAGTCCCCCTGTTTCCTTTGCTGCCATGACAGTTCTCCGTCTTCCAGCACGGACAGCCTGTGTGGCTGACTCCTTTCTCTGCCCTCCCCCTTCCCTAGGCTAACGGGCCCACAGGGACTGGCAGAGAGGGAGGCTGGGCAGCCGTACTGTGGGCATGCCTGCGCCTTTCCCTTCCCCCTTAGCAGCAACGTCACCACAGCGGCGGCAGCAGCAGCAGCAAGGATACTGGGGCTGGGATTGCGCAGCCTCCCTGCATTAGCAACGATGCCATTGTATTAGCAGAAATCAAATCTTAGGGAATCTGCCCAGCTTCCCCTGTGTGGGCCCGGGGAACAGTGCCTCAGCTGGAACTGTCAAGGCAGAGCCGGGTCGGAGTGCAAAAGGAACAGACGCCTCCGGGTGCAGATCAAGGCCCCTTACAGAGGTATGGCTCAGCGAGTCTGGGGGAGGGGCGGGACCAGCCGCCGGGATAACCAGTCAGCACATTTGGGCCGTGGTTCCTGAGGGTTGTCTTTGTCTTTCGGAGAGAGAGAGAGAAAGAGAGAGAGAGAGAGAAAAAATAATGCCTAAGAGCCAGCACAAACACTAGACAAGCTCAGCCGTGCATACGTCAGGCTGTGGTGCAGGGATGGGGAAAAGCAGAGGCTTGGGCAAATGCTATTTTCCTAGAATCAGAAGGTCTACTCCCTTTTTCCAAAATCTGTGTACTTGTTTTTGGTTCACAGATCTCTGCTGGGTATTCCCAGTGAAGCTGCTATAGTTTGAGTCACGCTAGAAGGGATCAGATCTAGAGACAAAGGCTTAATGGGAGGGGATGCCCCTAAAGCTACTACTGTAAGTTTATGATGAAGAACGTGCAGGGATCCACACAGCTTTCAAAAGGAGGGGCTGGGAAGCATCAAGCCTATCATTTTCCCACATGATACATACAGGAATGCAAATAGACACACATACCATATCTTCTGGTGCTGTGGGAGCCACCAGGCTTCAGGGATGGATGGAGTAAGAAAGAACATTGATCAAGAGGCTCTGCAATGTATCAGAGTGGGGGGCAGTCATTGCAATGCCTGGGGCACCTGACCTGTTATAATCAGTCTTCTTATACAGACTTAGATTCTTGGCAGGAAGAAACCTAAGCTTAAGCTAATACACCCGAATCCACCCTCTTGCCCTTTCCCCTTCGGTCCTGCCCAAGAGGATCCAGACAGGAGAAAGGTTATCAGTTCTATTGAGGCTCCTCATCAGGACCTCAGTTCAAGACCTCATTACTAGACATGACAACTGAGTGCCATTGTGTTACCCATCCTTCTTCAGGAGGCTAAAGAAAGAATAAAAGGAAGGGGCTCTGTGGCTGGCAGAAAGATACTGGATGACCAGAGATGAGGGGGGAAACTTTCTTCTGGACTTCAGAAGATTTTGCTGCCCAAAGTTACCCTATTACTGAGCAGGGGAAAAAAGTTCCTTAAATTCCCTTTTCCACTGACCACCTTGGTGGAAGATTCAAAAACATATAATAAGAGGTGCAGTTCCATGTTGTGTAAAGATGTCATTGAAGAATATACTAGGATGCTGTTGGGAGGGTGTTGGTTGCCAGAAAGCAGCTAGGAATGTGAACTATAGAGCAGGGAAAAGGGGTTTGTGAATGAGGCAAGGAAATGAGGGCTAGGAACTGGGACCCAGCGGGGGGACTGAAGAGCACATGGACAGTAATTTGAAAGGGACTGTAAGTTCAGAGAATGAGGAGGGGTGGATATAAATGATACAGGTGGAGGCTAGAGTGTGATCCTACCCAGAAAAGGTAGAAAGCAGCTGAGCTGTCCTGGTAGCAGGGTTAATGCAGGGACTTTTGTAAGAAGTTGTGGCCCTGATCATTTTCTTTGGGAGGCAGTTAATGTAGTAAAAAAATAAATAAAAATTGGAGATGGGGGAAGGGGCAAGAGAGAGATTTGGGTAGACCCAGGCTTACATCCCATCTCAGCTGAGTAATGGTGAGCAAACTACTTATACTTTCTAAGCTTCAGTTTCTCTTCTGCAGAATCGGAGCATTTGTGCCTCCTTTAAAAGGCAGTAGTGGAATTAGAGATAATATATGTAAATCACCTGACATGGAAATGCACAAAAAGTGATCATTAATAGATGGTATTATAATGAGAGGCCAAGAGACACTCTTTTGGGACTAAGGCCAGGAAAAAGGGCTCTCAGAAAAAGCCTTCCCTGATACTGGGGAGCTAGACTTCATAACTTTACGCTGGGGGATGTGTCTCCATTTCATTGTGGTACAGAAGAATCTGAAATGAGATTTCCCACATCATTGTTTCTCTTGCAAGAAGCAATATGAGCTATACTCTCAGTAAATGTCTTTGTGGTATTTGAAATTACATGAACAATATACTCTCATAGTCTAAACTAGTCAAGAAGAAAAGTCAACAGTTAGAATTCCTGAGTCCCATCGTAATTCTGTCATGTATCCACTGAGTGATCTTGGACAAGTCATTTTATTTTTCTGGTGTCATTTTCCTTATTTCTTAAAATGAAGATTCCCCTACCTACTTTGGTAAGTTGTTGTGAGGATCGATGAGATAACAGACATTAAAAAATGTTTTGTAAAAAATGTGATGATATGCGGGACCAAGCATGAATACAAAATCGTATAAGGTGCCTGCAGAACTGCCCCTTCATTGGCTGAAATTGGAGTTGTCTGGCAGGCATTTGCCTTGGTTATGTGGCAATCAGGTAGGAATAAAACCTTCTCTGAGATTCAAAAATGCAAGATAAAAATCAGTCAGTGAAAGATTTTTATACCTAAAATGGGATTCCACACAATCCTAAATCAAAAAAGTTTTTAGAAGAAAACACAGGAAAATTTCTGTATGAGCCAAGGATAGGACGCAGAAAGCTTTAACCATAAAAGAAAAAAAAACTGATTGATCAGACTTCAACAAAATTAAAAACTTCTGTTTATTAAAAAACACCGTTAAGAAAACAAAAAGGCAAGCCACAAATGAGAGAAAATATTCACAACAGATATCTGACAGAGGACTTGTATCCACAATATGTAAATAACTCCTGCAACTCAATGATAAAAAGACAACCCAATTTTTAAGTGCATAAAATAGGAGTCAACGAATAACTGACACCTACCAGCTGCTAAGCACTGTGTAATAGATTCTAGGGACACAGAGTTAACTGTGTCACAGGCTCTAACCTCAAGAAACTGCATTCTAGTCTGGAAGACAGATATACAAACAACATTATAATATAACTGTCAATGCCCTCCAGCCAAAGGATCCTTCCTCACCTCCCCTTTGCATTTTTTTTTCTGACTTTCCAGACTCTGCATGTGACACTGTGTTTTCCTGTATATATGCATGTATGCCCCAGTAATGGTTTTGTGGGTCAGAATCATAAATTCTTATGTGTGTATACCTGTGAATGCTTCTTGAAAATGGTAGGAAAAAAATAGTACCCACTGAAGATCAAGTGATGGCTGCAGCCCAGAAGTACTCTTGAAATCACTGTTGTATATACAAGAAAGTTCTCATTGCTCCTTTCAGTCCAAGCCTCAGGATTATGGCCTGGACACTGAGGAAGCCCAGTACTATATGTGAAGAAAAGCTCCAACTCAAACCTCAACCTTATGGTGTCTATGGCTTTTAAAGAAAAAAAACTTTAAATTATGAATATGATGGATATTATATATAAGTTATAAAATACAACAAAACAAAAAGAATAGAATAAAAAATAATCCAAAATCTCTCAATCCAAGATAAGATCAGGAACATTTTCTTGTATATGCTTTCAGATGTCCTTCCATGCATATAGACATACATTTATTTACAAAAATGATGTCATGCTATACATGCTATTTGTAATCTGCTATTTTCACTTAAAATTTGGTGAACATCTTTCCATGTCAATAATCTTATTAGCACCACATTATTTTAATGATACTCCATTCTGTATGTTTTTTATTGATTTAATTTTTGTTAGAGTTTCAGGGTGTTCCCAACTTTCCAACTTTATGCCATACTTGTAGCATATATATTTGAGCCTGAAGTTTTCTTGGTGAAGGAAGAGAAGAGGAGATGGGGAGAGGAAGTGAAGAGAAAATTATGTCATGTATCTCATAACACACTTCCTAAAAATCCTCTTTATCTTTCTCAATAGCATCGCACGTTTTAAGACAGCTGCTCCTCCTTCCTCTTTCTTATCTGTCACCGTAAATACCCAAGTCCTTCCATTGCTCAGCACTGATCCTCTCCCTCCCCCTCCTTCTTTCTTCCTGTAAACCTTAATCTTTTCTCTGTTATAAAAAATATTAATAACAGCTTCATTGAGCTATAATTTACATACCGTAAAATTCATCCTTTTAAAAAGTATAATTCCATAGCTTTTATTATATTCCCTACTGCATGATTTCATCACACTAAAAAGAAACCCCATGCCAATCACTCCCCATTCCTCAGCTCTCCAACCCCTGGCCACCACAATCTACTTTTTGTATCTGTGCACTTACCTATCCTGGACATTTCATATAAATGAAATCATATAAGATCATAAAAAAAAAACTTTTGTGGCTGGCATCTTTCACCTAGTACAGTCTTTTCGAGATTCATTCATGTTGTAGCATACATCAGCACTTCTTTTTATTGCTGAATAAAACTCCATTGTATGGCTATAACACAGCTTTTTATCCATATATCAGTTGATGGGCATTTGAGCTGTTTCCACTTTTGAGCTACTATGAAAAATGCTGCTGTAAACCTTCATATACAAGTGTTTGTGTGAATGTTTTCATTTATCTTGGATATACATCTACAAGTGGAATTGATGGGTCATGTGGTAACTCTATGTTTAACGTTTTGAGGAACTGTGAGGCTGTTTTCCAAAGTGGCTGCACCATTTTACAATCCCACCAGCAGTGTATGAAGGCTCCAATTTCTCCAGGTCCTTACTAATACTTATTATTGTCTGTTTTTTATCTTAGCCATCGTGAGGGGAGAGGGAGGGGTGAAATGGTGTCTCGTTGTGTTTTAATTTGTGCTTCCCCAATGACTAATGATGTTGAACATATTTTCACACGTTTATTGACCATTTGTATGTCTACATTGAAAAAACGTCTTTGCTCATTTTTAAATTGGGTTATAGGTCTTTTTATTGTTAAATTGTATTTTATTGGATAGAAATCTCTTGTCAGATTTATTATTTGCAAATATTTTTATCTTCTTCCATTCTGTGGGTTGTCTTTTCACTTGATTGTATCCTTTGAAGCAGAAAAAATTTTAATTTTGGTAAAGTCCAAGTTATCCATTTTTGTCTTCTGTTGCTTATACTTTGGGTGTTGCATCTAAGAAGCCATCACATAACCCAGGGTCACAAAATTTACTGCTATATTTTCTTCTATAACCCTTAATCTTGTAGCTCAGTTTAGCCTCTCTAGTTTCTGCCTTTCTCCTTCACTTCCTATTACCTGCGTCAATCCAAGTCTAACAAAGAAGCCTTCCTCTCAGAAGGAAGAGGAAAATTTCTAAATGCTTGCTTTTTAGTAGTAATGTAATTTAATATAAATAATTATATTTTAGTACTTTTTCCATCACACATGTATTTATTGCCCACTTGAATTTTTTTTTTTTTTGATGTATTACCGGTTCATGTCCTTGAGCATACATGACTTACCTAGCTCTTTACTGCCCTTCACAGGAATAGCTGTGATCCTTTCTTCTAAATGAGTTAAATTTTACAAAACTGGTACTATCAAGGACTCAGCTAAATGATGAGGAAAATAATGGAGGATTTAGGCTCAGGGTAAATAGAAGGAAAAGTCTGGAATAAAAAAGGAAATAAGAGAAATGAATGAACTAGGAGAAATTCGATGTGAAGCTGAGGGAATGAAGACTTTGGGGGCCTAAGCTTGGAAGCACAAGAGGCCGTTATGCCACAGACTGGCCAAGAAACCAAAGAAGCTCAGACTGTGTCTTTGGAGCCAGGAGACTTTAAACAAGAGAAATTTACCTTTGTCTATCAGAAGTTAAGCTAGGAAGAGAATACTGTTTCTGGGGAATCCTAGTAGTGAAGCTGTAGGCTAAAGGTGGGTGGAATTAGGGCACTTCAGAAGATCTGTACCCTGAGCTAGACAAATACTAAGAATGTATTGGGGGCGGGCCACAGTGGCTCAGCAGGCAGAGTACTTGCCTGCCATGCCAGAGACCCGGGTTTGCTTCCCAGTGCCTGCCTGTACAGAAAAAAAAAAAGAAGAATGTATTGGACCTCTCATTTTGCTGGACCCTATGCGATGTTATGCTAGAGTGATATAAAAGAGAGAAAAATAGACAACCATCTCCACTGAGGGGGAAGAGGTGTGCAGCAGCCATACTTTAGTTACCCTAATGCCCAATTTTGTCTCAGTGGCGGTGATAGGAAGGATGGTAAAGATAGTAAGAATGGCCCACAGCCATCAGAAAGAGACAAGTATTGGGGGGCTCAAAGGAGGAAAAAGGGTGTCAGAGGTGTCAGTCACTGCGTCAAATGACACAATATAATTAAAATATAGTTTTCTTGCAAAATTATAGCTTATTGCTACGAGTACATGATGTATTATTCATGATTCTACCCCCTAGTCTGTAAACTTGCATGCTGAGTCCAAGGCATCTCTGTATCCCCTCAGTGCCCAGCACTCTCAGACATCCTGGCTTGTTTTTTCTTAGTGATGTCACTGTTCATACTATTTTGTACTGCTGACAGGGTCCTTGAAAGAAAAGGGTGAGTTCTGTCTCTGAGAGCCCCAGACCTTCATATGTGGCATTAAAAGGGGCCTGTGGTATTGTCACAAATGGATACTTGGTGAAATTAAAATGAATGGGGAACTCAGGAGCTGGACCTGTGCAACGAAGACAGTTGCACCCACCCACCTATAGGGTTGTGTTGTCGGAGCTCCATCTTGACTGTGAGCATTTTCTCTTGGGCTCTTCTCCATCTGAAAATGATATGGGGGAGGGCATGACTCTGGCTTCCAGGGAGGTGACATTAGGTTCCCATTCTTTCCCTCTCTCTCCAGGTGCCAAGCTCTCCTGATGAAATGTGTACTGCCCCACTGGGCTCCGGGGGAAGTGTCTGGTGCTGTTGATGCCCATGCTCGAACTTTCCAGAATGGATAGTCCCCCAAAGCTCACTGGAGAGACTCTCATCGTTCACCACATCCCCCTGGTGCACTGTCAAGTTCCAGACAGGCAGTGCTGTGGAGGGGCAAGTGGAGGTAGTGGGAGCACAAGACCCAATCCCTTCTGCCCACCTGAGCTGGGCATCTCCCAGCCTGATCAAGACCTAGGACAAGCTGACTCCCTGCTGTTCAGCAGCCTGCACTCTGCTCCAGGGGCACCTACGCGGTCTACAGACAGCACCAAGAGTAGGGGTCAGAATGGAAGAGGCCCCGGGGCCCCTAAGAGACACAATCCCTTCTTGCTTCAGGAGGGTATGGCTGAGCCAGGACTTGGTGATCTCTATGACGACAGTATTGGCGACAGTGCCACCCAGCAGTCCTTCCACCTGCATGGGGCTGGCCAGCCCACCTTCCGTCTGTCCTCTTTCCAGCTGCCACCACCTGGCCCAGGAGTGAGCAGACCATGGGGGGTAACACGCAGTCGAGCTGGAGTGGTGGAGGGGCAGGAACAGGAACCGCTGACGACCTTCGGTCCCCAGCAGGGCAGCACTAGCCACTGCTGCCGACAAGAGCTGGAAGCAGAGACCATGGAGCTGGATGAGTGTGGGGGGCCTGGTGGGAGTGGCAGTGGGGGTGGAGCCAGTGATACCTCGGGCTTTTCCTTTGACCACGAGTGGAAGCTCAGTTCAGATGAATCCCCAAGGAACCCCGGATGCTCGGGCTCAGGACCCCAGCACTGCCGCTGCAGTAGCACATCCAGTCAGTCCGAGGCGGCTGACCAGTCCATGGGCTATGTGAGCGACTCCTCCTGCAACAGCTCAGACGGCGTGCTGGTCACCTTCAGCACCCTGTACAACAAGATGCATGGCAACTCCCGTGCCAATCTCAACTCTGCCCTACACTCCTGCAGCGACTCTTCCTTCTGCAGCCACTCAGACCCTGGCGCCTTCTACCTGGACCTGCAGCCCTCTCCAGCTGAGTCTAAGATGTCTTGTGAATCCCACCACCCTGACAGTGGAGAAAGGGAAGGGGGCTATGGTTGTCCTCATGCCTCATCTCTGGAGCTTGATGCCAACTGCAACTCCTACCGCCCTCACTGTGAGCCCTGCCCAGCTGCAGCTGACCTCACGGCCTGCTTCCAGAGTCAGGCCCGGCTTGTTGTGGCCACACAGAATTACTATAAACTCGTCACCTGTGACCTGTCCTCCCAGTCATCGCCAAGCCCAGCTGGCTCTTCCATCACCAGCTGCTCCGAGGAACACACAAAGATAAGTCCCACACCAGGCGCTGGCCCAGAGCCAGGCCCTAGCCAGCCTTCTGAGTATTATCTATTCCAGAAGCCGGAAGTCCAGCCAGGGGAACAAGAAGCAGTGGGGACCTCAGCAGAAGCTGCAGTTGCTAAGGACCCTAATGTGATTGAGGGGCAGGTGTACACTAATACTTCACCCCCCAACCTTAGCACTGGACGTCAGCGCTCTCGGAGCTATGATCGCAGCCTTGAGCGCAGCCCTCCTATCCGCCTGGGCTCACTGGAACGCATGTTGAGTTGCCCGGTGCGCCTGAGTGAAGGTCATGCAGGCCTGGCTGGGTCCAGCTCCCCACCCAGGCGGGTCACTTCCTTTGCTGAGCTGGCCAAGGGCCGGAAGAAAGCTTCAGGCTCTGGTTCCCCGCCACTTCGGGTGAGCGTCGGGGACTCCTCCCAGGAGTTCTCACCCATTCAAGAAGCCCAACACGATAGAGTGGGCCCGCCAGATGAAGGCACTTGCTGTAGCCATAGCCTGCCACCCATGCCTTTGGGGCCAGGCATGGACCTAGTTGGCCCAGACCCCTGGTCCACCCGGGTCTGTCAGGACCCCGAGTCAAGTGAGACACCACCTGCGGGCCTCAGAGCTGTCGGGCAAGGCCCTCTGGCTCAGCTGATGGACCCAGAGCCTGCTCTCCCAGGGAGCCCAGCACACAGCCATTCCCAGAGGGATGTAAGAGCTAGAGCTGACGGTAAGGAACCCAAGGGCTGGAGAATACTGGGAGCTATGTGAGGCATCCTGCCAACCACCCCATCCATAGCACTAGAGGTTCCTCAGCCTGGATCTATCATCTTTCCAGTACAGGAAATGTTCCACTGTTAAAATGGAGGGGAAGGGGGATAAAGAATAAAAAATACATTGAGGAGATTAAAATCAACAGGACTTGGAGATTGATGTATTAGGAAAGGACATACTCAGAAGATTGAGTTTTTTAAAGCCTGGACAACTGGAAAGATGGATAGAACCATGGATAGAAACTGTAAACACAATAGATTTACTAAAAAAAAAAGAATAAAGGATGAGTTCTGTTTGGGACATTTAGGAATTTTCAGTGCTTAAGATACAGCCAAGGGATATGTCTAATAGCCACACCACACTGGGTATGAGTGAAGTCCATTCTTTGCTCAGTGAAGGTAGCCACTCTCCAAGGAGCTGAGGCCTTTAAGCAGCAAGTAGCCTCCATAGCCAGCTCTTTCCCTATTTATTCTATTAAGTATTAAGTAATTATTTTATATCAGGCCCTATGTTAACTCGGTGCTGGTGATAGATGAGAGGGACAATCTCTGCCTTCAAGGAATTCAGACCGAAAAGGAAACAGATAATTAAAATAGAGAGATGGTGGTGTATGGTACTGCTCCATGAGAGAAATATCTAAATAGGACTGAAATATCAGCGAAGGACTGCTAATGCAACTAATATCTAAGCCCAGTCTAGAAAGATGATTAGGAATAGGGTCTGTGGAGACTTGGGAGAGAGAATTCTAGACTCATAGAGTTGTCTATAGAAAACTGCAAAGGAATTATCTGGCTTGATGTTTCCTAGGAACTGCAAATATAATTTGGTATACCCACAGTAGAAGGGGGATGGAAATGTTGAAGGATTTTAATTATGGAAGTAGCATTTTTGTTTGTTGGAATAGCTTAGAGGCGTTATTGATTTGCATTTTTAAAAGATCACTTGGTTGTTCGAGTGGATGATGGATAGAAGGGGTGTCTCCCTGGAGGTCAGGAAGCCACTGTGTAGATCTGAGTGTCATCCAGATAAAAGTGGTCATTGAAGCTGTGCGAGTGGGTGAGAACTACTAGGGAGAATGTATGGCATTATAAAGGACCAAGGACAGAGCCCTGGAGATTCTGCCATTTAAGGGGCGAGCAGGAGTCTCAAAGGAGACTGAGAAGAATTAGCCAAGAAAGTAGAAGGAAAAACAGGAGAGGGTGGAATCACAGTAAACAAAGGAGAGAAGCTTTCAAAAAAAGAGTTAGGTTAGGTTCAACTAAATGAGTTCTGAAGAGAAATCATCTAAGATAAGGCTGAAGGGTCCTGAAAGAGACATCTGGAAGCAGAGAGTGCAAAAGCCAGACCTCAGAGGGTTTTGAAATAAGGAAGACAGAAAGCAGGGCAGCCAGTTTCCCTACAGATGTGCTATAGCCTTAGCATGGGTCTGTTGCCTCTGCAGAAAGGTTGAAAAAAAAAACCTTATATGGTATTATCCCTGCTATTAGGGAGATCAAAGGCATCAGAAGATTTTATACTCTGAATACACATTGGGGAGCTGCCCTTGTGGGAAGAAGGGGAGGGAGTCTCTGATGAGGAAGTGAGGTCAGAAATAGCAGGGATTGACCAGCGCCCTCTGGAACCCCACTCCCTTTTTAGACTGCAATGTTTGTGGGTGTGTCCAGGCACAGGGGATGCTGCGGCTGGCATCCTGCGGGCAAGAGCAATCCTGGACATAGACGGGGGAGGCCGTAAAGTGCTTTTTTCTATCAGATTAGACTTTCCACGCTGAGGTGCTGCTCTGCTCCGTAAGTTTCCAGTGACCTACCATAGGGCTCTTATCTTGGTTATGTACAACTTTTTTTTAATAAAAAATTGACTGAAGAAAGAAGAGGCAGGTTGATCCAATCTGGGAGTGATTATAAGAAGCTGAGAAGGTTCTTTGAGATCCTGGGTGGTAGAATCAAGATTCAAAAGGATCTTATCAAATCTGGAAAGAACAAAACTAACAAAGCCAGGACCAACGTGAGGTTTGATATGTGACCTGCACTTGCCTTGGTTTGGGATATTGGATTGATTGACAGTTCAGAATGAATCAACAGCTTGAAAGGGCTTCCAAAAAGTTGAACCGATTCATGGGTAGAATCCAGAGGGAGGAGCGGATAGTCCCCCACTCCACTAAACCAGTTAGTGCTCCCCTGGGGCACCGTGTCCGGTTCTGGGCACTCCGTCTTAAGGAGGAACTGCAGCTAGAGAAGAGCAGACTCAGGCGAATGGGCTCTGTATCCAATTTTTTAAGGGCTGTCACCTAGAAAAATGAGAAAACTTATTCTCTGTATCCCAAAGGGCAGAACGGAGACCTGTGACATAGTGGCCCCCCCTCTTCCATGAGCTTGTTCCTCTGCCCCAACCCTATCCTGGGAACTTAGCAGGGAAGTTTTTTTTTAAGTAGTATTAAATAGTCTAATTCAGACACATTTTATATAGGAGGTTTTAAAAAGCTGCGATTGGGAGGATCTAATCTAACAGCCAGGATCAGTTCAGTCTTGAAAAAATAATCAATATCTAAATAAGTGGAAAGTAGGAAGACATCCCAGTGGGGGGAAAAAAAACAGTATGCTTAAAGATGGTGATGGTGTGGGAAGAGTGGAGTAAATAAGGATGGCATTTATTCTTTGGAAGCCTAGTTTGTGGCAGGTGTGGGAATCTGCCTGGCTGGAAAGATGAGGCACTATTCTGTGGGCAGTGGGGCCACACAGGAAAGAATTAAATTGGTATTTTAGAAAGCTAGCTGATTTTTAAATTCCCAGTTCCCTAGGCACCGGGAATTCAGCAATGAACGATACAAAATCCCTGTCTTTCTTGACCTCTTAGGAGGAAAAATAGACAATAAACACATAAATAAGACAGTTTGTGATAGTGAGAAATGATAAAAAGAAAATAAAACAGGGTAATGCTTCAAGAAAGAAAGAGAGAGGGAGAGGAAGGGAGAGAAAGAGAAAAAGAGGAACTAAAGGGACAGTGACAATTAAATGCAATATATGATCCTGGATAGGATCTATTAATGGAGGAGAAAAGGCTCAAAGGGATATCATTGGGACATATGAAAAAATTGGAAAATGGACTATAAGGTTTATATCAATGTTAAATTTCTTGAACTTGATAATGTGCTTAAGGTGGTTACTTAGTGAATATCCTTGTCCCAATGTACATGGAAGTATTAAGTATTCAAGAATCATGATATATATAACCTACTCTCAGATGTGCAGAAAGTAAATTAATAGATAGGCGGATGGATGGATGGCTGCATGGAAGATGGAGGGATGGATGAATAGACAAAATGATGGGAGAAAAAGTAACGTGCTGGAGTGAGTGGAGCAGGCACTATTTTGGACAGGGTGGGCAGAGAGGATCTTACTGAAGAGGTGACATTTGAGCAGATGCCTGATGATGAGATTTTAGGCAGAAGGAACAGCAACAAAAAGGCTCTGAGATGGTAATGAGCTTGGCCTGTTTAAGGACAAAAGGAAGTACTGATTGGAGTATAGTGAGCAAGGAAGAGTTTCAAGGAAAAAGAATAAGGGTTGCTCTCTGTGGAATGACCGGGGATAGCAGGAGGGTATGGTTTGAAAAGGTCCCCTGCAAGTGACTCTGAAACACCTCCCAAATGGGATTGTGGGCCCCCTTCCCCCTTAAAACTCCCTGATGTAAATAGAAAAAGATGAGGACTAGGAAACCTCACCTGATTCTATTTCATTTATAGTGCAGTGTGGTAAAAAGAACATTGGCCCCAGAGTCGCACTCTGGGTTAGACAGAATTCTAGCTCTGCGCCTCCCTAGTTGTGTGGCATCAGGCAAATTACTAAAATCTCTCTAAATTTCAGATTTCTTGATCTGTCAAAAAATTCTTGCTTCGCCTATTTGTTGAGTTCCTTGCAGCGAGCCACACCCGAGGTTCAGCCATGGGAGTGCCTAGAGCGCCACCTCCTGTTCATTAAGATATTTACAGTATGCACATGGGAGTGCCTAGAGCGCCACCTCCTGTTCATTTAGATGTTTACAGTATGCACAGGGTTTTATTAGAAGCACAAAGACAGTCCCCACTGCGCAGTGTCCTGGAGTTTTGGGTTTAGTTCTGAGCCCCATATTTTTAGAGACATTGATCTGAAGATTGGCTGAAAGAACAAGAGAGAGCCAGTCTTGGGGAACACATCTCTTTGCAGAGAGGGGAGATGGAGTTTCCAGCGTCAGGAGCATGAAGGAGTGGGAGTAGGGCAGGTGGGGATAACGGGGAGGCTGATTATGACTACGAGTAAGGAAACATTTTATTATGGGCAGATCTGCTCAGTGAATGGAGGCAGAAGTTGATGAGTGAAAGCTTGAGGTAAATGACATCCTGACCCTGAAAATCTGTGACTCTGACTCCCAAGTATTTTAGGCCTTAGAAACAAAGAAAATGGTGGTTCTGTCATTCACAGAAATGGAAGCCATCAGGGAAAAGTAGAAAGGTGATGGGATGGGTGAGCTGTTTAAAATAGCAGATTATGGTGAAAGCAGAACCCTAAAGCAGAATGGTCTAGAGATCAAGAGGAAAGTCAGGGCTAAAGCTGTGGGTTTGAGAGTTGTCTGTATAGAAGTCTGACTTTAAATTATGCAAGGGTGGAAGTGTAAATGAGATATAAGAAGTTAGCCTTTGAAGTCAAGCAAATGAAGAGGGACTGAACAGCCAGGAAGTACACGATATTTCAGTATCAGCGAAATTATAGGAAAAGTTTTAGAAAAGGCAGGGCGAGGGCAGTGTCACATTCCACGAATTTAGATTACCCCTCCCCTCATTTCCTGCAGCCCAGGTCCCTGCCCATCTCCTCCCCTTGCCCTACAGGCATCATCTCTTTGCTTCTTCTCACACAGGTTTCAGTGTCTGTTTGTCTAATTCCTTCTCCATCCTTCTTGTCACAGGGGGTGGTGCTGAGAGCCGACCAGTCCTTCGCTACAGCAAGGAACAGAGGCCAACCACACTGCCCATCCAGCCCTTCGTGTTCCAGCACCACTTCCCCAAGCAGTTGGCCAAGGCCCGGGCCCTCCACGGCCTCTCCCAGCTCTACAGCCTCCCAGGCTGCGGCCGTGCACAGCAACTAGCTCCACTTGCTGCTACCACTGCTCAAGCCCCAGCCCCAGCTCCCTCAGGGGAACCATTGACATCCACCCCCAGAATCACCGACAGGGGTGCCAGGAAAGCTGGGCCTGAGTCCGAGACCTCACGACCGTCACCACTGGGCAGCTACTCTCCTGTCCGAAGTGCTGGCCCCTTTGGGCTCAGCACTGACTCTTCTGCCTCCACTTCGTGCTCCCCTCTCCCTGGGCAGGCCACAGCCACACAAAGCCCTCCCCCATGGAGCCATTCCTGTCCTACTGCCCGACCTGCCACCTCCCAGCAGCCACAGAAGGAGGATCAGAAGATACTGACCTTGGCTGAGTACCGACTCCATGGAACAGGAAGCTTGCCACCTCTGGGCTCCTGGAGATCTGGCCTCAGCCGAGCAGAGAGCCTGACCCGGGGAGGTGGTGAGGGCAGCATGGCCTCCAGGCCCAGTAATGGTATGAGCTTCACCTCTCCACCCCAATCACTTCTGCCTCCCTTTGAATGGTTTCTTACACTCTAGCCTGGGTCAGAGGTCAAAAGTTTGCATCTCCTTTCCCAGCTTCTGTAGATAATATCTACACACTTCCAACCTAGTGTTTTATATGGGCCTATTGGGCAGATTGTGAAATGCTGTCTTCTGCTAACTCTTGTCTGTCTCTTCTTCTAATCTCTTCTTCTCCCAGCCAACCACCTGTCCCCTCAAGCACTCAAATGGCGGGAATACAGGAGGAAGAACCCGCTGGGGCCACCTGGTTTGGCAGGGAGCCTAGACCGAAGGCCACAGGAGGCTCGGCTGGTTCGAAGAAACCCCATCTTTGAGTTCTCTGGCTCCCTCAGTGCTGCTGGCCATCTGAACTGCCGGCCAAATGGTGTGTGGGCAAGGTCCCCAGTACACCCATGGCAGGCTCGGCCACAGCTGGGAAGGGTTAGCAAAGGGGTCCCTTCTGAAGGACGTATCTCAGAAGGGGTGAGACACAGAACAGAGCTAAAACTCACAGAGAGCTGCTCAAGATTGCTTTTCCTCCCCTTTTCAGGTCAAGTGGTGAAGCCATTGCCAATGACCTGCTCTGACTTCCAAGATCCCTTTTCCTTGACTGAGAAGCCTCCAGCTGAGTTTTGTCTGTCCCCAGATGGCAACTCCGAAGCCATTTCCATTGACCTGCTTCAGAAAAAAGGTGACTGTCGCCTGGCTCAGGCCAGGGATTCTATGGTTGCTTCCTATCCATGCCTCTTGTCCCACTATCGAGCTCTCCAGAATATTTCCCTACCTTAAGACTCCAGGTCCTGGGAGGGAATTGCACAGTATTTTGCGAATCTGTGTGAGTGAGCCAGCACCATTTACCATATGCTTAACAGTCAGGCTCAGTCCCTTCTCTCATAGTGAGGGAGGCTGCCAGGTAACAAACACATGGCTGCAGCCCTGCTAGAGTAATTCAAGGACTGGTAAGGCCCGAGGCTTGGGTAAGCATAATGGTAACACCTAGTAAAATGAGGACTGACAAGAGACCCCTCTATTTAACAAAAAAGCCACCATTCAACTAAAAGAGAGCAATTTCAGTGAGCTGGTGGTGAAGGAATCTATCATAATTATGGGCTGATGGAAAGGAGCCTGAAAAAAGGAAGGAGATGAAGCTGAAGTTCTCTGCAGAGGCAGCAGCAATATCTAAACCTTAGGGACAGGGGAAGAGGAACACCCCCCTGCCTCCAAGATGAAGATGGGGAAAGGACAGGAGGGAGGGCAGGAGGATGGCTATTACATAGGTGTGTTTATTTTCCATGGAAGAGGGAAGTTGAAGGAATTCACGACCAGTGCCCTCTATTCTCTACATGAAGTAGGAGGCAAGATTATCAGTGGTTAGTGAGGAGGAAGGTAATAGAACCAAGAGTTTTGCAAGAGGGGGAAAGGTTTGGTATGGCAATCGAGAGCATGGGAGAGGGGCCACAAGGCACACATCAAAGAAGCGCCCCTGTCAGCACAGGTGTGAGGGACTGAGTTTTCTCCAACAACAGTCAGTGGTCTGGTTTCTCAGAGTGGAGAAGACGGATAGTGGATTGATCCAGGATTGGAAGTGAGGAAGTTGAGGGTCCTGACAAGGGCTTCATTTGAGGTGGGTCCAGGCTGGGAAGGGGAGACAGAAGGGGGTTGAGAACTGGGTAAAAGGGGAAAGGATCAGGGCTTGGAGACCAGGGCTCGATGAGACCGTACACAGGTACGGAGAATGAGCATCAGCGTGAAAGCCCTGCTCTCTCCCCACGAGGGACGTGCTCAGGGACCTGACATGTCAACTTCTTGCTTGCAGGGTTGGTAAAAGCTGTTAACACAGCTGTGGACCTTATTGTGGCCCATTTTGGTACAAGTCGGGATCCTGGGGTGAAGGTAAGCAAGAAATGGCGGCAAACTGAGCCCTAGGCTCTAAGCCTCACCCATTTTGGTCTGCCGCCTTCCCTCGCCCTCTTGCATTTGGAGCCCCGAGTGGGTACCTAGGGGAACCATGAGGGCAGACTGAGAAAGGACCGAGGTCAGGCTACAAATGATTTCCTGCACTTCCCTATCTGCATCTGTAGGCGAAGCTGGGAAACAGTTCAGTGAGCCCCAATGTAGGCCACCTGGTTCTGAAGTACTTGTGCCCTGCGGTCAGGGCTGTGCTGGAGGATGGGCTCAAGGCTTTCGTGCTGGACGTCATCATCGGGCAGCGTAAGAACATGCCGTGGAGCGTGGTTGAGGCTTCCACACAGCTCGGTAAGTGCGAGGTGGCAAGATGGGGGTCCTGAGCTGCATTTAGGGTTTCCGAGATTGGTGATGTGATCTCCGACCCCGGCTTCCTCCCAGGCCCGTCCACCAAGGTCCTGCATGGCCTCTACAACAAGGTCAGCCAGTTCCCGGAGCTCACCAGCCACACCATGCGCTTCAATGCCTTCATCCTCGGCCTGCTCAAGTAAGTGTCTACAGTGCAAGAGCTCCTGCAAGCAGCTGGGCCTCTGCCCCAGGTCTGACTCCTCTGAGGAACTCTCGAGACAGGACAGAAGTGGTGGAGCTGCGGGACCTGAGCCCAGCGCTCAGGCTTACCCTGCCCAGCCATAGCCTCCCTCATAGGCCACTGGTTCCCTGCTGTGCCGCGGCCCTCTAGCACTGATCACCAACATGGCCATCTGCTTTTACAAATCCGTAATTTGATATATTTAGAAATTAACCTGTTTTTTGTTTTTTCATTTTTTTCTGGATATTATAAACTCTGAACCTCTCAACTCCAGTCCTGCTTCTAAATCCAGCTTCATCCTACATCCATGTGGGGACCCACATCATAAGACTCTTGTTTCTCAAGTATGGCCAGGTCGTCCCCTTTGGCCCCAAAGTGCCCCATACACTTAGTCAGTAGCTCCTCTGAGTACTGTGGGTCTCAAGCAAGCCAACTCCATTCTAAGAGGAAGGGTTGGCCTGCGAACCACATGTTTATCCCCCATAGCCCCACTGACTTTCCAGCGTTATATTACATGAAACTAAACGAAACAAGTACCATCCCTGTCATAGAAGGGATGTCCATATTTACCTCTGCCCTGCGTCTGTCTTCTTTGTACGTTATTATCTGGCTCTATCTATACAAGACTCAACTCTCCTTACTTGTCTCTCCACAGCATCCGGTCCCTGGAGTTCTGGTTTAATCACCTTTACAACCACGAAGGTAATGCCCTGAACCCTGCCTATTTCACAAACTCTATATAGGCCAGACCTCAGAGGTAAAGAAAGGGAAGCAGTGTCTATTTTCAGACACTGGAGGTGGGAAGGGACCACACAAGCTTTTATCCTCAAAGCTTTGGGCTTCTACCCAAATCCTCCCCCAGCTCCTGCTTGAGTTAGAGCTGTGGAGTCAGCAGGATACCCAGGCATTCTGGGAGTCAGGATGGCCAGGAACCCTGACACCTCTCTCCTCTGAGCTCAGGATCACCACTTCTCGTTGTGGATTTTGTGCACTGCACAACTTCTGGAGGCCTTGTTTACATTGTAATATAAGGTGCATGATATACAGCCTGTGTGGCAGTATGCAATAGCTCTGCCCAGGTTGCCTTTCAAAGTCCCATGTACAGACCAGGCTCTACGCCTTTGCTTCTCTGTGCATCGGTTTCTCTGTTTCTCCGCTAGATATCATCCAGACCCACTACCAGCCCTGGGGCTTCCTGAGTGCGGCTCATTCTGTGTGCCCTGGCCTCTTCGAGGAGCTGCTGCTATTGCTACAGCCCCTGGCCCTGCTGCCCTTCAGCCTCGACTTGCTGTTCCAGCACCGGCTGCTACAAAGTGGGCAGCAGCAGCGGCAGCACAAGGAACTGCTGCGGGTGTCCCAGGGCTTGCTGCTTTCAGCCCATTCAACACTGCAGTTGGCCCGGGCCCGGGACCAGGAAGGCCCTGGAGACATGGACAGGGCAGCTCATGGGGAACGGGTGAAGGGTGTGGGTGCCCCAGCAGGTGGAGAAGAAGAGGAAGAAGAGGAGGACACAGAGGAGGTGGCTGAGGCAGCCAGGGACTCAGGGCGTGGCAGGTGGGCCCGAGGTGGGCAGGCTGGCTGGTGGTACCAGCTTATGCAGAGCTCCCAGGTCTACATCGATGGCTCCACTGAGGGTTCTAGGTTCCCCCGTGGTGGCAGCAGCAGCAGTGAGAAAAAGAAAGGGTCAGGAGCTGGGGGGCCTCCCCAGGCTCCACCCCCTCGAGAGGGTGTAGTGGAGGGAGCAGAGGCCTGTCCTGCTGCCGAGGAGGCCGTTGGCCGGGACAGGGGCTGGCCTTTCTGGATGGGAAGCCCGCCTGACTCTGTGCTGGCTGAACTGAGACGCAGTCGGGAGAGAGAGGGGCAAACTGCCCCCCCAGCAGAAAATGAGGAAGGGGCCCCAGAGCCTTCATCTGGGGGCATCAAGTGGGGACACCTCTTTGGTTCCCGAAAGGCTCAGCGTGAGGCCCGGCCTGCAAACAGGTGAGTCAGCCAATGGTACAGAATGGAGGGAACTGGGGAGCCTTAGCTGGGCCAGGGCAGGACAGAGCCAGAGCCCTCACTGCTATTCCCTAGGCTGCCCTCGGACTGGCTGAGCCTGGACAAGTCCATGTTCCAACTAGTGGCTCAGACAGTGGGTGCCCGCCGGGAGCCAGTGCCCAAGGAGAGCCTGCAGGAACCACACTCTCCAGCTCTGCCCTCTAAGCCTCCGTGGTGAGCCATGCATGTGGAAGGATTGGGGGGCTGGGTTTGATTTTTTAGGTCGGGGGGGTGGGGATTTCTCTGATCTCCATCTGTTGTTTCACCAGTGAGGTACAGGCACTTTGCCACCACCTGGCCACAGGCCCCGGACAGCTGAGCTTCCACAAGGGAGATATCCTACAAGTGCTGGGACCAGCCGGAGGAGACTGGCTGCGCTGCAGCCACGGCCCTGATACCGGCCTGGTGCCTCTGGCCTATGTGACCTTGACCCCAACTCCAAGTCCAGTCCCTGGAAGCAGCCAAAACTGAGGCCCTGTGCATGTTGGTGGCCTCAGGGACCCTCATATCCCCTGGACTCAGAGCCTGAGCCCCTCCCAAACCCAGCTGGATTGGCTACCAAAGGTAGACTGAGAGCTGGGGGCCACATATCCCTGTGCTGGCACCTGCTCCTTGGGCTCAGTATTAACGTTTCCCCCATAACTGTCCCGGTGACCTCGTCCAGACCTCCGGAGGAGAGGAGGGAAGGGACGCAGCACTGGGTTGCCAGGACTTCCTTGGGTGAAAGCAAGTCCCTATGGAGGGAGGTAGCCCAGAAGGCCCATTGCAGAATTCCTAGGCCAGGCGGATGGGGAACAGTATTGGGGCAGATCCCTAAGCCCCCCAGCTGTAAATAGGCTGTGGCCAGTGCCCTGGTCATCAGAAGAGGGAGGAGGAGCTCAGACTTCTGATTATGTATTTATTTATTTATTTATTACACCTATTAATAAAAAAGGTGCTCAGCCTCCAAACCAGTTCCTCTTTGTGTTTCTCACCTCTCTTCCTTCTGAAAGGATGACTAGGATGGGATGAAAAGGAAAGAGAGCATTTGAAGTCCAGGTATCTACACCAGGAGCTGCTTCTGGAGGGTGCTGAGGCCCAGAGCATCATGGGTGAGATGCCCATACGTGTGGCCAAACTGGAACTTATACCCTGTGTGGCAAAGAGAATCTGTCTTGGGTAACCAGTGCCATGGAAAGCCTAGACCCTCTAAGTTGCCCTCCAAAATCTGGCCCAAACTCCCCACGCTGTGCCACCTGTGTCTTTTTCTGGGCTAATGATGAAGATAAATCACATAATCTGAGGTTTTTTCCATATCTATTGGTTCCCCAGGGCCCAAACCACCCCCACTCACCCACCCCACACAGATATTCCATCACCAAAGCCCCCCTCTGGGGCTCTCCTCACCTGGCACGTAGCCCCCATAGTTAGGTAAAAGGCCCTGGTTCTCAGGGTAAGTCTTGGGCAATGGGGGGAGATGTTTGGGATCCTTCTGGCTCCTAGTCCTTGAGTACTTCTGCCCAAATTCCTGCAGTGCCCGGTTGGTGAGCACAGGAAAGCTGGAGCCGAACAGGAAGCGTGCGTAGGGTACATAGCCAGTGAAGCCTGGGGAGGTGGCGATACTGAGTCAAGGCATCTTGGGGAGATGGGGATACTGAGTTATGGGCCTCCCTGTGCTTTTGATAATTGACCACCTCCTCTCACCTGACATGAAGAACTTCTGAGGATCTCTGTCATCCATGGAATAAGGGGAAGATTTCTGAGGGGAAATTGATAGAAGAAAAGTAGGGCTATCAAACTTAGTCCCCGTGCTAGTCTAACCCAAGATCCTAGGAAGGTTACCTCGAGGTCAAGCCCATATCCCCTGTGTCCACAGCCACCCTACTAATGGCCACCCCAGGACTGGACGCACAAGGGTAAGGCTCCCCACTCCCACCCCATCACACCAGCCTTCTTTGTCTCACTTGTTTTGCCTCCTGCTCCAGCTCTGGCTCCTCTGTCTCTAGCTCTAGCTCTGACTTAGTCTCTTGGTCTTTCTCCATGTCTTTTTCTCCCATGGCTTCCTTTGGCAGCTCTTGAGTACCTTGCCCTCTGTGCCAGTGAGTAAAATCATTCAGAGCCTCAGCCCAGACTTGGCTGCAGTTCTTGGCAAAGATGAACTGTGCCTGGGGTACAAAACCTGAGTGGGCAGGGGACATGGGAGACCCATTAGTATTTGGGACACTTGCTCTGGGATGGGGGCACCTGTTTACACCTGTGTACATACCTGTGTATCCAGGGATCATGCCGGAGCGGAGCCTTTCGTGCCCACGCCTGAGAGGTAGGCTCCCTTTGGGAACCTCAGGAGATCTCGGAGGCCGAATGGGAGGCAGAAGTGTGCGATGGGCAGGGGGCCAGGCTCGGCCAGGAGGGCCTCGGAGTAGCTGACCTGTCACCTGCCCATAGGTCTGGCCCATGCTGAACCGAAGTAGTGGGCAGTGTCCAGTGTACCTGTAGCACAGGACTCACCCACTCACCCCTAGAACCCCCTTTGCCCCACCATCCCCAGAGAAAGGAGCAGAGAGCTTTGAAACCCTGGTATTGCCTACAACTCAGATATGCGTGTATTTGGACAGACATTTCTAAGTTCTCTGCCTGGGGCCTTCCTTCTTCTCTGCTGTTCTCCCGTAACCGTGGAGAAGACAACATAAAGTTTTTGTGGCAAGCCCAGCTACGACTAGTCTCTTGCTTTTCCTCTTTCATCTGGTAGCACAGATAACTCAGCCCCAGCCCTCCCAAACCCGTATGTTGTCCACTTGACCCCCAAAGCAGCACAGCTCCTATATTCCCACACCCCTCTCCCCCGAAGAAAGCAGGGGAGTGCTGGGGGAAGAAGTCTTACCCTGGGATATAACGAGGGTTCTCGGGGTTCAGCCCTGGTATGAAGGTGCTGGCCATAGCCATGGAAACAGGCAGTTCTTTTTGTTTCCCTTTGAGGGCGGCTCTCTGCTCTGTGCTGCGTCCAGGGCTGTGGGCAGAGCCAGAGGGAGGAGGCGACGCTAGGGAAGGAGACGGGAGTGGGCGGGGTGCCAGCATGATGAATGCCCGGGTCAGGGCCTGCAGCACTGGACAGAGAGAGAGGCTCACTAGTCCTATTTACCCCAGGACAAATGAATTCCCCAGAGGTGAAGGTTCTCCAGGGCCCTAAGGTGTGAATGTGAGAGCAGAAACTGTTAGTCCATTCAGCTCTGTCCCCCCTTCGTAAGACAAGACTGTTGGTGTAAATGGAACCACTGCCAATGTGGACAAAGGGGGACACAAAAGGGAAAAATTGGAGTTTGCAGAGTGAGAACCATGGAAGCTCGGGTCTGAAGCCAAGAAACCTTGGCCAGGAGAGTGGACCCACCTATATACATGGAGAAGATGAGTCTCCCACCTTGTTGCAGTGGAAGAGTTGTGCAGCCTCAGGCCTTGGAAAAGGTATAGCATGCTCCTTAGAGACTGGAGAGAGCCTGGCTGCCACCACATAGAGGGGTTGAGCGTGTGCCCTGGAAATGGCAGACAGCCCAGGTGTGGCCCTAATGCCTGGAGAGGGTGGAGTCAAGAAAAAGGTGGTCTCCTCAATGTTCCTCAAGGTTAATTCAGAAAGCGACGGGCCACTGCATAGGCCCTTGGAAAGGGTGGGACTGCCACTTCCTAAAGCTGAAGGATAAATGATTTTCATACTTTGAAATCCAATGGTGTTTGCCCTGCAGGTTTTCAGAACTGCATGAGTCTTGTGACTCCTGTGTTCCTTCCAATTTCTCCCTATGGAAATGAAACCCTGTATCCTGTGAGTGTCCTCCTTTGCATATTGGCATCAGATAACTTTTTTCGAGGTTCATAGGTCCACAGCCAGAAGAGAGTGTTTTTGCACTTTAATATTGTTTAGGGTGATATGTGTAGTTGCCAAGTTGACAAGGGGTGGACATGTGGCAGTTAGAGTCAGGTGTCAACTTGGCCACGTGAAGGTGCCTAGTTCTTGAATATGAGCCAATGGCATGTGAAGCTCATCTGTCACTGATTACATCTGCAGTCAGCTAGGAGGCATGCCTGCTGCAGTGAATGATGTTTGATTTAATTGGCTGGTGCTTAAATGAGAGAGCTCAACGTAGCGCAGCCCAAGCAGCTCAGCATACCTCATCTCAGCACTTGCAGCTCAGCCCAGGCCTTTGGAGATGCAGAAAGGAATCACCCCAGGGAAAGTTGTTGGAACCCAAGGCCTGGAGAGAAGGCCGGCAGAGATCGTCCTGTGCCTTCCCATGTAAGAAAGAACCTCTGTTGAATGTTAGCTGCCTTTCCTCTGAAGAACTATACATTAACTAAATAAATCCCCTTCTCATGTGTTGCATTCTGGCAACTAGCAAACTAGAACAGACTCCTTAAGGGGAAAGGAGTGCCTGTTGCCTCTGTGCCCCTTTCCAGGGGCAGTCATCACAGAAACCCATGAATGACTTGGCAGAGAGAAATGTTTACCTAGAGATGACACCCAACTACATTAAGATGAAGGTTCAGTTAGAAATGCCACTACAGCACTCCACCTGTCGCATAACCTGCTGGCTTTCCACAATGGCAGTCTACAAACTTCTCTTGCTGTGCCTTTGATCCTGATCAGAAATTGCTGTAAAACTTCTTATAGATCCCAGATCAATCACTTCATTGTAAGTCAACACTGGGCAAGTATAAATCCCCTTTATAAGAGTAAGTAAAAAGTGACAGTCATGGGATCTTTAAAAAAATTCCTCAGCTCATGAGACCCAAATCTTCATGAGATTAACACTGTCTAGGAAAATATAACTCAAAACCCAAAATGATATAGAACACCTGAATAAAATAACCACACAAAGAATTGAAAATGTGGTCAAATAGATGTCCTCTACTGAAAGATACACATTCCAATTAATTTATGAAATTAATGTAACTTAATTCAAGATCTAACAGATTCGAGACCTAACAAATCTCACACAGATGATAAAGATGAAAAATCCTAAACAAAACATCAAGCCAGAGATAAATATAACAGGATGCTTGTTTTTATTGCCCTCTTTCCTCCAGTACATGGCAGGTAGTTCTGTGTGATCACAGCCCTCTTTTTGAGCTCATCCTGGGCTCTTCAAGACAGTGTGCCTTGAGTGATTTCTGCCTAAGGTTCAAGATGAGGCAAGTGTGGGCAAGGGCTCTACTCTTTATCACCCTGAATTGACCATAAGCCACAATAAGGTCAACATCATGTCTGTCTGTTCCTGAGTGTATACCTGGCATCAAGCCAGGTGTCTGGCAGTTGGTATGGACTAAAGAAATGCAGCAATACTGTAAAAGAATAAAACACATTAAGACTAGTAGGATTAATTCCAGAAATGCAACAGTGATTCAACTGGAAAAATTCATTAATGTAATTAACATATGAATGAGACAAAAGATGTTTGTTTTATTCAATAAATGGCTTGAATAAAGCCATTTGATCAGCATAACAGATATTGGAAAAACATCTTATGAAATTAAATAGCCCTTTGTGATTCTTTAAAAAAAAAGAATGGTTAATAGACTAGGAATAAAAACGTAATGTAGAATATTTGAAGGAACAGCCAATATCAAACTTCATCTGAGGAGAAGTGCCAGAGCCAGGATTGACAGATAGATCACATTTGTTGTACCAAATCCATTTGACTGTAGTCACTTATGGGAGGGTTACTGTGCAGTTTCAGAAACAGGATCAAGGCTTAGCAGGAAAAAGTACTAAGACTGATGAACTATGTCTGCCATGGGCATGAGATGGCTGCTGCAATATAAAGTCGATAGTCCTTCAATTAAGGCAATCTTATAAAAGACAAGAACGGTCACAATCACTCTATTAGTCAACATTGTTCTAGATGGTCTAGACAATGCAATGAAATAAAAATAAGTAATAAGAGCCATAAATATTGGCAAGGAGGAAAAAATATATTAGCTGCTTAACTACAAAACCCTGAAAAGTAGCTGAAAATAATAACTAAAGAGTACTATTAAGACAGTTTATTACATGCAAAATACACTCAAACATAAATAGCTTTCTCATTAGCCAGGATTATCTGTTAGATAAATATTTTGGAGGACTTCTATTTCCAACATTTATGGCAGTAGGTGTTCAGAGGATTATCTAAAGCAAATCCATTATATATTGTATGTCAGTGAGACATTGCTGGTCTCACAAAAGGAAAGGGTCTTGAAGAACACACCTTCCCCTCAAAAACAAAATCAAAGAAAACAAAAACAAAGGTGAATTGAGGCTAGATAGGTGGGTGATCTAGAAGAGAGGGGCCACTCTGAGAGCATCCCTGTGATTTAGTTTCCTTGGCTGCTGTGCTGGTTTGAAATGATGTATGTACCCTAGAAAAGCCATGTTTTAATCCAATCCCAATTATAAAGGCAGCAGTTTCTTCTAATCCCTATTCAGTATTATGTGTTTGAAACTAATTAGATCATCCCCCTGGAGATGTGATTTAATCAAGAGTGGCTGTTAAGCTGGATTAGGTGGAGGTGTGGCTCCATCCATTTGGATGGATCATGATTAGTTTACTAGAGTCCTATAAAAGTGGAAACATTTTGGAGAATGGAGGAGATTTCACAGAGAGCAGGACAGAACGACACAGCCATGAGAAGCAGAGTCTACCAGCCAACGACTTTTGGAGATGAAGAAGGAAAATGCCTCCTGGGGAGCTTCATGAAACAGGAAGCCAGGAGAAAAAGCTAGCAGATGCTGCTGTCTTCGCCATGTGCCTTTCCAGATGAGAGAGAAATCCTGACTGTGTTCACACCATGTGTCTTCTCACTTCAGAGAGAAACTATGAACTTCATCGGCCTTCTTGAACTAAGGTATCTTTCCCTGGATGCCTTAGATTAGACATTTCTATAGACTTGTTTTAATTGGGACATTTTCTTGGCCTTAGAACTATAAATTAGAAACTTATTAAATTCCCCTTTTTAAAAGCCATTCTGTTTCTGATATATTGCATTCTGGCAGCTAGCAAACTAGAACAACTGCTCAAGCAAATACCATGCAAGGAGTTGGCTTGAACAATGGGAATTTATTAACTCATGTTATCTTCCCAAAGACTGGCATTCTGAGGCTGGCTGCTGGTGATCCTTGGTCCTTGGTTTCTCTGTCACATGCAATGGTCATGGCAGCCTGTCCTGGTCTCTCCCTTCTCTTCCAGTTTCCACTGACCTTCAGTGTTCTTGCTTCCCATGGCTTTCTTCTCCATCTGCCTGAATTTCATTCTGTTATAAAGAACTCCAGTAATAGGATTAGGACTTATCCTGATTGGAATGTGAACCAACATTTGCACACCAATGTTCATAGCAGCATTGTTCACAATTGCCAAAAGATGGAAACACCCAAGTGTCCATCAACCAATGAATGAACAAAATGTGGTATATACATACGATGGAATATTAATCAGCTGTAAGAAGAAATGAAGTCTTGATACATGTGACATGAATGAACCTTGAGGACCTTATGTTGAGTGAAATAAGTCAGACCCAAAAGGAAAAATATTGTATGACCTCACTAAAATGAACTAAATATAACAAGCAAACTCATGGAGTTAATATCTAGAATATAAATCACCAGAAGGTAGAATGAGGAAAGAATGGGGAGCTGATGCAAGCAGAATTTGTTATAAGGTTGATTGTAATTGTTTGGAAATGGACAGAGGTGATGGTGTGTAATTAACAACGATAACATGTGGATGTGATTGTGGTTGAAAGATGAAGTTTAGGGAAGTATATGTTAGGTCAGGGGGACGGAAAAGGGCACTGCAACTGGAGCTGCGGAGGCTGTGTCGCCCCTCCCAACATGGCTTCTGGAGAACCGCCCCTTCCGGCCACCCGACTTCCGGAGAACTACCCCTTCCTGACATCACCTGACTTCCGAGGAACCACCCCTTCCTGATGTCACCTGACCCCCTTGCTTAAAAACCGCCCATTCCATCACCCAGGCACTGACTCACTTACCTCCATCTTGGGTTCAGTGAGCTCAGCCTGGGAGCGCAGAAATAAACCCGCCCGCTTTAAATTTCCCGGTCTACCGTCCTTCTTTCTCACCCTTTCACCTCCTAAACCTTCCAGTATATACCACTAGAAGGAAAGCTAGAGGATGAAACATGGGACCCTGCAACATATGAACCCTCTTTGTGAATGATGAATGTGTCAATAGTACAAATGTAAGAATATTCTTCCATGAATGAGAACAAATGCACAATACTATTACAAATTGTTAATAATACGGTAGTACATGGGTAAAAACAACCTCCAAAAAAAAAATACATCTAAAGCAAACTGTGGACTATAGTGAATAGTAATATATGAATATTCTCCCATCAAATGCAAAACAAAAAGCAAAAGCATTCTGCAAAGTGAAAGAATCCAGACACAAAGTACTCAATATTGTTTTGTTTTATTCTATTTATATAAAATGTAAATATAAATTTACAGAGATGGAAAAAAAGTATTTGCCCCTAAAAAATAGATTAGTAGGGCTAGAGAAGGATAGAGGTGACTGCTAAGGGGTATAGAGATTTTCTTCTTGGAGTAATGAAAATGTTCTAAAATTGATTGTGGTGATGAATACACCACTCTGTGAATATACTAAAAGCCATTCATTGTACACTTTGGATGGATTGTATGGTATGTGACGATAGTTCAATAAATCAAAAATACAAAAAAGACCCATCCTGATTGAGGTGGGCCACACCTGAACTGAAGTGACTTCATCAAAAGGCCCCACATAACAAGGATTCACACTCACAGGGATGGATTAAGTTTAAGAACATGTTTTTCTGGGGCTCCAAACAGTCCAAAGCACCCCATTCTGCCCTCTGGGCCCCAAAGATACACATTCTTTCAACATGCAAAATATATTCATTCCATCACAACATCTCAAAAGCTTTAAATCATTTCAGTAACAAAGCTTAGTACAAAGTATCATCAAAAATCAGTTATGGGTGTGGCCTGTCCTGGGCATAATTCCTGTCTATGGACCTATGAGGGCAAGAAAACAAATTATCTGATTTCAGTATGTAATAGAGGGACAAGAGCAGAATGCACATTCCCATTCCAATAGGGAGAATTAGAAGGAAAACGGGGGTCATGTGTTCCAAACAACTCTGAAACCCAGAAGGGCAAACTCCATTAGATTTCAAGATTTGAGAGTCATCTATGAGTCCAAGTTTTGTCCTCCTGGACTGATGGATGGAGGGCAGCTCTAACCCTTCCAAGTGCTAATGTAGGGATCATTTTCTCCCAGGAACAGTGGGGTGAAGCCTCCTCCCTCTCTGAGCATCCAGACACAGCCAGGCTCTCTGCAAATCCCAGGACACACCACAAGAATGGATCAAGTTTAAGAAAAGGTTTTTCTGGGGTACATTCTCCAAGCCTCCATACCTGGCCTGGTGGTGTGGTACCAATAAACACGCACAGAGGAGAATTTGTCTCTGTTTTAGTTTGCCAGCTGCCGGAATGCAACATAGCAGAGATGGATTGGCTTTTAATAAAAGGGGATTTATTTAGTTAAAAATGTATAGTTCTTCAGAGGAAAGGCAGCTAACTTTCAACTGAGGTTCTTTCTTACGGGAAGGCACAGGGCGATCTCTGCTGGGTTCCAACAACTTTCCCTGGAGTGATTCCTTTCTGCATCTCCAAAAGCCTGGGCTGAGCTGCGAGTGCTGAGCTGAGGTATGCCAAGCTGCTTAGGCTGTGCTACCTTGCGCTCTCTCATTTAAGCACCAGCCAACTAAGTCAAACATCATTCATTGCTGTAGGCACGCCTCCTAGCCGACTGTAGATGTAATCAGCAACAGATGAGGTTCACATGCCATTGGCTCATGTCCACAGCAATAGAACTAGGCACCTTCACCTTGCCAAGTTGACACCTGAACCTAACTACCACAGTCTGTCACTGGGTGACAGCAATCACAACATGGGAGAGGCAGCTTGGTCTCCTTTTGTTCTGGGGAAAGGGGGAAACATGATAATTGCCATCTTCTTCAGCCCCAGAATTTGACACTAGCCTCTCTTAAGAAGTTGTATCAACCGAATCTTGAACCAGTGGTGAGGTGGGATAGCTGAAGCTGGTACTCCCTTGCTAAACTGCAATGCTCAAAGGGGGTTGTACAGTCCTGGTTAGTCATAACCCCTGTCTAAAGCAGAACATAAACAGACCCTCCCTGGAGGAAATCTTCTCCAATTTAGACATATAAGATTTCCCCAAATTAAGATCAAGCAATGAGTTCACCATCAAAGATTACTGAGCAAGCCATCATGTGTGGGAGTCAGAAGAAACATCAAACAATAAATTGAGACCTTCCAAGAACTATACATTTTAGAATGGTCAGATTCAGAGTAGAACCATTTTATTTTAAATGTTTTAAGAAATAAAGGCCACAATAACAAGCATATCCAAGTTTCAAGAAATTATCAGGAATGAACGAGATTTTTTTTTATTTATTAATTTAAAATTTAAGAAACCAAATGAAACATCAACATATATAATCAGTAATTCACATTATCATCACTTAGTTGCATATTCATCATTTCTTAGAACATTTGCATTAATTCAGAGAAAGAAATAAAAAGACAACAGAAAAAGAAATAAAACGAACACAGGAAAGAAAAAAAAAAGATTATACACCCCTTACCCCTCGCTTTCATTGATCACTAGCATTTCAAACTAAATTTATTTTAGCATTTGTTCCCCCTATTATTTATTTTTATTCCATATGTTCTACTCCTTTGTTGACAAGGTAGATAAAAGGAGCATCAGACACAAGGTTTTCACAATCACACAGTCACACTGTGACAGCTATATCATTGTTCAATCATCCTCAAGCAACATGGCTACTGGAACCCAGTTCTACATTTTCAGGCAGTTCCCTCCAGCCTCTCCATTACATCTTGAATAACAAGGTGATATCTACTTGATGCATAAGAATAACCTCCAGGATAACCTCTCGACTCTGTTTGGAATCTCTCAGCCATTGACATTTTGTCTCACTTCACTCTTCCCCCTTTTGGTTGAGAAGGTTTTCTCAATCCCTTGATGCTGAGTCTCAGCTCATTCCAAAATCTCTGTCCCAAGTTGCCAGGAAGGTCCACACCCCTGGGAGTCATGTCCCACGTAGACAGGGGGAGGGTGGTGAGACTGCTGAAGGAGCAGATTTTGATAGAAGAAGAAGAAGAGGAAGAGGAAGAAAACAGTTGAAGAAGGAGGGGGGGTGTAGGGGGAGGAGGAGGAAGAGGAGAAGGAGGGGAAAAGGAAAAAGACACTTCTAGGGGAAAAAATGAAACAGTTTGAATCAACTGAGTAAGAGGGTAGGGTTGCAGATCAGACCCACCTGAAGAGAGAATTGATGAACTGCAAGATAAGTCAAAGAAGCAATTCAGAATACGAAAGAGAGAAAGGAGAAATAAAACCTAAAAAAAAGATGTTAATATGAAACCAGCTGCTAGCAAGCCCATTTCCTAACCCCTTCCTTACTTGCTTGAGGTCCACCTATTCATATTTATTAATAAATGACTTGCTTCACTGAAAACCTAATTAATTTCTGTATCCTTTCTCCCCTATAGAAACTACTTAAGACCAGGGCCAACTAGAGCTGGAGACTGAAGCATGTGCAATAGGATAAATAACTTTTGACCTAAATTTATCTATTCTTAATTATAATACTAAAAAGCACGCCCCTGGTCATGTCAAGGCCACCATTTTTTAACATGTGATGTGTAAAGAGGTGTGATTTGTAGCTGCCCATGCTCCATTTAACCCTTTCTCCTGACTTGTGTCATCTCACCCTGTCCTGAATCACTCACCCAGACCAACCCCTCCCAAATCGCATAAATAGCATAAGCCTCCCGGGAAGACAGATTTGAGCCTTATCTCCTGTCTTCTTGCCTGGACTTGAAATAAATAAACTTTCTTTTTTCAAAATCCTGATGTCATAATATGTGTTTCTATGTGCTTTGGGCAATGAGCCCACTTGCCCGGTAACAAATAGATAGGAGGGGAAAATTGAAAGTTCTAATATTTGCATAACCGGTATGCCAGATGAAGAGACTAGAGAGAATAGAGGAGAGGTGATAATATAAATAAGGGCTTCACATTTTCCAGAACTCATGAAATGTGAGCATTATAGTGAAACTGAGAAATACCAAAGGCAAAGAAAATATCTTTAAAAAGAAAACATAATGAGCAGATAAATCCTGTAATCCAGAGGGGCCAGCCTCTCCAGAACATCAACTAGTTCCATCCTGCTATCCCATATTACTGACAGTCCTTTCCAACATGTAAAAGTTAGACTGGGCATAGCCCAAATATCCCTAAAGATTGGGAGAAAGATCAAAAGAGTAGGTGGAGTTATAAAGGAGAAGTTAGGGGGTGTGCTGGTTTGAAAGGATGTATGTCCCCTAGAAAAGCCATGTTTTAATCTAAATCCCATTTTGTAAAGGCAGAATAATCCCTATTCAATACTGTATGTTTGAAACTGTAATCAGATCACCTCCCTGGAGATGTGATTTAATCAAAAGCGGTTGTTAAGCTGGATTAGGTGATGACATGTCTCCACCCATTTGGGTGAGTCTTGATAAGTTTCTGGAGTTCTATAAAAGAAGAAACATTTTGGAGAATAAGAGATTCAGAGAGAGCAGAGCAGAATGACATAGCCACGAGAAGCAGAGTCCACCAGCCAGCGACCTTTGGAGATGAAAAAGGAAAATGTCTCCCGGGGAGCTTTGTGAAACATGAAGTAATGAGAAGAAGCTAGCAGATGACACCGTGTTCACCATGTGCCCTTCCAGATGAGAGAGGAACCCTGACTAAGTTTACCATGTGCCTTTTCAGATGAGAGAGAAACTCTGTGTTTGCCGTGTGCCTTCTCACTTGAGAGGGAAACCCTGAACTTCATCAGCCTTCTTGTACCAAGGTATCACTCCCTGGATGCCTTAGATTGGACATTTCTATAGACTTGTTTTAATTGGGACATTTTCTCAGCCTTGGAACTGTAAACTTCAACTTATTAAGTTCCCCTTTTAAAAAGCCATTCCATTCCTGGTATATTGCATTCCAACAGCTAGCAAACTAGAACACGGGGCCATGGTGACTCAGCAGGCAGAGTTCTTGCCTGCCATGCCAGAGACCTAGGTTCATTTCCCAAAGCCTGCCCATGTAAAAAAAAAAAAAAAAGAGAGAGAGAGAGGTTAGAATTTAATAAAGAGTATGACTGCTGAATCATGATATATTGATATTTCCTTTAGTCTCCAGTGCCTTGGAGCCGCTAAATGGAAAAACCTAAAATTATGGAACTGTAACCCATACCAATCTCTGAAATTTGTTTAAAAACTAATGTTGTATTGTGCTTTGAAATTTATTGCTTTTATATATATATATATATGTTATTTTTCTCAACAAAAAGTGAATTTAAAAAAAGGAAACTTCTATTTCGAGCATTACAGAAAACCAATTAACATGACTAACCCTCTCAGTGAAAACTGGTAATTTTATATACTGATAAAATATATTTTAAAATATTTATAAAACAGCAATAGACTAATATCCAATATATTCAAATGCATAGATGAGCTTTCAAGAAATAGGTAATGATCAGAAACTAAAAACTAAGCAGAGAAGAAAAATCAGCTTTCCCTTTGGTATGAGCTAACAAGCCACTTGAACTTGAGGTGCATTTTCGAACAACTCATGAAACACAGAGTAAAGGAGAAAAAGCTCAGTTACCCTCCAAGATGTGCAATCTAATAGGAAATTTTCCCACGTAAAGCTGGTATGCCCAGAGGTCCTTCCCTCAGTCTTTTTTTTTTCTTAACATTTGTTCCCCCTATTGTTTATTTTCATTCCATATGTTCTACTCGTCTGTTGACAAGGTAGATAAAAGGAGCATCAGACACAAGGTTTTCACAATCACACAGTCACATTGTGAAAGCTGTCATTATACAATCATCAAGAACATGGCTACTGGAACACAGCGCTACATTTTCAGGCAGTTCCCTCCAGCCTCTCCATTACATCTTGCATAATAAGGTGATATCTACTTAATGCATAAGAATAACCTCCAGGATAACCTCTGGACTCTGTTTGGAATCTCTCAGCCATTGACACTTTGACTCATTTCAGTCTTCCTCCTTTTGGCCCAGAAAGTTTTCTGAATCCCTTGATACTGAGTCTCAGCTCATTCTAGAGTTTTTCTCAATCCCTTGATGCTGAGTCTCCGCTTATTCTAGGATTTCTGTCCCATGTTGCCCGGAAGGTCCACACCCCTGGGAGTCATGTCCCACATAGACAGAGGGATTCCCCTTAGTCTTAAGGTGAACTAGAAATCTACCTGCTCCCCAACCCCTTCCTCAGAGAACTTCGAAGCAAAATTGTCAGTCTCAAAACTACCTGCTACCAAGTAGAGAAGAGGGGAATATCTACCCTGAAAATTCATAATTACAAACTGGCCCATACATGATTTTGCAGATGGAATTTATTCTACCGGAGTAATCTGAAATACTTTCAAGTTTTTCGTTTAAAATGATCCTCAGCTGTCCTACAGCCAAGGACCCCGGAAAAACTGAACAAAAATCCTCTCTGGAGAAACCCAGCTTCAATGCAAGGCAAAAAGAATTACCACAGACAAATTTCCAACAAGTGTGAGCTCACAGTACAAAAAAAAATCACAGAACATACAAGGAAACAAGCCACCATGAGTGAAATCAAGCAGAAACATGAAAGCAAACAAAAAACAGAATTAGACCCACAGAGACTTAAGATCATAATGATCAGATACAGAATGTATAATAATGATGTTTAATATGCTTTAACAATTAAAAGAAAGGGTTAAAAATATGAGTTAAGAGCAAGAGGCCCTAAACAATGGCCATGTAAAAATTTTAAAGAATTAAATATAACTTCTAGAAATAGAAAATAAAACAACAGAAATATAAGACTCAACAGGCAGAACAAGTTTGGCATTTTCTTAAAAAATTATATACCCACCTTATAATCCAGATAATCCACCCTTGGATATTTACCCAAAAGAAATGAAAGCATATGCCCAAAGACTTGTACACAAATGCTCATAGCAGGGAATAAATACATGCAACAACTAGGATGAATCTTAAAATAATTATGATGCGTGAAAGACATCAGACAATAAAAGAGTACATACTGTATGATTCCATTTATATAAAGTTATTGAAAATGTAAATTAATCTATAGTGACAAAAAAGCAGATCATTGATTGTTTGGGCATGGTGGAGGTAGGGATGAAGTAAGACAAAAAGAACAGATTACAAAAGGCACAAGGAAACCTTTGGGGTGATGATGTGGTAATAGTCTAATGAGTATAAACATACATCAAAACTTACCAAATTGTACAGCTTAAATATGTGCAGTTCATTATATGTCAATTATACTTCAATTAAAAAACACATATACACTCAAAAAAGCAAGATCTATTACTACCAAGGGAGAGCAGTGTTAAGAATCAAGAGAGAGATTAAAAAACCAATGATAGTAGGAGAAAGTCTGCTATATCTAAATAGAGTGGCAGAAGGAAAGGAGATAGAGAATGGAAGTGACAATATTTGAAAAGATAATGAATGAGAATTTCCTAGAAATGATGAAAAACAGCAACGCACAGATTTAGGAATCCCAAAGAATCCCAAGCAGTATTTAAATGGTAGGAAACCAAAGACAGAGAAGATCCTAAAAGCAGCCAGAGAGACGGATTACCTCCAAAAAGGATGATAATTAGACTTAAAACTGACTTCTTAACAACTTCTTAGAGGCTATAAAACTATGGAATAATTAATGTGTTGAGAGAAAATAATTGTCATCTTAACATTCCAAAATATCCAAGTAAAAATATCTTTCAAGAACAATGGGAAAAAATAAAGACAATTTCAATGGGCCATGGTGACTCAGCAGGGCGTGCCATGCCAGAGACCTGGGTTTGATTCCCAGTGCCTGCCCATGCCAAAAAGAAAAAAAAATATTATAGGGTGTATAGATGCTTCAGTGGTAGAATGCTCCCCTTCCATGTGGGAGACCTGGGTTGGATTCCTGGACCACGCACCCCAAAAAAAGACTATAGCTGCCAACAATTGAAACACATTACATATGTTCTAAATTATGAGCTCATAATGATACTAAAAAACAAATAAAACTCATTGGTCACCTTTGAAGGATGCTAGGGAACCAACTCATTATTTTCAAAGCTGATAAAATAAAAGAAACAACCAAGTGTTTATCCTGCCTTTCTTTAGAAAATATATCTCCGGATAACCAAACAGTTGATGTGGAAAAGTCTCTCTTTGCATAGTTATTCTGCCTAACAAACAGAAAAAGGAAGAAAAAAAAAGATAATATCATTTTCTAACTTCTATATTAATGGATCTAGACCAGTCCTTCTCAACAAGTTGTAATTTTGTTCCCCAGGGAACAGATGGCAATGTCTGAAGACTTTTATTTTTGGTTGTCACAGCTAGTCTCCAGTGAGTAAAGACCAGAGATGCTACTAAATATTCTACAATGCACAGGACAAAGAATTGTCCACAAAATAGAATTATCCAAAATGTCAATAGTGCCGAGGTTGAGAAACCCTGGTCTAGACAATGATCATCTTCAGTTATTAACATCACAGAGAGACCACCATTGTCTGCCTCCTGATAGAAGTACCAAAACCCTTAGGAATTAAATTAGTCTTGCCAAAATAATCAAATCTGTATCTGAGCAAGTTTCTAACTACCAATTTACAGGAAATACAGGGGAGTGAGGAGCATCCTAAATTATACCAGAAGCCACGCAACAAAAACCAGGCTTTGGGAAACTCTGTAGGACAAATGACTAGGTTTCTTCAACAAAAAACAAATTGAAAGGCGAAAAAAAAAAAGATGGATGGACTTAAAGATTTTTTTAATGTGGTAGTCATATCAGCTGCAAAGTTATGGACCTTATTTAGACTTTTATTCAAACCGAGCAATTTTTAAAAACCACCCTATTCAGAAGACAAAGGCAAAGACGAGAACAAGTGGATACCAGATATTAAGGAATTATTGTTCATTTTTTTAGGCATGACAGTAGTACTGATTTTGTTTTAGAGAAGAATCTCCATCTTCTAGAGATACATACTGAAATATTTACTAGTGCAAAGATATAAGGCCAGAAATACGTGCCAAATAATCAGGTGGAGGGAGTGGGCAGGGGGTTAGATTACACAGGTTTGGCTAAGAACTGATCACTGGAGAATCACTATCATAAGAACTACCTCAAAGCAGGTACCTTCACCTTGGCCAGGCCACCAAGTTTCTCCCATTATACCATGTGGCAATGGTAGAAATTGAGTCACGACTGAGTGATTTCACACTGTATGTTTTCAACAAAATGGCCTCACTAAACCAAGGTTCCTGTTCTATTCTCTCTGGTTTTGTTTTCCTATGTTTGACATTTTTCATCTTAAAAAGTTGAAAAATAACAACAAAAACAAAAGGATCATATGATTTTTATGTTAAGGAACATTGTAAACTGATCTCAGCAGAACCCTCTGCTCCATTTAACACTGTTCATGACTCTAATTTCCTACGCTCCATTCCTTGGATTCCATGGCACCAGACTTCTAGAACCTCTTCCTGACTTTCAGTTTATTTGTTCTCTGTCTCTTCCATGAACTTCTTTTCCTCCACCCACCCTTTAATGTTGGCATGCTCCAGGATGCCCCTGCTGCCCGACTTCTCTCCAGATACCCCTCCCTGCATGATGTCATCTACACTCCCGGCTTCCTTTACCATACCACCTTTGCCTCTAACAATCATCTATTTACCCTGCCCTCACCCCAACCTTTCCTCCTCCTGGATTCTTTATCTCGCTTGGTATCACCCAGGCACCCAAGCCTCAAACTTTGAATTTATCCTGGCTGATGCCCTCTCTCCTCAGCGGGCTGACTGACCTTGGTTACTATTGTCAGCAAGATTTCCCATTTTGAATGAAGGCCAAGATGGCGGCTTAGCAATATGTGCGTTTTAGTTTGTCCTCCAGAACAATTACTAAATAACCAGAAACAGTACCGAACAGCTCCTGGAGCCACATCAGTGACCACACACACAGCATACCCCAGTCTGGACCAGCTGGACCGGCTGCAAGCCTCCCCAAAACCATGAGTTCCCCAAGTCCTGGCGGCCAGTGCCTGGTGCCCCTCCCCCACAGGCGGCTTCCCAGAGGGAAAGGAAAGAGACTCTAAACCTGGTCAAGGCAGAGGTTACTCATTGGGCTCACGGAAAAAAGAGGAAAGGGGAGGAAACGGAGGCTTTAGTGGCTGTGTCTCTAGGGAGACTTGGCAGCCTCTGGATTCAGCTGCAGGACTTCTCAGGCTGCAACTGCCCCAGGCATAGGCAGAAACAGGCTGCTTTCAGGGCTGTCTCCCACCTGTGCCTTCCCCAGGAGAGGGGTGAAGCCCAACTCAGGTGGAATCCCTCCCTCAAGGAATTCAGACCCCAGGGCTTGGCAATTTGAAGCCATTAAAACCAGCCTACAACCTCTCCTCCATCTCCACCACGCCCCTAGCAAGGAGAGTCTTCCAAAGTTAAAAGTGCCGTAATATCTTTTGCTGGTGCGACCCGCAGGCAGACTGGCCACATACTGGGCAGGATAAGAAAAACAGAGCCCAGAGACTTCACAGGAAAGTCTTTTAACCTGCTGGGTCTCACCCTAAGGGAAAACTGATGCAGGTGACTCCTTGCCCCTGATAAGAGGCCAGTTTAGTCCAGGAAAACCTGGCTCGAGTCTATAATACTACGTAGAACCTCCTAAGGGTGGGGAGGGAAAAGGTACCATACAAGCAGGGCAAGAAACAAGAAAACAAGAACTGAAAAATTATCCTCTGTTAAACAAAACCTAAGCTAGAGGTCCAGAAAAAGCTGAACTGAAGGTCAAAGAACAGATAGACAACAAATTAATCCAGCAAGAAAACCCTAGGTAAGAGAAGTGAAAGCAATCTATAGTTTCAGAATAAACTATTTAAGGTAATTAAATGTCTAGACACCAGCAAAAAATAACAAATCACACCAGGAAAATTGAAGATATGGCCCAGTCAAAGGAACAAACCAATAGTTCAAACGAGATAGAAGAGTTGAAACAACTAATTCAGAATATACGAACAGACATGGAAAACCTCATCAAAAACCAAATCAATGAATTGAGGGAGGATATGAAGAAGGCAAGGAATGAACAAAAAGAAGAAATGGAAAGTCTGAAAAAACAAATCACAGAACTTATGGGGACGAAAGATACAGTAGAAGAGATGAAAAAAATAATAGAAACCTACAATGGTAGATTTCAAGAGACAGAGGTTAGTGAACTGGAGGACGGGACATCTGAAATCCAACAAGATACAGAAACCACAGGGAAAAAAATGGGAAAATATGAGCAGGGACTCAGGGAACTGAATGATAATATGAAGCACATAAATATACATATTGTGGGGGTCCCAGAAGGAGAAGAGAAGGGAAAAGGAGGAGAAAAACTAAAGGAGGAAATTATCACTGAAAATTTCCCAACTCTTATGAAAGACCTAAAATTACAGATCCAAGAAGTGCAGTGTACCCCAAAGAGAACAGATCCAAATAGATTTTCTCCAAGATACTTACTAGTCAGAATGTCAGAGGTCAAAGAGAAAGAGAGAATCTTGAAAGCAGCAAGAGAAAAGCAATCCATCACATACAAGGGAAACCCAATAAGACTATGTGTAGATTTCTCAGCAGAAACCATGGAGGCGAGAAGACAGTGGGATGATATATTTAAATTACTAAAAGAGGAAAACTGCCAACCAAGAATTCTATACCCAGAAAAATTGTTCTTCAAAATGAGGGAGAAATTAAAAAATTTTTCAGACAAAAAAAGCACTGAGAGAATTTGTGACCAAGAGACCAGCTCTGCAAGAAATACTAAAGGGAGCACTAGAGACAGATATGAAAAGACAGAAGAGAGAGGTGTGGAGAAGAGTGTAGAAAGAAGGAAAATTAGATATGACATACAAAATACAAAAGGCAAAATGGTAGAGGAAAGTACTACCCAAACAGTAATAACACTAAACGTTAATGGATTGAACTCCCTAATCAAAAGATATAGACTGGCAGAATGGATTAAAAAACAGGATCCTTCTATATGCTGTCTATAGGAAACACATCTTAGACCCAAAGATAAACATAGGTTGAAAGTGAAAGGCTGGGAAAAGATATTTCGTGCAAATAACAACCAGAAAAGAGCAGGAGTACCTATACTAATATCCAACAAATTAGACTTCAAATGTAAAACAGTTAAAAGAGACAAAGAAGAATACTATGTACTAATAAAAGAAACAATTCAACATGAAGACATAACAATCATAAATATTTATGCACCAAACCAGAATGCCCCAAAATACATGAGGCAAACACTGAAAAGGGAAATAGACACATCTACCATCATAGTTGGAGACTTCAATTCCCCACTCTCATCAATGGATAGAACATCTAGACAGAGGATCAATAAAGAAACAGAGAATTTGAATATTACAATAAATGAGCTAGACTTAACAGACATTTATAGGACATTACACCCCACAACAGCAGGATACACCTTTTTCTCAAGTGCTCATGGCTCATTCTCAAAGATAGACCATATGCTGGGTCACAAAGCAAGTTTCAACAAATTTAAAAAGATTGAAATCATACAAAACACTTTCTCAGATCATAAGGGAATGAAGTTGGAAATCATTAATAGGCAAATCGCCTGAAAATTCACAAATATGTGGAGGCTCAACAACACACTCTTAAACAACCAGTGGGTCAAGGAAGAAATTACAAGAGAAATCAGTAAATATCTTGAGGCAAATGAAAATGAAAACACAACATATCAAAACTTCTGATGCAATGATATTGTGAATTGCTGAGTGTATGTATTGGGAATGTTTGTGTTTCTTGTAATTTTTTTAATTAATAAAAAATTAAAAAAAAAACTTATGGGATGCAGTAAAGGCAGTGCTAAGAGGGGAATTTATTGCCCTAAATGCCTATATCAAAAAAGAAGAAAGGGCAAAAATACAGGAATTAACTGTCCACTTGGAAGAACTGGAGAAAGAACAGCAAACTAACTCCAAAGCAAGCAAAAGGAAAGAAATAACAAAGATTACAGCAGAAATAAATGAAATTGAGAACATGAAAGCAATTGAGAAAATCAATAAAACCAGAAGTTGGTTCTATGAGAAAATCAATAAGATTGATGGGCCCTTAGCAAGATTGACAAAAAGAAGAACAGAGAGGATGCAAATAAATAAGATCAGAAATGGAAGAGGAGACATAACCACTGACCCCACAGAAAGAAAAGAGGTAGTAACAGGATACTATGAACAACTTTATGCAAATAAATACAACAATGTAGATGAAATGGACAACTTCCTAGAAAGGCATGAACAACCAACTTTGACTCAAGAAGAAATAGATGACCTCAACAAACCAATCACAAGTAAAGAAATTGAATCAGTCATTAAAAAGCTTCCCAAAAAGAAAAGTCCAGGACCAGACAGCTTCACATGTGAATTGTACCAAACATTCCAGAAAGAATTAGTACCAACCCTGCTCAAACTCTCCGAAAAAATTGAAGTGGAGGGAAAGCTACATAATTCATTCTATGAAGCCAACATCATCCTCATACCAAAACCAGGCAAAGATATTACAAAAAAAGAAAACTACAGACTAATCTCTCTAATGAATATAGATGCAAAAATTCTCAACAAAATTCTAGCAAATTGAATCCAGCAACACATTAAAAGAATTATCCATCATGACCAAGTAGGATTCATCCCAGGTATGCAAGGATGGTTCAACATAAGAAAATCAATTAATGTAATACACCATATCAACAAATCAAAGCAGAAAAATCACATGATCATCTCAATTGATGCAGAGAAGGCATTTGACAAAATTCAACATCCTTTCCTGTTGAAAACACTTCAAAGGATAGGAATACAAGGATTCCTTAAAATGATAAAAGGAATATACGAAAAACCCACAGCTAATATCGTCCTCAATGGGGAAAAACTGAAAACTTTCCCCCTAAGATCAGGAACAAGACAAGGATGTCCACTATCACCACTGTTATTCAACATTGTGTTGGACGTTCTAGCCAGAGCAATTAGACAAGAAAAAGAAATACAAGGCATCAAAATTGGAAGGGATGAAGTAAAACTATCACTGTTTGCAGATGATATGATACTATATGTCGAAACCCCTGAAAAATCCACAGCAAAACTACTAGAGCTAATAAACGAGTACAGCAAAGTGGCAGGGTACAAGTTCAACATTCAAAAATCTGTAGTTTCTATACACTAGTAATGAACAATCTGAGGGGGAAATCAAGAAACAAATTCCATTTACAATTGCAACTAAAAGAATAACATACTTAGGAATAAATTTAACTAAAGAGATAAAAGACCTATACAAAGAAAACTACAAGAAACTGTTAAAAGAAATCACATAAGACCTAAATAGATGGAAGGGCATACCGTGTTCATGGATTGGAAGACTAAATATATTTAAGATGTCAGTTCTGCCTAAATCGATTTACAGATTCAACGCAATACCAATCAAAATCCCAACAACTTATTCTTCAGAAATAGAAAAAACAATAAGCAAATTTATTTGGAAGGGTAGGGTGCCCCGAATTGCTAAAAGTATCTTGAGAAAAAAAACAAAGCTGGAGGTCTCACACTGCCTGACTTTACGGCATATTATGAAGCCCAGTGGTCAAAACAGCATGGTACTGGCATAAAGATAGATATATTGACCAATGGAATAGAATAGAATATTCAGATATAGACCCTCTCATCTATGGACATTTGATCTTCGATAAGGCAGTCAAGCCACCTCACCTGGGACAGAACAGTCTCTTCAATAAATGGTGCCTAGAGAACTGGATATCCATATGCAAAAGAATGAAAGAGGACCCATATCTCACACCCTATACAAAAGTTAACTCAAAATGGATCAAAGATCTAAACATCAGGTCTAAGATCATAAAACAGTTAGAGGAAAATGTAGGGAAATATCTTATAAATCTTATAATTGGAGGTGGTTTTACAGACCTTACACCTAAAGCAAGAGCAATGAAGAAAGAAAGAAAGAAATGGGAACTCCTCAAAATTAAACACTTTTGTGCATCAAAGAACTTCATCAAGAAAGTAAAAAGACAGCCTACACAATGGGAGACAATATTTGGAAATGACATATCAGATAAAGGTCTAGTATCCAGAATTTATAAAGAGATTGTTCATCTCAACAACAAAAAGACAGCCAACCCAATTACAAAATGGGAAAAAGACTTGAACAGACACTTCTCAGAAGAGGAAATACAAATGGCCAAAAGGCATATGAAGAGATGCTCAATGTCCCTGGCCATTAGAGAAATGCAAATCAAAACCACAATGAGATATCATCTCACACCCACCAGAATGGCCATTATCAATAAAACAGAAAATGACAAGTGCTGGAGAGGATGTGGAGAAAGAGGCACACTTATTCACTGTTGGTGGGAATGTCAAATGGTGCAACCACTGTGGAAGGCAGTTTGGCGGTTCCTCAAAAAGCTGAATATAGAATTGCCATACGACCCAGCAATATCATTGCTAGATATCTACTCAGAGCACTTAAGGACAAAGACACAAACGGACATCTGCACACCAATGTTTATAGCAGCATTATTTACAATTGCAAGCAGATGGAAACAGCCAAAATGTCCATCAACAGATGAGTGGCTAAACAAACTGTGGTATATACATACAATAGAATATTATGCAGCTCTAAGACAGAATAAACTTATGAAGTATGTAACAACATGGATGGACCTTGAGAACATTATGCTGAGTGAGACTAGCCAAAAACTAAAGGATAAATACTGTATGTTCTCACTGATATGAACTGACATTAGTGAATAAACTTGGAATATGTCGTTGGTAACAGAGACCATCAGGAGATAGAAATAGGGTAAGATAGTGGGTAATTGGAGCTGAAGGGATACAGACTGTGCAACAGGACTGGATACAAAAATTCAGAAATGGACAGCACAATACTACCTAACTGTAATATAACTATGTTAAAACACTGAATGAAGCTACATGTGAGAATGATAGAGGGAGGAGAGCTGGGGACATATTGAAATCAGAAAGATAGATGTTAAAGATTGAGATGGTATAATCTAGGAATGCCTAGAGTGTATAATAACAGTGAAATGTACAAGGTACAATTTTTAAAATGTTTCTGCATGAGGAAGAACAAAGGAATGTCATTATTGCAGCATCCTGAAAATAGATGGTAATTAATATTTTAAAATGACGCCTGTGTGAGACTAAAGCAAAAAATGTTTATTTGTTACAAAATTAATATTTTGACTAGTGCATTTCCTAATATAACTTATGTAGATAGTTTGATTGAACGCAATAAGTACTTGGAATCTCAGGTAGGACATGAGATTTTGTTGGTTTGTCCAGAGTGATGCCCCGACGAAACCCAGAGTGATTTGATCAGTGAGTGGAAAAGTATCTGCAAAGCCCCCTTCGGGGAGTGGTGAGAACAGGGAGAAATTCAACTTCCCCAAGTTGAATTTTTGATAGTCTCACAAACAGTGTGGACAACCAAAGCTATAGGCAGGGCCCCCAGTCTTGGGGTTTGTTCATATGAAACTTAACCCCACAAAGGATAGGTCAAATCTACTTGAAATTTAGGCCTAAGAGTCACCCCCAAGAGAGCCTCTTTTGTTGCTCAGATGTGGCCCCTCTCTCCAGCCAACACAACAAGCAGTCTCGCCACCCTACCCCTCTCTACGTGGGACATGACTCCCAGGGGTGTGGACCTTCCTGGCAATGTGGGATAGAGATCTTGGAATGAGCGGAGACTCAGCATCAAGCGATTGAGAAAAACCCTAGAATGAGCTGAGGCTTAGCATCAAGGGATTGAGAAAACCTTCTCGACCAAAAGGGGGAAGAGTGAAATGAGACAAAGCGTCAACGGCTGAAAGATTCCAAAGAGAGTCCAGAGGTTATCCTGGAGGTTATTCTTACGCATTAAGTAGATAACACATTGTTATTCAAGATGTAATGGAGAGGCTGGAGGGAACTGCCTGAAAATATAGAGCTGTGTTCCAGTAGCCATGTTTCTTGAAGATGATTGTATAATGATATAGCTTCCACGATGTGACTGTGTGATTGTGAAAACCTTGTGTCTGATGCTCCTTTTATCTACCTTGTCAACAGATGAGTAGAATATATGGAATAAAAATAAATAATAGGGGGAACAAATGTTAAAATAAATTTAGTTTGAAATGTTAGCAATCAATGAAAGCGAGGGGTAAGGGGTATGGTAGGTAAAAATTTTTTTTTCTGTTTTAGTTTTATTTTTCTGTTGTCTTTTTATGTCTTTTTCTGAATTGATGCAAATGTGTGGTAAATGATCATGATGATGAATATGCAGCTATGTGATGATATAGTGAATTACTGAGTGTATGTGTTGGGAATGTTTGTGTTTCTTGTAATTTTTTTTTAATTAATAAAAATTTTTTTAAAAAAAAGATTTCCCATTTTACCGCCTCAATTCTAGTCGAATGTTTCTTCTCCTTCCCTATATCCTCTATATAAGCGGAAAGATTTCCTGTATCACGCCTCATCCTCTCCTCTAGTATGCCTTCCCCTTTCAATTATCTTTCGAAAGCCTGGTTCCTCTGCTTGGAATTACCCTCACCGACTACAGCAATTCTCACACTTGGATAAGGGGTCAGATCCCAGTAATAATTAATCTATTATAATATCCTTTAAAAAGGCATAAGTTCCTAGCGCCTATAGAGTTGAAACAGCTATAGAAACTAGACTTACAAACTAAATCGTCCTATAGTTGACATTCATTTAATGTGTCAAATGAGATTGTTTTGCTGAGACCAAACAGCCTGCGGAAAATGAATATGATGCACAAGCCGCAGGGGCAGGTTCTCAAGATTCTGGCCTGTGTCTGATTCGTCTGGGAGAATGTGAATTCCTGTTCTCTCTCCAAATTTCTGCAAAACATTCCTTTCGACGGTGCACCAAGACAGCATCAGGCCTTCTCCTGACTCTAAATTATCATTTATAATTTAGGACCGTCTTTATTCTCTTCTAATTAGCCCTCGGCAATGAAACATTACTTCTTGGCTCTAAGTGTCACAATCGTGTGACAAGACTGGTTAGAAGACCAGCGGTCATCCACCTGATGTGAGCTAGTCCTACCTTTATCTTACCACAGAAATAAAAATACACTACTTCAACCGGTTTGAAGAAAGCCCAGCCCTGCTCCTCTCAGCTCGTCTCCCCACAGCCGTCACTCCCAAAATCCCGCATGCAGCCGCAAGAGGGCACGCGCTCACCCACGCCCCAAACCGCCTTCCCGGTGCCCTCCGCCGAGATAGAGCAACGGCTCCCAAACCCTGGCGATGATTGGCTAGTTCGCCGATGACGCAATAGGAGGAGCGGCGGCAAAACAGGAAGTAACGGATGCGGCGAGTGCGCCGTGTCCCGAGCCGTTGCGTGCGCACGCAGCATCCCGTGCCCCCTTAAAAAGAGCTAACTGCAGCTCCTCCTCCCGCCTGCGGGGGCAGAAGGGATACCCAAAACATGGTGCGGGCGGAGGGTCCCTGCAGAGTAGGGTCACACTGATAAAGCCTGGGCTTCCCTGGGGGGATGAGTCATATTGAGAGGAGGGGTCACAGTGACTAGTAGGGTCACTCTGAGAGATGGGGTCACATTGCTTGGGGGGAACACACTAAGGAGCGAAGGTCGCACCGGTACACATCGATGGTAGCAATGTCATGCTGTGTAAAGGTCCCTCTGAAGGCAGGGTCTCATTGAGGAACAGAGGGAAAGGATTGAGCGGGCGGGGTCTTGCTGAGGGTGGGGTCTTCCGGAAAGAGAGGCTTCCCTGAAGGTGGAGGTTGCTCCCTTGAGAGAGAGTGGAGAGAGAGGTGAAGAGGCAGACTGGGTTGTCATTGGGCGGAGGCGCTGGAATCTGAACTTTATTCCGAAAAAGGCGGGATGCAGTGAGGAGAGGTCGGGGACACGTGAGGGATGGGCCTGCCAAGGGCTCCATACAGTCCTGGGGCTTCGCAACCGCCCGAGAAGGTAAAAGGTGTCGGGATGGAAGAGACCTGAGAAATGCGCAAGCTGGCCCAGGGCGCAGGTGGGCAGGTAGCTAGACTGCCTCCGATTGTGGCTAGGCCTGAGAGACCTACTTTTCTGCCCCGTTAGTCCACGGAGCCCAGGAATTGGGCGACTTGCTGAACCCAGCCTCATCCGACAGTGACCTGAGGGTAGGACCGGGGAGAAAGGACTCTCAGGGCATCTAGAAGCCATTCGAGCTTCATGTTCCCACAGTCAGCCCTTAATTCCCTTCAGTCGTTCAAGCTCGGGCCTGAACTGACTTGACCCCGGCGCCCCAGACCCACTCGCTCAGACGCTCCCGGCCGCGGTTGCGGGCTGCGTACCTGAGGGGGCGTGGCCGCTGCCGGGACGCCCGGCTCCAAGGAGTTAAACGGAGGCCCGGCCCAACCCCGCCCCCGGCAGGCCGCGGAGCCGGAGACCCAGCGGCGAAACGGAGCAGCCGCCGCCCGCCCGCCCGCCTCCGCCAGCGGGGAGCCCGCCCGCCCGCCGGCGCCCGGGAGCGCCACCGCCCGGCCCAGGCCCAGGCCCAGGCCCAGGCCCTGCGCAGAGCGGAGCGGCGTCCGCCCGGGCCCGGCAAGCCGGCGCGGCGGGGGCGGGCCCGGGATCTCCGGTGGATCTTCCATTCTCCGAGCGGGAGCGGGAGCTCGGGCGCCCCGGATCCGGCTCGGCCCGCTCCCATGGCGAGCGCGGCCTGCCCGGGTCCCGGGGATCCTACCATGTGAGCCAGGCCCGGGCTGAGGGCCAGGCCATGGCCGGGGAGCGGCCCCCACTGCGGGGCCCTGGGCCCGGGCCGGGAGAGGCGCCGGGGGAAGGGGCCCCTGGGCCAGGGGGCGCCGGCGGAGGCCCGGGCCGGGGCCGCCCCTCCTCCTACCGGGCTCTCCGCAGCGCCGTGTCCAGCCTGGCGCGCGTGGACGATTTCCACTGCGCCGAGAAGATAGGCGCCGGCTTCTTCTCTGAGGTCTACAAGGTAGGACCCGCGGAAAGGGCAGAGGGGCGGGACCGAGCATGCGACGGAGACTAGAACTAGGGGAGCCTCGAGCGAGGGGCAGAGCACCCCGGACTCGGGCGACCCGCGGGGCCTGTCCGGGACTCGCCGGCCCCTGCCGCCCCCAGGTTCGACACCGACAGTCGGGGCAAGTCATGGTACTGAAGATGAACAGACTCCCCAGTAACCGGGGAAACACGCTACGGGAGGTGCAGCTGATGAACCGGCTCCGGCACCCCAACATCCTGAGGTGAGCGGCCCGGGCCGCTCGTTGGGAGGTGGGCGAGAGAGAAAGGAAAAGATAGAGCTCGCGGGAAAAGTGGGAACTGAGGATCGGTCGGGGCTTTTACAGCCTACCCTCCTGTCTTCCCTCATATTCCAGGTTCATGGGGGTCTGTGTGCACCAGGGGCAACTGCACGCTCTCACAGAGGTGAGGATGGGCCAGAAAGGGGAGTAGGAGCCAGCGAGACAGGTGGATCTACAGAGGAATAGTGAGGGGCAGCAAAGCGTCCTCTGGGTGTCGTCCCTGAACTTCCCTTTGGCCAAACCACATATAAGATGACTCACCTGGTCCCATCCCCTATATCCTCTAGTACAGTGCTGTCCAGTACAACTTTCTGCATTTGATGGAAATGCGCTACATCTGTGCTGCCCAGGACAGTAGCCACTAGCCACATGTGGCTATAGAGCACTTAAAATGTGGCTAGTGAGACTGAGGAACAGAGTATTTAATTCGATTTCACTGTGATAATTTAAATAGAAACCGCTACACATGGCTAGTGACTTCTGCATTGGACAGGGCAGCCCTAGAACACGAATGGGGGATCCTAGAGCAGGCTCACCCTTCTGAACTTTGTGATCCTCCTGAGTGCTAATGCTCCCTGGCTTATAAGTGGGTGACCTAGAGCACGGGCCAAAGCTTTGACATTCATTCCCCTTCTCCTCCCCAATGCCCCAGTACATGAATGGGGGGACCCTGGAACAGCTGCTCAGCTCCCCTGAAACCCTATCCTGGCCTGTCAGGCTCCGCCTGGCTCTGGACATTGCCCGTGGCCTGCGGTACCTGCATTCCAAAGGTGTATTCCACCGAGACCTCACATCCAAGGTAGGCTGGCCAGGTGGGTGGAGGATGAAAGGGGGTTTGAGGTTGCAACTGGCCCGTGGATGTTGGAATGTGGATAATACATATATTAGGATGTTAGAGTGGCAAGGTGCTGGGGGACTGGGGTGAGGGGAGAGTGCTTTGAGGGACTGAGTGATAGATAATGTTGGAGGGTTGCAGTTATGCTCCAGTTTGGAGTGTGTGTTAGGAGAACAAGAAACAGAAGATGATGGTTATGTGGAATGTTTATATGCATATGTCAGAACTGTCTGGTCCGTCGGGAAGATCGAGGCTTCACAGCTGTTGTAGGTGACTTTGGGCTGGCTGAAAAGATTCCTGTGTATAGGTGAGGTGAATGCTCCTGTTCCTCCCAACCCTTCCAACCTGCCAGAGGGCCCCTACCTAAGTAGCCTAGAATGGTGGCCTGGGGATATTTCCCTTGGGGTGGGGGAAGGGGCTCACCTCATCCCCTTTTGCCTGGTAGAGAATGTGATGTTTCTGACACCTTGCCCCTGCTCCTGCAGGGAAGGGGCAAGAAAGGAGCCCTTGGCTGTGGTGGGTTCACCATACTGGATGGCTCCAGAGGTCTTGCGGGGTGAGCTGTATGATGAGAAGGTAAGACATCAGCCCTTCAGGTCCCCAGGTCCTTCCAGAGACTCTTGAAATACTCCCACAAAACCCCATCCTGAGTTCCTCAACAGCCCTGCCATGTATTCAGAAATCCCAAAGATCCCTGTTTCCCATCACGGGCAACCCCCAGCACATGAAAGCCATACAGACTCCCCACCAAGTTTCTGGTACCTGGCCTCCGGTCCTCCCCCTGACATTATCTTCTAACCCCAGGCTGATGTCTTTGCCTTTGGGATTGTCCTCTGTGAGCTCATTGCCCGAGTACCTGCGGATCCTGACTACCTGCCCCGTACCGAGGTAATGTCTCTGGGTTTGGAAAAGGAGAACTCGAGACTGAGCGACTCATCTCCAAGGAGGGTTCCCTGGAGATTGGGTTCCTCATTGAGGAGCAAAAGGAGAATCCAAGAAAGGCTGACTTGGAATCCCCTCCTGTCCTCTATCCCTACAGGACTTTGGCCTGGATGTGCCTGCTTTCCGAACCCTGGTAGGGGATGACTGCCCCCTGCCTTTCCTGCTCCTGGCCATCCATTGCTGCAGTGTAAGAGCCTTGCTCTCCTTTTTCTATACCCCATCCATGAGCTGACACAGCTGCCCTTTAGGTCCCAGGTAATGGGAGGAAAACTCAGGGACCCTCTTTTGAAACACTGAGTGAAGCTTCCCCTACCTCTACCCATCAGATGGAACCCAGTGCCCGTGCCCCCTTCACTGAAATCACCCAGCACCTGGAACTGATCTTGGAGCAGCTGCCTGAGCCAGACCCCCTCACCAAGGCTCCCTTGACACACCGTCAGGGTAAGCAAGCATGGGACCTAAAGTCCTTTTGTCTCTCTCCTCCTTAGAACTCAGGGAATTTTCAGGAGAGACTAAGTGTATTTACTAGTTAAGAAGGCTGGGGGTGGAGATGGAAGCAACTCAAAGATAAGTTTCCTAACACAACTGACAGAAAGGAGAAATTAATGAAGAGGTTAAAGAAGCTAGAGGTGACATCACCCTCTTCTCAAAGCCCCCTATGGGACTCCCTTTTCTAAACTCTGGTCCCCCAATCCTCCTGGAGAATAATGAAGTCCCCAAAAAACTATACTCAAATACTGAGAGCAGTGATCCAACTTCTCTGTCTGCAGGGTCTGTTCCAAGAGGGGGTCCCTCTGCCACGCTTCCTAGGCCAGACCCCCGGCTCTCACGAAGCCGGTCAGACCTCTTCCTGCCCCCAACGCCAGGCTCACCCCCCAACTGGGGGGACAATCTGACTCGAGTCAACCCCTTCTCACTACGGGAAGACCTCAGGGGTGGCAAGATCAAGCTCCTGGACACACCCAGCAAGCCAGTCGCCCCCCTGCCCCTTGTACCACCATCACCACTGTCCTCCACCCACCTGCCCTTGGTGGCCACTCCAGAGACCCTGATCCAGCCTGGGACACCTGCCCGCCGCTGCCGTTCCCTACCCTCATCTCCTGAGCTCCCCCGACGTATGGAGACAGCACTGCCGGGTCTTGGGCCTCCCCCTGTGGGCCCCTCGGCTGAAGAGAGGATGGAGTGTGAGGGCAGCAGTCCTGAGCCAGAACCCCCAGGACCAGCCCCCCAGCTGCCCCTGGCTGTGGCCACAGACAACTTCATCAGCACTTGTTCCTCGGCCTCCCAACCCTGGTCCCCCAGATCAGGACCTCCCCTCAACAACAACCCCCCAGCTGTGGTAGTGAGCTCCCCACCAGGCTGGGCTGGGGAGCCCTGGAACCGGGCCCAGCATAGCCTGCCCCGGGCAGCAGCCTTGGAGCGGACAGAGCCCTCACCACCCCCTTCAGCTTCCCGAGAGCCTGATGAGGGGCTGCCCTGTCCTGGCTGCTGCCTCGGCCCCTTCAGCTTTGGCTTCCTATCCATGTGCCCCCGCCCCACGCCAGCTGTTGCCCGCTACCGCAACCTGAACTGTGAGGCAGGCAGCCTCCTCTGCCACCGAGGGCACCACGCCAAGCCACCCACACCCAGCCTGCAGCTGCCTGGGGCACGTTCTTAGCAGTGGGGCCTGTGGTCTCGGGCCTCCAACTTTGGCCTTCAGGACACCCTGTGAGGACAGAGCGTGAATGCTGGACAGTACCAGCCCCAAATGGGCTGACTGACCTTTCTCTCCGTATAGGGGAGCCTCCGCATGGACTCAAGGGACAGAGCACTTCCTTTCCAACCCCTGGGCTCTGTCCAGGGGGGCAGAACCAGACACGGCATTGCTGACACACAAGACTAACACATGCAAATTATTTAAAAGTATTTCAATAAAACTGCCTGGCTGGCTCCGGGCTGCCCCTATCCACTCAGCCCGTGCGCCCTCCTCCCCGCCCCTCTCCATTCCACTGTGGGAGTTTCTTCAGGAAGCCAAAGTCCCTCTTAGAGGTTTTTTTGCCTCTCAGGAACAATCCAGTTTCTGGGCTAGGCTTCTGAGCAGGCAGCAGGCTGGCTAGAAGTGCTGAGCATGGGTCAGCCTTTGCCTGGTCACTGCCTGGGCAGAGTGAGGGAATGCTGGAGGGAGATGATCTTCAGATCTGCAGGCCACGGGTTAGGGGAGAAAGGCACAGGCTCTTGTTGGCATGCGTATCTGGGAAAGTAAAGCATCAGTGAGCTCTGCAGGTGACTGTCATGGAGAATACTTATCCAGCTTACCCTCCCTTCAGTTCCAGGTCTTACCTGTCCCTCTCACTTCCCAGCACTGCCCCACACAAGCAGGCCAAGCTCTTAGAGGCCATGAAGTGACTGTCATTCCCAGGACCAAGTTCTCCCTCTGACCACTGGCCCCTGCTCTGAGTCCCTCTCCCTGCAGACTCCCCAAGCTGTGTCCCCATCTCTCAGACTTACGCAGCTCAGTGCAATGAGTAGTCCTCATCTGGATACCTGAAAGCTGCCATCTCACAGATGCAGGGAAGAAGAGATACACATCTCTCTGGCTTTACTCTTGGCCACCCTTCCTTTTCTGCCTTAGCACATCTTGAGTGTTGCTTGTCCGTCCTGACCAGTGGTGAAATAGAACTGGATAAGCTCCAGACCCCTCCTATCACATCCTCCCTTCTGTGCCCTTGCCCTCCATATAACCTAACCCCAATCTTAAGTCCCAAATGCCTAGACACCTGCCACGTCTGGGCTGGTTCAGGCACAGATGGCTGGACTGCAACCAGAAGAGGCTTAAGGAGCAGGAGAGGGAAATATCACTCAAGGTCTTAAAGCTGAAAATTCCAGTTAGAGTACATAGGAGGTGACCCCTTTTCAGGGTCCCTAGGGTTGATCCTCTGGAAGTGCCCCCACTGCTCCCTTTCTTGCTTCCCTGGAGCAGTTGTAATGCCCCAAGTGGTCCCGACTGAGAAAATACCTCAGTTTGTGTCTGTCAAGGCTAGGGAAGTTAAATTAGGGCACCAGGGTTCTTCATCAGTTGTGAAGACCTGATCTAAAGTGAAGCTCAATCCTTAGTTTCTCTCAGAAAAAGAAGACATGGGTCCCAATCTAGTAATTATTTAAAAAAAAGAAAAGTATAGGCCAAGGACTGCTAGGTATTGAGGATAGAATAGGGAACAAAAATTCCCTCGAGTTAATAATCAAATAGTAGAAACAGGCAAATAGGTAATTACAATGTTGATTTGTGAAAGATTTTTGGGCCTGGGGCCTCAGACATTACTATGTCCTTATGACAGGATATGGAGTTGAAAATGCCCTTCCTAACAAACTTACCTAAAGTATGATGGATCATCGGTCCACCCCCAGATGTCTTTCAGCTTGAGGCCAACCCAGTATGAATCACTTACATCTTCACGTGAAATCACCAGACTTAAGGAGCTGTAGTAAGAACTCTGAGGGAAGAGTCAGAGCAGAGGTGTGTGGGAAGTGCTGAGAAGTAAGGGAGAAAAGAGCACCCTAGGGAGACCTATGGCTTCAACAACACGGCTGTGCCCATCATCAGTGTAGGATATCTGCTTGTCAGGGGCTTTGAGTGACACCCTGCAAATGCAGTCTCAGTCTTTAGTTCACCTTCCAGCTGGGGAAGAATTTCTGCCAGCTTTTGGGAAGGAGCCTTATGAGGCTGTTTTGGCCACAGGGAACTAATTCTCCTGATTCAGCCCCCCAGGTATAGGAACTTTCTGCCTAAGAGACCAGAGAGTAGAAAACCCCAGAAAGCTGGGATGAGAAACAGGCTAAAGTAGGGATGATTCATGCTTCAACTCTCATGCCACCTCTCATCAGTTAGTAGAGGCCACTTTCAGGGATAGAGGATTGTGGCCATCAATATCTGTCATGGAAAAGGAATAGGAAGCCTTGGCAGGCATGCCATGTGTGCACTGCCATTCCTGGCTAAGTGAGGGAAAACGTTTCCCTAACAGCACCCATTACAGTCTTCAGGTAAGGGTATTCTTACTGTATAATAATGAGACCCATCTTTGAATTGGGCCAGGTCAGAGGACAGAGATTTACAATGATTTTGGCTCTCCTCCCAATTTCTCCGGGTAGTTGTCAGGTAAAAGCAGCTTTTCTTGTTCAGTATCCATCCCATGGGACAGCAAGTTTCTAAAAAACATAAAGAGTGTGACAACACGGTCCAGACTCAGTCCCAAGAGGGCGATCTCAATGCTGTTTGGGGTTGAAAATGACTATACAGCAATCTGGTTGCTAACAGTATTCCTCTAAGTCTAATTTCAGCACCTTCACTGATTCCTAGTCTTTGAAATTTTCAATCTTTCTTCTGCCTCTCCTGGAAATGCCACACCTGTGTATACTTCGTAAAAGGCTTTAACATTCAACATTACTCCTTAACAATCTGGGAGATTTCTTTTAACAGGGCTGGTGTTACTATCCTGGACTCCCTCTTATTGCTCCGTAGCCTCTCATTCATCTCATTAGCACCCTAAAGCATTTCCCACTGCTTATTCAAAGCCTTCCCTGGCTCCTCAATCCACTAACCACCTCCTTCCCTTTCCACTCTTTCACAAGCAGACGACCTTGGTTCCTGTTTTTGCAGAAATTGTCAGATACATAATATGATCTCTTTCCATTTCCCTTCTCTCCATCTCAAAAATGTTCTCTTCTCTGTTCTTCTCCGGACAGGCCATAAAAAAACACACCTTCTTTCATTTTAAGCACAGCCTCACTTTGACCTGTGAGCCTGATCCCCTCCACCCCCACAACGCTTCAGGCCATCGGTCCTATCTATCGCCACCACTCAAACCATTCCCTCTCCACCAGCTCCCTCTCCTCTGTCTACGTTTTCTCAATTCCCCCACCAAGTTATCCCCTTGAGCTTCTGTCCTACCGCAACTTCAAAAAGAAGTTAGGTGTGGCTAGATCAAAGAGGGTAAGGGAATAAGTGGTATGCTGGGAGGGATTTGGGAAGTCTTGGTAAGGATTTTCTTTATTTTTATATTATGAGAAGAAAGTCAATGTAAGATTTCACATAGAGGAGTTTTGTTCAGTAGCTATATCCCAAGTGCCTGCGCACGGGGCTTGACATGTCATATAGAGTCCATAACTGCTTATGTGATTAATGAACCGGGATGACATGTTCTTAACTGAGATAATATGATCAGGTTTTTCTTTTTAAAAGATGATCTTGGCTGCAATATGAAGAATGGATGGGAAGGGAGGGAGGTATTTAGAGAAAACATTCAGAAAGCTGTTGCAGTCATCCATGCAAGAGATGGGGAGGGGTAAAAATGCAAATGTATATATAGATTTGATGGTGGAAAATGGAGGGAACTCCTCTCCTCTCTGATGGAGACTGAGGCATAAGGGGGAAAGGGGGGGGGGGAAGTAGTAGGATAATAAGTCATTAGAGTGAGCAAACTGACCACCGCAAGGGAGGCCAGGCAGTGCTGAGACCCCAGATGAGGTTGGGGAGTAGCGTTTTGGTGGCACCAAGCAGAACGATTTCACAACTTGTCAACACCTGGTGAGGGCATGAGCAAGGTAAGCAGTCGGGTTCATCCAGGGTTGAGATTTTGCCAGTCAGATGCACCAAAAAGACAATGGAACCAAAGAGTGGTTGAAGTGATGGGTCCCAGTAATCCAAGACGGACAGGGGAAGTGAAAGCAGGAGGGAGCTGGCGGAGAGGGAGGACACAGGGGAGTCAGCAAGTTGGAGGCCCCAGTGAGGTCAAAGAAATGTAGAGAAAGCCTGGAAACGTGGGCAGTTGTGATCAGTGTGGAAGTCTAAAAGTGTCCTTTCAGTGAGAGCAGTTTCAGGTGGTAAGGACTGGGGTGCAGCTGTAGAAAGGGTGTCAGCACTGGTATGGAAGTCGGGGGTCATACAAGATAAGGAAGTTAAGAACTCAGGGCTGGGGGTGTCTGCATATAATCTTACTGGTGCTTCACCACAAGCAAGATCAAGCCTAACCCCAACCATAGATAACCAGTTCATAAACATTCCCGTCCCTTTAGGTCTGGCATCCTGCCTAGAATGTCAGCCTGCTTTGGCACACTCTCCCCTGTAAGTATCTCTCTACCCCATTCCCACATACAGGCTGGACTCCTGCTTTCAAAATGGATGCTTTCAAAATGGGCCACAGTACTTGCCACCCACCTCACTGTGCATGCCACCCGTGCGTGAGAACTTCAGCTGCCTTGCACTACCACCAGCTGCACTTCATCTGTCAGTAATTCTTAACCTTTTGGAGAGAAGGGGTCTCAGATTTTGGAGAACCTCATTAAAGCTATGGACCCTTTCTTTGGAAAAATGTGTAAACAACCAATTTCACATCCAAATTCAGGGAGTTCACAGATCCTTGACATGTAAAGCCAGATGAGTTTACCATGCTGCTTTGGACAGTGTGATATGGATTGCTGGCTGCCACCCTCCTTCTCCCTCCATGTGGTCTTCCTAGAGGCACCATGTAGCTTCATCCTTCTCCCTGTTGGCTAAAGCTGCACAGCTCATGTCAGCCACTACTCTGGTTCACTCCCCACTTCCTGATCAACTCAACGCCCTGTGATAGATAGGACTAGTGTCCCCTTGCTTCAATACATCCCTCCCAGCAGACCCTTCCCATCTCTCCTCTCTCCAGAGCAGATACCTGGTGAGGGACATCTGAAGTAGGGTTTCAGAATGTCATGTGTGCTGCTTAGCCTCTGCTCCAAGTTGTTCCTTTGCCCCTCCTCACGTCGCAAAATCTCCTCTGTCTTCTCCCTGTTGGACTGGCAGACCTGTAACTGCCCTTCTGCAGCCTGGTGACTCCCTTGTTCTGCCTGTAATGCTTCCTGACTCTGGGCCAGCTTCTTCTGGAACTCCTGTAGATCCTGTTTCCTCTGCCCCAGCTCAGTTATCTTTAGGTAGAGCTGCTTCCGCAGGCTGCTGTTAGTGCCTTCCAGAACCCTGTTGACCTGCTGAAGCTGCTGAGATACTTGCAGATCTGTTGGCCACAGAGAGTAATTTGGAGGGCATTTCCAGCTGCGCCCCAGTATCCTGAGACTTCAGCATCCACTCTTTTTTTTTTTTTTTAACTTCTTGTAACTTATTGCACAACAGGCTGAAATATAAGATTTGACTGCCTAAAGTTTAAGGAGGTACTGGATTAGGTAAGGATCCTTTAGGCAGACACAAGTGCTCTAAGCCAGACCTGGCTAGAAACCAGACCAAAGGCTAAGGAGGACAAGGACGGACGTGATGGTAACGACTATGGGCCCTGCTGAGGAAGGGTGGCTGTTGGGGAGTTTAGGGAATAAGTTGTTTGGAAGTGAGTGGGCAATGGGGGTGGAGGGATGGGGGATGAAAGAGCAGCCAGTACTCACAGCGCACTCCCAGGCAGATGGAGGCCACCCCTAAGAGCAGGCAGGTGAGGAGCAGGCCCAGAAGGAAGTATTGCATGCCGGCTGCACAGCCTTAGGAAGACAGTGGAAGGAGGGCAGTCAGTCCCAGGAAGTTACACAGTGAAGGGCTGGCAGGTGGGGGGCATTCATGAAGAAAGAGTATCCCTAACAGGAGGGGTGCAGGGTTGATGAGGGAGGAGTGTGGTGGTTTTTGTGCGCCTGTGGGAATATTTCACAGGCAGGGGAGGGATTGGGAACCCTTCCCCCCTGCCCCAGGAATCCCTCAGAATAAGAGCTGGGGATTGTTGCTGATAAAGAGAATTGAGGGGCATTATCTGGTAGGAGGAGGCACGAAGCCTCAGACTAGCGGGTTTTGGGGCCATCGTCTGCTGGGGGTGGGGGTAGGGGACGGTGTCCAGCCTGGATCCACATGTCTAAATGATAGACATGAGGATGGGCGTAAGGGGACAAGGGAACAGGGTCACCATGTTACAGGGGTGGTGCTAAGGGTTGCTCCCTGGGCTCGCTCCCGAGGTCATACCTGCACACTATGGGGCCCAGCACTTTCCCAGCCCGGACAGAACAGGCATCAGCGCCTTCCCCCCCCCACCCCCACCCCCCGACTCTTTCCCTGGGACTCAGAGTCTGCGAAGTGGGGAAATGTTCCCGCAGCGATCGGGCCTTCGGCGGCCTCACCCCCAAGTACTCGCGCGCGAGGCCAGCAGCAGGTCACGGGCGCGCGGGGTGGGGAGGGCGTGATACTCACCCGGGAGATTCCGCCCGGCAACAGGTGACGTCATCGAGCTCCAAGCCTTAGTTGGCTGCTCTGATTTAACCCCTGCTGAAGGAGACCAGCTGCAATTTGTAGATGCGAAACACCAGAGAGGGACCTTTCTTCCGTTCCTCTTCTCCCCTCACTACCACCATTACGCTGAGACCGCAGTGTGTCCTGTGTTGCACTCTATGAATCTTCTGGGACACCTCTGTCACCCTCAGGAGTTCTTCATCTCCCTGGGGACTCTCATCTCCCTGGGGACTCTCATCTCTCGATTGGGGCTCAACTGTGTTTTCCCCGGGGTCCCCCTCATCTCCCTACTGCGTGTCCCTTGATCTTTCCCTCAGGGATCCCCGTATCTCCACACCACCACCCTCTCTCTGAGGTTGCTCTCCTCCCGCTCCGGTTCCCTTTCATCTCTCTACTGTGACTCACAGCAGGGCCACGCCATCACTCCCCACATCCCTCATCTCCCCACTGGGGTCTCCCTCCTAGCCCCTTGGATCTTTATTCTCTGCCTGGTTCTTATCCAGAACTGCCTTATCCAGTTCTTATTCTCATCTTTCCTAAGACTTCCTTCCCTTTCCCGGAAGGGTATCACCTTCCCAAGAATCCTGTGGGAATTCCCAGCCCAAGACACAGTCCCCCACAAGCACACATCCCCTGGGCTCCCCATACCTGCTTTGTCCCCTAGTCCGTAGGGCTCCAAGCTCGGAGGCCCCACTGGGGCTGAGGGCACTTGTACATTCTCATAGGTGATTTCCCCATCTTCATCAGCTCCTGGGTCTGGAAAGGAGACAGGCCGGGCTCAGGGGGGTGGAGTCTGTGGGGTGGGGACGGGGTCATAAACGAGGATGGGGATACAGACAGAATCAAGGAGATGCCTCGTCCACCCTTACCCTGTCCTAACCGGCTGGAGACGTTCTTCTGCAGGGGAGCCTTCACAAACCGCAGGTCTGCATAGGTGATGGCTTCAGCCATGGTCCTGAATGCTTCCACTCCCTGCCTTGTCCTTTGTCCCCAAGCCTCCTTTGCCACTCTCCTCTCTGTCCCTTCACACTTGTAGGCTATGTGTTTCTGCTGTGGCTGCTCAGCTTGGCACTTTACCCAATGCCTTCCAGTCACAAAAGAGGAAGGTGTGAGCAAGCCTCAGACAGATGGGTTCAGTGAAGCAATGGTATGTCTGGGCCGGGGCCAGAGGGGCTGGGGAGGGGAAACTGGGCCCAGAGCATGGAGCAGAGGATGGGCCTGTCCCAGGCCCCCTGTCATCTGTCCCTGCATCCTGCCTGTGTTCCCTCTTCGTGCATCCTAGACCCACTTTGGTGATGCTGAGCTCCAAATAGCTCTCCTTCTGATTGTCTGCCCTGATCTACCCCAGCCTCCCCTCCTGGCTGCACTGCCTGCTGGGACCTATGATTTATAGTCTCTTGTGCCCAAATAATCCCAGAGAATATCCCCAGTCATTGCCTGGGGTGTGGGGGGAGGGGGGGAACCTTGTCTTTTTCCCACCAGTGCATCTCTTCCCAGAAAGAGACTCCTTTGTGTGGTGGATTCCCTCATCAACTTGGGGACTCTGGGGGCTCCCTCCCTGCTGTAGCCCTGTAGAACCTCCCAGATCACACACATACACAGGGCTGCTGTCACGGAAAAGCCTTCCCCGGGAATGTGGCAGCCCGTCCCAGATACAGAACACCAGGGACCAAATGCTTCTCTTCTGACGGCGTCCCCAGTCCCCCATCAGGTCTTTGCTGCCCTACTGTGGTTGGTCAGCCTCATCCTTTTCCCAGCCTGCCCCTGCAGCCTTGTGTCATCCTCTGTGTCCCTACATCTGAACTCGTGCAGTACCCAACAGGCAGAGCCTGGGAGGCAGAGGCTCAGGAGTGGGCCTGGGCTGGGGGTGAGGATGAAAAAAACAACCACAGGGACCTCAGCACCTGCAGCAGTACTGCTCGTGTCCCTCTGGAAAAGCTTGTGGTCGCATTGCCTTCTTCTCGTACACCCTCGTGGGAGAGCAAGGAAAAAAGTTTCCTGCAGTTTCTTAAAGGTGAGGCAAAGAAAGGAAGCAGGGCGGGATGCTGGGCATGCAGACTCTGGACTAAGCAAGGATATTTTCTTGGTTTGGTTTTAGTTTCCTCCTTATTTTCCTAGTAAAGTACTTGCCGGAAAAAAAAAAATCCAGCGTTGCCTCCTCACACCGTGGAGAGGATGCGGTGGCTAAGAGGCCTCATAGGTGCTGAGGGCCCAGCTGATGGAGGAGAGAGGGAAAGCCAGGGAGGGGAGAAGGGGTGTCAAGCAGTGGTGCCGAGGTGCTCCCTAACATTATTAAGAGAGCGTGCCCCATTCCAGGGAACCCCAACAGGGCCTCCTTCTGGGGGTTGGAAAGAACTCTGGGACAAGACGGCGGTGTGGAGGTGGGGAAAAAATACCCACCCCAGCGGATGACATCTGCCCCCTCAAAAACCCCTTCTGCAGCTGTGGGGAGAAAAAGGAAGGGGGAAGAGGTCCTAATGGCACGCTAACAGCTCATACTGTATGAGTGGTGGTGTGTGGCTTGGCGCTGCAAGGGGTCCTGTGGGTCTGTCCGGAGAGCTGCCCAGCAGCCCCGCCCCGCCCTGGGGAAAGTGCCCATGGGGACAGAAGCACACATTTGTCGCCTGAGAAATGTGTCTGAAGGAGAGGCAGGGGTGTGCCTGTGTGCGCAAGTGTGCCCCGCGCAGTGCCAGCTCTTTGCGGTCTGGTAGGAGTGCCTGTGCTAGGTGAGCAGCTGCGTCACAGCCTATCTGGAGGGTTAAACCTGCAGAATTCTGGGGCCCGAGGGGTGCTTTTGAGAGATGTTCTTTTCTTCTGGGGCAGGGAATGACAGCCATTTTAAGAAAAGTCTTAAAAGGTCATGGCCACAGGTTCTACAAGTATTTCCTTTTTAAGGCTCACTGTTTCCTAAGGTGTCAGTGCAGCTGTTAACGGTCCCTGCTTGATTAAGATTTCCAGCAACCCCCCCACTTCCACCCCGCACCCTCTCCCCATCAGAGCCGCCCCCAGATAACAGAGGCTGTGTGCTGGTGACTCCCTGGGGACCTCAGGGACACATGAGAGTGAGTGGGAGTGCATAGAGCAGCTGCAGCAGGGACAGGTGGGGACAGTCTTCTTGTGTCTGTGGGTTATGGAGGTGGGGGCAGGGGCAGGCAGCTTGTGTGTGAATCCGTTGAAAGAACACTTGCAGGAATCCCCTAAACATAATGAATGTCCCCGTTTTCAAAACAGATGCACAGGTGACCATAATCTGGATGCCAGATAAAATGCCAAAACAGAGTTCCCAGTATGCACTGATTAAAGGAGCCAGTGGGCATGCGGCCTGCCTTGACTCTTCAACAGGTTTAAGAAGTGGGTACTCGGATGAAACTGGGTGAGCTTAATTACACACCCAGCCCCAGAAGAAGGAGCTTGCCTTGGATGTCTCGATCAGGCTCAGCCTATCTTTCTCTTCTTTTTAGTCCTTTAGGTGATGATTACCTGTCTATTCATGATGTTTGGCATTCCCTTCTGTCTTAGGTCACTTTATAGCCTGCTTTGTGAATAGGGTATATGTGAAAGCAGAGTTCGTCACCTTCCGCCTATGTGCCGTGTGGGATCTTTGCAATATTGACATTCACGTGACCTTCCAGGCTGGTCATCAGAAAGGACACCTGTAATTTCCTACTGTCCAAATATCAGGAACCCCTGGGGGTGGTTAAGAGTTGAAGTTCAGTGCTGCATACCTTAGCTTTCCCAGGACCATAATATCATCTGAGACCCTAGGATACAAACACCAAAGCCGCTTCTTGCCCTTTCCTGGACTCTTCACTGCTTGTTACAAGGAATGCGTTGTTACAGTTAGGATTGGTTGCATGTGACAGAAAGCCAAAATAATAATGGCCTAAACCTCAGAGATTATTTCTCTTTCTTGCAAAAGAAGCATGAGTTTAGACATTGCTACCTATTATAACTTGCCAAACTCCAACCAAAACCATTCCAGCCAATCCTAAAGAACACCTAGGGCAATATATAAGATTCCACAAGTGTTCCAGGCACTAGGGTAACTTTCCAGAAACCTACAACCTCCAAATGGGCCTCTGACCAGATAAATATTGAAACCTAAAGGGCCCAACCTCTCTAAAACATCAGCTAATTCCATCTCTCTATCCCATATTATTGACAGCCCCTTCCAAAATGAAAAAAATTAGAATGGCTATAACCCAAATACCCCTAAAGAGTGGGATAGAAAGATCAAAGGTGATGGAAGAGTTATACAGAGAAGGTAGGGTTTAGAAACGAATATGATTGCTGAAACATTAAACTGATATTTCTTTTAGTCTCCAGTATCTTAGAGCAGCTAGAAGTAAAAACCTAAAATTGTGGAATTGTAACCCACACCAAACTCTGAAATCTTTTCTACAACGAATTGTAGTTCTGTGGTTTGAAACTGACTGCTTTTATATATATATGTTATTTTTCACAAAAAAGAGAAATAAAAGTTGATTGTGATGATAAAAAAAAAGGAATGGGTTGTTAAGGTACACAAGAGGAGGGCATCAGGAAAGAATTTGCAACATGGGTAAGGGTTCATCTACATAAACTTTGGTGAAGTCCAGCCAACATCAGGAAGTCAGGGAAGTCTCCTTAATCTCTGAAAATCTTCACTACTTTACCCCCTGACCTACTGACAGGGTGTAGTAGGCAGAATAATGGCCTCCCAAAGATGTGCATACTGAAATCCCTGGTAAACATGTTACCTACATGGCAGAACGCAGGTGTGGTTATGTTAAGGGCCGTGAGATGCGGAGCTCATCCTGTTTTAGGCCCATCTGATACATTAGTTCTTGAAAGGGGAGAATCTTTCCTGGCTGTGGGAAGAGAGAGACTCGATGATGGAAGAAGGTCAGAGAGATGCAACACGAGAAGGCCTCAACTAACCCGCTGCTCCCTTTGAGAATGGAAGAAGGGGCCCTGAACCAAGGAACGCAGTCGGCTTCTAGAAGCTGGAAAAGGCAAGGAAGCAAATTTTCCCCTAAACCCTCCAGAAAAGAATGTAACCCTGCAGACACCTTGATTGTAGTTCAGTGAGATCCACGTTGGGCTTCTGACCTACACACGCTGTAAGGGAGTAAATTCTTCTTGGTTAAGCCACTAAGTTTGCAGTAATTTTCTATAGCAGCAATAGAAAACTAATATACAATGTTTTGACAAGTTCCCTGAACTGTGGAGGAAACATGATGTAATGGAAAGAACACAATACTGGGAGTAAAGAAACCAGCCTTATCACGGTATGTGACTTAAGACAAGTCACAATTTCCAAGGTTTTCATCTTTAAAATATGCAATCATTCAGGTAATGTCTGATATCGGTCGATGGTGTGATTGCCGGAAACATAATAGGTCTAGACTGTGGCAAAGGCATCTCTAAATGTCCGTAACCATAGCTTCAGATTCAGGAGGGAGAGAAAGAGGGGCCCCTGCAACTTTTTGAATTCCTGAAGTCAGAGAGTGCTGCTAGGTCTCCAGTGACTTGCCTCCGGGCTCTCCTTGGTCCCGTCTTGAATGATGACATGGAAAACACATTTGTATTTACTGATGGCACAAAGCTAAAAAGAAGAGCAAATATCTGAAAGGCAAACTCAAGATTCGAATGTCTGCAGCAGGGCAAAAAGATGACTCCAGACCACAGAATGAAATTTAAGAAGAATGAAGTGTAATAATTTAATAAATGACAATGGCTAGCATTTATTGAAAAATGAAATTAGGGGTTAAAAGAAAAGTACCTAAGCATAGGATGGAGGGAGTCCTGTCCTAACAATAGTTTATGTAGAAAAAATTTGAGGGTGGGGGACATTTTAGAGCCCAACCCACTTAATTTACAAATTAGGAAGCTAGGTTCAGTGGACTATAAACTTATTATGAACTAAACGCATAGACTAAGAAAGCGTGTGGAAAAACTACAGCTCCTTTACCAAAAATGTCAGACACTGTACCAGCCACAATTACAGCCTCTTTGAAGGGGGTGAACCCCTGCAGATGACGCCATCCTATACCCCAGGATTTGCATTATGTTGCCCCAAACTCTCAGACCTCAGCTGATTGAAATAACCAAGTGGGGAAAAGGGACCCAAGGCTGGCCGGTCTGTAGACTAGCCTGTGGTCTAGGGCATGGCCTGGCCTGGAAATCAGGGCTAATGTGAGCTTACAGAAGTTTCACACTCAGGAATTTAAATGGGAAAAGGTGGAAACGATCACTCAGCAATGGAGCTGAAACTGAAAGGGAGGCACAGAAGGAGCCTCTTTCTGCCTAGCGAGTCCAGTCCTCTCTACCTTTGCAAGTGTGCCTGGCTGCTTGTCTCTCAGTCAATAGGGAGTGATTCTCCTGGCAGGGTTCATTGAACCTGGGAAGACAGAGTCGCTGCTGCAGTGTGGGGGTGGGAGGACTGCAGCTGCCCACCAGCGGATTCATGGGCACCTCCTTTGCTCTATGCTCAGACATACATCCGTGAATGGGCAACTGTGTCCACCACGGCCTGAAAAGGGCACCACCATCAGGCCTCAGAGGCCTTGGAAGTGGGTTGAGGGAAGTCTACACTGGACAGTGGAAGAGGGAAACGATGACTGTCAACCAGTAGCACCTTAGAATCGACCACAGACAGCAGCAGGGAGTGTAGCTTGTCCCACTAGCCTTCCTTTTGCAAATTTTTATTCTTCCTCTTCCTCCTTCTTTTTTAAGCAATTGTGATGGGTCACTGCCTTGAAGAAGCAGTGATAGGGCAGCGTGAACATAATGAGCAGCAGGAGGGGGTTGGAGCAATGAATGGATTGTGCGGGCGCTGTCAGTGCCACAGTTGGGACCCCTCAGGCTTTGTACTGCGGTGCCCATCAGCCCAGCTGCCAACTGCCTGCGCCATGTCTCTATAGCCTGGAGGTTTGCCCTTGGAAGCTGAGCTCTTCCCCTACACGTGGCAGGCCAGGGGTCCTGGAGAATCAGTGCCCCCAAGAGCAGCTCTGAGTGACTAGAGGGAGCTGGTGTATAAGTGTGCCAGCACCCTCCCCTTCAGATGGGGTAACTCTGAGGGAGCATGTTCTGTATTAGCTCTCAGAGGTCCCCCCTGATTTTTTTTTATATTTTTATTTTGATGTGCAAATTAAAAAATGTTTTTGCATGAGGAAGAACAAAGGAATGTCAACACTGCAGGGTGCTGAAAGTAGATGGTAATAAATATTTTAAAACTTTAACTTACGTGTGAGACTAAAGCAAAAAAAATGTTTATTTGGTACAAAATCTGTATTTTGACAAGTGCATTTCCTTATATAGCTTGTGTGGACAGCTTATTTGAACATATAAGTGCATGGAACCTTGAGTGGGACATGAGATTTTGTAGGTTTGTCCAGAGTGATACCTCGATAGACCCCAGAAGGATTTGAAGAGTGAATAAAAAGGTATTTGCAAAGTCCCCTTGGGGTAATGGTGAGAAAGGGAGAAAATTCAACTTCCCAAGTGGAGAATTCTTGATATCCTCACAAGCAGTGTGGACAACCAAAGTAATAGGCTGAGCCCCCAATCTTGGGTTTGTTCATATGAAACTTAACCGCACAAAGGATAGGTTAAGCCTACTTAAATTTAGGCCTAAGAGTCACTCCCAAGAGAACCTTTTTTGTTCCTCAGATGGGGCCTCTCTCTCTAGCCAACATGACAAGCAACTCACCACCCTCCACCTGTCTATGTGGGACATGACTCCCAGGGGTGTGGACCTTCCTGGCAACGTGAGACAGAAATCCTAGAATGAGCTGAGACTCAGCATCTAGGGATTGAGAAAACCTTTTAGACCAAATGGGGGAAAACAAACAGGGAAAGAGCAAAATGAGACAAAATTAAGTGTCAATGGCTGAGAGATTCCAAACAGAGTCGAGAGGTTATCCTGGAAGTTATTCTTACGCATTAAGTAGATAACACCTTGTTAGTCAAGATGTAGTGGAGAGGCTGGAGGGAACTGCCTGAAAATATAGAGCTGTGTTCCAGTAGCCATGCTTTTTGAAGATGATTGTATAATGATATAGCTTTCACAATGTGACTGTGTAATTGTGAAAACCATCTGTCTGATGCTCCTTTTACCTATCTTATCAACAGATGAGTAAACATATGGATTAAAAATAAGTAAACAGAAGTTGGAAGGGCAGCGGCCAAGATGGCGGCTTAGCAAACTGTGTGATTTAGTTCGTCTTCCAGAACAACTACTAAACAACCAGAAACAGTACAGAACAGCCCCTGGGGTCACATCAGTGACCTGACACACAGCATACCCCAGTCTGGACCAGCTGGACCAGCTGTGAGCCCCCCAGAGAGGAAGGAAAGGGACTTTACCAGCAGCAGAGGCTGAGCACAACCAAACACCAATTGTAGAATTAATTCACAAATTCTGACTACTAAAAATAGGCCCCCAGCTCAGCTGAACCTCATCAAAGCAGTGGTCGCTCATTTTTACCCTGGCGCCAAGGGGGCGGGGCTGATGGAAAAAGAAAAAAAAAAGGAAACAAAGGTTTTTGTGGCTATGTTTCTACAAAGGCTTGACTGCCTTTGGATACAGTGGCAGGACTTCTCAGGCTGCAACTGCCACAGGCATAGGCAGAAACAAGCTCATTTGAGAGCTTGTCTGGAGCCTGTGCCTTCCCCAGGGGAGGGGTGAAGCCCAACTCAGGTGGAATCCCTCCCTCAAGGAATTCAGACACCAGGGCTTGGTCATTTGAAGCAATTAAAACCAGCCTACAACCTCTCCTCTGTCTCCACCACGCCCCCAGCAGGGAGAGTCTGCCAAAGTTAAAGGTACTGCATCATCTTATGCTTGTGGGACCTGCAGGCAGACAAGCACCACATACTGAGCAGGATAAGAAAAACAGAGCCCAGAGACTTCACAGGAAAGTCTTTCAACCTGCTGGAACTCACCCTCAGGGAAAACCGACGCAGGTGACACTTTCCTCCTGACAGGAGGACAGTTTGATCTGGGAAAATCCGGCTGGGGTCCATAATACCTAAGTGGGCCCCCCTAAGGGTGGGGGGGGAGGGGGAGGCACCATACAAGTAGGGCAAGAAACAAGAAAACAAGAACTGAAAACTTCTCCTCTGTTAACCAAAACCTAAGCTAGAGGTCCAGAAAAAACTGAACTGAATGTCAAAGAACAGATAGACAACAAATTAATCCAGCAAGAAAACCCTAGATAAAAGAAGTGAAAGCAATCTCCAGAATAAACTAATTAAGGTAATTAAATGCCTGGCCACCAGCAAAAAATAACAAATCACACTACAAAAATTGAACATATGGCCCAGTCAAAGGAACAAACCAATAATTCAAATGTGATACAGGAGTTGAAACAATTAATTCAGAATATACGAACAGACATGGAAAACCTCATCAAAAATTAAATCAATGAATTGAAGGAGGATATAAAGAAGGCAAGGAATGAACAAAAAGAAGAAATCGAAAGTCTGAAAAAACAAATCACAGAACTTAACGGAAAGGAAGTCACAGTAGAAGAGATGAAAAAAACAATGGAAACCTACAATGGTAGATTTCAAGAGGTAGAAGATAAGATTAGTGAACTGGAGGATGGAACATCTGAAATCTGACAAGAAACAGAAACTATAGGGAAAAAAATGGAAAAATATGAGCAGGGACTCAGGGAATTGAATGACAATATGAAGCGCACGAATATACGTGTTGTGGGTGTCCCAGAAGGAGAAGAGAGGGAAAAGGAGGAGAAAAACTAAAGGAGGAAATTATCACTGAAAATTTCCCAATTCTTATGAAAGACTTAAAATTACAGATCCAAGAAGTGCAGCGTACCCCAAAGAGAATAGATCCAAATAGACATACTCCAAGACACTTACTCCAGGAATGTCAGAGGTCAAAAAGAAAGAGAGAATCTTGAAAGCAGCAAGAGAAAAGCAATCCATCACATACAAAGGAAGCCCAATAAGACTATGCATAGATTTCTCAGCAGAAACCATGGAGGCCAGAAGACAGTGGGATGATATATTTAAATTACTAAAAGAGGAAAACTGCCAACCAAGAATTCTATATCCAGCAAAATTGTCCATCAAAAATGAAGGAGAAATTAAAACACTTTCAGACAAAAAAAATCACTAAGAGAATTTGTGACCAAGAGAACAGCTCTGCAAGAAATATTAAAGGGAGCATTAGAGACAGATACAAAAAGACAGAAGAGAGAGGTGTGGAGAAGAGTGTAGAAAGGAAGACTATGAGTAAAGGTAAAAAGAAGGAAAATTAGGTATGACATATAAAATCCAAAAGGCAAAATGGCAGAAGAAAGTACTACCTGTACAGTAATAACACTAAATGTTAATGGATTAAACTCCCCCATCAAAAGACATAGGCTGGCAGAATGGATTAAAAAACAGCATCCTTCTATATGCTGTCTACAGGAAACACATCTTAGACCCAAGGATAAACATAGGTTGAAAGCGAAAGGTTGTTAAAAGATATTTCATGCAAATAAGAATCATAAAAAAGCAGGAGTAGCTATACTAATACCCAACAAATTAGACTTCAATGTAAAACAGTTAAAAGAGACAAAGAAGGATACTATGTATTAATAAAAGGAACAATTCAGCACAAAGTCATAACAATCATAAATATTTATGCACCGAACCAGAATGCCCCAAAATACATGCGACAAACACTGAAAACACTGAAAAGAGAAATAGACACATCTACCATAATAGTTGGAGACTTCGATTCATCACTCTCATCAACGGACAGAACATCTGGACAGAGGATCAATAAAGAAACAGAGAGTTTGAATAATACAATAAATGAGCTAGACTTAACAGGCATTTATAGAACATTACACCCCACAACAGCAGGATACACCTTTTTCTCAAGTGCTCATGGATCATTCTCAATGATAGACCATATGCTGGGTCACAGAGCAAGTCTCAATAAATTTAAAAAGATTGAAATCATACAAAACACGTTCTCAGATCATAAAGGAATGAAGTTGAAAATCAATAATAGGCAGATTGCCAGAAAATTCACAAATTTGTTGTTCTAGTTTGCTAGCTGCTGGAATGCAATATACCAGAAACGAAATGGCTTTTCACAAGGGGAATTTAATAAGTTGCTCATTTACAGTTCCAAGGCCTAGAAAATGTCCCAATTAAAACAAGTCTATAGACATGTCCAATTTAAGGCATCCGGGGAAAGATACCTTGGTTCAAGAAGGCCAACGACATTCAACATTTCTCTCTCACCTGGAAGGGCACATGGCAAATGTGGTGATGTCTGCTGGCTTTCACGTGGCTCTACCAAAAGGTACTCTCTTCAAAATGTTTCCTCTTTTAAAGGATTCCAGCAAGTAACTCCACCTTCAGTGGGTGGAGACACAACTCCATGGAAATCTTCTAAGCAAAAGTTACCACCCACAATTGGGTGGGTCACATCTTCATGGAAACAATCAAAATGCTCCCACCCAGCAATATTGAATGAGGATCAAAGGGCATGGCTTTTCAGGGGTCCACCACAGATTCAGGCAAGCACATATGTGGAGGCTCAACACCACATTCTTAAACAACCAGTGGGTCAAGGAAGAAATTACGAGGGAAATCAGTAAATATCTCAAAGCAAATGAAAATGAAAACACAACATATCAAAACTTATGGGATGCAGCAAAGACAGTGCTAAGGGGGGAATTTATTGCCCTAAATGCCTATATCAAAAAAAGAAGAAAGGGCAAAAATTGAGGAATTAACTGTCCACTTGGAAGAACTGGAGAAAGAACAACAAACGAACCCCAAAGCAAGCAAAAGGAAAGAAATAACAAAGATTAGAGCAGAAATAAATGAAATTGAGAACATGAAAACAATTGAGAAAATCAATAAAACCAGAAGCTGGTTTTATGAGAAAATCAATAAGATTGATGGACCCTTAGCAAGATTGGCAAAAAGAAGAAGAGAGAAGACGCAAATAAATAAGATCAGAAATGGAAGAGGAGACATAACCACTGACCCCATAGAAATAAAGGAAGTAATGACAGGATACTATGAACAACTTTATGTTAATAAATACAACAATATAGATGAAATGGACAACTTCCTAGGAAGGTATGAACAAACAACTTTGACTTGAGAAGAAATAGATGACCTCAACAAACCAATCACAAGTAAAGAATTTGAATCAGTCATTAAGAAGCTCCCCAAAAAGAAAAGTCCAGGACCAGATGGCTTCACATGTGAATTCTACCAAACATTCCAGAAAGAATTAGTACCAATCCTGCTCAAACTCTTCAAAAGAATTGAAGAGGAGGGAAAGCTACCAAACTCATTCTACAAAGCCAACATCACCCTCATACCAAAGCCAGACAAAGATATTACAAAAAAAAGAAAAGTACAGACCAATCTCTCTAATGAATATGGATGAAAAATCCTCAACAAAATTCTAGCAAATCGAATCCAGCAACACATTAAAAGAATTATACATCATGACCAAGTAGGATTCATCCCAGGTATGCAAGGGTGGTTCAACATAAGAAAATCAATTAATGTAATACACCATATCAACAAATCAAAGCAGAAAAATCACATGATCATCTCAATTGATGCAGAAAAGGCATTTGACAAAATTCAACATCCTTTCCTGTTGAAAGCACTTCAAAGGATAGGAGTAGAAGGGAATTTCCTTAAAATGATAAAGGGAATATATGAAAAACCCACAGTTAATATCATCCTCAATGGGGAAAAACTGAAAACTTTCCCCCTAAGATCAGGAACAAGACAAGGATGTCCACTATCACAACTTTTATTCAACATTGTGTTGGAAGTTGTAGCCAGAGCAATTAGAGAAGAAAAAGAAATACAAGGCATCAAAATTGGAAAGGAAGAAGTAAAACTCTCACTGTTTGCAATTGATATGATACTATACGTCAAAAACCCTGAAAAATCCACAGCAAAACTACTAGAGCTAATAAATGAGTTCAGAAAAGTGGCAGGTTACAAGATCGACACTCAAAAATCTCTAGTGTTTCTATACACTAGTAATGAACAATCTGAGGGGGAAATCAAGAAACAAATTCCATTTACAATTGCAACCAAAAGAATAAAATATTTAGGAATAAATTTAACTAAAGAAACAAAAAACGTATACAAAGAAAACTACAAGGAATTGTTAAAAGAAATCACAGAAGACCGAAATAGATGGAAGGGCATATTCTACCTAAATTGATTTACAGATTCAATGCAATGCCAGTTAAAATCCCAACAACTTTTCAGAGATAGAAAAAGTCGGAGGTCTCACGCTACCTGACTTTAAGGCATATTATGAAGCTACAGTGGTCAAAACAGCATGGTACTGCCATAAAGATAGATATATTGACCAATGGAATTGAATAGAGTATTCAGATATAGACCATCTCATCTATGGACAATTGATCCATAAGGCAGTCAAGTCAACTCACCTAGGACAGAACAGTATCTTCAATAAATGGTGCCTAGAGAACTGGATATCCATATGCAGAAGAATGAAAGGGGACCCATATCTCACACCCTATACAAAAGTTAACTCAAAATGGATCAAAGACCTAAACATTAGATCTAAGACCATAAAACTGTTGGAGGAAAATGTAGGGAAATATCTTATAAACCTTAGAGTTGGAGGTGGTTTTATAGACCTTACACCCAAAGGAAGAGCATTGAAGAAAGAAAGAAAGAAATGGGAACTAAACACTTTTGCACATCAAAGAACTTCATCAAGAAAGTAAAAAGACAGCCTACACAATGGGAGACGATATTTGGAAACGACATATCAGATAAAGGTCTAGTATCCAGAGTTTATAAAAAGATTGTTCAACCCAACAACAAAACGACAGCCAATCCAATTACAAAATGGGCAAAAGACTTGAACAGACACTTCTCAGAAGAGGAAATACAAATGGCCAAAAGGCACATAAAGAGATGCTCAAATTCCCTGTCCATTAGAGAAATGCAAATCAAAACCACAATGAGATATCATCTCACACCCACCAGAAATTATCAATAAAACAGAAAATGACAAGTGCTGGAGAGGATGTGGAGAAAGAGGCACACTTACCCACTGTTGTGGGAATGTCAAATGGTACAACTGCTGTGGAAGGCAGTTTGGTGGTTCCTCAAAAAGCTAAATGTAGAATTGCCATATGACCCGGCAATACCATTGCTAGGTATCTACTCAAAGGACATGAGGGCAAGGACTCAAACGGACATTTGCACATCAGTGTTTATAACAGCATTATTTATAATTGCAAGGAGATGGAAACAGCCAAAATGTCCATCAACAGACAATGGCTAAACAAACTGTGGTATATACATACAATGGAATATTATGCAGCTCTAAGACAGAATAAAGTTATGAAGTATGTAACAACATGGATGAACTTTGAGGACATTATGCTGAGTGAGATTAGCCAGAAACAAAAGGACAAATACTGTGCAGTCTCACTGATATGAACTGACGTTAGTGAATAAACTTAGAATATTTTGTTGGTAACAGAGACCAACAGGAGATAGAAATAGGGTAAGATATTCGGTAATTGGAACTGAAGGGATATAGATTGTGCAACAGGAATGAATATAAAAACTCAGAAAGGGACAGCACAATACTACCTAACTGTAATACAATTATGTTAAAACACTGAATGAAGCTGAATGTGAGAATGATAGAGGGAGGAGGGCTGGGGGCACAATTGAACTCAGAAAGAAGATAGATGATAAAGACTGAGATGGTATAATCTAGGAATGCCTAGAGTGTATAATGATAGTGACTAAATGTACAAATTTTTAAAATGTTTTTGCATGAGGAAGAACAAAGGAATGTCATTACTGCAGGGTGCTGAAAATGGATGGTAATTAATATTTTAAAATTTCAACTTATGTGTGAGACTAAAGCAAAAAATGTTTATTTGGTAAAAAATTTAATTTTGACTAGTGCATTTCCTAATATAACTTATGTAGATAGCTTAATTGAACACCATAAGTACATGGAAACTTGAGTAGGACACGAGATTTTGTTGGTTTGTCCAGAGTAATGCCCTGATAATGCCCCAGAGTGATTTAATCAGTGAATAAAAAAGTATTTGCAATATTTTTGGGGAATGGTGAGAACGGGGGAAAATTTAACCTCCCCAAGTTGAATTCTTGATATTCTCACTAGTAGTGTGGACAACCAAAGCTATATGCTGAGCCCCCAATCTTGGAATTTGTTCATATGAAACTTAACCCCACTAAGGATAGGTCAAGCCTACTTAAAATTAGGCCTAAGAGTCACCCCCAGGAGAACCTCTTTTGTTACTCAGATGTGGCCTCTCTCTCCAGCCAACACAACAAGGAAACTCACCCCCCTCCTCCCCTACCCCCCCACCCCCGTCTACGTGGGACATGACTCACAGGGATGTGTACCTTCCTGGCAACGTGGGACAGAAATCCTGGAATGAGCTGAGACTCAGCATCAAGGGATTGAGAAAACCTTCTGGACCAAAAGGGGGAAGAGTGAAATGAGACAAAGTGTCAATGGCTGAGAGATTCCAAAGAGAGTCGAGAGGTTATCCTGGAGGTTATTCTTACGCATTAAGTAGATACCACCTTGTTATTCAAGATGTAATGGAAAGGCTGGAGGGAACTGCCTGAAAATGTAGAGCTGTGTTCCAGTAGCCATGTTTCTTGAAGATGATTGTATAATGATATAGCTTTCACAATGTAACTGTGTGATTGTGAAAACCTTATGTCTGATGCTCCTTTTATCTACTTTGCCAACAGATGAGTAGAACATATGGAATAAAAATAAATAATAGGGGGAACAAATGTTAAAATAAATTTAGTTTGAAATACTAGTGTTCAATGAAAGCAAGGGGTAAGGGGTATGGTATGTATAATCTTTTTTTTCTGTTTTTGTTTTATTTCTTTTTCTGTTGTCTTTTTGTTTCTTTTTCTGAATTGATGCAAATGTTCTAAGAAATGATGAATATGCAACTATGTGACAATATTGTGAATTACTGATTATATATGTAGAACGGAATGATCATATGTTAAGAATGTGTTTCTTTCTTGTCATATTTTTTAAAAAATTAAAAATTAATTTAAAAAGTAAGTGACTAATAGGAGGAACAAATGTTAAAATAAATTTAGTAGAGTATACTGGGCCGTAGCGGGATACACTGCTTAACAGGAACATCTGATGGAGGTGTTCACAAAGATTGACTTCAGTCATGGCTTTGGGATTAAGATGCTTCTTCTTGGCCCACCCTGCCTTTTGCAACTCCCTTGTAGTCTTAACCAGACCTGTTTCAGAAGTTACACTGAAGATATTGAGAGAAAGACAAAATGACCATAGACAATACATGGCTTATCCAGCTTTACCAGTCCGCCATTTTGTTACCAAGAAAGCCAAAGCCAAAGGAAAAGGACAGTCTCAAACCAGAGTGAATATTAATGCTGCCTTGGTTGAGGATATAATCAACTTGGAAGAGGTAGATGAAGAAATGAAGTCTGTGATGGAAACGCTCAAAGATAATTTCAATAAGACTCTGAATATAAGAACCTCACCAGGATCCCTTGATCATATTACTGTGGTAACTGCTGATGGAAAGCTTGCTTTAAACCAGATTGGCCGGATCTCCATGAAGTCACCACAGCTGATTTTGGTAAACATGGCCAGTTTCCCAGAGTGTACAGCTGCAGCTATCAAGGCTATAAGAGAAAGTGGAATGAATCTGAACCCAGAAGTGGAAGGGACACTAGTTCGGGTCCCTATACCTAAAGTAACCAGGGAACACAGGGAAATGCTGGTGAAGCTGGCCAAACAGAACACCAACAAAGCCAAAGACTCTTTAAGGAAGGTTCGTGCTAATGCAATGAATAAGCTAAAGAAATCAAAGGACAAAACCTCAGAGGACACCATCAGGCTCATAGAGAAACAGATCAGCCAAATGGCTGACGATGCCGTTGCAGAGCTGGATAGACATCTGGCAGTGAAGACGAAAGAACTCCTTGGATGAAAATCTACCTGAAGCCAGCAATGCTGTAGAGCTCAGTTTCTGGGAATATTATGAGTTGGCAAATTGAGACCTCTCTACCCCATCTGCACAGAAGGCTGAAACCTGCGCTGTTGTTGCTCGTTGTGAGGCCTCGCCCTCCAGTGGGACACCCAAACTAACTCTTTCTCTTCCTAACCTCTACCTGCCCCGTTCTGCTCTGGACCTTCTGGCATGGGTGACCTTCAGAGAATACCTGCAGAGGCCTTTACTCAAGGCGTTATCTTGACTATGACATAGCCAAGAGACTAGAACCATTGGTGGGCTTAGTACCACCTGTTCCTCATCTTGGAGACCTTCTTTCAAACAAGCTGACAGGCCCTATCCCCAGCTTTGAACTGTGCTTGGGCTGATGTGGCCTTCACCTATCCTTTGCTGGGGGCCCATTTTCACTCAACTATAAAATCTAAATAAATTGGAAAGAATAAAAACCATAAAGGAAAAAAAAATAAATAAAATAAATAAATAAATTTAGTAGATTGAAATGCTAGTGATCAAGCATTTGAGGTATGGTATGTATAAATTTTTTTCTGTTTTCTTTTTATTTCTTTTTCTGAATTGATGCAAATGCTCTAAGAAATTATCATGATGATGAATATACAACTATGTGATGATATTGTGAGTTATTGATTATATAACAAGAATGGAATGATCATGTGGTAAGAATGTTTGTGTTCGTAGGTGGTTATGTTTAATAAATAAATTTTTAAAAAATTTTATTTTGAGAAATCTTCACACGCACACAGCCCCTGCTGATTTTTTTAAATTTAATTTATTTTGTGTTATCGAACCAAAACAACATACAAACATGAACATTCTTAATGCACAAACACTCTGTGTTTGGTGTATAATCAATGGCTCACAACCCCTCTGATTTTAAGCTCTGGTTTCCACTGTGGATATAAAGAAGTATCTTATTATTATTTTAAATTGCACGTCCTGGCTCCTAGTGAATTTGAGCATATTTTCCTGTTGATTGCCCACTTGAATTTGCTCTTCTGTCTATTGCTATAAAATCCTTTACATGTTTTTCTCCCCTCCCCCAACCCCGCCCCAGTATTTTATTTTGAAACATTTCAAACTTGAAGGAAATTGGAAGGGTAATACAATGGATACCTGTATGTACTTCACCCAAGGTTCCAGTCAGGGCTCAATCAGAGAAGAGAACCACGTACATAAGCATACAAATGCATATAGACACATGCATGCGCACACGTACACACATCCATGTATATTTTTTCCCAGTTGGAGAGATTTGTCACAGGGAATTGCCCTTGGGCAATTCTTCAACTGTGGGAGCTGGTTAGGCAGTCTCTGAGAGGCTGTTGTTTTTGCTTCGGATGTTGGAGCTTGAAGTCTGCAGGGCAGGCCATCGGGAAGGGAAAATTAAAGTGGGGAAGAGTAATAATAAGCCAGAACCCAGGAGGACAAAGTGGAAGCCATGTCAGTCTCTCATCACCTCCAGCTTCAATGATGTGAGTGCACTGCCAGAGAAGCTGGGCGTTCACCCACCACGCCTGCTGCCACACAGGAAAGCAAGCTCTACCAGTGCACACTCCTACGGCGGAAGAGGCACTCAAACATTCGTTGAGTGACTTCCTTGGGATAATTAGTTGTAATTATGATGTTGTCCTTACTTTACCCAATGAATTGAACTGTCATGTTCTCGTACACACAAGAACCTAATTCTGAATTCCCTTCTTTGTCCCACTGATCAACGTTTCCTTTTCCTTTATGCATCGACTTAAGTGGACTGACAGCATGTTCTCATATTTGGTAAGGTAAATTTTCTCTCACTATTCCTTTTTTCCTAATTATGTTCTTTTTTGCCTATTCTTTGAGATATTAATTGGAATTACAGTCAATGTACATATGATTCTGGGAGACCTGATATTTCTTGCTATATTTTGTCTTCTCATCCAAGGACATGCTTGATATTCTGATGGTTCTGATTTTGCTTTATATCTTTTAATAATATTGAATAACTTTCTCCATACAGGCACCATGTCTTTCCTGATAAATCTGAAATATTATAGCATAGTGGTTTCAAAGATGGTGGCAGTGCCAGACTGCCAGGGTTCAAATCCCAACCTTACTGGCTAGTGCTCTGGAGTAAATCACTTAATCTCTCTGTTCCTATGTTCTCTTCTGTAAAATAATAATAATAATAGTAATCTTTCTTAAGAGCATGTTGCAGGGATTGATTGTTAAACACATATAAAGGGCTTAGAATAGTACATGACATTATGGTGGCTAAAATTGTTATTGTCCTAGGAATTTTATAATTTTGTAACTTTAAATGGAATATTTTCCCATATTCAGTTTGATATGCTTATTGCTAGAGAAGAATAAAAGCAATTTATTTTCATTATATTTATCTTATATCTAGCCAATTCTTTAAATTATATTAAGTTTAGTAGTTTTTTTAATTTCCTAGGAATACAACCAAATCAATAGCAAAAATAGCTTAGTTTTTTCCTTTGAGATGGTCATAGCAATTCATTTTCTTGTCTTACTGCATTTGGTAAAACTTCCAAGATATATTAAATAATTAAGATAATTGCAGGCATCCTTATAATTTATGATATTAATTAAAAAGGTTTTAGTGTTTCGCCAAAAAGAACAATATTTGCTGTTATGTTTTAGTAAATGGTCTTCATTATATTTAAACATTCTTCTTTTTTCTATTTTTCTTAAAGTCTTTATTGGGAATGATATTAAGTTATGCTGACTTTATATATTAAATGTGGGAACTTTTCTTCTTTTTCTATAGTCTTGATTAGTTTAAATGACATAAAACTATTATTTAAGGTTCCATAAAACCCAACCGTGACACCATCTGAACGCAGTCTCTCTTTTTTTTATGCTATGTGGTAGGGGTCACATTTGATTTTTTCCATGTGAGTATCCCCTTGTTGCAGCACAATTTGTTGAATTTTTGTTTGTTTTGGGGAAGTGCATAGCCCAGGAATTGAACCCGGGTCTCTTGCATGGCAGGCAAGAATTCTACCACTGAACTACCCTGGCACCCTTTGAATGCAGTCTTTTTTAAAATGTAAATCTCTGATCATTTTCCTAATTTTTTCTAAGGTAAAATAAACTTTTCAAGTTTTCCTTTTTCTTTTAGGTCAGTTTTAATAACTTATTTTTTTTCTGAAATGTATTCATTTCTTCTAAATTTTCAATTTAGTTGCCAAAGATTGTAAGTTGGGCTTTTTAAAAAATTGTTTTATTCTCTCTTCTACCTGCAGTAATATTTTCTTTCTTATAACCAATCTTGTCTAGTTTTATTCTTTTTTCCCCTTAATTAGGCTTACAAGCAGTTTATCTATTTTATTAACCCTTCTAGAGATCAATTTTGGGGATTTGTTTATCCTTTTTAGTATTTCTGTTTGTTTTCCATTTCATTAGTGTCAACTTTTTGTAATTATTATTTCCTAAGTTGGCTTTTTTCCCTTGTTCTTTTCATAACTTCTCAATATATGTACTCCTTTTACATTGGTGTTGTTTTGAAGCTTGCTATCTTTATGGCTGTTTGATAAAATAATATATAATACAGGGCAATTGAGAGAGTTCCTGATGTTACACTATTTCTTCATTCAGCATTTAATTTTGTGAACACAGTAATTTTGTTCTTTTTTAAAACCAGGCTTATTGCAATGCAGTTTAAGAACAATGGTTTTTTTTCAATTTTAAATGCATAATCCAATGAGTTTTGACAAATGTATTTAGTAATGTCACTACCCCCACAATCAAGATATAGAACATTTCCCATCACCCCAAATTTCCCTCTGATCCTTTGTAGGCAGTCTCCTCCCACTACCCCAGTCTGTGACTTAGAGTTCCCTTATTTGACGTCACTATTACCTCTGTTTTCTGTTGGTTTATTTGCCCCATTTCTCTCTATCACATCTTTATTTCAAAACTTTGTCACTTTGCTTTAAATGTGCTTCTTTTAAGTAATATGTACCTGGGTTTGATTTATAGCAAGCCCTAACAGTCTCAATGGAAGAATTCAGTTCACTCATAATACTCAAAATACGTGATTTTATTAGTTCTCTGTTGGTTGTTGTGCTTTTTTTTTTTTTTTTCTTTTTTGTGCATGGTCTGGGAATCAAACCTGGGTCTCCCGCATGAGAGGCGAGCATTCTACCACTGAACAAGCCGTGTGCTTTCCATCTTGGTTGTTTTTAATATGTTATTATTGTTGTTGACTTTTCTTTATCTTTGCTGGATTGAAAGAACTGTTATTCATTCCATTTTTCCCTCTTGTTAACTGGAGTTTGTTATTCTATTAATAGCTACCTTCCCTGTCCTCCTGCTCTGAAATAGACACGACTCTTCTAGAATATGAAAACAGAATAATAACCATCCCCCCGGAACCCTAGTTATGTCCTACTTCCTCTCCACCCCAAGTAAATGTGCTCTTTAGATTAATTTCACTACCCTTCCTCCCTTCCCTTTCCTCCTCCTTCCCCTTTCCTCCTTAGGCCCCTAAAACACTTACTTTCACCTCCCCCTAATACCCACCACCTGATTCCTGAGTTGTATGGAGGTAATTTAGCTCCAATTAGAATTTCCCTTCCAGGGTGTTCCATCTGTTTCAAGAGTCCTTATTTAGCACTTGTATTACACATTATAAATAGAGAAATAGATACAAATATATAGACCACAGTTCGTTACTCTTCACTGCTTTCTTTCCTTCTCTCTTCATCTGCTCTCTGTTCTGATTCATTTATGGTTTCATTAAAGTCTTTTCTCAAAGATATTCCTCACATGAGGTATTTAGTGACTTTTTGCAAATCCTCAACTCTTTCTTTCCCCGTGGCAGCTGAATCATGGTTGAAGATGGGTCCAAGTTTGCAGACCTTCTCTTTCATTAATCTATATTTAATTTTGCTATCTTTTAACTTCCAGGGTTGCAGATGAGAAGAAAGATTTTTTTTCTGCCTGAAAGCTTGTAAGATTTCCTACTCATCCTTAGAGTTTAGGAATTTTTACCTGTACGTGGCTATGTGTGTTTTCCTTTCAATCCAGCCTGGAGCTCATGTCTTTCTTCAGCTCAGGGGAATTTCATCTAGTATTCAATCAAGACCTTTCCTCTCCTTGGTCCTTTTTCTCCTGGAACTCATAGCATTTGATGTTAAATCTCCAAATCTTCTACCATATCTTTCACCACATGATTTGCAACTCTATATTTTTGTCATGCGTTTTGAGATATTTCTTCTCTTTAATTTCCCAGACCCATATTTTGGGTCTCATCAATAACCATTCTCTCCTATGGGATTTTTTAGTTCTGACTTCAGATTTTATAGTTCAAGACAGTCTTTTGTGCCTGAATACACATATCTCCTCCTTGTTGTCATTTATGTTAATCAGGGCTTCATTTATCTCTGCCTGCAGATTTCTCTATCCTCTGGTTTTCATTCTGCCACTTCCAGGACTGGGAAATTCAATATACCCATTAGTTTTTTGTTTTGTTTTGTTTGGAGGGGGTAAGGGAGACCCTCTGGAAAGAAATAGTTTCTGGTACTTGCTGCCTTCCTGAAGATCCTTGTTCTTGGCTTTGAGGCTGTTCTCCAAAAATTTGTCTGGAGGGAATTCTCTCTGTCAGGGGCCCAGCAGAGTCCACTGAAAGTTTGCCTATAGCTGGAGTTGTCAGAGAGGGCGTGGAAGGGAGAGGCTCACTGGGGCTGCTATCTGCCCACAATCTCCTTGTTCTGAATCGTCTATTATTGAAAATACAATGATAATCACCAAAATACTTTAACCCATTAATAGTAATTGCCTCTAGGAGCTACAGTTGGTCATGGGAACCCGGGAGAGAGGATTTTATTTTATTTTTCCTGTACTAGAATTTCCCAACTTCAATACTATTGACGTTTGGGACCAGATATTTTTGTTTTTTGGGAGCTATCCTATACATTGTGGGATTTTTAATTTTTTTAAGGTGCATGGTCAGGGAATCGAATCCAGGTCTCCCGCACGGAAGGTGAGCATTCTACCACTGAACCACCCGTGCACCACCTTATAGGATTTTAGCAGAATTCCTGGCTTATACCCACTAGCATCCCTCCTCAGTTGTGATAACCAAAAATGTCTCCAGATATTGCCAAGGTTCCCCGAGGGGTCAAAGTCACCCGTGGTTGAGAACCACTATTCCGTACCCTTCTGTTCTATTTGATTTTTCCTTTCTCTCTTTCTGTCTTTTTTTTTTTTAAACACGCACTCACATGTTATTTCTATAATTAAACATTTAACTGAGGTCATGAGACAGAGGAGGAAATATGAGGCTGATATAAGGAAGCAGAAACTTGAACTAGAGAACATACAGTAAAGATAACGGAGCAAGTTGGCAAAGAGATTGGGACACAAACAAAAGAAGCCGAGACCAGGCGGCGCTGAGTCCCGGAAGCGGAGGGGCGGGAGCCGGGAGACCCGCGGACTCCCGGGGCTGACGTGCCCCGCACAGCGCGCCGCCACCGTTCTGGGATCCCTAGCCCATGGTTTCGGTCTCTAAATGCCTCAGGTGTCCTTATAATAAACACCTCTTCACTTAAATTAGGCTACAGGAGTCTCTATTCCTTACAAGCAAAGGCCCTGCAGTCAGGGTGCCCAGTCAAAGCCGCGGACTCGCCGCTGGGTGCTGCCAGCCCTGTATTCACTGCTTAGCACATTAAGAGGGACTCGGATCAAGCAAAACACCGGGACTGATGAACAGACTGCAAATAAGGCCTGTAAAAAAACTGCAGAGGCAACTTTAGAAAGCTTTTCCTGAGGTGAAAAAAAATTGTTTAAATCGTCCATGATAGCTGGTTCCCACATACTCCAGGGCTGTCCTGTTCAGAGAAGCGAAGACTGGAGTCTATGCCTGTCGCTCAGGGAGCAGGACTGGAGAGCCAAGTAACGGGGAGACAGATTTGGGCCCCCAATTCAAAAAGTTTTATCAATAAGAAAGATTAGAAAAGATTGCTTGGTTAGGGAGCGAGTTCCCCAACCCTGGAAGTGTTCAAGAAGAGGCTTGTAGGATAGTTCTTGCAGCGGGCCAGACCTCTCAGCCTCCTTCCAGCTACATCATTCGAGAAATTTATAAGCTAGGCACGAGACCAGGTTCACCTAAACATCGAGCAGAAATACCTCAGGGCCAAATGGCATGGTAAGACATTGGAGTAAGTCAAGGAGCACCACTTTTGAGGTAGGGGAAGATCTCAGAGGGTCAGCATCTTTAGCTGGCCCTAGTCTACCGGTCTCTTCCCAAAGAATTAAAACTCGTGGCTGCAAGACATATAAGCCTTAGAGAGTGGCTTAAGCAAAAGGGAAAAAAAAAAAAAAAGAATATATTAGCTTACATAATCGAAAAGTCCAGGAGGCAATTCTAGCTCTGAGCATAGCTGGATCCAAGTTTTGACTGAAATCATTAAGGCTTGGTCTCTCTCCATGTCTCAGCTCTGTTTCCCTCCTTGTAGCCAAAACCAGCTTGGAAGTTTAGATCCGTCTTGAGACAGCGCAGAGCAGGGCCAAAAATGGAGGGGTCTTGGCTGAATGATTTCCGAGGCCCCTCCCAACCTATAAGTAAGTCCTTAACCTTCTGTTCCCGGATAGTTGGCTCTCCCGAAGGATCTCGGGCTTATTCCTTTCCTCCAAGCTGGGATCTCAGGAAGAGAGGAAAACCTGGGGCCCCAGAGGCTTCTCCAGCCCCTGGAAATTTGCCTGGGACAAGGCATTCCTATGGTTGGAATCACACACCAGTGAGAGAAGGGAGGCTGTCAGGGGAAGCACCCGGAGCTATGGAGGGAAGAGATGCACCAGCTACTTGGTGGAAGGTGTTTGAACGGGTTTTAGGAGAAGGATCCGACTGGCCCAACTGAATTATGTTCCTAGATGCAGGAATCAATTAGGAAGTCGCTATATTCCTGGCGTTCAGTGGTGAGGGCCTGGGCCAGACAGGATACAAGCCTCGGTGTAGGGTCACAGTATCGGATAAGTCTCACGGGTTGTAGGGAAGGGAGGAGACGAGAGGATCCAGGCTTCGGAGAATGGTTGGAAAACCCAGATAAAATCATACACTGATAGAGACACCTGTGAAAACTAAAAACGTTTTATAGAAACAATTTACAAGCGACTCTTTTGGAGCAGAAGCGTCACTGCTATAGGTCGGCGAGAGTCCGCTAATTTCCGCAAAGTGGGAGCAGCTGCTCGGGCACTCGCAGAGCCCGGGAGACTCCTGCACCCAGCGCGACTCCGGGGCGGCCCGGGAACTCCGGGACTACATTTCCCAGGGTGCCGCGGTCGCGGCAGCAGCACGCCTGCGCAGAGGCGGGGGACGATTCTGCGTCTCTCCAGGTGGGGGCGCGCGGAGCTCGGATGTGAGCTGCCTGATAGAGGGGCGGGGTGGGAAGGACCGCAGCGCCTGCAGCCTGGGTGCGGTTCGTCCGAGAAGTCTGCTCGGAGTCCCTCCTGTCTCCGTTGGTCGGCAGGGTCCTAGTACCCGCCTCTGCAAGGGTCAGGCTCTCGCGTCTCCCAGGCCGCGAGAACACACCGAGCTGCGTTCCGAGGTGCGGCCGCCTGCACGACCCCACATCCCGCTGCTGCCGTGGTTGCCCGCATCCGGGGCCTGCCCCCAAGGTCCGCCCGCCCCCGCCCCCCACAACCCCAGCTTCCTGCCCTAACCGCGGCTGGGTGCTCTGCTGGCCGTGAGCGGGGGGTGACGGTGTGGGGGGGGTTCTCTTTCTCACCAGGGCTACCAGACCCCTCTCTGTGGTTTTCATCTGGGACTCCAAGTGAGAGAGAAACCTGGAAGTACAGACCTCCCCTTCCTCTTTTCGCAAGCTCGGATAGAATAATTTTTCCTTTCCCCTATGGAAAGCTGGAGCTAAGGAGGGGGTTCCCCAGCTAGGAGCTATTGCCCAGATTGTTACAGGCAAGGAGGGAGGGATCGGTGAGAGTGAGGTCAGCATTGAGTGCACACGTGGATGGATGGACTAAGGTGTCTGTATGCTGCGTGTGAGTGAGGCCCGGCGAGAAAGAGGCCTGTGAGTCTCTCAGATTACATTGCCAGGGTAATGGAGGTGTTGAGCAGAACCATTTTGCAGCCGTGCTGTAGTATGTAGGGCTTTTTTCCTTATTCTTTTTTTAACCTCCTAAACATCTGTCTCTTCCATCCAGGTCTTCCTCTCCATTCCCACTGACGTATTGCCACTGTTTTCTCTCACCTAGATTATTTCAACATCTACCTAAAGAGACTCCTTGAGTCCAGCCCAGCTTGCCTTTAGACCAACACAGCAGCCAGTAGAGTGTCAATGCTTACCGTGTTCATCCCTTCTTAAAACCTTCCAGTGACTCCTCTTTACCTTGCCTACAGGATAAAGTCTAAATTCCTTTGCTTACAGACCGAGTGTTAGTCTGGCTTCTGCCCATTTCCCGGGTCTCACCATACCCTCCAGCTATCCCAAATGAACATCTGTCTCACAGAACTGAACATCTGTCAGTTCTGCCTTTTGGTTCACTAATTCCCTCTACCTGGAACATTTTCTGTCCTTGAATTTTCTTGGCAAACTCCTACTAGCTTGTCCTGTCCCTTTTTACAAATCACTTCTCCTATAAGCTCCTATAGGGGCTCCTATACTCTCATTTTGATAATAGCACTATTGAGCACTCACTGTCTTCTAAGGGTTTTACATGTGCGATAAGTCATGTAAACTTCACAACAACCTTTTTTGAAATAGACACCATTACTATCCTCCCCCATTTTACAGATTCAGAAACAGAGGCCCAGTTGCTCAAAACAGCACAACTGATAAGTAGTGGACCATGAGATTTGAACTCAGGCTTGAACCCCAGCCCACAGTGCTCATCTCTGTACCAGCCTGCCTATTGGAGCGTGCTATGTAGTGCGGGGAGCGGCAGTAAGAAAGAAGCAGTGATGGTAGGCAGGTAGGAAAGGCAGGCAGGGCAGATTAGATTGAGACTTAAAACGAAGGTAGTGCCAATGGAGGCCTATGGATGACAGAGGAATGAGCAGGGGAGTTAATGCCAAAACAGGAGAGCCAAAATGGGGAGCCAGAAGAGGATTGATGGGGGAACGGATGGAGGGGCTAAGCTGCCCAATTGGGGCAGGGTGTGGCCACAGCACAGTTATAGAGGTCGGTGGGGAGAGTACCTGGAGAACTTGCAGACCCCAGGTGAGTGCAAATCCTGATGTTCTAGCGTTATCCAGAACAGCTGAGGAGCCGGGCTCCACCTTTCCACCCAACACCCACCAGCGCAGTGCTGTCGCAGCCACCCCACTTGGCCCTCTCTTCCCAGCCAGACGCTCCCAGGAGTGCTCTGTGCAGACAGCAAAGCTTACACACCCCTCCCCATGTGCCCTGTTACGGGTCTGCAGCCCTGTAGGTAAAATATGAACCTTTTTGAGAAGTTTTATTTGAAAAGTTGGGAACATGACAGAGAGGTAGCAGGATGGAGACTGGTATTCTCCTGCCAGGACTCCCAGGTCAGAGCCAGCCTTGGGTCTCTCAGATTCCTGGACTCTAGGACTCCTCCAGAATGAGGGTGCCTAAGGGTTGTACCCACCCACGTCCTCTCAGGCTCTTACCCCTCCCCCACTGCCCACATCCTGTGCCTGAGGAGACACTGAGGTGGGGGGAAGGGGTAGAGTGTGAAGGGAGGGGAGCGAGGAGGATCCAGAAGGAGGGGGAAGTGAGAACCTGGGGTTGAGGGCTGAGAGGAACAGATAGAAAAAAAGAGGCGGGCAGTGGGGGGCCGCTTTTGCCTCTTTCATCTTCAAGGAACTGGAGGCCTAATGTTCCCCTGAGGTGTCTCCCTCACAGCTCAGATAGGAAGCTCAGGGAACGTCACCTCCTGTGACAGGGCAATGGCTGCTTTTCATTGAGGGTGGCTGGGAAATAGCCATGTCCTGGACAAGGTGGTAGGAACCCCTGCAACCCCTACCAGGCAGCAGCAGGGGAAGCTGGGGCCATGCACGCCCCGCCGTGCCAGGCCTTCCTTCTCAGGTGGGTGCAGGCTGGCTGTTGGCGTAGGCCTCGTCCGGGAAGGAAGTCCGGCCTCGGCGGGTCTGGGCACACACTGAGGCGTAGAGCTCTCGCTCGGGGCCCGAGGCCTGGGGCTTTGGCTCAGAGTCCAGCACCACCTCCGAGTACTTGATGGGGGTCCCAGGGCTGGGGGTCCGGCCCTGAGGGGGCCGAAGCTGCAGGCTGGTATAGCGCATCACCTCCTCTGCAGCCTGGGGATGCAAGGCTGTTAGAAGCTCACTGGACCCTCAGGAAAGACCCACCTCCTTTCCTCTCCCCTTCTTCAACCACAGCTGAACCCACCCTAGCAGGGCCTCCAGAGGTTGAATCTTGAGGGTCTGGCCCTGGTTCTTGAGACAGCCGTCCTGGGACAGGAAACAGGAATCTCGTCACCTATGTGATCCCGGTCCAGCACTCCTCCCCACCCCTGCACTCCAACCCCAGGATCTGACCTCTGTGTTCATCCCCTCTGCCAGCTCCCTACCTGTCTGCAGGTAATGCAGGTTCCCATATAGGGGGACCTCTTCCACAGACCCTTCAGAGCTGCAACACAGAGTTTGGGGGATGAGTGGGCTTCTTGGTAAGGGGAAACTCTCTATCAACCCATCCCTCTGCCATTCCCCACTCACCGTCCCTGCTTCTGATAACTCTTGCTCCGACAACCTGTCCACTGGGACAAGTGTGCAACCAGTGAAATGAAAAGCAGGAGCGTCACGGCCCCTAAAATAGCCCACAATCCCCAAGCCTGGGCCATGGAGGGGATTCCTGTGAACACAAGGGGATAGGGGACGTTACTGTCCAGCCCGAGCCCCCAGATATGGGGCTACATGACCCCTCCCTCCAGTAGCCCCTGCCCCGCCCAGCTCACCCGGCAGGAGGAGATCCGTGCAGTTGTCAACTCTGCTCATGGTTGCGCAGTGAGAACTGAGTCCGCAAACCTCCTGACCTGAGCAGAGAGGTCAGCTTCGTTCATGGCCTGATAGATGCTGCAGCCCCCCCTTACTCCCACTCCTCTCTGACCTGGACTCCACAGCTCAGCATCCCCAAAACTAGTTGTGACAGAATTGCTGGTTTCCGGGGAGGAAGAAAGAGGGGAGGGATTGAGTGAAAAAACAAAGACACCGCCCTGCACCTGTGCCTTTCCTGCAGCTCCCAGGCTTACCCCACTGTGGCCTAAAAGAAGACAGAGGAAGGCCTGAGTTTATTGTGCCATTGTGCAGGTGAGCCCCTGAAGATTTGGGGGGTTGGGGTGGGGGGGCATGGGAGCAGGGCAGAGAGAAAGAGAAGTAAATTGCCCAGTGGGGCAGAACTGGCTTGAGGCATGACCAACTCGGACAGGAAGCCAGAGATTCCTACCAAAAGTGCCTGCCTTCTCTTCCTGGCCCAAGAATTTTTCTGACTATTGATAAGACTGTTACTTAATGTGAAAGAAACTGTTTAAGTGAAATGTAATAAAAAGTATTTTTGTATCAACTATGAGCAAGGACCAACAGAGCTGGCCATACTAGTGGGTATGAATATGCATACCCACTAGTATGCATAATATGCAAATAATATGCAAAGATTATTTTGGACAAAGTCTTTGAAAAGTTTGCAGAAATTTAGAATCAAAAACAAATCATTGGACGGGCCACGGTGGCTCAGCAGGCAGAGTTCTTGCCTGCCATGCCAGAGACCGGGTTCGATTCCTGGTGCCTGCCCATACAAAAAAAAAACAACAAATTGTCTTGTTATTTATCACAAGATCAATATGTTAGTATAAGATTTTTGCACCTTTACTAAAAAAAAAAATGCAATAATGAAATTAAGAAGTATTTCCTTTCTTGTTCTGTGAGGCTTATTGAATTTTTCATTTTAGCTATTTTTTAAATACAGGTCTGATTATATATATGAAGTTCACCAAAATGAAATATTCCTCATCTGAGTTTCTTTTCAGTCTTTATTATTCATTTCATTCCATTATTATACTGAAAGTAATTTTGTTTTATAGAGGAGAAGAATTTGAAAAAAATCATGTACTCGGGTGTCAAATATGTTAAGTATGCCACTGTTTCCTTGCCAACATTTAAAAATGGAGAGATTTAAAATTTTTTAAACCCGTATTTGTTGATTATTTTGAAAAAATCAGATGTGGCAATAGTGGGCCTGAATTCCCTACAGAGAATTGGCCGTACTTGGGGGCCATTTATCATATTACACCTGGCCTGCAAGATTTCCTTACATGGATTATTCCTGTTGCCTTAGAGACAAGATGTGAGCAGTCCCCTAGCCTATGACAATCCCCCGAGCGAGAATGTCTCCCTTTGTTCTGCTCTTCCCTTTCCCTTTCTGAAAAGACAAGAAGAAACACTGTATTTCATTCATTTATTTAGCACACGTATACTGATTGCCTGCTTATGTGCCAGGCTCTGGAGATATGATGTGAATGGCACATGGTTTCTTTCCTCAGAGAATTCTTGGTTTGGTTGGGAAGAAGACTCTATAAGCCCCAGACAATTAATAGACAAAGTTGGCATTCACAGTAGCCAAAAGATGGAAGCAACCAAAGTATCCATCAATAGATGAATGGATAAGCAAAATGTGGTATCTACATATAATGGAATATTAATCACCCATAAAAAAGAATGAAGTTCTGAAAGCACGTGTGCTGGTTTGAATCTGTTGTGGACCCCAGAAAAGCCATGTCCTTTAATCCTCATTCAGTATTTCTGGGTGGGAGCTTTCTTATTGTTTCCATGGAGACGTGACCCACCCAGTTGTGGGTGATAACTTTTGAGTAGATGGTTTCCACGGAGATATGTCTCTACCCATTCAAGGTGGGGCTGCTTACTGGAGTCCTTTAAGAGGGAACCATTTTGGAAAAAGCTTTTGAGCTCCTGCAGCCAGAGACCTTTTGGAGATAAAGCAAACACCTCCGGGGTGGGGTGGGGTGGGGGGAGGCTTCATGAAATAAGAAGCCTGGGGAGAAAGCTAGCAGACACCATCTTTACCATGTGCCTTTCCTGTTGAGAGATAAACCCTGAATGGCTTTCTTGAACTAAGGTATCTTTCCCTGGATGCCTCAGACTGGACATTTTTATATAGCCTTGCTTTATTTTGGACACATTCATGGCCTTAGAACTATAAACTTGCAACTTAATAAATTCCCCTTTTTAAAAGTCATTCTGTTTCTGGTATATCACATTCCAGCAGCTAGCAAACTAAAACAACATGTTTGGTGAAATGAGCCAGACATAAAAGGACAAATAGTATATGACTCCACTCATAAGAAATATAAGTGGAATAGGTAATAAGCAAATTAGATTAGATTACCAGGACTGGAGGAGGTAGGGGGTGGGGATTTATTGTTTGAGTACAGAGTTTTGTATGGGTTATGAAAGATTTTAGAAATAACTAGTGATGAAAGTTATACAACACTGTGGGTATAATTAATTCCCTTGGATTGTACACTTGAAAATGGTTGGCAAATTTTATGTTAAATATATTTACCATAATAATTTTTTTAAAGCCATAAAGTGGATAAGCTGGAAAATTTTAGGTTGTATATATGTTACCAGTATTAAAAAAAAAAAAAGCTAAAAGCCATTGAAGGTACAACACAAAGAGTAAACCCTAATATAAACTATGGACTATGGTTAATAATTATATTATTACTTCATCAATTGTAATGAAGGTACCACACTAATGCAAAATGTTAATAACAGGGAAAACTTTGGGTGGGAGGGACATATATAGAAACTCTGTATTAAAAATAAAAAGCCGTAAGGAGAAAAAGGGCTTGCTAATTTTGAAACACGTGAGGAAGCCCCATAAGGCTATAGGAGATTGAATGTAAGAGTTATATAAAATGCGTTTGGTAAGGTAGGTAGGTAAGTGGTAAGTAGGTAGGCCTCAGATCACATAGATCTTAATAATAATAATAATAATAACAACAATAATAATGTAAAACAGAAGGCAGAATAACCTAAGTCTGCCCGGAGAAGTTATGCAAGGTCAAGAGGGGGAAGCGGTCAGGGATTGGGATGCTGCCAGACATGATACCGAAACAGAAAAGGTTAGAATTTCTGCCCTGCCTCAACTGATTTATAACTTGCATTCTCATTCTTTAAAAGGGCTTAATTATATTTACCTTTTGGCTTGTTTTGAGCTTTCATTTCATTCAACAAAGATTCTTTGACTACTAGTGTCAGGCACTGTGCTTTGGAAGTAAAGGGGTAAGGGAAGAGATGTGGCCCCTGCCCTTATGGAATTTACAGTCTAGCGGTGTTGAAAGTAAAACAATTGCACTAATGAATAAATTGGACGTTGAGATGAGGGTTCTGAATGAAGGAAACACACTTCAGCTGTGATAGGAAGGTTGGATAGATGTTAACAGTGCAGAAAGGAAATGGCGGTGGCATGTCACCTTCAGGGAGAGAGTTAAAATAATGCTTAGCTCATTTAAAATCACTTTTAGCCAGGCACACTTCTAAGCACCCTACTTGGATTATCCCATTTAATCTCATAACAGGTACATATATACTACCATTATCCCCATTTCTCAAAGTTACTGAGGCACAGTGACCTGCCCAAAGTCAACTAGCTCTTGGTTAAGGGAGCCAGGATTCTAGCCCAGGCAAGCAGAGTCTACACGCTACAAGATAAATGGTAGGTATTACAGGCCAGATGAGGAGGGTGGGATTTCAGAAAGAGGGAACTACAGAAAATGATGCAGAGGGGTATTGGGCCATTAAGGGGGTACTCAACATAGTTCCATTTACCATGTTTGAAGGGTAAGGCTGAGTACAGAGACTTCACAGGGAATGCCATGGAGTTTCTAATTTTTCCCCAGAAAGGAATGAGAAACAAGCTCTGAACTGAAAAGACATTCCCTTCACGCTCTGATTTTTTACTTTCCCTTTAAAGCACTTTTCGAGGAGCCAGGCCAGACCGCGGGAGCTACTTTCCACAAAAAGGGAGCCGCGCTGAGAATGAGCCCCGTGTGGTTGGTGCGCAGTGAGGCGCACTGCCTGCGTAACTAGGTTCGCTGACGGATGACATCACCGCGCGCACGCCGCTCAGCTCCCCCGCCGAGAGCGACGGGATCGCTTCTTAGCGGGTTTAACGTGAAATGCGGCAAAGTCGACGTGCAAACGCACGTGGCACTCTCTGCCCAAGGTCCGGGGACTTTCCCCTAGGCGGGAAGTACAGGAACAAGTCCTCGTATGTAGCCTAGGAAACAGGCCTTCAGCACGAACTCCGAGGAGAGCATACGTCTCTAACATTTTATAGCCTAATAGGAAACTTATTTTCTGATTAGGGTGAGGAAGTTGGCTCTGTGGTAAATAAAATAACCCATTTTTTGGTGTAATTGCCTAAGACTTTAGCTTCCAGGGGGCATTGTAAGTAATAGAATACTTAAATAGATAACAAATGAACTCATTTAGGAAAGCTGGACCCACACTCTTATGCAAATAAGATCTGGTCCTGTCTACACGGCACGTGGGCGTGGCCTTCAGTGAGGGCCGCGGCGAGACCCGCGCTAGTACGCGTATACGCGTGCGCATTGGGGTCTCGTGCCAAGGTTGGAATGCCTGGGGATTCCGGAGCTCTCTTTCTGTAGGACTGCAATGGCGGGTGCGGTCCACCTCTCACCCTCGCTCTCGGGTGTGCTGGGGCTGCTACTTGTGTCTACGTTGCCTGGGGTCCTCGGAGACCGCCCCAGCCCCGACCACCAAGCACACCCAGGTACCAGCGAGGGGTGCGGGAGGAAGGCTGGGACAGCCAGCGGGGTCCCAGGCCTCAGTTCCGGTGACCCCCTTCTGTCCTCCCTCCGCAGGGAGCCGTGCTCAGGTCGGCTTTGGGGCCACGGAACCCCGGCGGCGGCCGCCACCCAAAGACCAACGTGAACGGGCCCGGGCGCTGCCCTTGGGGGCGCTGTACACCGCAGCCGTCGTGGCTTTCGTGCTGTACAAGTGCTTACAGGTGCGGGACGGCCTGGGGTGGGGGTACCCTGGGCCTGGATCTCCCTTAGGGGCACTGTAGTACTAGAAGCAAGACACGTCTTCCCTTCAGTATGTAAAATGACAACATTTGAAAATGTAGGCTTTTCAACATTGTGGGTTTATCTTGAGAATCAAGCGAGATGATGAGTGTGAGGGGTGCGAGATAAGTTGTAAATAATGACAATCACAGTTAATCCTTCCAACAATCTGTCGGAGAGAGAGTAAATCCCTTGTGCAAGGTCACCCGGCTTAGCAACCGGCAGAGCTGGGATTTGAACCCAGTTAGTGTCCATGCTACAAAAGTACAGTTCCTGGTGAGGAGACAACCTTGACACAAGTGGTTGACAGCATTTCTCAAGTTCAAGTCACCAAGCAGCCTCATATTCTTGGGAAGGAGGCCCTGAAATGTGAACTGAGAGTATTTTGTTGGATTGAAGCTGTTTAAATGGAAAATAGTAAGTAGTGTCTTCCAGGCCCTTATGATTTAGATTAAGAAATAAAATGCTGAACAAATTTGGATATGATGTGAAACCAGAAGGGATAGCTAATTGGGGTGGTGAGCCTTAATAGACTTGACATGCTAGGATGAGACTAAATTTAACAATGAAATTTAACAGGGATGGATAAATTCTTTTCTTAGACCTAAGTACAGTTCGGAAAAAACATGACTTAGCAGCACCCATGAAAGAGAACTGAGCATACCAATTGGCTATAAACTCAGTTGTGTGATGTGATGACACACTTCCCAAATCACGGTTAGAAACAAGGCACTGTGTGCATCATCTGCTGATCAGAACACTCCTGGAGAAATTTATTCACTCCAGAGCACTGCTTTAAGAGCGCTACGTGCTGTTGAGAGTAAAGCACCTAGACAAAACCATGTTAAATGGCTGTGTTAAAATTCAGCAGTGGCTGAAAAGACTGGGGATATTAAATCCAGAGAAGATGTGGAGAAGGGGAAGTATGACTGCTATCACCAAATTCCTATCGTCATATAGAAGAGACATTATTTTGGAAAGCTCTAATCAGCACCATGGAAGAATATACATAGAAGGCAAATTTTGACTTTAAGAACCTACAGCCAGAACTACATCAAAATGGAGAGTTTCTCACCCGGACATATTTTGGCAGACTGAATAACCTTGTATGGGGGATACTGACATCCTGGGTAAGGAGCTGGAATAGATGTGATTGATTGAGGTAAAAACTCAGTAGCTTTCTCTACCTCAAATTATCCTGCTTCCATTACTGGTTCTGGAGGCCGAGCTGATGGAGTGAGACCTTGTTGCTACAGAAGTGCCCTTTCCTTCTTCCACAGCAGGGGAAAGATGAGGCTGCAGCTTTCCAAAAGGAGGCAGGCAAGAAGGAACCATTGCAGTCAGGTGGGGTTTTAGTCTATGCTTGGGAGGTGGGGGGGAATCAGAGGAAAGCAGAAAATAAGTAACCACTGCCCTCTCTTCCTCCCTTACCCCAGAGCAACAGCTGGCCCAGCTGACACAACAGCTGGCACAGACAGAGCAGCACTTGAACAGCCTGATGGCCCAGCTAGACCCCCTTTCTGAGCGGTGAGGAAGAGGAATGACCTTGTGGCCAGGGGAATTTGTGGCAGGTGGGAAGGCTTGGGATGTGGGTTCGGCAGCCCCTGAGTGGACATTTCTGCAGTGTGACTTCTCTGGCTGGAGCCCAGAAGGAACTTTTGAACTTGAAGCTACAGACCATCCACCAGCTGCTACAGGACAGCAAGCCAGACCAGCATGTGGAGCTTCCAGAACCAGGTAAAGGGTTGGAGGTGAGGGTTTGGTGGAGGTGAAGGCAGGGTCTCTCAAACTGGAACAAGCCTGATCTTCCCCCTCACAGAGGCCAGCATACCATTTCCTGAGGACTTATGTATAGAGGAGGAGGAGGAGGAGGCAGCTGGTGTCAGTCTGGCCTGGGAGGAGCTCATGAATTGGGGCACAAAGACACGGAATCTGGCAACTGCCTGGGAAGTAGAGCAGGGGCTAAGGAGAAGATGCAGCAAAACTGTGGCAAAGTGCCCCAGTCACAGTCTCAACCAGGAAGGAGGGGTAGCAGCCAAAGGGTCAGTAAAACAAAGTCCGTTCTTGTGACTGAATGCTCCCGAGTGCTTTTTTCATCCTACCCGGTTGAACAAACACCCATACTAGGTGCCTAAGAACAACTGGGCCTTCTTGAAAAGCTTCCCTTATTAGGACATAAAGAGACTGCCCTCCAGGGAGAGCAGGTTACACAGAGGAGCTCCAGTTCTTTTCCTTGTATTCCTAAAGCCTCCATCAGTCCAACCTTCATGGCACAAAAATCCTTTTTCTCATACAGTGTAGCTGAAACAGAAAGTCCGTTCCAAAAAAAACTTTACTAAAATCCAGTGGGAAAAACAATTCCAGAAACTATATACAGCATAAAAATAGCCACATATAAAAAGCAGTAACCTTGATACACGACTAGACACAGACGCAGCACTGAGCTAATCAGTTTCAAATCCCCTCATCTCTCTTGGAGGGGCTGGTTCAACCAAGGTTCAATTGAGTAGAATTTTGGTATCCTGATTAAGTACTAGTTAAATGATTAACTGGCCTTGATGCCAACCAAGCACAAAATGACCCCTTTCAAATCATAAAGAGTTCCGTGATTTGTTTAGTATTGAAGAAGATTCCTTTGTATTCATGGCTCTGACGTGTCCCTGAGGTATCCTGTTCTGGAATTTGTAGAATTCCTCTAGTTCTTCTGGCTGCTGTGGAGGGAAGACAGTCAGTTCAGGCACTAGCATAAGCATGCTATGCAGATAAAATCACCCACGGGGCTGGGAGATCCCAGATGCATACAGGGCCTCAAACAGGATCAGCATTGCTCATTTTCACCACGGTAGTTAGAGCCTTGCCGGCTTCATCACAGCACTCTTCCTGGGGAAAGACACGAGTTACCTGATGGCCAAAGTCAGGCTGTGGTACCAGCACGACAGCTCCTCTTGGTCTGTAGACATAAGCAGTAGCTTCTCATCAGGGAAAGACAGCTAGGGAGAGACCACCTCTTAGTGCCTGGGTCAGAAAGGTCCAGGCTAAAGCTAAGCCCTTGCCATTTTCAAGTTAATTCGGGAAGGGGATGAGAACTATGTATGAATCTCCAGCCCCGGCTATCCTCTTCCAGAATAGATGACTCAGTTCCCATGAAAGGGGGCCCAGGAGATAAACAGGTCCAAAGGGGTTTGAGGTTTATTCTAGGCCTCTGCAAACCTTACCTCAGGGCGCCCTCCTATTACTTACGCTGAGCAGTCCACCACAAGGACCTCCTGAGTGCCCGAAGATCCTGCAGAGTTGACACTGGGCCATGGGGTAGAGGGCCCTGCAGGCAAAGGTGCCACTCTGCAGCAGGTGCAGTGGGGGGCGAGGCTTGGCCATCAAGAGCACATCAGAGAAGAGGAAGAACATGCGGGGCCGCGGCTCCCCACGAGGAGGTACCACCAGCAGCCAGCCCTGGCGGAGGAACCAGCGCCCTGGGGGATGGGGGAGCAGTTAATCTAGTGCAGATCCAGGACCATGACCAATGGGAATAGGAGAGGAAAGCTGAGGAAACGGGGTGTGCTGGCTCTAAAGAGGGAAAGGGTGAGTACAAAAGGGGCAGCTGAAGATTGAGGGGAAAGTAGGCAGACCACCTGAGGTAAGCCCCTTTGCTTGGCGTCCACTGAGCAGAGCCTGGACACGCCGGAGGTGCTCGTCATTCTTCTGTTGCTGACCAATAGTGTGGACTCGCTGGGCAGTCTCACTTATTAGTTGGGCAGCCCCTGGAATAACAACTGGTGGTAGTGAAAGACAGCCTATTCCAGAGTGGGTCAGGGTCTGACTTCGTGAAGAGTATGCAGGCCAGCAACGACACTGAATACATGTCAGTGGAAGACAGGGACAGACCAGCAGCCATTATTGGAGGTCAGAACTAGATAGCAGGTACAGCAGAGGCAGCCTTGTGCCTGAGCTGCAGAGAAGCAGGAACGTACGTGTGAGCTGTTGGTGGTCAGGGCTGTTGGGGCCTGTGTTTTCGACCAGAGCAATGACGAGATTCTCATACCTGAAATTGGATTGTTTGAAGTCTATGAGGGAAAGCAGGCCTGAGCAAAATCCCCTTGCCTGGCACACAGATCCCCAGACTCACACTTCAAAGAGATCTATTTCTGGCTGTTGTATCCCCCTTTCATTATCTGGGTCTCAGAACTCTCAGCTTACAGAACATGGCCCTCCTCCATTCCACACTGAAGAATCAAGGACAGGTGACTACAGTTCAGGGGGCCAGATCCCAAGGTGAAAGTTTATTAGCCCAAGAAGGATGCAACACACAACCTGATTATATAAGCCCTTTCTTACCTCATCTTCAGAGACAAAAATTCTAAGACAGCCTGGCCCCCCTTATCTCAACAAATTCTCCCAGGTTACCTGTCTCAGACCCTATGCCAGGCCTCCCCTCTCCATAGGTTCAGTGTAGCTGGAATGCTGTGACTAAGAGCTTGAGGGACTCCGAGGGTTCACATTTACTCTTGCAAAAGGTTCTTAGGAGCAGTTTGGCCCAGGGGAGAGGTAGGAATTGGGACAGACCCCATGGCTTCCCATGAACCTGAGGGCAGCAGTCATACAGACTCAGAGAAGAGAGGTTGGCTCAGGTCACTCTAGAGAGTGAAAAGAGTTCACTCACTGCTGGAGCCGCTGCAGAGGCAGAGGGAGCAGGTCCTGGAGCTGAAGGCCCCCAAACTCAGGCCGTCCTTCCTGAAGCTGCAGGAACCTCCGGAACTGTTTGTTTTTCTTTAGCTCCCTCTGCAATAAGGAGGAAAGAGTTGGCAGCAGAGAGGGAAGCCACTCCTTGTATTGCATTCATCTGTGTACACGTTCCCAGCCTTCAGTAATTGTGTCCTGAGAGAAACCCTATCGCCTTACAGGGAACTTAGCACAGAGTGGGGAACCAGGGGGCTCTATAAATGCAGGAACTGTATGGAGTTACAGGTGAAAAGGAAATGTTGGGACAAGAGAGGTTGGGTACCTGCAGGGTGGTCCGGGACCTCTCTGCGTTGATAGCAAATTGGGTGTAGAGCTCCAGGTGGGAGCAGAAGCTCTCGAGCCCCTGTCCCCAGTGTCCTTCTTCCAAGTAGAGAAGCAGCTCCCTGAGTGGACAAAGATAAGAAACAGTTCAAGAACTGCTTAAGCACCACCTCCTTTAATTCTCATAATCCTGCCTGTGAATTAGTGCTACTACCCAGTTCTACAGTTGGAAAATCGGGGGCAGGTTAAGGCATTCAGCCAAGGTCACAAGTGAAGTAACTGGCGGAATCCGAGCTCAGCGCACTGCCAGAAGCCAGGGCTGTCCCTCCTTCCCTCTCCCCGAGCCCGTTCCACTCACTGACTGGCGCCGTAGATGCGCTCCCAGGGCCCAAACAGGGCCTGGCGGTCTGGTGGTCGGAGGGTCCCCTTGGCTTTCAGGATCGTCAGGAAGTACTGAGGGAGAATACTGACGTTAGCCTGGGGGAAGAGGAGGCTAATGCCGAGGCACAGCTACAGTTGTACAAGTGGACGGTCCTTAGCCCATTCTCGGGGTCACCGACCTTGCAGAGACCCTCTCACCCTGGAATCCCCGCCCTACATGGGGAGGGTGTGCGAGTCCCGCACCGTGGCCACCAGTCCCAGCTGTTCCTGGTATCGCCGCTCGGTCTCCAGCAGCTCCCGGGCTGTGCAGACGCGTTTCCGCTCCCACCGTGCACGCTGCTCTTGCACCGGGCACCGCGCGCCGGGGACCGGGGTCCCCATGGCCAGGATAAGGGGTCACCACTTCCGGCCGCCGGGCGCCGGAGATTCAAATCCCGACCGCTAAGGGGGCGGGGCCGCGGGGGGACCCAGGGCGCCCCCTGGCGCCGGGAGGCTGGACGCGAAGGAGGGTGTGTTCGCAGCGAACCGCCCGAGCCCGCTGGGTGTTCTGGGCCACAGCTCTGTGCCGTCCACAGGCTGGTGCTGCAGGTGCGGCCAGATGGGTGGGCCCTGCAGTGAGGGGCACCAAGTTTGGGTCCGGAGTCAGGAGACTTGAGAGTTCAGGCACTGGCAGGGCCTCAGCGTCCCATCTGTAGAATTGGGAAGGGGGCGATACGGACATACTCTCTTCTGAGCAGGTATCAGACACTGGGGTGGGAAGTGGGGGGCTGTCAGTCGTTCCCAGGGTTTTCACTGCCAGGAGCCCTCGTGGGACACAGGGTTTGAAATATTTTGGGCCCCAAACAAACGTTTGTAGGTTTTAAATTACTAACTCATTTTCTTGGTTCATCCAAACCCGGCAGCTAATTAGCTTCTTGTCAGCAGGCGTCTGTAACACACAGGTGTGATTCTGTGCTGCCCGGTTGAAGATATAATGTACCCAATTTTCCTTACTTAGGCTTTTTGAAGAGCTGGCAGTAGCCCTGGAAATAAATCAACGGTGCCATTTTGTCAGTAGGTATCAGAAATCTGAGGCATCTGTGCATCTGTGGTTAACAGCTAATCTAGGTGATTTGCGTTCAAAGATACAGGTAAGTAGGGTGGGCCACGGTGGCTCAGCGGCAAGAACGCTGCCATGCCAGAGGACCCGGGTTCGATTTCCGGTGCCTGCCCATGTTAAAAAAAAAAAAAAAGAATAAAAAGATGCAGGTAGGTTGAGGGTGATCAGGCAAGTAGTATTCAAAAGAGAGCTGGGGTGGCTGTACTAATATTGGGTAAAATAGACTTTAAGTCAAAAAAACAGCTATGAGGGATATTCTAGTTTGCTAGCTGCCAGAATGCAACACACTAGAAATGGACTGGCTTTTAATAAAAGGCATTTATTTTGTTAGTTCTTCAGAGGAAAGGCAGCTAACTTTCCACTGAGGTTCTTTCTTATGTGGGAAGGCACAGGATGGTCTCTGCTGGCCTTCTCTCCAGGCCCCTGGATTCCAACAACTTTCCCCGGGGTGATTCCTTTCTGCATCTCCAAAGGCCTGGGCTGAGCTGCGAGTGCTGAGATGAAGTATGCTGAGCTGCTTGGGCTGTGCTACATTGAGCTCTCTCATTTAAGCACCAGCCAATTAAGTCAAACATCATTCATTGCAGCAGGCACGCCTCCTAGCCGACTGCAGATGTAATCAGCGACAGATGAGGTTCACTTACCATTGACTCATGTCCACAGCAACAAAACTAGGTGCCTTCACCTGGCCAAGTTGACAACTGAATCGAACTACCACAAGGGACGAACACAGTCAATATATACTGATAAAAGGGAAAGGTCAACAGAAAGATGTGAGAATTATAAATATATATAAAAAAAAACAATAAATAAATATATATATGTACCTAACAGCAGCACCCAAAATTTTATGAAGTAAATATTGAGATTTGAAGGGAGAAATTGATAGTTATACATTAATAGTAGGAGACTTTAACATACCACTTTCAATAATGAATAGACTACCTAGTCAGAAGATCAATAAGGAAGTACAGGACTTGAATGATACACCAAATCAACTAGACTTAAGAGACATATACAGAACACTGCACCCAAGACAAACAGAACACACATTCTTCTCAAGTGCACATGGATCATCCTCCAGGATAGACATATCTTAAGTCACAAGAGAGTTTCAGTAAATTTTAAAATATTGAAATCATACAATGTATATCCTCCAAACACAATGGAATGAAGCTAGAAATCAATAACGGAGAAATGGAAAATTCACAAATCTGTGGAAATTACACAACATAGTCTTAAACAACCAGTGGGTTAAAGAGGAAATGAGAAGCAAAATTAAGCAATATCTTGAGGTGAATAAAGGTGAAAACAGAACCTACCAAAACTTACGGGATGCAGTGAAGGCGGTGCTGAGGGAGAAATGTACAGATCTAAATGCTTACATTAAAAAAAAGGCTTCAAACATTTGCATCAATTCAGAAAAAGAAATTAAAAAAAAAAAAAAGACTTCAAATCAGAGACCTAACCTCAAAACTGGAAGAACTAGAAAAAAGAAGAGCAAACTAAACACAAAAGGAGAAGGAAGGAAATGACAAAGGTTAGAGCAGATATAAATGAAACAGAAAACAAACAACAACAAAAATAGAATCAACAAAAATAAAAGTTGGTTCTTTGAAAAGATCAATGAAATTGAAAAACCTTTAGGTAGAATGAAAAAGGAAAAAAGAGAGGATACAAATAACGAAAATCAGAAATGAAAGGGAGAATATTACTACTGACCCCACGAAATAAAAAGAACTATAAGAAGATAATATGAAAAACTATAAGCCAGTATCTTAGATAACCAAGATGAAATGGACAAATTCTTAGAAACACATAAACTACCTACATTGACTCAAGAAGAAATAGAAAGGGGCAGGCCACAGTGGCTCAGTGGCAGAGTTCTCGCCTGCCATGACAGAGACCTGGGTTCAATTCCCGGTGCCTGCCCATGCAAAAAAAAAAAAAAAAAGAAGAAATAGAAGATCTAAATATACCAATTACTAGGGAAGAGACTGAATCTGTAATCAAAAACCTCCTGACAAAGAAAAGCCCAAAACTAGAGAGCTTCAGGGAAATTCTACAAACATTCCAAGAAGACTTAACTCCAAATTTGCTCAAATGCTTCCAAAAAATTGAAGAGGAGGGAACAATTCCTATCTCATTCTACAAGGCCAACATCATCCTCATACCAAAGTCAGATAAACAAATCACAAGAAAAGAAAACTATATTCTCTTGTGAATATAAATGCAAAAATCCTCAAAAAATACTAGCAAACTGAATCCAACACCATATTAAAAGAATCATACAATACAATCAGGTGGGATTTATCTTGGGTATTCAAATTTGGTTCAAAATAAGAAATAAGAAAATTAATATAATACACCATATTATAAATCCTGTGGTGGTTTGAAGCAGTTATATACTCCAGAAAAGGCCGTGTTCTTTTAATCCATTCCTGTGGGTGCAGACCTCCTGTGGGTGGGACCTTTTGATTAGGTTGTTTCAATTGAGGTGTGACCCACCCCATTCAAAGTGGATCTTAATCCCCTTACTAGAGTCCTTTATAAGAGGATAAAGGACATACACAAAAAAGCCCAGAGAGCCCAGAGAAGCCCTAGAGAAGCTGAGAGACAAGGACACACCCACAGAAACTGAGAGAGGAAGCCACTGAAGCCAGAAGCTGAAAGCAACAAAACCCGGGAAAGAAGGACCAGCAGACACCAGCCATGTACCTTTCAGGTGGCAGATGCTGGCAGCCTTTCTTCAGAGAACGTCGTCCTGTTAATGGATATTTGGATATTTTCATGGACTTAGAACTTAATTTGGATATTTTCATGGACTTAGAACTGTAAATTTGTAAGCTAATAAATCCCCATTGTAAAAGCCAACCCATTCATGGTATATTGCATTCTGACAGCTTTAGCAAACTGAAACAAAACCATATGATCATCTCAATTGATGCAGAGGGGTGCATGGGTGGTTCGGTGGTAGAATGCTTGCCTTCCATGCAAGAGACATGGGTTCGATTTCGGGACCATGCATCCAAAAATAAAATAAAAGATGTTCAATTGATGCAGAAAAGGTTTTTGACAAAGAACAACATTCTTTGAAAAGAAAACACTTAGAATGCTAGGAATAGAAGGAAACTTCTCAGCATGCTAAAGGGCATATATCAAAAGCCCACAGTTAACATTCTAATTAATGTTGAAAGACTGAAAACCTTCTAAGATCAGGGCAAAGACAAGGATGCACACTGTCACCACTGTTATTGCACATTGTACTGGAAGTTCTTGCCAGAGCAATTAGACAAGAAAAATAAATAAATAAAAGGCACCCAAATCGGAAAGGAAGAAGTAAAACTTCCCCTATTTTCAAATGATAGGATACTATATACAGAAAAGCCTGAAAAATCCACAACAAAGCTCCTAGAGATAATAAATGAATTCAGAAAAGTGGTAGGGTACAAGATCAAGACCCCCAAATCAGTAGTGTTTCTATACACAAAATAATGAATGATAGGATGAATAAATCAAGAAAAAAATTCATTCACAATACCAACTAAAAGAATCACATATCTAGGAATAAATCTAACCATGGATGTAAAGGACTTGTATCCAGAAAAGTACAAAACATTGCTGAAAGAAATCTAAGAAGACCAAAATAGATGGAAGGACATTCCGTGTTCATGGATTGGCAGACTAAATATTGTTACGATTCTACCCAAATTCTACGCAAAACAAATTATAGATTCAATGTGATTCCAATAAAAGTTCCAACAACCTTATTAGCAGAAATGGAAAAGCCAGTTATATGGAAGGGTAAGGGGCTCCAAATAGCTAAAGCCATCTTGAAAAAGAAGAATGAAGTTAGAGGATGTACACTTCTCGACCTTAAAACTTATTACAAAGCCACAGTAATCAAAACAGCATGGTGCTGGTACAATGACAGACATATAGACCAATGGAATCAAACCGAGAACTAAGAAATCAACCCTCACAGTTATGGCCAATGGCCAAGTGATTTTTGACAAGGTGGCAATGACCAATCAACTGGGAAAGAATAATCTCTTCAATAAATGGTGCTGGGAAAACTGGATCTCCATTTAAAAAAAAAAAAAAAAAAGGAGGACCCCCTACCCCATACCATATACAAAAATCACCTCCAAATGGATCAAACACCCTAACATAACAGCTAGTGCTATTAAACTCCTAGAAAAAATTGTAGGGAAGCATCTTCAGGACCTTATGTTAGGCAATGGTTTCTTAGATTTTCTACCCAAAGCACAAGCAACAAAAGAAAAAAAAAATAGATAAATGGGATCTCATCAAAATTAAAAACTTTTGTGCCTCAAATGACTTTATCATGAAAGTAAAATGACAACCTACACAATAGGAGAAAATATTTGGAAACCACATATCCAATAAAGGTATAATATCTAGAATAGACAATGAAATCCTTCAGCTTAACAGCAAAAAGCTAACTCATTTTAAAAATGGGTAAAAGACTTGAACAGATGTCTCTCCTAAGAAAGCACATTAAAAGATGCTTAACATCATTAGCCATCAGAAGATGCAAATCAAAACTAAACCTTTTCACACCCATTAGAAAGGGTAATTTTTTACCTCTTCTAATTTTTTAAATTGAAATTAAAAAATAATTTTAAATTTGGAAAATGAAAAAAAAATTTTTTAATGGAAAATAACATGTTGGAGAGGATGCAGAGAAATAGGAAAACTCATTCGTTGCTAATGGCAATGTAAAATGGGGCAGCTGCTGTGGACGAGTTTGGTGGTTCCTCAGAAAGTTAAGTATAGAACTACCATATGACCTGGAAATCCCACTGCTAAATATTTACCCAAAAGAAGGGAAAGCAGGGACTCAAACAGATATTTACATACCAGCGTTCACAGCGACATTATTCACAATTGCAAAAAAGAGGGAAGCAGCCCAAATGCCCATCAACTGATGACTGGATGAATAAAATGTATATATACACACAATGGAATATTATTCAGCCCTAAGAAGGAATCAAGTCCTTCAACAATGCAACAGCATGGATGAACCCTGAAGATATCATTTTGAGTGAAATAAGCCAGACACAAAAGGACAATTATTATATGATCTCACTGATTTGAAACAACTTGGATAAGCAAACTCATGAGTCAGAATGTAGAATATAGGTTACCAGGGACAGGGTGGGTACAGGGAATGGGAAGTTAAGGCTTAAAATGTACAGGGTTCCTATTTGGAATGATGGAAATGTTGGTAATGGACAGTGGTGATGGTAGCCCAACATAGTGAATGCAGTTAACAGCATGAAATATATATCGGAATAAGATTAAAAGGGGAAATGTTAGATTGTATATATTGTAACAATGAAATGTTTTTGTTCCGTGGAACTTCACAACAGAAAGTAGTGAACCCTAAGTTAAACTATTGAGTTAATTAATAGTACAATTATTAAAATGTGCTCTCAATAGTAACAAATGTTCTACACTAACACAAGGTGTTGGTAATGGGGTGGTTTATGGGACTCCTGTATTTTATGCATGATTGTTCTGTAAGCCCACAACTTCTCTATTAAAGAAAAAATAATATATTTTTAAAATCTTACAAAAAGGAGGTCTTTCCAGAAGGTGAATTCTGCATGGAGCCTATTAAGCTTGAGATACTTGTGGGGCTGTCCATTAGGCAGGTGGTTATGGGTGTGACACAGGGAAGAGAGCCCTGCCTGGGGATTCTTGGTTGTCATCAGTTTATAGAAGCCGTAGGAGTGGCTATAACTGCCTATGTAGAGTATGAAGAGGTTAAGCGCAGAAGACATGCAGGTCTCCAACACAAACCCATCCCTCCTCATCTGGTGCTTCCACGTCCTTTCCACAATGTCTGGTGGTATTGACCAAGACTGTTTTTCTTTCTCTGGGCCATGCTGCTGACCATGCTCCTCACACACACCCATCCACTCCCTCTCCCACCCTGACTACCTTGAAATAAATCTTGCCACTATGGGACTACAGAGAAAAATAACTCAGACTACAGAAGAAGACAGCTTCAGATACCACCTATTCTAAACTGCCAATCTCAACCCCAGCCCCCTTCCTCTCTCCTGGCCCATCCAAACTCCAGGTGACCTAATTACTGCAAAGAAAAACATTCTGAACCAAGTGGTGCCAATTGCAACCTCAGTAGATCACTCACCCATCCCAGTGGTCGACTCCCCATCATCCTCCAACCTACCCCAGCCCTTAAAAAGTGTGCTGTCAACACAACAAGTAGACTCATTGCCCTCCCCCTGTCTATGTGGGACATGACTCCCAGGAGTGTGGACCTTCCTGGGAATGTGGGACAGAAATCCTAGAATGAGCTGAGACTCAGCATCAAGGGATTGAGAAAACCTTCTTGACCAAAAGGGGGAAGAGTGAAATGAGACAAAGTGTCAATGGCTGAGAGATTCCAAACAGAGTCGAGAGGTTATCCTGGAGGTTATTCTTACACACTAAATAGATATCACCTTGTTAGTCAAGATGTAATAGAGAGGCTGGAGGGAACTGCCTGAAAATGTAGAGCTGTGTTCCAGTAGCCATGTCTCTTGAAGATGACTGTATAATGATAAAGCTTTCACAATGTGATGTGTGATTGTGAAAACCTTATGTCTGATGCTCCTTTTATCTACCTTATCAACAGATGAGTAAAATAAAGATAATAGGGGGAACAAATATTAAAATAAATTTAGATTGAAATGCTAGTGATCAATGAAAGGGAGGGGTAAGGGGTATGGTATATATGAATTTTTTTCTATTGTCTTTTTATTTCTTTTTCTGAATTGATGCAAATGGTCTAAGAAATGATCATGATGCAACCATGTGATGATATTGGGAATTATTGATTATATATGTAGAACAGAATGATCATCAGTTAAGATGTTTGTGTTGTGTTTTAAAATAAAAAATAAAGAAGTGTGCTGTCCTTATTTCCAGGAGTTGCATTTTACTCCCTACCATGGTAACTATGAATAAAGTTATCCTTGCCTGTTTCATTGTCCAGTGAATGTTTTTCTTTGACAATATAGTGGGTGGAATAGTGGTTTCCATAAAGATATATCCATGTCTTATGTCCTAACTCCTGGAATCTGTGATTATGATCTTATTTGGAAAAAGGATCTTTACAAATATGATGAAGATAAGGATTTTGAGATTAGATCATCCAGGACAAGTGGCCTTATAAGGTACTCCCAGAGAAGAGATACACGGAGAAGAGGAGAAAGCCGTGTGAAGATGGAAACAGAGATTGGAATTATACAGCCGTAAACCAAAGAACTCCTGGAGCCCTTGACCAGGACCGCGGCCCTGCCAACAAACAGATTCCAGACTTCTGGCCTCCAAAGCTGTGAGAGAATAAATCTTTGTTGTTTTAAACCCCTGAGTTTGTGGTCATTTTGACTGAGTGGAGTCTTTCATAGACTTAAGTCAAATCAGGAAACTGATAAATACAGTGAAGCAGGCAAGAACTACAAGCCAGCCTCAAGGCCCCAGCAGGGCTTTCATCTGTCTTGGTTCCTACTCCATGGCAGAAGGGCAAGTACTTTTCTTCTCCAAACCCGCCAGGTAATAATTCCCTTCTCTGCAACCCTGGGAGAAGCAGAGACCTGTTTTAGTAACACAGTCCCTCAGCATCTGAAGACACAGGCCCTAATGACCAAAGACTTGGCCTTAAATAACCACAGGTTGGGTGGGGTGTCCCAGTCAGTCAGTCCTAAGCATGCCTTGTCCCATCCTGGGGAGGCTTAGGAAACAAGAACTCTGGGAGCTCAAACCTGTTTTATGGTTTGGCAGATTCCCAGCCATGAAGGCACGATCCAGGTGAAAGTCCACATCCCCCGCCCAGAGCAGAGATACAGTCACACACACTCAGAGACAGAGAACTAAAGAGAGAGACCCACAGAGATCAGCATTTGGGGAAAGAGTGATCTGTAACAGAGGGAGGTCTGCACCTAGAGGCAGATCTGTGCCGGAAATACTTAGAGGAAGCAGTGGGGAGATGGTGAAGAGAGATCCATGCAGACATATAGAATCCGTATAGAGGGGCACACAGAAAGATCCTGTCAGAGATCTCAAAAATCCAGAGAAGAAAAGGAGTGACTGCAACATTCAGAACATTTGGGAAGAGGCAAACAGAAATCAAGCTAGGAATGGAGTTGGAGAAAAATACCAGACACACAGACTCCACACTCTGTGCTCCCATGACCTTTTCCACGTCAACTAGATTAGCTGTTAACCACATTTTGTTTTGTACACATCCATCCAACCCAGCTATTACCAAGCAAGGTACTGCACAGCTGACCAAGACAGTTGAGCGCACAATGGGCCAGACTGCCGTGGGGGGCTTTGTGTTTGGGTCCAGAATGACCACCCATATTCAGTTAGGCTGGCTACCTCCTAACGTGGCAACTAGGAGAATAGCTGTTCAGCCCTACAAGTTTTGTATATAGTATGACAGTCACTCGGACTAGGCAGATAATTTAGGATGCCATAAAAATGTGATGTCCTGCTCCTGGAGCACTTGTGGTTAGACATGTACATGTCATGACAGTAAGCTCCTTCAGGACAGGGAAGGCAACTTAAATCAATTTGGTATCCCTCAAGTACTCCATGGGGTGGTCTGCACAGAGATAATGTTCCATAATGGCTGTTTGATTAAAGACTCAATCAAATGCTGGACTCTGCCCTTATGGAGCTCAAGGCTATAACAGCCGATAAAGTGTGGTCATAAATCGCCCTAATAGAAATGAGATGGTAGGCAGGGGCATTAGCAAAAGCAGGCAAGGAACTGTGGTGGCTCAGAGGAAGAGATCTCTTCTTAACTGGTGGTGGTGAATGGATTAAGAAAGGCTTCTCAGAGGAAGTAGCCCTTGAGCTGAGTCTTAAAGAATTAAGGGGATTTAGAGAGGAGATAATAAAAAATACTTAACATGGTGCTAGATGCACAAGCACTGGCCCATCAGAATAGAAGCTGGCTGGGGTCCCTGCTGTGCCAGGCATTACCACTTTAGATGAGGGATCGGGTGAGGAGGTCTACAGGATACCCAGGGAGGATTTGGGGTAGCAGGGAGCAGCCTGGGGGCTAGGAGCCTCGACTGTTTACTAACAGAATTTGAAATATTTCAATATATTAACCTATACAACCATATTGGTACATACCTCCTGAATTTTAGCGCTAGATATGGGCTACCTGAGAGAAATTTGTTCTCTTCCGGTTTGGGGAACTAGTAAGGATCTTACTAGAATTAAGTTACAGAAAAGTAGAGGCTGTTCTCTACTTTAATCTACATCCCCAGGGCCTAGAACAGTGCCTGGCTGACTGGAGGAGACTCAAGAAATGTTTGCTGAATTAATAGGCAGATGAGTCCCAAGCCTATTCCTGAGGTTCTCTCACTCTTCTACTTCGTTTTCTTGCACTCGGTCTCCCCTTCAATGTGTGCTCCACACCAGCCTTCAGCACAACCTCCTATGAGAACTGGATTCAGTCTCTCCTCTAAATATTTAATATCTCCTCTCCGCTTACAGGATGAAGTCAAACTCCTTATCGTGGTATTAAAAGCTCCTGCTCACGCGGCCCCTGCCTTCCCGTCCTCATCATTCCTGTCTCTCATGTAACCTGCACTGGGATGATGCAGAATCCCTTCCTAAAGCACCACCATGCCCGTGCTCAGGCCATTTTCTTTGCCAAGAAGTTGTTTCTCTTCTTGAACGGCTACTTCTCTTTCAAGACCCTCATCAAATTTTGCCTATTTCAGCTTTACCTTCTTAGGCAGCATTATTCTCGCTTTCCTAAGTATTTGCCCCCACTAGACTGTAAACTCCTCAAGGGCAGGGGCTGTGTCTTATTTTTAATTCTGTACCCCTAGTCCGTAGCCCAGTGCCTGGGACATTTGGTAGGTGCTAAATAAATATTTGTTGAATGCAAGAGTGAATGGCTTTCCAGGCAACAAGAACTAGATGAACAAAGGTGGTAAAACGTTCGGACAAAAAGAAATAATTTAATTTGGCTGGAATATGAGGGAGAATAATAGGAAATAAGATGAAAAGGTATCTTGGGTAAGACTGTGAAAGGACTTGGAAGTAGACTGGAGGGAGCTGATGGGTATAATTTGGTAAGCAGTGGGGAGTCAGTGAAGGTTTTTGAGCAGGGGAAAAAACATGAGAAATAAATTTAGTTTAAACCCATTAGAGTCCCTTTCACGCATATAATGAACCTTCCATTCATTTTCAAATTTGCCTCCAATCCACCCATCCATCAATCCACTTACTCACCCTCAGGCTTCCCCAGCAGACTGCCTTACCTCTTTACCTGCCCCCTGGCTGGGTCAGGGTTATGTGCATGTGCTGCCTTCCCTCTCAGCCAGAGGACATGGGGGGCTCCAGCTCCCAGTCTTTCCCCTTTCCTGCCTGAGACTGGGACACAGGCCAGGGTTAGCTGAGGCTAGCTGGCAAGCACCTGCGTGGTGCCAGGGAGAGCTTGTGTAGTGCCAGGTGGTGCCTTGGGTCCCAGGCCAAGCCGGTGCCCCTGATAACCTTCTGCCTGCACACACACCTGCTCTCCACCCTACCCTCAAAACCGGCTTTGGTATTGGGGAAGGGGCACGGGGCCAGATAAACCCGCAGGACTTTGTCTCCATCTCTACAAAAGGGCACTCTGTGAGTCAGCCTGCTCCCCTCCAGGCTTGCTCCTCCCCCCATCCGGCTCCTATTTCCAACGCACGTACAGCCCGTGCACACAGGACACCCCACTGCCAGCCGCATGGCTCCCCTGTGCCCCAGTCCCTGGCTCCCTCTGTTGAGCCCGGTCCCTGCACAGGGCCTCACTGGGCAACTGCTGCTGCTATTGTTGCTCCTGGTACCTGCCCAGCCCCAGAACCTGCCCCAGCTGCAGGGGGCTCCCCCGGTGGGAGGAGAGTCCTCTGGGGAAGATGATCCACTGGGCGAGGAGCGCTCATTCAGTGAAGAGGATCTGCCCGGTGAAGAGGACCCACCCGGAGAGGAGGACCTACCCAAACCAGGGGAAGAAGACTCTCCGAGGTTAGAGGATCTACCTACTAGTGAGGCACCCAGGGATACTCAAGGCCAGAAAAAGACTGTTCACAGGAAGAAAAAAGGTGAGTGGTTATCAGCCTCCAAACCCAGGCTCCAGGAGACTCATTCCTCCCCTCACCATAACCCAGCTCGGGCTGGGGCTGTGCACGGGCGAGGCGCCTGCCTTCCCACAGCAGTCCTTCCCAATGGCAGGGGCTCCCTTGCCACTAGACCCCTCCTCCTCGCAGAGCTCGAAAGGGCGGGTGGCGAGGCAAAAAAGGAGCCCAGTGGAGCGGGGTGAGCTGGGAAAGAAGAAAGGGGGAGGGTGGAGAGGAGAAAGAAATGAGAAATGTGTAAAGAGAAAAAATAGGGGGGAGAGGAGGAGAGAAGGAAAAGTGTGAGAGAAGAAAAGGAAAGATTCAGGAGAGTGGGGCAGAGGAAGACACAGAGAGGATGGAGAGATCATCTCATCCTCAGTCTGCAGGAGAGGAAACCGAGACCTAGGAAGAAGGAAACAGTAGGTAGAAGAAAGGAGCTTTGAGAAAGGAGCTGGAGATCAGAAAGCCGAGTGGGATGAGCGGGGAGGAGGGATGAGTAAGACAGAAAGGAAAGACGGTCTACTGATTGGGACCCCGGGGATCTGAGGTCCACACCTTCTCTGCAGACCTGAAGAAGGGGTTCCAAGCGGGTTCCTCCAGGGCCAGTAGGATTTTTGTTTGGCCCAGCCAGCTGTAGTGTTACAATTGATTGCAATTTTTCTTCTTTGTTGAAAAGGTGCTTTTTTTAAAGTTCTTAATTGTGGTGACATATATTACACTCCCCATTTAAATCACTTTCAAGTACGCATTTTAGTGTGGCTGCAATCTTACTGTGCTTTACACCTGGCCCACTTCGGGCACCTGGGTTCCCTGTTAGGTGCCTGCAGGGCCTCTGGGTTTGTGAATCCACATTGGGGTAGGGAGTCCGCCGCGTACCGCTCACTGGGGAGGGACTGGACTAGAGCATCGGTCTCTTTCTCCTTATTTATGCAGGGGATGACCACATTCATTGGCGCTACGGAGGTGAGACCCCCCATCCATCCCCCCCACCCCCCACAGACCCCATCTGGTCACCCAACTCTGAAGATACCCCCACAACCATCCCTGACTCTGGTCCCCGGCGCCTCACCCACCGCACCCTCCTCCTCCAGTCCCTGGGCACATTCCAGATTCCATTTCCCGCGCTGAGACCTCCTGACACCACCTCCTCACTTTTTCTACTCCGGTTCCCTAAAAGTTCCTGACCTTGTCCCCAGACTTTCTGACTATACTCTGCCATCCCAGGCGGCCCGCCCTGGCCCCAGGTGTCCCCAGCCTGCGCAGGCCGCTTCCAGTCCCCGGTAGACATCCGGCCTGAGCTCACCGCGTTTTCCCCTGCCCTGCGACCCCTGCAACTCCTGGGCTTCCAGCTTCCGCCGCTCCCGCAACTGAGCCTGCGCAACAATGGCCACAGCGGTGAGGGGCCCTCGGGGCGGGGGCTGTCTGGGGAGGTGGGACCTATGGAAGAGAGGCGTTGGGGCGGTGCTTGGGAGTGGGTTTCGCGGCTGGGTCCGAGTCACCTTCCCCTCCCCCGCAGCGCAGCTGACTCTGCCCAAGGGGCTGGAGATGGCCCTGGCCCCCGGGCGGGAGTACCGGGCGCAGCAGCTGCATCTGCATTGGGGCGATGCTGGTCGTCCGGGCTCGGAGCACACGATCGACGGCCACCGTTTCCCCGCGGAGGTGAGCTCGGACCTGGCCGCAGAGGGGTGAAGTGGGTGGCGGGTCCGAGATCTGGCTCACTCCTACCCGCGTGTCCTCTCCAGATCCACTTGGTTTTCCTCAGCACCGCCTATGACGAAGTTAAAGAGGCCTTGGGGCGCCCGGGAGGCTTGGTGGTGTTGGCCGCCTTTCTGCAGGTAACCGCCCTGCATAGCAACCCCACTCCTTGCTTTTCCACGCCTGTAGGCTCAGTGTATATCTTACCCTGACCCCGGGCCCTCAACCTCATATACTGTTTAGTTTGTTCATGCAGCACCCACTGTGAGCTTGGCACTGGGCCACAGGAAAGGTTCACATGTGGTCCTGGCCTCTAAGGAGCCCACAGCCACTGGGGAAAGCCAACATGATGGACGTATGCAAACCACACAGATAGAGCCAAAGAGGCAGTCCAGAAAGGCTTCACAGAGGAGGAGAAGCTCTAGCCTTCACTAATGGGAAAGAAAAGGAGGCATCTTTCGTACAGAGGGCACAGTAGTGCTAAGACCCCAAATCCCACAGGTTCAGGAACTGGTAGAGACAATAGACTGGACACCAGGAGATTTCCCCTTCATGCAATACAATAAATAAAATATCACATGGCTTCTCTGCGCTGTGATGGAGAATACATACTCAATGATTAGTGGACGTTTGGCTTAACTCCCTACCTGACTCCTTAACATCAGCCTCACAGCACAAAGCTCAGAGAAGTGCCTCAGAAATGCCATCATAAATGGCAGTCAGTACCTCATTCCACAGTCAAACACATGACTACTAAGGTGCATGCAGAGGTAACATGAAGACAAAGGTGTGTTACGATTTTCTGTGGTGGGATGATGGAGTTTGTATGTGGGTAATGATGAGTGAGAATGGAAAAGTTATTAGGGCCTGGGTCATCGAGATACTTTATCTTGGTAAAGTTCCCTCCCCACCACTTCCTTCCTCCCTCTCTAATTTGTCATTGATAGCCAGTCCAAGCTTGCTTGGTAAGTTTGCAAAATAAGAGTTAACACACTGTGAGTAATAATGCATAAAGTTTTGGGTTCCTCAGCACTCTCAGGGCTGAGGAAAGGGGGAGGACTGTGGGAACCCCACCTTCCCTTCAGGCAGCCCGTCTTGGCCGCAGACACAGCCTCTTGCCCTGTCATCTCCCAGGAGGGCCCAGAAGAAAACGGCGCCTATGAGCAGTTGCTGTCACATATGGAAGAAATTGCCAAAGAAGGTCAGTTTACTAGTCTGGTACTTCAGAACCCTAGTTTATATCGAATCGTCCTTGGGGAGTCTGCAGGTGGAAATGGGCTGCTTCCTTGTGGGAGGAGATTGAGGTAAGATATTGATAATGATGCAGCTGAATAGAGGCAAATGGGCAAAGTCAAACTGCCGTCCATAGGTTTATGGTTAAAACTGAAAACTAAACCACAGAAGGACACATGGTGCCTGGAACATCAGGCATTGAGGCTGGGCAGCTAAAATCTTTCTCAGAATTGTCCATTTCTCCTTCATAAGCATCAAATATTTTAAACTTTGAAATACTGTTGTTGGAAATCTTTAACTTCTCTCGTTACTATGGGTCATTTCCAGTCTAATTTACTCTACTGGACCTTTTAAGTTTTATTAAACTAGAGCTCTGTGCTTTTTGAGTTTCCATATCTGTTATAGTAGTTTATAGTTAGAAGTATTTATACTTATTTCCAAGTTATTCAGCTCTTTCAATTCTCTCTGTATCATGAATCTGCTGCCAAATATGTTACAGTCGTACACAAAGGGGAGGAAAGACTCAGAAGGAAGACCTAAGGAGCTCTTCTCTCACCTAGTGACACCTTTTCCAGTTGGCCAAAACCCTATACTTTCTTCTGAGTTATGTCCTGTGCTGAATTAGGGAAAAGGGACCACTCTTAGGTGAAGAAGTGGTCCCAGGGAGCTAAGTCAGCTTGACTTCTGGAAGGGAAAACTGTATACCTGCCCCCGCAAGGCTCCAAGGGGAGCAGTCTAGTGAGACCCGAACACAGGTGCTCTCCACAGGCTCAGAGACCTGGGTTCCAGGCCTGGATGTGTCTGCACTGCTGCCCTCTGACCTCAGCCGCTACTTCCGATATGAGGGGTCTCTGACCACACCCCCCTGTGCCCAGGGGGTCATCTGGACTGTGTTCAACCAGACAGTGAGGCTGAGTGCTAAGCAGGTGGGGCCGTGGGCTGATGATGGTGCTGACATGGGGTGATGTGGGGGGCGCCGTTTAGGGAATATAGGATGAGAGGAGGAAGAGGAGGCATAAAGAGATCCAGGGGCTGGGTGGGGGAGGAGAGAGGAGGCCCTGAGGTGCCATTTGTGAGTTGGTCTGTGACCTCTGTCCTCCCCAGCTCCACACCCTCTCGGGGTCCCTGTGGGGGCCTGATGACTCTCGGCTGCAGCTGAACTTCAGAGCAACACAGCCTCTGAATGGGCGAATTATTGAGGCCTCCTTCTATGCTGGAGTGGACAGTAGCCCTGCAACCGTTGCTTCAGGTACAGGTTTGTCCCTGCAGTCACAGGCCCCTCATCCCCTCCTCTGTCCTCATTTGTGCTGGTGTCTGTCGCCTGTGGTCACAGCCCCCCAGCTCTAATGCCTCCTTCTTCTCTTCAGTTGGCGTGCACTCCTGCCTTGGTGCTGGTAAGTCTGTGACCTTCCTCTTGCATTTGACACTGGGGGACATCCCCAACCCTGGGGAGCTAGTCAGGACTGCCTCCGCTCATCCAGGCTCCCCCTCTGCAGAACAGATTTCCAACCCTAAGACCATAGAGTCAGATCAAGGTGGGGGTTCCCCAGGCAACCCGAGGTCAAGGGCGGGTCAAAATGAAGCTCCAAAAATCTCCTAGCATCTCCTCCCCAAGTAATCCCTTTTACTTAGCTTTAAGTCTTACCCCCTTCCTGTGAATCCATCCCCATCCCTTTGCTGGCCTGTAGGCACTGAGGGTTGCTGGAGAGCTCTGGGTGGGGGTGGAGGGCACACACTGAGGCAGGCTTCCGGTGAACCCCATGGACTGTCGTCACCCTTTGTGGTTTCCCCCCTCCTCTCTCCCTCCCAGGTGACATCCTGGCCCTGGTTTTTGGCCTCCTCTTTGCAGTCACCAGCATTGCCTTTTTTGTGCAAATGAGAAGGTGGCAAAGGTATTGTACTGACCCTCTCCTCCAGGGAAATACCCTCCCCCCTTCAGCCCACCAGGGGCTGGGCCTGGATGTGGAGTCCAGAGCACAAAGGGCCATGAAGGGCCAGTTTTCTTGATTAGGCCTCTCTGTTGTACAGGCACAAAGGTGGGACCAAAGGAAGCACAAGCTACCACCCGGCGGAGGTCACCGAGACGGGAGCCTAGAGGCCTGGAACTTGGAGATGGCGCAGAGAGAAGCTGGCTGGGGAAATCTGACCGGGAAGTCGGAAACTTTGCCCTGTCCTGGCCCTGTTACACCACTTCTTTTTTAACCTCCAAAGATTTTTTTTAAATAAATATTTTTAATAAAATGTGTGGAAGGTGCCTGTGTTCTATAAATCAGAAGTATGGTGTATTAGTTTCCTGTTGCTGCACTAAATGCCACAAATGTAGTGGCTTAAAACAATACCCATCTTCAAAACAAAACAAAACAAAACACACACATATTACAATCTGGAGGTCAGAAGTGTAAAATGAATCTTACAGGGCTAAAGTCAAGGTTTTGGCAGGGCTGGTTCCTTCCGGAGGCTTTGAGGGGACAATCTCTTTCTCTGCCATTTTGTTTCTTGCATTGCTGGCTCATGGCCCCTTCCTTGCATGGCTCCAACCTCTTTCTTGTCACCGTTTCCACTACCGCCTCTGACCTTGCCTCCCTCCATTAAGGACTCATGATTACACTGGGCCTGCCCACATAATCTAGGAAAGATTTCCAATCTTTAGTTACACCTGTACATTTCTTTTTGCCATGTAAGGTAGTGGCATATTCACAGGTCCTGGGGATTAGGATGAGGGTATCTTTGGGAGGGGATATTATTCTACCTGTCACAGATATGATCATCAGGGATGGAAATGACTGATTTTATTGGAAAAGGCCATATATGCACATGGGAGCACAGCGATGCAAGAGGTGTGTGAGCAGGGTATGTGTTGAGGTCAGGGAGGTTATAGCCTCTAGGTTTGAAATCACATTGAGGCTGAAGCTTTAGAGCTTTTTGCCCTGCACAAGTAAAATCTGTGCAGCCCTTTGCAGTCATGCTTTCAGAATGCATTGCCTGGCACAGTCGCTTGCTGGAATAGGATAGTGCCACCCACAGCAGCAACTTTGCCCTGTTGCCCTGCAGGGTTGAGGGCCAGGGTGCTCCCCCACCCCCATCCCTAATTTGGCCTACTGGGCTTCTCGGCTTCACACAGCCTCTTTATAAGCCCTGTTCGATAGCCTGGCGCCCCAGCTCCACAGTGGCCATTGAGGGGGTTTGGGTGGGTGTCGCCCCCGAGCATTGGCCCGGGTCCTGCTCCTTCAGGGTGCTACCAACCCCACTGCTTCCGCCAGGCACCCCTGTCAGCCTTCTGCATTTCGAAAACCCTACCTGTCATCATCCCCCACACTAAAAAAAAGAAAAGGCTGATGGGGCCCTGCCATGCTGGTAAACATCCGTTTTATTGGGCTGGAGGCGGGGACTCCAGCCTGGCTGGGGCAGGGCCAGCCCTCACAGGTTGTTGAGCTCCAGCAGGGTCTGGTCCAGGGTCTGGTGAATCTCCACGTTCTCCTCCTTGGCAGTGGCCAAGGTCTCTGTGAGGGGAAGCAGCACGTGAGGAGGGCGAGGGGGGCAGGACGGGGAGACACAGGGAGACGTGGATGGGGAGGTGACGCACAGGCATGGAGACACAGGCGGGCAAGGATTCAGGGCTCTGAGGGCCCCAAGGCAGGGGCAAACAGGCGGGTTGACCAGGACAAAGGGAACAGGACCGACACTGGACACCTCAGTCAGGACCCCAGGGTGGGAGCGGGGTCAGGGGTCAGGGGTCCGGGAGGTGGGATGGGAAGGCCTGAGACAAACTGATTTGGTCTTCTCATAGAAGGTTTGAGAAAGTTAGAGACAGAAGTAAAGACAAAGACTGAGCCAGGAAAGGGAGGGCCAGACAGACAGACAGACACGAGTCAGAAAACAGACCTGCAGCTGCAGTGAAAGCCCCATGTTGCTGGCATCCAATGTTTTTTCCGAACTTCATCCCAGACCTTTCGTACCCTTGTTGCCCACCCCTTACCCTCTCCCCACTTCCCCTCCTGGCACTCCATCAGATCCTGGAACCTCAGCTAAGCGCTCCAAAGTCAGGGACAAGCCTGGGGTCTGCAGAAGGGCAACTCTCAGAGGTACCAGTGGGGGTGGGGGTGCTTGATAGGTTCACACGTGCTCACATGCAGCGGTGAGAGTCACAGAGCAGGGAGGGGGGTTTCGGGGTGGGCCACGGTGCTGGCGAGAGGGCTCAGTGGGGAGGGGGGTCACACTATTGGGGGGTGTCTGTAAGAGCCAAAGCGTCTCAGGAGTTAACTAGTGCTCCGTGGGGACGATGGCAGTGCTCTCTAGGGGGGCAGAAAAACAGCATGGAGACCAAATTAAGAGTTTATTAAGCAGCAGAGAGAGGTGGATGGAGGCCGGTGAGGGGGAAGTGGAGGGATAGAAGGATGAAGCAAGGGCCTGGATGGGAGCGGATGTGATGGGGGCTCTCCCTAGGCTGCTCCCAGCCCGGCTGTGCAACATCAACGGTTTTTGCTCCTCCTGCCTGCTCCCCTCCCCATAGAGAGAATGGAAAGCAGAAGAGAGGAGGGGGCTGAAGGGGCCACACTGGTGTGAGGCTCAGAGGGAGGTGATGTCATTGAGTGCGTTGTCCAGTTCCTCGCTGATGGCCTTGTACTTCATCTTCTGGGCATAGACTTCATCTGGGGGGTGTCCAGAGGGAGGGGGACCAGGTGAGAGTGTGGGGAGAGGGAATGGAGGGACAGAGGAAAGGAAAGAGAGAGGGCAATGGAAAGAGAAAAAGAAATCAGAGAATGATGGACAAAGACAGTGAGAAACAGGCCAGAGAACAGGTTGGACATCTGTCAGGGCTCCCTCCTCCCCTCGCTGCATCCTGTCTCTCTTTTGTCCTTCTCTGTCCCCCAAACTGGTTCTACCCCAAGGGGCTCCTGCCTCCCCCAGGGACATGGGGGCCCAGGGCTCTGGATAAACAGGGTGCTTCCTTCGGCGGGGGGGTGCTTGTGAGCCAGAAAGTTCTAAAGTCCTAAAGTCGGAGATGGAATTGGAGCTGGCCTGAGAAGGCCAGAAGCAAGGGTTATCATAGGAGAAAAAAGAAAGACAATTTTAGGCACAGTGCTGTTGACAGTAGCAAGAAACAGCCACGGATGAGCAAATACCTGCATGGTTTTTTTTCCACCAAATCTAGCTTAAAACAGTATTTTCTGTTAACGTTGTCATGAGAACCTAGATGTTAATTCAGACAGCTCTCTATTCAACAGCCTCTGTGACAGAGCTCTGCTGGGCTGTGCTTGGAGAGAAAACTGTCTAGATCAGGGCTCCTCAAAGTGTGGCCTGGGAGCAGCATTAATAAAGAAAAAGTTCAAAGTCAGCGAGGGATTCGGAGCACGGCCCAGGAACTTGTGTTTTAAAACTCTCCAGGTGATTCTCACGCATGTTGAAGTGGGAGGAGCACTGGAGTCTATGGGCCGTAGCCAACGATAGCTCCTCGAATTGTAGGCACAGCCCAGGGAGTTCGCAGGGATCATGGTGGCAAGTGGGATGGGATGGGAAGATGAGGGACAGAGTTATTGTCACAGGGTGTGGATCTGCTAAAAAAGGCCTAAAGGGGGCTATCCCTTTTACCTTCCAGGTCATCGATGGTTTTCTCCAACTTTGCCACAGACCTTTCAGCAAACTCTGCTCGGGTCTCAGCCTGGGGGTAAAGGAAGGATAGGGGAAAATGGCAAACAAATTAGACCCCCTAATTTGACCACCACCTAAGTCAACACCATCTCCCACCCTTATGTCCAAATTCCCTGCCACAGGCAGTCTCTAGCAGGAATTAGGGTGGCCTGAGGCAGGCTGGGAGTGGGAAGGGGACTCTTACCTCCTTCAGCTTCTCCTCCAGCAGTTTGATCTCTTCTTCATATTTATCCTCCTTGGTGGAATACTTTTAGGGATATACACACACCATCAGTATATGGCCTCCATAAGTCCTTTGTTTCTCTACTGAGCCCCATAAGCTGCTTATGATCTTTTCTTCACTGAACACCCAGCCCCTCCCTGCCTGGCCCCATCACCTCCCCTGCAGGAGCCCCAATCTCACTGCCCCTTTACACCCCTCTACCTTGTCTGCTTGGGCCTCCAGGGATTTCAAGTTGTTGGTAACAATTTTCAGCTCCTCCTCTAGGTCCCCACATTTACTGCAGGGGTGCGTGGCAGGGTGGGTGGGGTGTGAGGGCACAGCAGGGTGAGACAGTGGAGGTGGCACAGTGGGAGAGGGGTGGAGGAGAGAAGAAAAGAGCAGAGGTGTGAGAGTGACAGCAGGCAGAGTCTGGAAGCCCCTGGTCCTTCCCAACCCCCAGAAGGTAAGAGAGAGCAGCCTGAGAGGAGGGGAAGATGAGCTGAGAGAAGGCACCATTGCCCAGAGAGGCCACTACCTCCTCCTCTGAGGCCATCAGGGACTTGAGGGCCTGATCCATGGTTCGAAGTTCCTCCTCCAGCTGCCTGGCTCGGCTGGGGGCAGCAGGCGGGGGTCAGAGGACAGGGCCTGGGAACTTGCCTCCCCATTGTGCAGAATGCCCCCAGCCACCCACTCAGTCACTGGCGTATCTTTACCTCTCAGCCACCTCAGCTCTCTCTTCTGAGCGTTCCAGCTCTCCTTCCAGGATCACCAGCTTCCTGGCCACCTGGGGAGGGGTGGGGGGAGGACTAGATCAATGGTGGACGATTGGGGCATCTGGGGCTTGGGAGTGAAGGGGGCAGGGCGGTCACCTCCTCGTATTTGCGGTCTGAGTCCTCAGCGATGTGCTTGGCCTCCTTCAGCTGCATCTCCTGCAGCTCCATCTTCTCCTCGTCCTTCATGGCCCGGTTTTCAATGACCTTCATTCCTCTGAGGGACAGGGAGAGGGGCACAGGCAGAGTTAGGACCAGGGAGGGAAGGCTCTCTCCCCTCTCCCCATCCAGCCCCGAAGGCCCGCTCTGCCCACCGTTCACTCTCATCAGCTGCCTTCTCAGCCTCCTCCAGCTTTTGCAGGGCTGTGGCCAGGCGCTCCTGCGCCCGGTCCAGCTCTTCCTCTACCAGCTGAATGCGGCGGTTCAGGGAGGCCACATCTGCCTCAGCCTGTGGGTCAGAGATCAGAGTTCAGAAAGGCTTTGTCTGCCTCGGAAGCAGTTCTGAGCGGCTCCAGAGGACGGCAAGGTTCTTAGAAAAAGAATCTAGGCTTCCTGGCTTCCAAATTTCCAACCTTTATTTTTCTCCTAACCCACCATTTTTTGCCTGGATTCTGCTCCGGCCCCAAGCATCCATTTCTGGACAAGCTCCACACCTCTCTTCTGGCATAGTGCCTAGTCTCCTGATGCTTATCTGCTCACGCGTCCCTCTGCCCCCAAGTCTGGCCCAGGTAAAGTGGTTGGGAGGATTTAGGCCAACCAGACCCCATTGTGGCCAAGAACAGCCAATCACAGAAGCAAATTCTGTGATGTCACCAGCTGCCAGGCAGACTCCCAGTAAGGGGCCGAAGAGGCCAGCCAGCCAAACTTGCGGCTGTGTAGCTAGGGGCCACAGAGGCAGCTGGGGGCGGGGCAGGGGCAGTGTGATTGACAGGTACTCGGATCCTGAGGAGGTCCAGGAAGACTGATGATACCTTAAGAAAATGAGAGAGGGAGGGCAAGAAGGGCCCTAAGTCATGAAAATAGGACATGCTGAGAAGGTTTGGTATCAAGAGCATCAGCTCCGAGTGAGGCGGTTGTCTTTGAGGCACGGCTCAGTCGCTCAACACTTGTGTGACCTTGGGCAACTTGTTTAGCCTCTCTAAGCCTCAGTTTCCTCTTGTATAACTGGAGCTGCCAATAATAGTTCCTCCTTCATAGGGCTATTCTGAGATAATGCGATTAATCTGGGAGGCTTATAAAACTAAACAGTTCTCTAGCTCCATGCTAGATCCACTGAATTAGGATCTCCAGGAAGGGAACGTGGGAAGTCTTATCTGTTTTTTTTTTTTAAAGCTCCCAAGTGATTCTGATGAAACATCCAATTTAAGAAAAAGTAAAATAATATACAGAAAGTACATGAACACATTGCCTATAGTCAGCACTCCATAAATGTTAAATTGTTTCTCTCTCTCCCTCAGAGACACATGGACCTTGAGCCTTTTTTTTTCTCTCTCACATGGGCAGGCACCGGGAATCAAACCCGGGTCTCCGACATGGCAGGCGAGAACTCTGCCTGCTGAGCACCGTGGCTAACTCTGGACCTTGAACCTTAAGAATGGATCAGAGAAAGGACCAGGTAGGGGAACAGAAAGTGATAAAGACAGGAGTCAGCACTGGAGCAGAGAAGGTGGAAAGCAGGACTTGGGTGACGCTGTAGGGCAGGGTGAACACAGCACCTTATATAGAATGTAGATTGTAGCTTGTCCAGGTGCTGAAGGCACCTGGAGCTTGGCCACCTAGAATGAAAGGAGCCCATCGGGGCACAGTGCCAGGTGACTCAGTGTGGAAGGATTCTGGGGACAGCATTGGGGGCTGGGAAGATTGGTTCTAGAGGACACTGGGAGACAACTCTAGAGAAAGATGAGACTCTGTAAAAGGAAAACCCTCTTCATGGTGGTGGGAAAATGGTGGGCCAATGGAATGACTCTGGAATGTCTGGGAAATCCTGGGTCCTCCTCACAGGACTGACCTTCAGTGTGGTTGCCCTTTCTTGCTCCTCAAGCTCTTTCCGGTTATAAGTGCTGCTCCCCAACTACAGGGCAGGCACTACTAGTCCCTATGGACGACTAGGAGGCAAGAGTGGGGGGAGAAACTGAGGCAATGGAGAAACTAAGTTAAGTGCTGTGTTCAAGGTCACACAACTTTGGGCAGTGTTTCCTATCTAGTCCTGGCATGGCTGCCCTGCTTCCCCAGAACAGTCCTATTCCACCCCTCCTCCTCTCCTGCCCCCACCCAGTGCCTTGGGTTTCCAGTCCTGCCTCCAGCTGCACTGGGCCTTGGTTATTTATAGAGTATCAGATGCCCAGGGTCGTCTTCCCTAGCAGCTGCAGGTCAGTTCCCTCCCAAGTGCCAGGGCTGGTGGAGAACCAAAACCAAAGACTGGAGATCAGAGAAGCCCAACCTCGGTGATAGGGGGTGGGGTGGGGTTAGGGACATGGAGAATAGTCAACAGTGATATTCAGACCACGCTTTATGCTAATCCCCACATAGACCCAAACGAGGCTGGAGGCTCATCTTAATCTTAAAGCATTTGCTGGGGAGAAGGCAAATGGGGACACTGAGGTGGAGAATGGTAAAAGAAAAATACTGGGTCCAAAGTTATGTAGCCATTCTCCTATCTCAAGGTGGGGGGTAGAAATGGCAGGAAGTGGAGATTGAGTTAGGGGTAGGAGTGGGTAGGACCTGCCAAGGTGTCTGTCTTGGCATTTGTGACCCTGTCTCTCTGGCCTGTGGCCTGGCATGGTAGTGAGGCTGACAGTTTAATGACGGTAAATGAGAAGGCATTAGAACCTGAGCTGGGGTGAGAGTGTTCAGCGTGGCTGCTGGAGTCAGGGGTCAAGGCCAGGAATTTCTAAAGGTCCCTCAAGGGTGTAACTCAGGGGCCCCATGTTAGGATTCTTCTCCCCTTCTCCAGCCCACCAGCACCTCATACCCATGTCCCCCATACACCCCACAAACGTAGCTGTAGCAGCCTCTCCGTTGTCAACTGGAGGATTGAGGGTGATGGTAAATTCTTATACCACCCACCCCCACGATGACTCATTGCTTGATCACTGCACATTCTAAGAACTGGAACTAAACTGAATTACAAGTCTAAATCCTCTGGGGGAAGTGGTAGGTGGTTTTGATTTATCTGCTGTTTAGGATTCTTTGTGCAAGTTTGCCCAAGCATGGGTTCCTCAGAGGAAACCATTTCTGGACTGGGTGCTGGGGAGACCTAGGTGCCCTTCTCCCCTCATCCACATGCACAGGGCCCCTCCCCAGTGTACAAAATCTCCCTGTGGCCACCCAGGCCCACACTTACGTCGGTGGCCTTCTTCTCGGCCTGCTCCAGCTTCTCCTGGGCATCCTTTACTGATTCAGAGTACTTTTCCACCTCATCCTCAGTCCCCTTCAGCTTCTTCTGGAGGGCCTGCTGCTCCTCCTCCAGCTGGGACAGAGGGGCCTCGGTCAGCCAGGACTGGGAGGGGGCCCAGGCCCAGGAAGGAGGCAGGGCTATGTGTGGGTGGTGGTGGTGGCAGGTTATATTTGGAGGTTGGTGGAGAGAAAGAGGGATGAAGGACAGTCCAGTCAGGAAGTCAGGGTAGAGAGAAAGCTTCAAGCCCCAAGGACCAGGGCCCATCATTGTTCTGCAAAGGTAGGAGTGGAAAGGGGGCTTCTCTCCAGGCTATGGTGGGTGAGATGGAGGGTAGCTTTGGCTAGGGCCCAAGGATACTTACTGTGAAGGCCTAGGTCCCCACATTGGGTGGCCCCTGGAGATCTCCAGCCTTGGAGAGCAGGCCCTAAGCTAGGGGACACAGGGCAGGGGTCCACCCCATCCTGGGGTGGGGGCAGGAGTAGGTAGGGAGCTGCACTGGGCCCAGGGCCCCCACCTGCTTGCAGCGGTCCTCAGCTTGCTTCTTGTCGGCCTCCGCCTGCTCAGCGCGGTCGATGGCATTCTCCTTGTCCAGCTTTAGCATCTGCATCTTCTTCTTGATGGCGTCCATGGCTGCGGTGGTGGGGGGGGGGGGGGGTGCCGACGGGCGGTGCGGACCGGACGGACTGGGCTGGCTGCGCTGACCCGGCGCACGGGCGGCGGACAAGGAGGACCGAGCCGGACTGGGATGTCCCAGCCGCGCGGACGCCTAAAAGGAGGGGAGGGACCGGGCGGAGCCGGGGGCCGGGACCCTCCCCCACCGCGGCCCGAACCTTGTAGGGGCAGAAGCACCGCCGGGCAGGGGGGCGCGGCCGCTCCCCCACCCGGTGCCCACCTCCCCCGGGACCGCCCCCTTGGAGCTCCGCCTCTTCAGAGCCGTCGGAAGGGAAGGCCGCCGAGACTGTGGGCTGGAGAAGCCCCAGGGCTGCGGAGGGGAGGAGACCCTCGGGCTGGGGGCTCCGCGCTCCTCTGAGTGACAGCCGGGCCGAGTGGCAGCTGCGGTAGGGGCCCCTGGGGCTATTTCGGGGCGTGAGCTCACGGCAGCTGCCTGGGCGCAAGAAACGGTGTGCCCCCCCACCCCCCTTCCTTCAACTGCGGCAGCCGCTGCCCTTAATTTAGAAGTTTCCTGTAAATCCCCCGGGATTGAATGTCTCTTGGGAGGCGGGGCTCTTCCGCGGTTCCACTGCCTCAGTTTACCCTGAGTTTCGAGATTTGCTTTACAGACAGGGTGGATTTAGCGAAGAGTCTGCCAGGGATTTAGGGGAAACTGAGGCAGGAGGGGCGTCCCAGAGCTTGCCAGGCTTGCTGCTCCCGAGGGGTGCCTGACCCCTCCTCCCCTCGCTTCTCCTTCCAGCCCCTGCCCCAGTTGCCAGGGCCTCTCCTCCACTGCCCGGGACCCAGCTCCACGCCCGCTTGCCCCGCCCCCCGAGTGCCCCGCATATTTTCCACGCGGCTCGAGCCCGGCAGGACACCGCGCGCTCCCCCCCTCCTCCCCTCCCCAGACGCGTCCCGCTCCACTCCCTCCTCGCCCGCTTCCCGGCTGCAGCAGCCAGCCCGCTTCCCTCCGCCTCTTCACCCCCGCTGCCCCAGCTCCTTTCTTTCCCGCGCCTTCCCTTCTCCTCCCCTTCACCCCGCGGACTCTCCTCTCTTCCCTTGTGGGCCAACTTGACGCCGAAATGTCTTTTCTGCCCTTTTTTGGGATGTTTCCCCGTGGGAAGGCGGGGCCGGGCTGGGGCGGGGAAGGAGGGGGCGAGGGGAAGAACTGTTGGGCTGCTGGGCGCGGAGAGCAAAGGGATGACATTCCCTCGGACCAAGGCTGCGAGAAACAGCCCCTGGAGTCGGGCCCTGGGGCTAGGGGAATCTGAGGCGCGGGGTTGTCAGCGTGGTTCCTCGGGGTGGCTGGGGGCGGAGGCGAGGAGAGCGGCGGGGGTGGAGCGCGAGGGGAGGCGAGGCGAGGCCGGGAAGCGCGGTGAGAGCGGGGCCGAGCTGGGCAGAAGCAGGAACGGCGGGAGTGGGAAGCCGGAGCTCTGCGGGCGGAGGGTGAGAGCGGTGGGAATCTCCCACGGGTGGAGAGGGAACGCGGAAATGTATCCAGACCGGCGGCGCTGTCTGCCTACTAGACGTGAGACAAACCCGGCCTGGCTAGTGTTCCCTCCGCCCTGACCTCCCTGTGTTTCCCCCAAAGGCGTTGAAGAAACCTCCACCCACCCGCCCAGTAGCCCACGCTAGTCCCGGGGAGCCCTCTAGTGCACCCTCACTTCCCTCAACACATCATCCTGTGGATTCTGCCTTCTATAAATTAGATTCTTCCTCGAAGTCTGCTCTGGGCCTGCCTTGGGCAGCATCTTATTGTACCTTCTGCCTAGGTCTTGTGGTCTTTCAACAGACCACACCAATGAATTCATTCATTCTGTCCCTCCACACTGCTGCTGGAGATCTTTTTAAAAGTTAATGCGAATAGGATCTAAAATCTTCCCAAATCCCTCCTTAAATTCCTCCCCCCTTTGTGGATAAAAATCCACATTTCTTAATATGGAATAGCAGGCTCTGCGATGGCCCCTCCCTGTCTCTTTAGCCTCATCTCCTTTTGCTCCCAACCTCAACCCCCATACCCAGACTTGTCCTTCACACCACATTCATAGGGAGCTACGCAGGAGCTAGAAATAGCCCTATAGCCAATATTTTCTTAAAGCTTCCACATTTTACACCCTCTGTTCCCTCTTTCTAAAATGCCCTTTCCCCAGGCTGATTCCTGGTGGCCTCTAAGACTCAGACCAAATGTCAACTTTCTGGGCAGCTTTCCCTGTTCAACCTCTCTCCCTCCTCCTACACCGAACAAGTGATTGTACCTGGTGCAGGCTCCTTTCATTCTCATCATAGTCCTGTGACAAAACTGTGCTTGTACCTCTCTGTCTCTTCCACTGGACTGTGAGTCTTTGAGAGTGAAGATTGTCTTTTTCAATTCTGAATCCCCCAAACCTAGCAGGGTACGAGGCCTAGAGCTGGCACTTGGTAAATGTTTGCCGAACAACCTCAGAGTCACCGCCAGAGAATCTCTTTTGTTGCTCAGATGTGGCCTCTCTCTCTCAGCCAACATGACAAGCAAACTCACTGCCCTCCCCCTCTCTGCATGGGACATAACTCCCAGGGATGTGGACCTTCCTGGCAACGTGGGGCAGAAATCCTAGAATGAACTGGGACTCAGCACCAAGGGATTGAGAAAAACTTATCGACCAAAAGGGGAAAGAGCAAAATGAGACAAAGTAAAGTGTCAATGGCTGAGAGATTCCAAACAGAGTCGAGAGGTCATCCTGGAGGTTATTCTTACGCATTAAGTAGATACCACCTTGTTAGTCAAGATGTAATGGAGAGGCTGAAGGGAAGTGCCTGAAAATGTAGAGTTGTGTTCCAGTACCCATGTTTCTTGAAGATGAATTGTGTGATGATATAGCTTTCATAGTGTTACTGTGTGATTGTGAAAGCCCTGTATCTGATACTCCTTTTATCTACCTTATTGACAGAAGAGTAGAACATATGGATTAAAAATAAAAAATAGGGGGAACAAATGTTAAAATAAATTCAGTAGATTGGAAATGCTAGTGATCAATGAAAGGGAGGCGTAAAGGGTATGGTATGTATGAGTTTTTTTCAGTTTTCTTTTTATTTCTTTTTCTGAATTGATGCAAATGTTCTGAGAAATGATCATGATGATGAATATACAACCACGTGATGATTTTGTGAGTTATTGATTATGTAACAAGAATGGAATGATCATATGGTAAGAATGTTTGTGTTTGTATGTGGTTATGTTTCATAAAAAAATGATTATGGTGAAGAATATACAACTATGTCATGATATTGTGAGCCATTGATTATATACTATGTATGGACCGTATGTTTGTGAAGATTTGTCAATAAAAATATTTCCAAAAAAATGTTTGCCAAATGAGTGATGAGTCTTTTCATGTACCAGGCTCCGTGTGGTTCTAGAGGAGCTCTTGGTCGTGTGCAGCGGTTCTCAATCTTTTTGGTCTTAGAACCCCTTTATCTACTTAAAAACTTTTGGAGACCCCAAAGAGCTTTGTAGAAGTGGGTTATATGTATCAATATTGAATATGTTAAAAAAGGAAACAAAAATTTTTAATGTTTACTAATTAATTAAAAAAAGCAAAAATAAAGCCATTTTGCATTGACCACATTAACATAAATAACACTTTTATAGATAATAACTATATTTTCCCAAAAAATAAGCAGGAGGAAAGGCAATTGCTTTACATTTTTGCAAATTTCTTAAATATTTGGCTTAATGGACAGCTGGATTCTGAAAATCTGTCTCCATTCAATCTCTTGATATCTATTGGTTTGGTTGACGTTTATAAGAAAATTCTGGCTTCACACGGAAAAGTAGTTGGAAACAGAAGAATATTTTTATAGCCTTTTCGAATAATTGTGGACAGTCTTATCTGGTGCTACACCAAAATTTGACAAGTAGTAGATTCTTAAGAATGAGTTGCAAGGTAAAACCTGAAAACATGTCAATGACCTTTTTTGTACTATGTTACATTAAGATTCATTGATCTGCCTTGCGTTTTGGATCTTTCACTCATGAGTAATTTTGTAACATTATACACTGGTCATTTGGAAAATATGTTATGCTTTTCTTCTACAAGTTGATACATTTCATTATATATTATCAAAAACCCCCACATTCCCTAATACTACCATGTGTTTCATCAGGAAAGTTTAAGTTTTGTGAAGCTGTCAAGCTCACAGTGGCAGTTAACAGTTTTCCAAAATTCACATTTCTGTTTGAAAGCTCATGTTGTGTCACTGGCAACAAATATTGTCAAGTTTTTTTTTTCCCCCTGAAGCAACAGGCTCATTATTTCCTTTTTGAGGAAAGGTCTGCCAGATACCTAAGTCTGAGTAATCATAGTTTGTCTGTCAGTCATTCTCTCAGGGAAAAATGGTGTTTCATAAAAAAATCAGCCTGTGCAGCTCACAACTCAAAGAATAGTGTCAGTGCTTTTCCTGAAGTCACTGTCTTGGTATGCAGCTGATGTGCTTATTGTACTTCCTATGTCGATCACACAGGTTGCTGAAAAGAGTCAAGGATCAAAATTTCATCAAATGAGTAAGTTTTTAGTACTTCATCAAGGACATTCCCAAGTGAAGCTGGCATTTGTTTTTTAAATTGCTAATGCATGGCCGTGAAGAATACAATGATTATTAGTACAATTTGGTGACACTGCCTTAATTTGTGCTAAAGCAGTTTACCCACCATTAGAATTAGTATTATTATGAAAATAATTTTGAACTTATGGACCCTTGAAAGAATCTTGGAGCCCCCCCCCCCCCCACCGCCCATCCAGTGATATGACAGCTACATTTTAAGAACTGGTGATCTATTGGGTGTTTTCCCTTTCCCCCAGAAAGCTCCCAGAGGCATTACTGGCAAGAGATGTCCTCCTGAGGACTTAGCAAGGAAGAAGTGGCAGGAGTAGGCAGCTGTCCTGGGAATATAGCTAGAAAAGTACAGACAGAGACTGGATTACCACTTGTCAGGGAGGTTGTAGAAAGAGCTTGATATTTAAGGTCCTCAACTCCTGATGCTGTATCAAACATGGGGTCAGGGGGCCACAGCAATGTGCTGGAAAGCCAGTCCTCAACGTCAGAAAACTGATAATACATCCCTATTTTCCTGTATTTAGTGAAGGCACGGCTTAATAAATATTGAATGAATGAATCACTGGTGATGGGAGTGATAATAGGTCGCCCTCCTTAATGAGCTGTCCTGGGAGGACAATGTATTTCATCTATCTTAAATGTATTTCAGTGGCATAGAGGTAGGAGATGCCATGGTTTTAAGGAGGTGCCACAGGGGCCCAGAAGAGCAGCAGAGTGGTGGTGGCTTTGTTCTACTTGGAAGGAGAAACAAGGAAATAACATACAGGCAGCAGGATTGGCTAAAGAATCACGTGTGGAAACAGAACCTCAGGGGAGTGCCAGACACTTCAGGCTGTTGTGGGTGGGTGGGGAGTGGGGAGTCGACGTGGAAAGAAGTGGAAACACACAGCCTCCCCTCTACTGAACCTCCAAATCAGCAGGAGAGGTGGAACAGGGCTACCAGCACCTGCCTGGCCACTAGGGGAACATGGCTTATTGACTGAGCTCACATCTGGCACCAGCCTTTTCAGCTGCTTTCCTTCTAGTGCTGTTCTAGGCAAGAGTAGCAGGGCCTGGGAGGGCCTAGGAGTGGCCACCTCAATCACCAGTAGTGCCCACCTGAGACAGCCTAATGGGGTTTTTGCATGCTAGCTGCTTTAACCAAATCTATGACCTGTAGTTCTCTCAGGCTCAGATACCTGTATCTTATAGATTTTTAGCAAAGCTTCTTTTGGAAATTTGAATAATGGCCAGGCACTGGATTTGTTCACATATTCTGAGTAGTTAAGGAGAACAGTCTCCCTAGTAGCCACAAAGAGCAGTGGCAGTTGCTGTCCCAGCAACAGAATGATACCTGGTGAGGCTCAGGCCCTGGCCAGCGAGCTAAGGGACTACAGGAGAATGATTTCTTGGGGACAACTCTCTCACTAGGACAACTTCGGGGGTCGGATGCAAGTGGAGGTGTAGTCTGCCTCCATTCCCATTTCTGAGCCAGAATCAGGCTGGGGGACAGAGCTCAATTCTACTCTCTCCCTCACTCCCCTGGCGGGGAATTTCCCATTTTTTCATAAAGCCAGGCAGAGGTTGCTGGTAGAATCACCTTTATTGGAGCATGACCTGTTTGGGGCTTAACAACCCTACAGCCCCACAGGTAGCTGAGGGTAGAGATAGATAGTATTAAAAAAGGATGAGTAGAGCTTAGGCTGTGGGGATTGGCTAGAAGCCACTGGCAGGGTGGAGCAGGTCGGGGCCCTGGCAGGTTCAGATGGAGGTACAGCAGCATTAATAATACTCTTGGAGCGTTAATACTCTGGGGAGGGGAAGGCACTGAGGGCCCTAGGACATGAAGGCACTTGGAGTCGGGGAGGAGGCAGGGGATGTGCAGTGGGACCAGGCAGGGCCAGGCCCGGGATTTGGCAGGCACTTTGGGGAGTGCTGGGGTTGGGCAGGTTGGGCCCTGACAGCCCAGAAGGCTTTGGTAGCGGTAGGCACAGTCTCTGAGCTGGGTCTGCATTAAACAGAGACCATTCCCTAGTGCTCATCTCGAAGCTCTGAAGGCAGGAACTTGTACTGTTGCTGTCGGATCTGAGCCAGCTTCTTCCGTGCCTCTTCCAGCTCTCGTTCCTTCCGAAGCATCTCTTCCTGTGCTGCAATGATCTGAGGGATGGACAGCAGGGAGTTCAGCAAGCATGTAAGTTAGGGCTACTGGGGAGTTGAGATCAGCACAGGTAATGTGATTGCCCTCCTGATAGTATGCTTCAGAGGGTCTGAGGCTAAAACTCACCTGGGCAATACCTCCAACCATCTTCTCCTTCACCACAACTGTCTCATTCTCCTGGTCTTCAAAAGCTGCAGCCTTCTGTGCTGCTTTCACCAGGTTATCTGAGGCTCGTTTCACTGCATTGCCAGCAGCCTGGGCAGAGAGAAGGCAGCCTGAGGCTGGGAACTCAGATGGGGTCCCAAGGGAAGAGGGGCCTCAACTTCCTCATAGAAAAGCAGGCCTTGGGGCTGTCATCGTAAAGTAGTACAGCCCAGGGTACAATGGGATGGATCAGAGTTCCTCACCTGAAGCCGTTTCATTGCTTCAGAGTCCTGGTCAGCCTTGACCTTGCAGGCCACAAGGAGCTGGGCTGTAGAAGCAGCCACCTGCTTGGCTGATGAGATGAGCTTCTCCTGGCTGGCATGGCCTTGTACAGCTGCATTGGCTGCCTCACATAGATTGTTAGTGGCTGCAGCCACCATCCGGGCCTAAAGCAGAGGGAGTGAGATTAAAAGATGCCTCTTGCCCCAGAACATTCCCTTTCCAGTCTTCCCAGTCTCTCATTCAGAAAGACCTAACGGGCATTGTACACTCACAGCAGAAATGAGGCCCTGGGACCACTGCCCATCATCCAGGGCATTGGCCGGGATGGCACCCACCTGTGGAGGAAGAGGAGGAGAGCGGCTTAGATCTCTTAACTAAAAACTTCTCAGGCTATGGATGTAGGTGTGGACTGCAAAGTTACTGCCCTGTCTCTTCCTGCTGGGTATTTAAGTACTTACTTTCCCTTGGGCTACCAATTCCCTCTGGGCAGCTGATGCTGCCTTCACCAGGGCACTGGTGGCTGCTGCAATGGACTTGGCAGCTTCCAGTATCTGCTCCTCAAAGTTCAAGGACTCATCTGCCTCCTGCAATGAAGAGACAAAGATAGTAGAGAGAGGCAAAATTGAAGAAGGGGGCTTCCCTGAGAGCAGGGAAGATGGAGGGAGCGAGACTGACCTTAGGTTTGGCCCGGGGCTTGAGTTGCTCCAGCTTTTTGGCTGCAGCTTCAATGGCGGCTGCAGCTCCCAGGAGCTCATTCTCAGCAATGACTGTGGGATCTTCTGGGTCTACCCATTCTGTTCCTGGAGGAAGAAAAGAGAAGGAAGGGGCTAAGGCAGAGCAGGGAAGTCAGGAACATGGGGGAGCAAGGCTAACATTGCCAGACCTCTGGTACTTGAGGGTACTATGGGTAGAGGCTAGCTCAGAGCAATCCAGTGAGGAAGATCTACCATGACAAGGGTGTCCCTTCCCTCCCGGACCCTGGTCACCCCTCACCCTTCATGGCCTCGGCAGCCTGTATGAGTTCAGTGACTGAACCAGCCACACGCTTTGAGTGTACCGTTAACTGCTGCTTCAGTTCAGGGCTTGGCTTCTGTAGGGTCTGGGGAAAGGATGAGGAAGATCAGATACTGGGTTCTACCCTGCTTTATGAAACAAGACAAGCCATGGCCCTGACTCCCCCTCCCCACACTACATCACACCACGGCCCTCAAATACCATACCACCTATCCAAGCACACTCTGGGCATCACACTGCACGCATGGTGAACACAGTGGGGCTGTACCTCACTCACCGGCTGACAAGAAGCAAGGAGAATGATGACATGAGAAGAGAATGATGAAGGTAGACAAAGTGGGGGGTCAGGTGGGGAAGATGAGATAAAAAGAAAGGAACAGGTAAGTAGAGAACCAAAGATAAGAATGATGGGGCCCCAGTCAAAGGGAGACTTGGAAACAACAGATTTGAGAAACAGCTGGTGGGAGGGGGAGGAAATCTGAATAAAAAATTAGAGATCTGGGTCTGATACTTGCAGGAAAAGGACTGTGCATTCAGGGAGGCTGGGATAGAGTAAAGGATCCCTCTCTTACCAGGAGCACATGGTCCAGCAGTTCTAGGTAGCCATTGGCACATTCCCGGCCATAGTGCAGGGCTCGGAGCCGCATATCAGGAGCCACTTCTGGGTGGTAAGCTGCTTCCTGTCCCCCGGGATAATATGCGAGTTTTAGGTTCCTAAAGAGCTCTAGACCCCCACACTTTTGCAGTTTCTCCCCTACTGCGTTCTGCTCCAAGGCTGTCACTGCCCCATAGAAATTCTAGGATTTTTACCTTGCAAGCTCGAAGCATATCTGCAATAGCACGACGGCTCAAATTAGCTGTAGCAATGACATCTTCCTGGCGACAAGAATTGCCGGCAGCAACAGCCTTGGCTGTTGCCATGGTGATACCCTTGGTCATTCGGATGAAATCTTCTGGGGTAGAGGTCTTGGCAGGTGGCTCTGGGGAACAGAAAACCTGTTGGGACAAAACAAGAAGAAAGATTTTCCAGTAACTGGGCCTGTAAGACAATGCAATGCACTGTGCATGTGCAATCTGGTTTATTCATGCACGCCTTCGTTCAACAAGCATGAACTTATTTTAGGTCAAGCCCTTGGAGATGTCCACACATTCTCAGCTAACAAAACAGAAGAAGGCAGTTGCTCATCATTCCTGACTAAAGTGATTGGGGAGTTTGTTTTAAACAGAAGTGGTAGATTTTTAGTTAGGTTTTCAATTCTAAAATACTGAGAAGTCTTAAAGGAGGGAGTGGCAGAAATGGGATGAATAGGACTGGGGTCTTAAGAGATACAGATAATAGGAGGGCATTTTAGGTAAATGGAAGGGTATGAATACCAGGATGGCAAAGTGGGAAAGTATCAAGGAATGTTCCACTATATAGCAACAGTGGAGAAAAGGTTGCTGGGACCTTGAATATCAGATCAAGGAATTGGAATTTTACATAACAGGTTAGTCATAAAAACTTCTGATGTATGTGTTCATTCAATTAATATTTATTAAAGATAAGCTTGAAGGTAGATATTATGGTAGGTGCTGGGTTGCAGAGGGAATAAGGTGGACAAAGTCCAGATTTCAAAGAGCTGACATTCTAGCTTTGGATGCAGGCAATAAATAAGTAAACAAATTAGCAGAAAAATTAAGACTGATTTGGGCTGGGAAGAAAATAAAGAGGATGATGTGATGAGAAAAAAGGAGGGGCCTATTTTAGATAGGTTGTCAGGGAAGGCCTCTCTGAAGAGGAAACATTTAGGCTAAAGCCTGAAGGACTAGAAGGAAACCAGATGTTCAAAGTCTGGCGGAAAGCAAGTGCAAGGACCCCGCAGTGGGCAAGAACTTGACAGGTTCTTGGAACTGACAGAGGTCCAGTGAGTCTGAGGCACAGAAAGGGAGAAGAGTGTGATAAGACGAGACTGGAGAAGGAAGTCAGGGGCCATGGGGCCTTATAGGTCATGGGAAGGACCACAGCTGCAAGGGGCAGTCACTAAATGGTTTATGCAGTAAAGTGACATAATCTAATTTATGTTTTTAAAAGATAACTCTGGCTACTGTGTAGAGAGAATGGATCAGAGGGGGCAAGAGTGGAAACAGGGACATCAGGTAGGACGCTATCACATAACTCAAACAAGGTTTAAACAAAAAAAGTGACGGTGGAGATGGGGAAAAGAGGAAATGAGAACTATTTTGGAGGGAGCATTAAGATTTGCTGATAGGCTGAGAGGTAGGGAATGAGAGAAAGATGGAAGTTTAAGAGATGAAAACTTGGTTTCTGGCTTTAGGAAATGAGTTACTGAAAAGCACCATTTACCGAGATGGGGAAGACTAGGGAAGGCCAAACTTCTTGGATGCAGAAAATTAGAGCTCCAATCTGGACATCTCCAAGTACTGATGAAAACAGAATGTCAGAAAGATGAATTTAGAAATTAGAAAAGTGAGTAGGAGAGATAAGAGTGGTAGAGATCAAAGGCAGACAGATCAGGTAGAAAACTGGTGTGGTAGTTAGGTTCAGGTGTCAACTTGGCCAGGTGAAGGTGCCTAGTTCTACTGCCGTGGACATGAGCCAATGGCATGTGAACCTCATCTGTTGTTGATTACATCTGCAGTCGGCTAGGAGGTGTGCCTGCTGCAGTGAATGATGCTTGATTTAATTGGCTGGTGCTTAAATGAGAGAGAGCTCAATGTAGCACAGCCCAAGCAGCTCAGCATACTTCATCTCAGCACTCGCAGCTCAGCCCAGGCCTTTGGAAATGCAGAAAGGAATCACCTCAGGGAAAGTTGTTGGAACCCAGAGGCCTGGAGAGAAGGCCAGCAGAGATTGCCCTGTGCCTTCCCACATAAGAAAGAACCTCGGTTGAAAGTTAGCTGCCTTTCCTCTGAAGAACTATATGTTAACTAAATAAACCCCCTTTTATTAAAGCTAATCTGTCTCTAGTGTGTTGCATTCTGGCAGTTAGCAAACTAGAACAACTGGTATGATAGCCAAAGTGAGAGAGAGCTACTGAAAGTCTGAACTAGAGTGCTGACATAGGACCAGAGAGGAGGGATGAATGGAAAAGAGAATAAGAAGGGTAGTTGAAAGGACCTTATGCCCGGATGGGGCATAAGATAGTGAGGTCAAAGATGACTGAGGTGAATCTTCAGGGCTAGGAGATTGTTACACCATTCATAGGAAGTGCTACATCAGGAAGAAAAACTGGTTTGGAGGCAAAGCCTAAAGGCAGTGATGTCAAATAGATAGCTGAAAATAACTAAACTCAGAACTGGAAGTCAACTTCTTAGGGAATAATGAAAATAGTTAAACTTGCCAAAGAAAAGAACAGAGGAAGAAGGCTATTTATATAATTCTGAAAAGGCCTCTATGTTTAGAAGGCGTAGAAAGTAGATGAGGTAAAGGTGATTTGATGAGAACTATAAATGTTAGAAAAGCAAGAGAAAAAAGTGTCAAGGAGCCAAAGGAAGAAAGGATTTCAAAGAGAGGCTTATTGACAATCAAATGCTTTGGAAATGTTTGAAGAGGAAGAAGGCAAAGAAGAGGCCATCAAATACGGCAAATTAGGAGGCCATTGGTGTCTCTGGAAAAAGGGGGAGGGTAGTGGTGACAGAGACAGGTTACAAATGCTAAAGAATCAATAGGTGAGGAAGTGAGAGATATGAGCATGGCTCATTTAAGAAATCTGGTGATGAACAAGAATCTATCATGACCCAAGTCTCTGATGCCCCCCTTCCTCTCACCGCTAGTTCCTGCCGTATATGTTCTGTGGTCGCTTCCAGGGCCCGTGTGCCTTTGGTGGCCTCATCTTCCACAGCTTTCACTGTCTTCAGCAATGATGTCACATTGGTCACCATCACCTGGGGGCATCAGAGGAGCAGGGGAAAGAGCTGATTTAAGGAACGGAGGGAACATTAATATCCCCTTCCTCTTCTGATGTTGCTCTCATGCCCTCCCACCTTGGCAGAGTTCTTGAGCTGCCACACAGCAGGGTCATCCCCAACTTTGCCAGCTGCAGCCTTTGTGGCACTGATGAGGTCTCCTAGGGCCTTGGCCACATCTTTCACTGCATTGATCAGCACCACCTGGGTGGGAGAGAAGAGGCTCTGGTTTGTGGGAGGCAAAAGGGGAAGAGAAAGTTGTTCTGATCAGAATTGGGGGTGTTAGGTAAATACCTGGGTCTCAGGGTCCTCTGCTCCCAGGCTGGCTGCACCCAGTTTGACCACGTCAGCAAGGCGAGTGATGGTGGCCACAGAGGACTGGGCAGCCTGAGCCAACTTCTCCTGGCTCCCAGCTGCATTCTGCACCAGGACCTTGGTGTCCTCCACCAGCACCTTTGCCGTCTTCAGAATACCCTCCCTGAGGGGTGGCCCAGCCCAGTCAGTTCTCTTCAGCCATCCCCCAGTCCTTCCCATTTTATCAAGGTTCCAAATGACTGAGGACAGAAATGCATTTTTGGGCCCCCTACCCTGACCTGCCTCCTTGGGGCCCATTCCCTCCTCACCGGTGGTCAGCAAAAGTTTCAGCACCCTCGCGATTGAGTGTGCCAGCTGTAGCAAACATGATGGTGGTGTCTAGGTCAGCAATGATACCAGACACAGCACTGGCAGCTGTGATGCAGGCCTGGGTGCCACGATTCCCAGCCTGGAGCGCAGCCAGGACATGGGAGACCTGGGGTAGAGAAAGGCAAGGGGTTACTGGGGTAGGTGCCAGGTAAAAGGGAGAGGTCACCCATACCTAGAAGGGACAAAGGCAGAAGGCTGGGAAGACGGGAGGAGGGTGGGAAAGGCTGCAGGATTGGGGAGCCGGCCCCATAGTCCACAGGGATAAGCACAGGCACCTTCTCAGAGACCCTTCGGGCACACTCTATGAGCTCCTTCTTGGTGTAGGCATCACTGGGGCTGCACTGCAGGGCACCTGCCTTGGTGACCAGAGCAGAACAGCCGTGCCCCAGCTCCTGCACTCGGTGCTTTATATGGGCACCTATCTGTGAGAACATGGAAGAGAGAGAGAGATTTTACAAGGGGCTCCCAGGGTACCACCATTGTGCTTAAAGGTGTGTTATGGGGGAATCACTAAGGACACAGAAAAAAACATGTGTCACAGACTGAAGAGGGTAAGAGAAAAAGTTTGTAAATTCTGCCTGTTTCCCATCCTTTTGGCAGGAGGTCACCTCCTACACATGGAAAATAATAGCATGTGGACACCAACTGGTGAGGATTGTGTAAAGCACAGTGGGGAGGAGGGAGAGAAGTACTTCATGCTAGTATATTTGAATCAGAGAGCTGGGGATTACAATTTGGCTGGGACAGGTTTGGAGAGAGGAGGATTTTGGGGGTAGGGATTAGGTGTGTCAGACTAAGATCCAATTACTCACTTTCTTGGAAAGCCATGAATTTAGGGAAGGAAGAGCTACATGAGTTTGCAAAAAGGAAGATATAAGGAGCAGAGAAGCTGCTTCTCAGAGGATCAGCAGAGGTGACAGGGGCAAAATGGGGGAATCCTGAGAGTCTGAGCTGTCTCCTTTAGCTCTGTAACCCCTTGATCACTCCTTAGTGACATGGTTCTGAGAGTATGTTCTCCTCTCTAGGAAAGACAGAGGGAGTGAGAGTGGGCCAACTTAAGAGGCTGGCCTGAGGGGAAGAATAAGGGGCCTGTCACTGACGTTTCCCACGAGGGGTTGGGAGAAGGGCAGAGCTGTCTCTGTGTTTACCTCTTCATTTTCAGCAGCCACAGCTGCAGGCTTGGCTTGTGAGGCCAGACGGCCATAGTCACTGGTAAGCTGGTTAGCAAGAGGGCCCAGCTCCTCAGGGCTGGTATTTGACTTGGTTACCTGTTGATAATGGAACAAGTGAGATTATGTCCAAACTTAGTTCTCCAAGGGCAGTCCTTTTATAATTTTCTAAACTCACCATCTCCTGAACTGTAACTGCAATGGCCTTGGCTGTCCGCACCATAGTTGTCTGGTAATCCACGAAGGAACCTTCTGGTTCACCCATTGGTCCTTCATCTAGCTGCAGGGTGAGGGTATGAGGAAGAGGAAAGAGTGTCAGGCTCTCTGTCACTGTACTCAGGATAGCCTCAGCGCCTAGAGGCACCCCAAGACTCTAACCTGGTTGATGGCTTGAGTGATTGAGTCCACCATGCCGCCAACGACCCCAGCAGCGCTGGCTGCCTCGTTGAGGGTTGTTGTCAGGTCCTCTACAGCTTCTGTCATCATCTGCACAGCCTCTTCCAGGGCTTCCTGTGTGTGAGCTGCTTGCTGTGGGGACAGCAGTGAGGAAGTGGAGGAGGGTCCTGCTGATCCTGCCTCTCTGACATCTTACTAGAAGTAGCCTCTCCCTTCTTCCCAGTCCCCAGTACCTTGGGGTTGCCCCCTGCTTCCTTGGCTGTATACAGCAGCTGCAGGGCAGACTCTGCCAAAGTTTTAGTCTGGTCCAGCAGCGCCATCTGCTGTGGGTGGCTCAGGGTCTTGGAGGCAGCACCCACAGCAGCCAGGGTGAGTGGCTCAAAGTACTGAGCCATCTGGGACACCTGAGACAAACGGTTGGGATAAGTCAGCTGGGCCAGGTATTCTCCCTCACCTCTCTTCCAGGTATGTCCCACCTGTCCTCCTAGGTACCTTATGTCCCAGCTGGGAGGCTTCAGCCCGGGCAGCACTGGCCAGAGGTTCAATAAGATGGGCGATCTCCTGCACTGCAGTGAGCATCTGAGTATGCAAGGCCTGGGGAGGAAGCAGATGTTAGCTGTGATTCTGATCTGGAACAGGGCCCACGGGCTGCACAGAACCCTATTCTTTCCGCATACCTGATCAAATAACCCACCTTGGCTAACAGTACACTTATAAAAATGTGTTGTCACCAATTGCAACAAATGTTTTATACCAGGGCAAGGTGGTGGTGGTGGGGTGTATAGGAATCCTGTATTGTATGCATGCTTATTCTGTAAAACCATAACTTCTTCTAATAAAGGGGGAAAAAATAATCCACCTTAGCATGCTGTCCCCTCCAAATCTCTGGAAGTTTACTCTGTTCCCTGGCTTCCTCAAGTCTGACATCTCTCTCTCCAGAGACAAACTTTCATATGACCCTTCCCTCTCACCTCTTGAGAAATTCCCTCGCGGGGAGCAAGCTGCTGGCTGACTGCAGCAAGGGAAGCCTGGTCGAGGTCCCGTAGACAGCTGTTCAGAGCTGCAATAGCCGCCTCACACTCCAGCTGCCCTGGAGCCTTGTCCCTGCAGACACATCATAGGCTCCAACACCAAGATGGCTCCTCTTAAAACTTGGTTAGCCTATTTTCCCTACTATATCCCCCACCTCGTAGACAACAGGGATCCTCCACGTCACTGCATCCATGGCCAGCCCCCCCATTCTGTTACAATGTCTCCACCTTCAGTACCTCATGCTTGTAATAAGTTTCTTGATGGAATCCGAGACAGTGCGGGAATGGCCAGCCAGCACTGACCAGCGTGGGGGGTCCCGGGGATTGACTGCTAGGGCCCGGGCTGTTTGGATTAGTCCTCCAGCACTCTCCAACATTGTCTTGGCAGAGATAACAATGGGCTCCATGGCAGCCCGGCCCTGGGAAGGGGAGACAGGGAGTAAGTCTCAAAGGTGACAATGACATCTCAAGCTAGCCTATTAGCTCTTCTTTTAGCACTGACGCACCTCAGGGCTGATCTGGGCAGGAATGCTGGAGAACTCAGGGTTGGATGCAAAGGCACTCAGATTGTCTACCGCCTCCAGCAGAGGGGCCGTTGCTGCTCGGCACTGGGCCCGGTTCTCTTCTGTGAAGGCCCCGTCTAGTGCCTGAAGTGGGAGTGACAGAGAGGCCCTCAGGACTGAGACTGCTGCATGGGAGGTAAAGCCCAAATCTCCCTCCCAGGGATTCAAGGGGTTTAGGGAGAGGCTGGGAATAATCAAGATGATAGGAAAGGGTTTGGGCTCAGGTAGATGGGATTTTGGTACAAGTTGTTCTCAAGGAACAACTGGGGGTCCAGGGTAGAGAGGATTGGACAGGTCAGGGAGATGCTGGCAAATCAGACACTGGGAACCTTGATGGTCTTGACAAGATTTGCTGTGCTGTTGGCCACCTCCTTGGCTGATTGTACAAACTGGCGCTTGGCGGTGGGATTGGCGGTACGGGCAGAAGCTAGGCGGCAGCTGTTGCACAGTGCAGAGGTGTGTTTGGCCACAATGGTGGCTGCAGAGAGTACCTGAAGGGACAGATGTGCAAAAGCCATGATGAGGGCAAGTGTACATCCCCAAGGAGGAGCCATTCTAAGGTAGGGGGATGGAGAGGCATACCCTCAGAAGTGTAATAAGGAAAGACAGAGTCACTCAAAGAGTCAAGTTTTGGGGAGAGAAAAAGCCCATAGATGAACTGGGTATGGAGGAGGGGGAGCTGGGAGACAGAAGCACTGATGGAGAAATAGCAACAAGGATAGTGGGAGAGCTAGCTCAAACATCTACAGATGTTGTGCATTTAACAGTAACTGAAAGAATGATGATGAAAAACATGGAAGGAGAAGACAATGACCCAAAGAAAAGCTGTATTGGGAAGGTTAGAGATTGGTCCCCACCCTTCTCCCCTTCCCTGCAAATCCCACTTCTCCCTCATTCTCCACAGGGGCTATTCTATCCTGGCTCAGGTACCCTTTTCCAGACCTGCCCAGGATACCTGTTTCCTTGAATTACCTGGGCCTGGGTACAGCCAGGCTCCCCCAAACTCTGACAGGCCATCTGAATTGCCTGGTTTGCACGGGCAAACTGTGTGGGCTCCACCAGCCCTTGCTGTCCAGCTTGGCTATTGGGATCAGAGACACCAACCAGATATGCAGCCTGGGAAGACAAAAGGGGGATGGTATGAGGAATACAGATTTCAGGGGGAAGTGAATACTGACAGTGGGAGACAAAGGGGAGTAGAGGATTTTTTACCCCATAGGCCTAGGTGAGTGGAGGTACATTAACAAATTGCAGTTACAATGTAACCCCCCCCAACTCTGTTTTATTTAAATGTGCTAAAATTTTTCAGAAGATTAAGAAAGTGAAAAAAGGAAAACCACATAATAAGGGTTTCATCAAACTTCTGTTTAGATATATGTGTTTATTCTGTGTTTTAAGATAAAAGATATTGCTTACTGTGAGTGGTGAAAAGAAGTTTCAAAGCCACACATACACACACCCACAAACCCTCTTTTAAAGACATAATTTTAAAACTATGGGGTTTTAGGCTAATTGACATTTACAGCACTTCCCACCTTCATAGAATTGGAAAGAGGGAAGGGTATAATGGTTGCCAAGGAAACATTTTTATGATCAGAAGACCATCATAACATTTGATTCATACGACAACCTACACATGGTAATTTTGCTTTTTCTCTTTATATATTTTTTTCTAGAAATAAGTGAAAAACAAAGAGGTTTTAAAAAGTCAAGCCAAATAGAGCAGGCCACCCAACATAAGAGGGCAAAGGGAGGAAGGTAGGGGAGACTGAAGGAGTAGGATGTGGTAGATTTATAGGGAAAAAATAGTCTGAAATGATGAACTCTCAAACCAGTTTGTTTTGAGGATTCATATGCTAAAGCAAAAATACTCTCCAAGTTAATAGAAGATAGTTTTATGCTTGACTTTGTAGAAAAAGGCAAGGTTAAGTTAAGCAGTGACTCAGTAAACTGAAAATCTACTCACTGGTGCTATTTTAATAAAGTAAGATTTATATATTCATTAGTACATACTGAGAAAGTCATAGCTAGAAAAGACATAAGTCTGACAGTGAAATCAACTCAAAGCACTACTATTCAGGGGTTAAAGCTGTCAGAATCATTGGTGTTCAGTGATTGCTGACAGATATCTCCTCTTCAGGAGGGAGAAAAACCACAGCTTTCATAGAGTTGGTTTTGCAAACAGAAACTTCTTGATTTATCTACATGTGTGTCAGGCTGTAAGGAGGTGGGGTAGCTAATGCAGGAGTTATTCCAGGAACCCATCTCAGGAAAATAACCTGTGCAGCTGCCTCAGTGAAGCCACAGAGTGCCTTGGAGGCTGTGGCAATGGCCTCCCCAAACTCCGGCAGGTTTCCGTTCTTGGCATTTTGGGAGATTCCAGTCATGGCCTCACCCAGCACCTGAGGGAAAGAGGATATCAGCTGAGTCAGATCCAATCCTCAGAGGGGTAAGCAGCTTCTGTTTAGGTCCATCTTCCTGCCTTCTTCTCTCCTGGGTTCCTGTCTCACTTACCTTTGAGTTCTCCATTACACTGTCAAGGCAGCCAAAATAGGACATGTCATTGATAGGCTGGACTGGGTTCTCCAGGAGTTCCCGGACTGTCTATATAGGGAGAGGGAGAAGTGAGATCCAAGATACCTCTCTCACCCCCATAACCAGAACAACTTCCTCTACCTTGACACCATTTAGCTTGCCAAGTACCTACCTCCAATTCCCTCAGGGCATTGTCACACTCTTTCTGGCCTGGTGCCTGCTGGGTGCACATGGTAATGAGTTGGTTGATGCTGTCAGTTACTGCCCTGGGAGGACAGAAAGTTGAGTGAATGGGAGGGAGCACAGGTCATCAATCCTGGGTCCAGTACACAAAGGAATCCTCTAGCAATTTCTCTTTTGCCTCTAACTGCTCCTAAACCAGGGACTTCTCCTGAAATGTCCCCTCCCCAGTCTCTCTCCAACACTCTAGGGCGTTCCCAGCTCCAACATACCGGGCAGCTGCAGCCAACTGACTCTTGAGGTTGGGGGCAGCAGGGTCAGTGGACAGGGCCTTGGCAGCCAGAAGAAGTTTGCTTGAAGACATGGAGATGCCCTTCAAGTTGGACACAACCTGGGCCCGGTCCTCCTGGCTCTGGTGAGGGTGAGAAGGTCAACGCATTGCCCCGTTCTTTCTTATATGTCTCAGAAAGGGATCTCCCTTCCCAGATACCCAAGTACTGCTAGAGATTGGGGAAGAGGAGGGAGCCAGGAGCAGGTCAGGACTCTGGTCACCCAAGTATGTCCTATCTGACCAGGCAATCACTCTGACTCTTCATACCGGAGCCTGTCCAGCCATCTCCACGCCAGCTTCCAGGAAGGTGCTGAAATCCTGTCCAAATCGACCCGAGGCTCGAGCCAGGTCCTGAGGGGTTCCCCGAGAGGCCTGCACCAGTTCTGTGGCTGCCTGATTCAGCCCAGCAGCTGCCTCATTCAGCCGGCTCTGAGCTTCTTGAAATGTCCCAGTGCTGGCAGGGAGCTGCAGGGCCAGACAGGAAGCCAGAAGGAAGGATGGGGGATGAGACACGAAGGAGAGTCTGGTAAAGGAGGGGTGGGAGAGTAGGCACATAACCTGGGAGTACTGAGGGGATCAATAATGGAAATAGGGGTTAAGGAGAGGTTTAATGATGGGAAGGCGAGGTCTGGAGTTCTTTCACTTCTGTGTTTCCCTCACAACCCCAGTGTTCTTACCGAGTCACTCAGAAGTCGTTTGCTGGCATCTCCAACTGCTCTCAGCGCATTATCCACATCTCGCTGTCCAGGCAGGCAGCTGACACAGCGGTTGAGTGCCTGAGTCACCGCTTTAGCTACCTGAGGTGGGAAAGGAGAAGATGGCTGCCAAAACGGAAACAATCTGGGAGACCCCCTCATCTACTCACAGCACAGAGGAGATAACCAGCTCTACAGCTTCTAAGAGGGAAGGAGGAAAGGGGGCATTGACCAAACTCCCCCAAACTTGGTGTTAAGCTAGGCCCAAGTATTAGTCTAACTGAGACACTTCAATGAAGACTGAGAGGAGCTCCCTAGAGCAAAGATGTGCCTCTGTCAGTGTGGATGAGACTTGGGAGGTGAAGAAAGTTTTTGCCCAGTCAGATTGGGCCTTGAGCTAGGACCTGGGAGGAGAAAGGGAGGTGGCTTCTTTCCAATGCCTAACCTGGGCAAGCCGCTGCTGGCTCTCAGGGTCCCCAGGATGGGCAGCTGCCTTTTTTGCCTCCTCGATGAGACTACTGGCCTTGTCCAGCACATCACTGGCTGTGTCAAGCACAACGGCCTGCACTGCAGGATCTGAAGTCAGGGCAGCAACGCCCCTGGCAGCCTGGGCCAGTGCCCTCAGTCCACCTGCCACTTCCCGAGCTGCAATACCTGGATTGTTAGGGAGAGAGGAGGGAAGGAAAGAGTTATCACTGCCAGGCCCTGATACCAGTGGTTTCCTCTGGCAGCCCCAATCCCTTGTCCATTTCCTGTTCTCCTACCCCTCTCCCCATATGCCTCATTTCTGGCTCTCTGTTCACATACCTGCATAATTCTCATTGCCTTGGGCAACCTCCCCCAGGAGCTGGGCGATGGCAGAGCTCACTGCTTTGGTGCTATTGCCCAGGTCCTGGGCACACTTCTCCATCTAGGAAAGAAGGGGGAAATACCCAGGGGCTCAGGGGAAGGATCAATTGTGGAGAACTTGAAAAGGTACTTGGGGAAAGCTGGCAGTTTCCTTGAAGGTTTTGGGGCACTCTGGGACATAACTAGGAAGGTAGATGCCAGGCTATGGGCCAGAATGAGATCTTAAGAGAATTCTTACTGTCTCTCCAGGTAAAGGTTTAAGTTTGCCATCTCGAGCTGCTGCCTTTACTTCCTGCAGGTCTCTTTCTAGATTCTGTACCACGCTCAGTGCAGAATCCATCTCCAAAGGCCCACATGCTTCCTGAGCCTACAACAAAGGGAAGGAGGTGTGGATACATGTAAGAGATATTGCTGGGTCTCACTGATGCCTTGGATTACATGATTATCCCTGATTCAGGTTATTTTACATGAATTCCTCATCATCCCAGGACTTCACCCTCATCTTTCCAAAACAGAGCCAGCTCCCATACCTTCTGGGCAGCAGTACGGAGTTCAGCCAATGCGGTACCAAGGTTTTTAGCACATTGACTCAGTTGCATGGCTGAGGCCTGGTCCTGAATTGTTGGCACTGAGGCCTTCGCAGCTGCCACCATCTTCCCACCTGGCTGTTGGGGAACAGACAGGCAGATTAAGTGTACTATCCTCCCTCTGGGCTTGGGTACAGTAACCGATGACAGGACATGACGATCAGGAACTGGGAAACAAACAACTGGCAAAAAAAATTTTAATTGTGGGAGACGTAGAGGGTCTTAGAGGGGAGGGTGCTTGCCTGCAGGAAACTCTGGCTGGCAGCAATGAGGGCCAGTTGAGCACTGGGACTGTCAGGCTGAGCTTGGCTCCCTCGGACACCCTGCACCAGCAGTGGAATCTGCTCGGCCACGGCCTATTGGGGGGGAAATGTTGTGAGAGCCATATCCCCATAGACTGGGAGAATATTTCCCTCCTTCCATACCTCCTCCCTCCCCACCTCCTCCTTGGAACCTCACCTTGCAGCTTTGTACTAGCAGGGGCTGGGGGCCAGCAGAGGCCTTGGGAGTGGAGGCTGCATGTTGGGCTGCAGCGATGGTCTGTGTAGCCGAGGCTGCAGCCTGCTTAGCTGCATGCTATGAAGACAGAGCAGTCAGGACAAACCCCAGGAACCCAGTCTATAGCCCATCTTGCCCAGGCTATCCCCCAAGGAAATATTAACTGACTTTCTCTCCCCATGTCTCTCCCAGTTTTGTCCCTCCCATAACACTCCCACTGCTTCTCCTGGTTTAGTTTCCACCCTTACCTCCAGCCGCTGCACCAGCTTTTTCTTGATGGCATTCTGTGCAGCAGCATTGGTTGCCATGCGCAGACCCTCAGCTGCCTCCCGCAGCCGCTGCTGCTGTTCCTCACTGTCAGGGTGGGCTGCTGCTCCCTGAGAAGGATGGAAAGACAGTTGCCACCCCACATCCTTGTGGATCCTGCAGTTCTTCTTTGAACCCTCTAAACTCAATTTGAAATTCACTACTTCATGAAGTATTTTCTAACTACTCCCACTGAAAGGTAATCACCTTTGAGAGGAACTGCCTCTCAGGAAGATAAATGGGAACCCGGGGGGCCTGGGACACCCTTTCGGATGCTAAAATCCCTTCTTTAGTTAGAACTGTTTCTTCTACCCAGCTTGAGGAAGGGTCATGCTTGTTGCCTCCCCCAACCCCTCAAAAAAACCCCCAAAAGCCTCCATAAGTGAATGGGCATGAGTAGGGCTCCCAGGGAAAAAGACTCAGTTTAGAGCACGGATTTTAGGAATATAAATGCAAGGATCTGGTTACCCCTGCAAACGGAAGAGCCCTTGAGCCCAGGGTACTTGGGACTCCTGAACCTCCTTCCAGTGGTCTTGTGCACCATGCTCTGGGCCCCATTGCCTGGCCTTTCTCCACACTGCTAGCAGAGGGGAGTCCTGGGACTGAATGTGCGTAAGGAAGGAAAAAGGAAGGAGAGAAATCCCAGGCAGGTGGTAGCAGCAAAGTTGAGAAAAGTAGGAACCACAGACCCTGGACTTAGAGGAAGAAAAAGGGGCACAGTTGCCTACCGGGGTTAAAGAGTTACACTGCCGGAAGCCTGGGCCCCTACCCATGGCCTTGGGGCTCATTTACTTCCTGAGCACTACCAGATTTGTTCTCCTGTATTTTCTGCTTTTCTTGAGTTTCCCCCTTCAGGTGAAGGTGACCACGTGTACCTCTCTACTTCCCTTCAGGGCTCAGTCTAGGGCACTGCACAGAAAGTACGGTACCTTGGCAGCCTCCACCATCTTGGCTGTGGCATCAGCTAGGATCTTGGCAGCACTTAACAGTTTGCGTGAGTTCTCGAGATCACTCTCCCCTTCAGCATCAGCCTTGATGGCATTGACGAGGTCAGAGGTGGCCTGGGCTAGGATGCGGGCCTGTCGTACCATCTCACCTGAAAGGACAGGATATAATCAAGTCAGGAAGCCAGAGACAGAGAGGGTGGCAGGGGTGGGGACTAGAGTGAGGGAAAGCAGTACAGATATGGTAGATGGGCATTTTCAGGGCAGGAGAGGCTGGTAAAGGTTCTCAAAGTGATTTCTTTTCGTTTTTTTTTTTTTTGGCTTTAGAATCTTGGTGATGAAGGGGCCTTTATGGGAGGGAGGATGGTCTCCATAGGTATTTTCAGCAAATGGTCTTAAAGAATGGAACACTCTTTGTGAAAGCTTCTGGGGGTGGAGTAGGGAAGGCTTTCTCTTAGTAATGCCATTTTCCATATCTTTTATTATGTATACTTTGATATATTCTTTCACCTTTCCAAGAAGACAGCAGAGATTCTATTCCTGCTTTACAGACAGTGAACTGGAAGTTTCAAAGATTAAGCCACTAGTCTATGGTGGCTGAGTCCTTAGGGATAGGGTGATTGAGTCTGAAAGGGGGGAGGGGTGGGTACCTAATGGGTTTGGGGGACCTAATTAGGGTTCTTCGTCTTCCTTGGTGTGTGTGGGGTCCTTACCAGCATCACCCATGGAACTGAAGATGTTCTCAGTGACAGTAAGGATGGTGTCGGTGGCCTGGTCGTAACGGCCAGCAGGCCCACCTCCCATGGCATGGGCCCTCACATGCTGCAGCAGCTCATTCAGGGCCTGGGTGACAGCAGTGGCTGCTGCTCCCACCCCCCGCAGGAGTTGTTCATCCTCTGTGGCTGCCTGGGAGGCAGATACACATCCCTCGACGGCTTTGGCCACCAGTCGCCCAGCCTCCACCAGCTGTTCTTGGCAGACAGGTGAGCTGATTGTAGGTGCCACCACCTGTGTGCAAACTGAGTGTCAGAGACGTAGGCAAGGGAAAGAAGTCATGAGGCAGGGGGTTTATGGGCTTACGATAATCACTGGAAAGGGTGATGAGGTCTCAGGAGCCAGGGGACACAAATGAGAGGCTCTTGCATGTGCGGCATTGTCATTGCTTGGCACAGGCTAGAGCAACTTTCAGGGCTCACCTTGGTACAGGCCACCAGTTGGGAGGTGGACAGGGCACACTGTGTTGCTGCAGCAATAACCTGGGTCTGAAGCCCTGAGTCTTCTGTCCGTTGAGCCACACTCTTGGCCTTGAGGACTAAGGCAGCTGCTGCACTCGCGACTGCCTTGGCTAGCTGCATTAGCATGTCCTGTGACGAAATGGCAGTTAATACAATCTGAGTGTGGGTCTGGGATCCATGGACCCTTCTCAGAAGCATAAGCTGTTTCATTACTCCCATTGACTCCAATCACAGGATAGTGTATGCAGAAGCAACCAGAACCTATTCCAAGCCCCTGCCTTGAGTCCCCAGCAGGACAGAACCCTCACCAAGGAACAAATTCACACCAAGAGAAATAAAGCCCACACCAAAAGGAGAAATGCGTGAGGCGGATACACTCGGACAGTGATGGGGAGGGAGGGGAAGTGCTGTTACAATGGGATGGGAAGAGGAGGTAGCTCTCAGGGTCCCTCCTACCCTCAGCAGCTTCTTTTCTCCACTTCTTCTTAACCTTTGTTTGGAAGTAGTCATCCTGGAGTCTTAGGAACAAGTTCCTAAACCATCCTACTTTAGCCCATTTCCCCGTGCCCTGCCTGTGCAATGTCTCCCCATCTCCTATCATGTTCTGTTTCCCCAGGAAGCTGGGGTAGAGGTACAGAAGCGAGTGTATGCGGCTCAGAGAGGACAAAGCTGGGAAGGCCCAGGCCAGAGGCCGTTACCGTGGGGGGTTCGGGGGGAGATTGAACCCCAGCCCCTCTGGGTGCACATATCTGCATGGGAAATTCAGGATGAAAAGTCAGCTGAGGAAATTGGTATGGGGTGGGGAAGGGGAAAAGCTAGAGGAACAGTGTCCTCAGGTGGGGTATTCTAAAGGACTGGAGGGGGGTTCAACATATTTTCAAGTCAGGCCAAGGACTACGTAGGGGGAAGCTAGGAAAAAGATGACAAGGAGCTAAAAAATATCAATACAGGCCAAAAACGAACTTGTGAGTTGTAGCTTAGATTCAGAGGTTCTGAATTCTCACCCCCTCAAAAAGAGATTGGAGGTTCCCAGTGTCATCTCCTAGAAATAGAGGTTCAGGTTGTTCATGAGGGGTCAATTCATAGAAGCAGGGACCAAGAGCTAAGTTCAGGATCAGAGGTTACCTCCTAGCAGTTGGGGCTTTGGGAGTTGGGTAAGTCACGAACCTGGAAGTGGGGGTCAGTATCACTTTCCCCAATTTGCTGCAACAGCTCCCCACTGGCCTGGCCCACGTTCCCAGCTGCTTGCAGCAGGTTCTGACGGGGCTGTGGAGAGTGAACACCAGTCAGAAGCTGCCCCATCCCTGCCCACAGACCTGTGGGCCCCACACTTCCAGCCTAAAACTGACATGCCCCCTTTTTCTTGATCTCGAACCCTCCTTCCACACTACCCCAAGCCCACAGCCCCTGACCTCAGCACTGGCTGGCTGGGCACTGCGCAGCAGTTCAGACACTGCCCCTGCAAGGCCTTTGGCTGCCTGCAACAGGGGTCGGCCACTGCCACCTTCATCCTCTAGCAGGGCAGCCAGCAGCTTCACCCCACGTGACATCTCCGTCAGGTTGGAGGAGATTGTAGTTACTGCACATCCCACTGCAGTATAGTCTGTTTCAGCAGGGTCCCCTGAGGGGAGAAGGAAGAGGGGTATCTGTGAGGGACAGGGCAGGCTAGACGATGGGGTGGTGGATGAGCACAGTCATTCTGTTAGTCACACACATCTGAGCGGGACATATGCAGAGTCCCTTCCACAATGAGTCAAGGTACAGTCACACGTGGAGCTGGTCACACTCCTGCCTGCACATGCTTCCTCTTCCCCTCCCCCCACCACACACACACACAGGGTGGCATCCAACTTACCTGCTGTCAGGTTCACCACGGAGGCAGTACCAGCTGTGATGGCATCCACCTGGGAGTGGATCTCATGCTTTGATTCATCCATCTTGTTTTTACGCCAGGCCTTGGAGGCCTGAGAAAACAAGGGGGAAGAAACAAAAAACAACTGAGACTCTGCTCTGGTTTGGTTACCCAATCTATCCCTGGGAATCCCAGCTTCAGCGCCTCTGGCCTCTCCTCCATCCCATACTCACAGCATCCTGGCCAAGAGGGGGCAGAGTGTCAAAGTCATCCAGAGTAGCCTGGGCAGCCTGCACAGCCTGCATGCTTGAGTTGATGGTTCCAGTGAGTGCCTGCTGGGCTGAAGTCTAAAAGACAAGGGAGGAGTAATAGGGGCTGGACTGGAACATTTAAAGGAAAGAGAAGGTGAAAGACATCCAGGGGCTAGGGAGAGGAGTACAAATAGGGACATAGAAAAAGACTGCCTGAACTATGTGATGATATTGTGAATTACTGATTATATATGTAGAATGGAATGATCAAAATAGGCATGTTTGCACTTGCTTTGTGTTTTTTGGTATTTAAAAAAAATAAAATAAATTTTTAAAAAATGCTATGCTAAAAAACAAAAAGACTGCCTAATTTGTAGCTAGACATAGCTAAGGGTAGGAAAAAGGCCTTAGGTACGTTGGTAGAAGTAGGGGCACTCTTACTAAAGGAGGCATGTGTCCTCGGTGCATCTGGCCACTGGTTATCTGCTGCTGGGCAGGCGGCATGCTGCCCATCTGGAAATTCTCAGGACCAGAGGCTCCAGAGCGCATGATGGCAGGTAGGGCCACAGAGCCGTGCTCCACTTTCCCCACTCGGTTATACTGCTGCTGAAGGACTGTTGACCTAGAGCAGAGGGTAAAGACTATGGAGTGCTCAGAAGACTTTCCTCATCTCTACCCTTCCCACCTAGTTATGCTACCATCGCAGGCCCCGTGAGTTAGGGGTGTGTGAGGTCTCCGTGTAGCTTGTGACTGGCTCCAGAACCCTCCTGAAGACTCCTCATCCCCAGCCAAGAGCCTCTTGGATCAAGCCTTGCCTTCCTACCCATAAGCATGGGACCAACCCAACTCCCTTCATACTTTTTGGGGGATACTGAGTCCTCCAACATAGTAGATTCCTCATCTCCCTCCAGTCCAAAATGATCCTTGCTTTTTTTCTGCAGGAAAAAACAAAGAAAAAGAGTTGAGGCAGTTAAGGAAGAAGAAAGTAAGGAAAAGGCAGCCTCTTCTTTCTCCAATCCGCCATTTTTCAGAACTTGGGTCCCCATTTCTAAAGAACTGGGTTGGGGTGAAGGAAAGGGAAGATAAGGAGACAGCAGGCAGGACAGGCAGTCCCCACCTTTTTTAGGATGATATCGATGTAGCCAGCAATGAGCTGTGCGATCTGCTCTCCCTCAGTGGTCTGTACTGAGTAGTAGCCATCTTGGTAATCGCCAAAATCCTAGGGTGACATGGTGGGGCTCAGTGAGAAAGCTTCAATCTACCCAGGATGAAAAAGGGTAGGACGAAGCCCCAACGTCGAGCTGACAAGGGTGCCTTCTCATGCCAACAGCCCTCTAGGAAGAAGCCAACCTCCCTTCAATCTCTTGTTTCTTTATTTCCTTCCTTGGGGGGAAACATTTTATTTCTGAGAACTGGTTTTTATGCTACATAGTTTCAAATACATGTCATTTAGGAAATCTCTTTTCCCTTCACCCTGATTAAAAAACTGGGGGCATATATACATTTGTCATTAAATGATCAGCATCAGCATCCAAAAATTATAGCATTTACTACAATTTCTATTTCTCTCAATGGGGCACTTCATCAATTTGATATCAGTTTTCAATCCATAACACCAAAATGTAAAGCTAGAGGGGAAAAACAACTATATATAGTTTGCTGCTGAAAAAGACGAGGCTTGTTTCTCTTTCAATTACCTTTCTCTTTTATTCCCTCACATATTCCTGTGAACTCAGCTTGCTGGTTACATTTTTGTTCCTTTTATTTTATTTTATTATTATTATTATTATTTTGGGGTACATGGGCTGGGAATCAAACCCAGGTTTCCCGCACGACAAGTGAGCATTCTACCACTGACCTACCCATGCACCTCTGCTGATTTTAAAGGATAAGTTCATCAGCTGTTCACTTAAGCATCACTCACTCTCCAGGAGGGAGTTTCTCCCTCAACTCTAACCTCAATGTTCTTGCAGCCGGTCCAAAGCTCTCCTTCTTTTTTTCTGGAGTCATGATCAATGTACCGACTCCAAGGGAAAGACCTCTGCAGCTTCCCATTCTCTGGAAATTCCAAAGCCCCTTATCCTGAGCCCCAAGACTCACCAGCGTGAAGCTCTTGGGAGAGGCAGCCCACCGCTTGATATTGGTGAGGTTCCATTCCTGGATCACTTCTTTGGTCTTCTCATCCACTCGCATTACACATTCCTTAGTGATGCCCAGAAGCCTAGGCACTAGCTTGTTCTTACCTTTCATTTTTTCCTATAAGACAGGAATTAGTAGTGGTAAGACAGGTCAGAAGTAGAAAGAGAGGTGAATGGTCAGCTCTAGATGTTAAGGGGTTGCTAAGGTGGCCAGGAGAGCGAACTAGGTGTCAATGGATGGACCCGGGATAAGGCTATGCCAGGGAAAGGGGAGATGGAGGGAAAATGCAGAGTAGGGAGGGAAGTGGTGGTGAAGAACTGACAGTGGGACAGTTTTTTCACAAGGTCAAAGCAAGGTAGAGGATGGGACTCTTACTTAATGATGGAAATGTGACTGAGGGCACGGTCAGAGACTTCTAGAGAGTAAGGAAAGGGCAAGTGCAGGAAAAAGGGAGAGTAGCGAGAAGGGTTTATAACTCACCTTAACCAGGAAGAAGGAGACACCGTATGTCTTGAGGGAACGGGCTAGCTTCACATAGCGTACCTTGGCCTCAATTTCACTCATCGGGCCACAATTCTTGTGTGCCTGAGAGTATAAAACGGGGAGAGCTTTAGTAAATTGTGGGCATAATATCACAGACAAGGAGTTAAGCTGGATGTTTACTATAGAGGGAGAGTATTATGGGAATACAGGAAAGGTTATAGGGAGTGCAAGATATGAGAAATGAGAGGGTGGTGTGAGGAAGACAGAGAGGATATGCAGAAGCAATGGATCCAAGAGGCATGGTTAAGAGACTCACTGATATTCTGGAGACATGAATGGATAGTTAGGAAGTAGAAGGACAGGCAGAAGGCCTTTTGGTCTGAGTATTCAAAGAGTGAGGCTGACACTTTACATTTCTACAAAAATTATACTTTTTACTCTAATTTCAAGTATATTATTTCATTTAATTTCCTATCACTCCTATGCAGAGCAGGTATACTTTATCCCATGTTAGAGTTAAGGAAAAAAAGAAAGCAAGAATATTAAATGGAATTCCACAGCAAAAGCAGTGATGAAGCTGGGACTAAAAGCCCGTCTTCTGCTTCCTCTGTATAGGAGCTTGTGGGTGGTAGTAGTGGGGGGCAAGGGTGGGGAGACGGACAGGGAGAGGGAGGGAGTCTGTTTAGTGAGCAGGATTAAGCAGCAAAGCTCCCAGTCACCCCAACACTTTCCCCCACCCCTATTCACCTGGAAAATCTTACGCTCTCCCTTCTGCTTCACATACTCCTTGGGCAGGAAGTCCTTCAGGCTACACCAGAAAAGGGAGGGTCAGAATGTAGCAGAAAGCATCAAGGATACGGGGGCCATGAGCTGCAGTTGTAGGGGTGTGAGGAAATGTCTAGGTTCGCCTTAACTTTGGGGAGAAGGAAGGTACTGAGGTACAGAGTCTGGATTGTGTTCTGAAACAGAATGACTTAGTATTAGCTCTTGAATGTGCTCTGTGTTTCGCTACAGGGAAAGGGACTGAACAAACTTAAGGTGGAGGCCCAGTTCCTGAGGGAGAGAGCATCTAGAGCACCATTTCAGAAGCCAAGAGGAGAAAGAGCTCACTAGAAGGATGACCATGTACATGTACTCAGGAAGCTGAGAAAGTGGCACCAAACTGTATATATTCCAAGGCATACCTGGGATGAGACTTGGAAGAGACTTCTTAATGTTTCCTACAATGAACATTTTACTATTTCCCTCTGACTACTGAAGTAAAATTCTTCAGAGAATTAAAAAAAAAGCTACATGCTTGCCTCAGGAGTAGAGGGCAGGGGTAGATATTTTGGACCACATTCATACTGCAAGGAGACAAATGGGTGATGACAGCTAAAAAGACCCAACTGGGCCAAACTCTGATATCTTGGAAGAGGAAACGGGAGAAGACAGGCCCCCTAGGTCACTAGCAGGAATTCCTGGGCCCTGACAGGGTTAAGGATGTGGTTCACTCACTCAAGGAAGCCGGCCTTGTGCTTCTGCTCATTGTGGGGCCCAAACTGGATCTGGCATTGGAAGCCAGCAAACTCACAGGCTTTGTCGAAGGAGACGGGGTGGGAGCCATTCAGGATGTCATCTCGTGCCTGGAAAGCACAGGGCAAGGGGGCATGATGTGTGTGGGTGCAGGGATACCCCTTGTGGGACTTCTGCCCCTTTCCCTTACCTCCCCCACCCCAACTGAGTCTTCTCCATACCTGCACATAAAGAAGGTTCAGCTGTACAGGGTCCCGAGAATCCACATTCTGGTCTGAGTAGAAGAACTTCCTCCGCAGCAGAAGTGTTTCATGTTCCTCTACTCCCTGCTCCCTCAGTGTCCGGCCATGGTCCAGCCAGTTCACTGGGAAACAGAGAGGTCCTTCAGTGCCAAGCCTTCAGGGATCCCACTCTTCACCCCCAGTAGAATAAGGTGGGCTCTGGCTTGTTTATTTGTTCACCGCCTACCTTTCCCCACTAAAATGTATGTTCCGTGAGTCCAGGGGCTTTGTTTTATTCACTGGTGCATCCCCAGTGTCAAAAACAGCACCTTCAATAAATAATGAATAAACCTTGCCTCCTACCCCCTGGACCCATTTTCAGTGCCCCCTTTTTATCCTGTTCTGCTTACACTCATCATCTGTGTGCAATTTCTGCTTTAGTTTCTCCATTTTCTTTTCATCTCGCAGCAGTGTCTTGTCCTTTCGTAAGGTCCCTGTCACCTCCTCCTTTTTCTCTTCCATCAGTTCTCGAACCAGTGAATATTCATCATGGTTGGTAATGCCTGGTGGAGAGGGATGATTAGATAGCGTTGCACACACTGCATCCGTGTTTTATTGGCACAGCTGGAACCTCCTCACCCAGGTCCTCAGACTTCTAGGCTCCTCACCAATGCGCGCACAGATTGTCATGAGCATGTCGGTGACGGTCTTAGAGTCATCCACCATGATAGTCTTCACAGTTCCATCGAGCATACGGATCTTCAGGGGTCTCTGTTTCTTCCTGTACTCCATGGTGTCCTGTTAGGGCAGGAGGGGGAAAGAGGGGCCCACTTGAGGTTAGGAGTAGTATTTCCTTTTTATAGCACCGCAGAGGGAGGTGGATGACTGAAAAGAAGACTATGGTGGTTCACTCAGAAGCATGGTGTTATGACTCCCTGTGACAGACAGGGGCCAGAGGGGGAAGAGACAACAGATACAAAGGCTCAAAACTGGAGGTGGATCGGGGGAAGATAATGGGAGACAATGTTGGAGGTCCCTGATGAAGTGATACTTACCCCATTTCGGAGCATGTAGTAATCCAACGCTTTCCCAGCCTCCAGCCATATACCCTTTTTGGGGTCATCATCTGACAGAAACAGCCCAAAGTCGCTGGCTAAAAGAGAGGATGGGTCCCCTGAGCCTCATGAACATCCCAGTGTGTCTGAGTGGCTGCACCTTTGCCCCTTACCATTTCTCCCATGACCCTGGGCCTAAAGGGGAAGGAGGGAACCATGGAGCATGGACCTGAGGGTGAGTGACCTTGGGGGGGGGGGCAATAGGGTCATCCCTCAAGGCTGAGAGCCTGGGAATGAGAAGGTACTGAGAACTCTCACCCCAGACCCCCGGTAGTCAGACTCACGAGGGCCAGCCAGGGCCTCTGGGATGCGCTCACGGATGATGCGGCAGGCATCGTACACCATGGTAGATGGCTCGAACTGCATCGTCTTCACCACATTCCCAATGCTGATCTTCAGCGAAAGTGCAACCATGGTGGCGGATTCTGCTCTCCAGCCTGGTGATACCTGGCCCGTGGTATCGGGGTATCAGAACACACCCTCACTGGAAGAGAGGAGGCTCCCCCAGATGGAGTCCCAAGGAGGGGTGCTTTTAAAAGGGGCTCCCCAAAGCAGGTGGTACTGAAGTCGTTTTGGTTTTAATCACTTTTAAAAGTTAAATATTAGTTACAAGAAATAGTCCTAACTGTCCAGGCTATCTGAGGGAGAGGCTGGTCTGCAAAGTACAACAGCAGGTCTAAAATGCAGGGTTACTTGAGGATATCCACCCAGCCCCTACCCCCTGCTCCCTGGAATCTGTGCCTCTTTTCTTTCCTCCAAGTATCTTTCTCTTGCCCTTTGTACCTGCTCGGCTCCTTTCTCAACCTTGCCTCCTGCCTGGTTTCTGTCTTTTCCTCGTTCAGTATTTTTCCCTTTTGTCTCCCACTATGTCCTGCAGGCTTTTCCCTATCTGGGATTTCAGAGCCCTACCCTGACTCATCATGTGACCTTCCTTCTCATAGCTTTAGCATCTTCTCTGCAAAATGAAGATGTTATATCAGATAATCCCTAAGGGCTCTAGAAGCCTGCAAACTCCGATTCAAACTAGTCTGTGTAGGAGACCAAACACTGGCTGTTTAAGTCATCCTGGTTCATTCTTTTCTCAGCTTTTCTCTTAATCTGAGACATACGAGGCCTCTCTGAAGAGCTTAGTCCCATATTTGGCTTCCCTGGCAGTCAAGCTAGAATTATGATTCTCTAGCTCAAAGTTATATCTGAATATTTGGAAATGACATATCAGATAAAGGTCTAGTATCCAGAATTTATAAAGAGATTGTTCAACTCAACAACAAAAAGACAGCCAACCCAATTACAAAATGGGAAAAAGACTTGAACAGACACCTACCAGAAGAGGAAATACAAATGGCCAAAAGGCACATGAAGAGATGCTCAATGTCCCTGGCCATTAGAGAAATGCAAATCAAAACCACAATGAGATATCATCTCACACCCACCAGAATGGCCATTATCAACAAAACAGAAAATGACAAGTGCTGGAGAGGATGCGGAGAAAGAGGCACACTTATCCACTGTTGGTGGGAATGTCAAATGGTGCAACCACTGTGGAAGGCAGTTTGGCGGTTCCTCAAAAAGCTGAATATAGAATTGCCATATGACCCAGCAATACCATTGCTAGGTATCTACTCAAAGGAATTAAGGGCAAAGACACAAACGGACATTTGCACACCAATGTTTATAGCAGCATTATTTACAATTGCAAAGAGATGGAAACAGCCAAAATGTCCATCAACAGAAGAGTGGCTAAACAAACTGTGGTATATACATACGATGGAATATTATGCAGCTTTAAGACAGGATAAACTTATGAAGCATGTAATAACATGGATGGACCTAGAGAACATTATGCTGAGTGAGTCTAGCCAAAAACTAAAGGACAAATACTGTATGGTCCCACTGATGTGAACGGACATTCGAGAATAAACTTGGAATATGTCATTGGTAACAGAGTCCAGCAGGAGTTAGAAACAGGGTAAGATAATGGGTAATTGGAGCTGAAGGGATACAGACTATGCAACAGGACTAGATACAAAAACTCAAAAATGGACAGCACAATAATACCTAATCATGTTAAAACACTGAATGAAGCTGCATCTGAGCTAAAAAAAAAAAAAAAAAGTTATATCTGAAATTACCTAGTCAATTCTTCAATTTTGCACAGGGGAAAACAGACTCTGAGAGGAAAAACTTTCAAGGTGGGTCAGAGAAAAAGCCCAGTCTTTTTAAGTCAGTCCTTGCTACATTTCAAACTACTTCTGAGTAAATACTCAGTTCTTACAGCAACTCCTCTTATGCTTTCTCCTTGTCAGCAAGTTCTTCTCAAACTCTGCCCTTCATCTCAGCTGCCTCCCCTGACAGTATTTTCAGTGCAGCTCCTGGCACGACCACCTCTTGGTGGGCTGGAAGAGCCACTGGAGGCAGCAGGTGGCACACAGATGGCAAGAAGACAAGTCTACCTGGCAGTTGATGATGGGATGGTCTAGGGATTGGCTGCTTCTAGCTAAAAGAATGACCAAGTCCAGGTGCCCATTCCCCTTCTGGCAAATTGCCAGCCCCAAGGGAGAAAGAGCAGAAGAAAAAGAAAAGGTTAGAAGCAGAAGTGGGATTGTTAGGATACAAAGAACAATTGAGAAGTAGGGAAGTTGGGAAGGGGTATGTTTTTGGAGGATGGGGAGGTTAGATGGGATGGGGTGAGAGAGCTGGAAATCCAGGTAGCAACAGGGGATAGGAGGCAGATGTGGGAAAGGTTTAGATCAAGGGTCTGCAACCGCACAGTTGACAAGACTGTTTCTGGCTTTATAAAATCTAGAGTTTCAAGACAAGAAACCATAGCTCTATCTTCACCCTCAAACAAGAGAGGATCTTCCCAGTTTCCCTTGTTCCAGCTCTCTGCGCGCGCGTGCACACACATACACACTCACATTCCTGGGGCATGTCTCCCAATAGCTGGACAGACCTGGCACTGGAGTCGCTGACCACGAATGAGGGCTGGAGGGTCAGAGAAGCTGGAGGAGTAAGAGAGCTGAGGGCAGGACTGAAAGGACCCTTTACCTCAGCTGAAAATGCATGTCTCCCCCCTATTTCCTCCGGACATGGACACCCTCTTCTCCCTCATGCACGGAAACCTCTGGTGGGACCCCGATAAGGGCATTGAGTCATGCCTACCCTTACTCCCAGGCGGTTCCTGAGCAGACATCCACATGGCTCCAAGAGAGAATGGAGCAATGAATTGGGGTGGGATGGGGTGGTGGCATGAAATAGGGTCCCTGGAAGTATGGGGAGAAGCAGTTTCTGCTCTGGCTGGGAAATTTGCTCCCTTTTCCCCATTTTTTTAATTGAATGAAACAGCAACACCATCTCTGTCTCCACCCCCCCCCCCCACCAGTGTCCCCCTCCCAGGGAACTCCTCCTCCCTCAAGACATTCCTGAAATGCATTCCAAAGGAGTTGGGCAATTAGGGGGGAGGGTGAGATGGAGGATAAGAGGTCAAATCCCAGGAAGGAATGGAATGTAAGTGTATTGGGGGAAGGAATTTGGGGTACATGGAGAATACAGTCTGTGTAGATAACCACAAAGGGAGCCGCAGAAAGATAGGGGGTTACAGAAAGGGACAAAGGGGAAGAGAAAACTGAAGGCAGAGCCAGAAAGTAAGAGGGTTGGGGGAGTAATACTCAGTCTGTTACCAAATTTGGCCTCTGAGTCCACAACTGTGGTGGTGGTGGTGGGGGGGGGTTGTGGGTGAGACTGACATATCCGGCCTCAAGCTGCCGGAGGCTCTTTTAGAGCTGGACTGGGCAGCTGAAGGGCTGGGCCTGACCTCCCCAATACACATCCTCCCCGCATACACCCCTATCCCATGCACACTTCTCTTCCCCAAACACACCCCCATCACAGAGCTCTTTCTCACAAAGCTACCTCCATGGCGTCTCTTTGTATATCTGTTATCTCAGTCACCGAGCCCTGACTCAGATGCCACTGCAGCCATTTGATCTTTCCATAAAGACTCCATCCAATGCAAGCAACTTCCCCTCTAAATACACCCCATCTCAAGCACACAGCCCCCCTCCTCCCAACATCCTTTTTTCCTTTAGGTATACATTTTCCTTCATTCACCCAGTAAGCATTCTTCATTCACTCAGTAAGCATCCCCAATGTGGGGAAGGCCGAGGGCCAAAACTTTCAGTGGGTGGGAAGGGAGATGAGTAAGACAACAGCTTTGCCCTCTAGGAGCTCCCAGTCAAGAGGATGGATAAGTCAAGTACAGAATTACAATAAAGAGCAGGCTGTGATAAGAGCCATCTGATTAGGTTAGGGAAGGTGGATAGGAAAAGTCCCCATGAAAAAGTTGTCCTTTGAAGTTAGATTAAAAAATAATAATGATAATAAAAAATGATAACGATCTGTCATTTATTAACTATATGTTAACTGCTTTGTATACAAAATTTCATTTGATCCTTACATGTAACAACCCTGCAAGGCAGGCATCATCTCCATTTTGACAGATTATTAAACTGAGGTTCAAAGTGAAGTACTTGTTCAAAGAGCACTTGTCCAGAGTCACACAGCTAATAACTTGTAGAGCCATGATCTGAACCCAGGCTTTCTCCACTAGGCCACTGGAGATGGGTCAGGGGTAGCATTCCAGGCAGAAGGAAGAGCATATGCAAAAGTGGAGAAGCAGGAAATTGTGGAGGAGCATTCGGGGAAGTGAGCAGGTAGGCTGGTTGAAGCATGGGTGCCCGCAAGGGAGCAGTGGTGGGGAAGTTAGGGTTAGGATGGAAAGGCAGGGGAGGACAAGAGAGGATAATGAGGAGTTTTACATTCTGGAGGTTAACAGGAGGCCAGGGGAGGCTTTTGAGTAGAGAAGAGATACGATCAGGACTGGATTTTTAGGAACATAACTCTGGCAATTACCTAGGAGATTGGTTAGAGAGACACCATATTAGCAAATGTAAGTGATAATAAAGCCAAGATTAGAATGGTGGAGAGGAGGATGTCACTTTAAAGAAAGTTTAAGAGGTAGAACTGACAGGACCTGACAACAGTCTGTCCTGTCAATCTTATCAGACAAGGACTCACGGTTAGGCTGGAATTCCATAGCTTCCTGTCATTGGTAGTAGCATGAGATTAGGTAAGAAAATGGGAAGACGGAGGACAGATCAGGCTGGGCTGGGAATATGAGGATGAGGCTGTGGTTAGGGTGTATGGTTAGGCGGTGGGAAAAATGGATACGTGGTTAGTAGGCAGGTAGGGGCAGATGGGGTGTGGTCAGTGAATGCATCAATATGGGGAGGGAGAAGACTAGTGGTGATGACAATAGTAGGAAATATGAATATATGATCAGTCACTGGATCAGGCTGGGGCAAGGGGAGGAATGAATATGTGGGCAGTAGATGTCAGACTCAGAGAGAAAGATGGAGTGAGGTCAGAGGCCAGATCAGGCTAGAGAGGGTAGGGAAGAAATAAGGCTGTGGTTAGTGGCCAAATTAGGCTGGAGATGAGGGTGAAGGGACACTGGCTGTGGCTAAGAAAAGCTGGAGTTTGGGGGTGGAGTGTGGGGTATAGCCAGTGGCAGGGTCAGGCTGGGTATGGCATAGGGTTGTGGTCAGTGGCCGTGTCAGGCTGGGTGTGAAATGGGGGTGTGGTCAGTGGCCTGGCTGGGCGTGGGATCAGCAAGACCCAGTTTCCTCTTTGGGTCTCATTTCCTCTTTTCTGTTTGGGGAGTGGGGGAAGGGGATCTGCAAATGGACCAAGAAATTCAAGGAGGCTAAGAATTAAAGGATGGCACACAGCAGGGACTGGGGTGTTCAGCAGTTGCGTTGTGCTGAAAAAGGGTGGTATAGATGGAGTGGGTGAGAATGGGAGAAGAGTGCTTTAAAATGATGGGAAAGCTCAAGTTTTGGGGTGAGGGTAAAGTAAGGTCAGATGTGTGGATTAAGAAGGGGAGAGGGAAGCAGAATTAAGGTTGGGAACTTAAGTAAAATGAATAATAAGAGAGGGTTAAAGGCAAGGGAAGTATTCGTGTGAGGGAATGAAATGCAGGGCCAGGAATGACAGTTGGAGAGATTTAAAAAACATTTAGAGAATGAGAGGACAGTGAGAGGCAATGGGGTGAACTTTTGGGGGATTCAGCCATTCTCTTCACCAGGGCAACAGTGTTTCCTTGGCCGGCTTCTCCCTTAGTCACTAATCCCTTCTCCCTTAGTAGTCCCCCATTTATGATTTGGCTTTATACATTTCTTGGGCCTCTATCCCCACTCTACCTCCCTTCTTTTAAACAAAAGAGTCTAGGAACTCCAGTCCTCCAACTTTTAATGACCACAATACGAGCCCTGGTCTTAGAGGATGGGATAGAGATGCTGGAATCCTAGACACCTGCACTTCCAACTGAAGCCCAGAACTCTAGCTTGAATTTAGCCCAAGAAGCTCCCTGTGACTACAAAGGAATGAGACCTCTGCCCAAAACAAGGGCACCTACCTACCAAGAACTTCTTAAATTTCACCAGAACAAGTTCAACTACCCTGACCTCAACCATAACCGTAAAGTTGCCCCTAATTCCTAACATTAACCCCAACCCTAATTTATTTTTGATCCCCAGTACTGGCTTTGACATTCATCTCTTTCACAGCAGAGATGGTAACCCAATCCCTGATCTATAATACCGATCTGATTTTTACCTTTGGGAACCCCCTCAACCTTAACCCTAAATGTTGATCCCTAAACCTAAAGCTCATGTGTAACTTGATTCCTGACCCACTCCTTCACTGCTTATTCCTCATACCTAACCACGCCAACGATCTTTAATCCCTAAAATGTAGGTCTAACCTAATTCCCATTTGTTGACCCCTTAACTCTTAACTCTGACGTCTGCTAGCCATCCTAAAAAACAAAACCATGATCTTAATCTAAACCTTGCCTACAAACCGGACCTGACACATTAATAACTCTAAGTCTTAACTCCTAAAGCTAACCTTGAATCCTAAACCCTATGCCACTTAATACCAAACTCACCCAAAGCTTTCCTATCCACATAGCCGCTATCAACTAACCCCAAAGCCTATCCGCGCCCCGAGCTTCACTGCCAACCAAGTCCTCCCCCTCCCCCAAGCCCATCTCAGGAAAAGGACTGCTCCCAGGAAGGGCTTGGCTCCAGCAAACAGCCTACTTAGTTCTGAATCCAATGCGACATTCACTAACTGGAAGCTGACCTCTCCAAGAGGATCCGAAACAGGAGACGCAGGAAGAGTCAGCGGCCCCGCCCGCGCGCCAGCCCGCCTCCCAGGTCCAGCCTCGCGGCCCCACCCCGCCGTTCCCGCTCGGCCCCGTCCGGCCTACCTGCGCTGCCCGGCTCTGTGCCCCGCCCGCCGGCCCGCTACCCCGCTCTTTCTCCCGGTCGTTCTCGGGCTCCGGCCTCGCCCTCCCGCCGAGAGACACTCTCTCGATCACTTCCGTCCCCGGAAAGTCCCCCACCCGCGGGCGGCGCCCTGAGCCCGCGCTCTATGGTTGCGGGGACTGCAGGAAGCTGCTCTGGCGCCAGCTCTCGATGCTCGGCAGCCCGCCGAAGACGCGCAGCCCCTCCCCGGCAGGAAGCAAGGGTGCGGCGCGGTCGGACGAAAACGTCCGAACCGTGCCCAAGTTCCCTTTTAGTCTCTAACCCTTCCTTTTCTCGTTTTGGGCGAAGGCGGAGCCGGATCCCTAGAATCCCCGCCCCGTGGGTGTGAGGTGGCCAGCAGGAACGTCCGCTCTAGTTTGCATAGCCCCAGGGACGTGGCGCGGCCCCAAGGCCACTTCTGCATTGGGAGGAACTTCATGTCCCAGAATGCCATGAGGGCTATAAGCGTCACTTCTGTTGTGTTGGAAGCTGAAGAGAATCGGCTCTGGGAGGCGCGTCAGACTCTAGAGGGGAAAGCCCGGCGGAAAAGAAACCCTACGATATTTGGGGGAGGCATACTGGGCTGGAGGTTATTCCTGGGGCACGGGATTTGGGGCTGGGTAGATGGTCGAACCCCCCGTGGAAACCGATATGGACCTGGCGCTGGGCCCCGGTGACCAGGACCTGCTGGACTTCCTGCTAGAGGAAAGCGGAGATTTGGGGGCGGCGTCCGAGGAGGCCGCCGTGGAGGTTCCGGAGGAATGGGAGCTGCCACTCGCTGAGGTGGGTGAGAGTTCTGTGTCGGGGAGGCGCGGGCCGGAGGGGGAGGGGGGCATTCGTGAAGCAGAGATTTAGTAATCAGTCACAGCCCATTAATTTGAACCCTGTGCAGGTACTGAGCGAATGGGAGGTGGAGGATTTCCTGACCTCCCTGCTGAGCCCCCCACCATCGTTGAACGTTCTCAGCTTCTCCAACCTCTGTCCCGTTTACCATGATCACACCTACTCCCTCCCACAGGAATATAGCTCTGTAGATCTCGGTGAGTCTGAAATAAATGAAATTTGAGAGAGGAGAGGGCTCATGGACCTGGCTATTCTTACTTTCTTGTTTGCAGATAGTGGGAGCTGTGGAAAGAAGGGGCCCCAGATGACTCCATTGCAGGTGGAGGAGCAGGCAGAGCAGGTACTTGACTTATGGGAGGATTAATCCCAAATTGTATGGGGGGGGCAGGATTCCCCATTTTCTGACATCTTCATGCAACTCTGCTGCCCACCACCCCATAACCCCAGGAGATTGGTAGTCTGATACTGACCGATGAGGAGAAGAGGCTATTGGAGAAGGAGGGGTTTACTCTGCCTGGGACTCTTCCTCTCACTAAGGTAAGAGTCCTATAGGGAGCAAAGGCTTGTGGGGAGGGGACACTGTATGAGTGCCAAGCAGGTCAATCCTGTTAATTGTATTATCAGTAACTTGTAAAGGAACTGAGGTAAGAAATTTAGCAAATTTGTTGCTTGCAGGAAGCTGGGGCATGTAGTTAATATGCTAGAAATAAAAGCAGATGCTGATTTTGTGGGGTCTGAAGCTTATACAAATTTTGATGTTCTTTTTAAGAAAAAAATTCAAAATTATCAGTGCAACATTAGTATAAGGTCTCAGCAAAGACTGTGCCAAGTGAGGGGCCCTGAAACTTAGATATCTATGGCTTTATGGTAATCCACCTCTTGCTGAATGGTAGAATTGAGCTTTAGAATTTGACAAGGCTGAACTCAACAGTTTAACGAAAATAAATGTAAATTCTTGATTTTTAAGTTACAGGCAATGAGTGATAATTTCACAAGCACAACACTGTGATACAGTGATAAAATCAATGTTCATTGACAGAAAGATTAAGGGAATTTTAACTTCTTAAAAAAGTACAAGATGAGTCATTAACATGAAGTGGCTACTGAAAAATGAATGGGATCTGGAGACTCTATTGATAGGGGTGTTGCTCTCCTTAATTAGTGAAAGCATTTCTTAGTGTCCCGTTTGGAACCCAGATCATTGACAGTTATTAACAGGATGGAGTCCACCCTGAGGAGAGCAGGATGATGAAGAATTACACATTTTGAGCAAGTTTTACTTTTGTTTTTAACTCTGAGGAAGATTGTGAAGAAATGTCAAGTGCCAAATAGCTAAACATGGTTTATTCTACATGGTCCCAGATATCAGACACTAAAGCCCAATGGATAGAAATTAGGAGGCAGATGTTGGCTCAGGATAAGAAAGATTTTAAACTTGATCTGGGTTTGTGGGAGTATTAACATCTGACACTTGGAAGCATTCAGACAGAAGTCTAGTGCTTGTTGGTCAGGGACACTTTGGAAAAGGTTTCCTACATTGGGAAGAAGATTGAACTCATTTACTCTCTAACTCTATGGTTCCATGTTTCTCTGATGTTCCTTTCCTCTCTTCTCCCAGGTGGAGGAACAAGCTCTGAAACGAGTGCGGAGGAAGATTCGAAACAAAAAGTCTGCTCAAGAGAGTCGTAGAAAGAAGAAGATGTACGTGGGGGGTCTAGAAAGCAGGTATGAAGGGGAAAGGGACTCTGAGAGGAGTTGGGGGAGGAGAGATAGTTGGCTTTTGAAGGGAAGATACAGGCCATATGCTTGTCTTATTCCCCTAGGGTGCTGAAATGCACAGCCCAGAATCTGGAGCTAAAGAACAAAGTACAGCTCTTGGAGGAACAGAATCTGTAAGCAACCCTCCAGTATCAGTCCCTCCTCTCCTTCCCATTTAATGCTGTCTTTCCCCTGCGCCACACTTGATTTCTCACTGGGCAGCTCCCACATGTGAGGCTGGTACTTGGACTTCTCTTGGCTCTGATTCCAAGAAGCTTGCAGTAATGGGGAAATAAATTCAGAGTAACTAAGGATAAATAAGTACCAAGTAAGAGAAAGGAGGAAAGCAAGAAAGACCTCATGGGGCAGATGGCATTTAATAGGGAGTAGTATTCTGGGAGTAGTGAAAGCATTCTAGGCAGAGAGAATAAAACATAGTCCGGTTTGATTGGAACCGTAAAATGGTAGAGTTGGGACCAGAAGGTAGAGTGCAGGGAATGCCTGGTGAATATGATCTGCCTAGTTGATAGGGCATTAAAAAAAAACACTATAGGTATTTGCAAAGGAGTATAAGTCAGAGCAAGGCAGAGAGGTTTTTTTTGTTTGTTTGTTTTAATGAGGAACTTGAGACATTTTGTTGGCAGAAAGGAAGAAGTTATTGGTAAAAATAGGAAGAAAAGATAAAGGATCCAGTGCATAGATGGAGGGAGTGGCCTTAACAGCCAGGCCAGGGGTTGCTCACTGTCCCTGTTTTCTTCAGGTCCCTTCTGGATCAGCTGAGGAAACTCCAGGCCATCATGATTCAGATATCAAACAAAAGCAGCAGCAGCAGCACCTGTGTCCTGGTGAGGATGATGACGGAAGGAGGTCCTTTTCCGGGAAATGGGAGCAGGGTGCAGTCTAGAACCTGTCTTCATTTCTTTGTGCTCCAGGTCCTCCTCTTTTCCTTCTGCCTCCTCCTCGTGCCTGCTATGTACTCTTCTGACACACGGGGGAGCCTTCCAGCTGAACATGGAGGTGAGAGGCTTGAGGATACCATTAAGGTACAGGCTGGGGAAAAGGGCTTGGGCCCACCTCTGAAGACCTTCTTTGTCTCCTCAGTGTTGTCCCGCCAGCTTCGTGCTCTCCCCAGTGAGGAGCCTCACCAGTGGGAATGGCCTGTCCTGCGGTCAGAGGTACCAAAGGACAGCACAAACCAGTTGCTGGATAGCTCAGACCACGTGTTCCAGGCCCCTGGCAACTCTTCCTGTCTGCTATATCACATACTTCAGGCTTCTGGTGCAGAGACTCCCCTGAGGATGCCAATCCTTGACTCCTTCTCAAAGCCCCTCTGCCCAAGTCCCATCCTTCTGCAGGTAAATCTCACAAAAGAAAGGAGATGGCTTCTTACCCAGAGCCCCTCATCTGTGATCTTGCAGGGCAGATACTCAGGCTAGATGGAGAATGGAGGGGAGGGTGCTCAGCAGGAGCCTGGGCTCCCAGTTTATATCCAAATAAAAAAGAATGGGAGAGAACTGCCTGGGGGCTCAAATACACCAGACTTACTGGCTTTTTGGGTCCTTTATTAGTATCTTGGTGTTTCTCTTGCCCCATGAATGGGCCTGGGGGAATCAACTGGCCTCCTTGAATATTTCATGCAGTAGGAGAAAGTGGTGAGGAAATAAATAAATATGTAATTTTGATGCCTGGATCACCCCAACCCCTCATTACTGGCATAGCTGGGTAAGGGAAAGGGAGGAGGCATGATTGTCCTGGTGGCTCAGGGCTGCAGGAGATTTTGGGGGAGGGAGAAAAGGCCAGGCTGGAGGCTGGGCTGTTATTGTCTTCCTCCCATAGTTCAGAGGGCTCACTCTGGGCTCAGGTTTGTTGTGACTTCCTTTGGTCCAAATTTAGGCCCTGTGCTCTGTTCAGCTATTGGCTTAGAGGCCTTTTTATGCTGTTGCTGTTGCTGAAGGGCCAGCTGCATGGCCCAAATGCTAAGTGGCCGCATGTAGGCCAGCGAGCGGAACACCTGGTGCTGGCAGTAAGCCTCGGGGGTTTGAAAGGCCAGACCCAGGCGCTCCCACACGGTGCGGTAGCAGCCTTCAGCTGTCTGGAAGCCCTCCCAAGTCAGCCCCTGTGAGGAGAGATAGCAGTTATATATTGGTAACCCCTGAACAGGCAGTCATATATTGGTATCCACAGAACAGCCACTTCAGTTGGACAAATGGAGACTATAGGCTCTCTGCCATCAGGGAGCTCCCAGCTGGTAGGGAAGATAAACCTGACCCAAGCAGAAGACTGAGGGAGATAGGAATTGGGATGCATGCCTGGGGAAAGGGGGAGGCTTTAAGGATAAGATGCCATTGGTTAGGCCTTGAAGAAGTTTGTTAGCTGAGGAAGTTTGCTGACTAAGGTGCCAATGGTAGGGAGGTGGGGAGGGGAATGCATTACCTCCTGGATCATGGTGGCTGCCAGCCCGTAGACCACACCTACCCAGACTTCATCAGACTGGATACTGGATCTGTCAGGGACACCATGGGGCTGCATCCCATTCACAGCCCCCATGGCCCCTCCAGCAAAGGCCTGGACATTGAGCTCGAAGATGGTTTGGAGAGCACGGACCACATGAGGGGTAGGAAATACCTGGAGGGGCAGCACAGAAACATGGTCCCTTATACTTGCTTCACACCTCCAGGGAGACTCCTCATTTCTCTCTGGCTCCTCTTTCTAGTCCCTCTCACCTCAGTGTCTCCTTCTCCTAGGCCACAGGCCTTCAGGAACCACTGGCCAGCACACTGATCAGACATGACACTACGAGACTGAGGCTGGGAGCTGCTATCATAGTTGTAATAGCGGCCTGGGGTAGAGGAAGAGCAAAGTAAGGCTCCCTGTATCCCCAGAGCTGCCTTAAGATACTTTAGGACCTTCCAGCCACCCTCCCCCAACTCACCATTCCACAGCAGCCTCTCATAGGCCTCTTGGCCTCGGCTGAGGATGGAAGAAAACTTATCTTGGATGTCCTGTGCCCCACACAGAGCAGCCATCTGGACCATCACAGCCACAGCTGCCAGCCACAGCCCTCCACAGTAAGCACTGATCAGGAATATGGGTTTGGGAGTCAGACTGGCAGCTCCAGCCACTCTCTTGCAATAAAACAGGAAATAAAGTACCCTTTCCTGAGCCTCACCATCCCCTGGTGCCCAGTTCCTCATCTCAGATTTCCTGGAACCCCCTATCTCCTAACCTGGGTCCTGTGGCAACCCATGCATCATAGGTCTGGTCTGCATAGCCTCCATTCTCAATAAGTCCATCATGGTCTTTGTCAAACTTCATTTCAGACTCCATCACAGCCTAGGGAAGGGACACAGATATTGAGGACCTAGATACTAAAGAAAGATAATGTCAGCTAGGCTTTCCCCAGAAGCCAGTCATGACTCTGGCACACTGGCCACTGTACATGTATCCCTTACCAGACAAATAGGCCACATGTCCTTCAGGAAGTCCTGGTCACCCGTCAGATAATAATCCCGATACACCTGCAGTGTAAACTTCAGGTTCAGATCCTTCCAGTCAGCGGTGTCGTGGATCACATATGCATTGACCCGGAGCCACGGCTCATCATCTGGGGGAGGGGAGGGTACATGGTTAATTGGCACTGGTGAGTAGGATACAGGGTGTAAAAGTTGAGGGAGGGAAGATGACCTTGAAGTAGAGGGCTTTTTACCTGGGTCCCCAATATCATGGGGGATAACGTTTCTCCTTTTAACAGATGCCATCACCCCACTCATCAGGTACCGACGCCGTGTCAGGTCCTCCCTGAGAGTGGCCAGAGCTGGGGAGGCACACATATACTTGGAGTGTACTACCCCAAGTTGGCAGGAATAGGCAAACTTGGGGTGGGACCCAAAATTGTGTGTGTGGCCCTAGAAGGGAACCAGTAAGCAGGGCGCAGATACGTATTAGGGAGAAGGGGATGGAAAAGAATCTGAGTGGCCACAACAGTTTAGGGGTGTGGGGAACAAGGGAGTTGAAGAGGCATAAGAGGGACCCTCACCCATGTCATACTGCAGGCTGAGCTCAAGCTTGGGCCAAAGCATGACGAGGGCGAAGGAAGCATAGAAGTGGACATCATATGTGTTGTACATGCGATACTCCTGGCCTGTGGAAATGAGGGAGACATACTATCACTAGAATTCCGCTTCTGCTTCATAGCCCCCATTCTAACTTGTTCTCTAGAATTGGATGTGGGGCACTGTCAGCTGTCCTCACGTGCCACTTACCCTCCCATCCCAATCAGTACTCTGCCATCATCCTGCCTTGTTATAGGACACTCACTGGCCTTGAGGGTATGGCCTGCCGTACTGTAGCCCACTGGTAGCCCATACCCTCAAGGTAGCCAAATCGACCATATTCCCGAAAGATGGAACAGAGCTGACTCATGCTTCCCACCAGCTTCTCGGATATGGAGTCCTCAGGAACTTCCAGCCATACGGTGCCTCCATCAGCCAGGAAGTACAGTTCATTGAACAGTGCAGATTTGTACCAAGCAGGCAAGGATCTGGGGAGTTAGGAGAAGGAAATGGTCTAATGAGTGTGGATGCCCCAAGAAAGGAAAGATTCTGGGGTTCAGTGGAGAGTAGAGACACCAAGCAAATCTCATCACAATTCTGCTGACTTTGGTGGGTGGAGAGTAAATCAAGGAATTTCAATTGGAGTGGATACCTGGAAGAAAGGCAAGGTGGCCACAGAGATGGGCCCCACTGGTACCTGTCCTCCAGTACTGGGCTCTGCCAGGCTGAGATCCTTTCTTCCCAGTCTGCATACCGGCACAGTGCATAATGGCTAAGGGCAGGTGCTGCAACACCATCTTTCCCAAAGAATCTTGTGTACCGCCTGGGGTGGGAAAAAAGGGGAGGGATGAGAATATGGGTCCCAGGCAAGGCTCCAGCCCCTTGGATCCCTGTACTTTCTCAGTCCCATCACCTGTAGTGGGTCTGACCCTTGGCTCCAAACATGATCCTGGGCATGTCCCAAGCCAGTGAGAATTCCAGGCGGCACTGGCCTCGAGGTGGAAGCTTGCCCGTAACACACACAGCCCCAGCAATACCTGCTCCTTTCTGTGAGGGGGTACTTCGGCCTGAGAGAAGAACAAGAGAAATCAGGACAGCACCCTTCAGCCCCAGGGCTACGGAGCCCTAATGTGGAGACAAGGCCTGTTCATTACATTCCACCCAGTTCCCAAGAGAAGGACAACCTCTCTTCCCACCACCTCCCTATCAGACCCCCCCATCACCAGCAGGGGAGTCCAGCTGTCCATCCTGAAGCAGATCCTGCCACACCTGCTGCCCAGTGCCATCAGGGTCAAAGGCTGTGATGTGGGTTACCGTTGTATCTGCCTGTTAAAGGCCAAAGACACTGTGAGGAGGAACTCCACAGGTATGTTGGATTCTGACTAACTTTCCAGTACCTGTTATATACTCCTTCCAAGTTCTAATTCAAGGACTGTGGTGATTGTGGGACTTAGGAGGTGAGGAAATCAAGAGACCATGGTAGGGTGGAGGGGGGTTTCAGGGGCCAGGGTGAGGATAGGGGCTCAGAGGCTAAGGGACAGGGCACGCCCCTCCATTACCGTGAGTCGTGCAGCCACCGCCATTGTGTAGGGGTTTGGGTGGGTTGGATGATGCAGCAGCAGCCCCTGCACAGTCTCCCCATCACGCTCCAGACAGAAGGGCTCATTCCACAAACCGCCTGGGGCATCATCCCCACCCCCCAGTCCATTCCGCATGGAGAACATGATGGATACTTCCAGGGCTTCGTCCCCTTTGTTTTCCACATCCCACACAAAGACTCCTACAGGCAGGCTGCTGTCCTGGGGGCAAAATCCGGATTCAGGTGGTCCCCAGCACAGTCCATCCTGCTCCTGCTCTCCAAAATTATCCTTGGGTACAGTGGGACTGACTCAAATATTCCCCAATATAGTCTCTTCTGTCTCCCACTTCCACCTCTACATATTCCCAAGCAGGATACCTACCAGGAAATGAAGACCAGAACCAATGGGGCAGTGGGCCTGGGAATCCAATGTGATGTTCATGGCTCCAACCCCCTCCCATTCATAGGTTATGGAATTTCCAGTAGAGGCAGAACCCGGATTAGGGAGGACAATGGAGGGAACACAGAGAGGGAGCCTCACCTGGTAGTCATGGGGCAAGATGGGTGTGATCTGGCGGCAGGTGAGGATGACACTCTGGCCAGGGAGTTGATAGACAGTCCAGGCTCGGGGATAAAGGGCATGGTAGAAAGCAAAGTACCCACACAGGCCCCAGTTCCAACTGCGCAGGACACTTGGCCGCTCCAGAGACAGGACTTGCTGGTACACAGTCTGCCCTTCCCGACGCAAGCACACTGTGAACTAAATCAAGAGGGCAGATAGGCTGGAATAGGATAACCCACAGGCACCTCAAACTGGACTTCCCCTCAGAGTAGCTCCTCCACTTCCAAAGACTGCAAATTGCACCACCAGCTTCAGTGATCTCCCAGGCCTTTCTTCCAAGCTCAGGGAGTCACACCAAGTCCTGCTGCCTCCCACTCCATCTATTTCCCAGGCTTCCTCTCCTTTTTCCATTACTATGTTTTTAGTGCCCTAATCCAGGCCTTCACCACTTCTGCTTTCACTTTCTGTTCCTTCTCCTCTAAATATCAGTAATCTTTCCTACATATAAATCAAAATATGTTAGTCCCTGCTTATAATGTCCCAATGAACTAAACCTCTCTGGATCGTGGTCCCTACACTAACGTTTAACCTGTCTACTTGAATTTCAAGGCCCTTCTTGATCTGACTTCTCCCTGCCATCACACTCATTATCTGTTCATACACCTATATTCTGGCCATATTAAATACTCACTGTTCCTTGGGCACACTACTTTTCCTCCTCCAGGCCTTTGCTCAGGCTCATTCTCCATCTGGTAAAACTCATTTTTCAAGCTAGGACAGCTGTTACCTCCTCCTCTTCCTCCTCAAGGAGTGAGTTATTGTCCTAAATGTCCCCATACCCCATTTATCCTAGCAGTCAGTGTATTATGTTATAATGTATTTATTTACCATTTTGTCTCACCCACTGCTGTGCGGGTTCTTTGAGGGTATGAATTCTTTCTAGTTCATTGATGTGCCCCTCTCCACCTATGACTCTACCCCAAAATCAGACAGAGTTGGTATGTAAGTGCAGAGAATGAGCAAAGTATGCCGCAGTGTCCTTTTTCTCTCAGTACATGATCCACCCCTCTCATTTTGGCACTGATATTGTGTCAGTCTCCATTTTCTTTAAGTCTTATTTCCCAATAAGAATTTAAGCTCTTGGAGGGTAGGAGCTAAGAGAGATTAATATCTCTTCCCTTGGTTCAAACTATGCCTGATGTTATATATATATGCAATGTTTATATATATATATAATGTTTTATGCTGTTGAAATAGTGGATGATTAGGAACACAGGCTCTTAACCACAGAAAGAACTGGTTCTGAAGCTCAACCTTTCCATTTACTATGTGACCTTGGGTATGTTACTAAACCTCTCTGGATCTTAGTTTCCTCATCTGTAAAATGGGCATAATAATGGTAGTAGCCTTTTAAGACTGTTTTTATTTTGAAAGTAAATATTATACAAAAGTACTTACATATGTTAAGCCTATAATAAATGCTAGCTACCATTATTACTTTAACTGTAGAGTCACAATTCTGGAAGTCATTCCCCTCAGGATACCTAAGGGATTAGCCAGAGAGGAAGCTTGGGGCATTGGGCAGGGCTGGTAAGCCTAAATTGGGAAGGATACAATCATTAATTGGACTGAAGACCTGCCAGTCATTTCTCCTTTGAAGATGAGCTGAAAGCTGGAGGCATGCCTCAGAGGGTAACAGGAACTTGGACAACTCAAAATGGGAGGTTACTAGAAAGATATGATGAAAGATAGGATACATGCTTCTGGCAATTTAAGGCCTAGATGTGTGATGAGGAAGCAGAGGGTAAAATGAGGCTTTGGAAAAGGGAAGAAAACTAGAGATCTAAGGCTGGGAGTGGATGGGCTTCCAGGCCGTAAGCCAGAGACTTCAGAGGAGTGATCACTAGCAGAAGAACTGACCTTTGGCTCAAGGTTGGCAAATCAGTATGAGTAGTAGATACTCTAAGGCATCTTTTTTTTCTATTTGTTTCTAGAACTTTTGGTTTTATTTTCCCTTATGACCCCTTCAAAATGTTCTCTCAACCAGGTTAATGATTTGGGAATTCTCTCTCAGCTAATGGGTTTGGGCAGTGAAGTAGGTAGGTAAGAGGCAGTGAATCGAAAAAGAAGAGCATAGGGATACCAGGACTGTTTACTCTTCCAAGGAATGTGTGTTCTGAAGGTCTTATTCCTATAGTACCTCCCAACACAGGACTGGGCAAACGGAAAACATACTGAAAGTACGTATTGGACTGAATCATGTATACTTTTAATTGTTGCGTCCTACACTAGCAAGAGGCCCTTCTTGGCCTGAGGAGGTAGTGTCGTGGGCCTCTCCTTCAACTCCTGGCTCTTACTTGGTCAGCGATGACGGTCTGGTGCTGGTACATTCCAGGATTGAGCTGCCAACGACAGAACTGGCCTCTCCAGCCACGGGTGATAGTGCCTCCCCCGATGCCACCCAAGGGGCAACCTAGATAGAGAAATCAGAATGCTTAGTAGGGGATAAGGAGAGGGGATAAAAAGCTCATTTCTTACTTTCTGGACTATAAGGATAGGTTTCTCTAAAAACCTAGGAGATGGGGCAATGCAGCTTGCATAATGGGAAGACTCTTTCCCTAACTGGGACAGACCTAGATGCTGGGCCCTCTCTGAACAGGGCAGAGCTGGGGTGAGGCTCACCGTATATCTGTCTCAGGGGTACACAATTGAACATGTCGATGAATGGTACTTTCTTCTCCATATGAGTCTTCCGGTACCACCACTGTAAGTACCTGAAGAGCAAAAGGCAGTGTGAGGGGAGGGGGTGGGTGGGTAGTGCCTTACAGGCAGCAGTCACCTCCCTCTCTCTGGACACCCAGCTGCTACCTCCAATTAAATGGCCTGAGGACCCCATCACCGTCTCTTCCAAACTTCTCCTCTTCTTGACTTCTCTACAGTTCAAGGTCCCTTCATCTTCCCAGATACCTCAGTTCACAGTGCAGGACTCTATCCTCCTCAGAAGGAGCTTTCAGATCTTCCCTCACCTCCCTAATTCCATCACCACGGCTTTTGTTTAAACTTCAGGAGCTCTTATCTGAGGTATTGAAAGGGCCAGTTATGGTTTCCTGGCCCATACACCAGCCCCATCCCCTAAGAGGTACAGATTGCTGGGGCCAATTTTCTTCTTTTTAAAATGCTTATTTAATTCCTGATTATAAAAGGTAAAAATGTAAAGCCTTCTGAAATTCCCAGCATTTTCCTGGTCTTGTCATAGCCTTTTCCAGAAATTCCTGGGGATATATCCAATAGGCAAATGAATCAGTTTTGGATTCAAGACTCTGGCATTTACCCCTGCCTACTTTCTAATCTTATTTCCTACAAATTTCCATTTAAGGTGGGTTGTCACTAAGCAATCCCTACCCTGCCAGACCTACTCCCACTTCCACTCTCCTCTCTACCCAGTCATTTTATACCTGTTGTTCATCACTTCTAAACATGTAGTTGAATAAGTAACCCTTCTGGGCCTCAGTTTCCTCATCTACAAAATGGGGTACCTCCTGCCCTACCTACCTTGTGGAATCATGGAAAGGATCAAAAGACATAATGGATAGGAAAGCCATAAAGTAGAATACCTCTGCCCAGAATAACTACTTATATACAAACTATCTCAACTCCTAATCAGACACTGACTTATTTTAATGTTTTCCATGTGACTGAGTCTGAAATATCTTTAAGTTCCCTGAGAAAAGGGGCAGTGACATAGACTGGCTGGGTATTACCCACAGCTCTAAGTACAGGGCAGAGTACATGGTCTACAGTCAATAAATATTAATTGAATTTACAAAAAAAAATATGTATAAACAATGGCGCTTGGGAGGAGAAATGTGATTAAAGAATAGGGAGGGCATATTCTGGGAGTCGGAGAGAGGGACAGAAAGCAAAGGATGAGATAGATGATGGAGAGGCAGAAGATCCTCCCTTTTGGTGCAGAGAAAATTGGACTTTGAAATTAGAGGTCTGAAAGGATTGGTAAAGGGAGGGAAGATGTAGCACTGATTAGGGCTGTGAGGGAGAAGAAATGCAAGATATGAAGACAAGCAGAACAAAAGAGCATTCAATATTAATGAATGAATGGACTCTCAGTGGAAGAGGGAGCAATTGAAATTGAGTTCTTACTACACTGAAGCTCAGAGATCTCTGTTTTGCTGGCACTCTCTTGGAGTGCCCCAGTTCATCTCCCTCTTAGGGTCTCTCTCTCTCTCATTACCTTAATTTAGCAGTTGGCCATTACTGGCCTATTCGGTTTTCTCCATAATTTCTGCTCCCACTCAGAACTATCATTCAGAAGGCTTCTTTGTCTCACCACTGCTCCTTTCTCAATGCAAGGTATCATCCCATTCCAAAAGCCCTGTGTCACTGACCCCCACCCTATCCTGGTATGGGAAGTCAAAGTCCTGGGGGCTGAATACAATTTCAGGCCTCTATGATTCAGCTCATACTCAGGGACCGAGGGAGGCTTGAATGCCCACCTTTTCTTGACCTCATTTTCTCCATCACATGTATCCCACTGTGTTTCTCTTGGTATCTTAGCCCTAGATCCTATTTTGACCCAAAGGCTTTGGGGTCAAGTTTGGACTGGGTCAGCTGAAGAAGCAGCCTGGAGGGATGATTCTTTTCTGGTACAGGCCACCCACAGGAACTAGCAAAGGCACTAGATATTCAAGTAGCACCAGGCCCTTCTCACTGCCTTGAGCTGAAGTTAGGTAAATGGCTTTCCCATCCCCATAGCACTGAAATACAGGGGAAGTGTAGGTTCCCCTACTATGGGGCTGTCAGGGCCAGGTTTCCCAACCTTTAAGCCTCCCTCCCTAGTTCTGTGTTTACTGTGTGTACTGACTCAGGATGACCTCAGGGTGATGCTTTCTGTGCTCACATCCACCTGTTCTTGTTAACAAGTCTGTTTCCTCATCATTAGTCTTTTTATTTCAGTGGGGAGCTAGAGGGATGCTAAGGGGCTCTATAGCCCAAGACAAGTTCTGCGGGTTGTCTGCCAACATTTGGATGGGGGAGGCTCTGGAAGACTTACAGGAGCTCTGGGGGACACCTGTGGTGGTGCTCCTCTGGTCAGTAGTCTTTGCCTTTTCTATCAGGACTGTTTATCCAGGAAAAGGGTTAACAGCACCCCTCCACCCCCTCTCAGTGTAGACAGCAGTAGGCTAAAGCTTAAGGAAGGAGGCAGATGGATGTTCGGACTGTAACGTGATGTGCATGATTGAGGTATAGAGAATGCCCCAGAAGCTCAGGGGAATGTGGGGTTGAGAACCTCCATCTCCCAAATAAAATGACATTACATCAGCACCACAGCAGCCAGACTACCCTTTCTTACCTTGTCACAAAGTACAGCTAATCCCAAAGGGAAGTCTTTGGAAAAGAGGGAGTATGTGAAAGGAAGCCTAAGTGGAAAAGGCTGACAGCAGGTCCAGATGTTCCCACTCTTTTCTACTGAAAAGACAGGATGCTTGCAGTAAAAGGGTTGCAGAGATGTAACCTAGTCCCTCCAAAACCATGGGCCTAGATAGAGAGCACCTGACTGGGAGAAGCCTATCTGCTTTCTCACCCAATCCCACCTCTGCTGGAAGTCTTGTTCTGGAACAAAGTAAAGCTAAAGGTTATCTCGGCAATAGGGACACTCACCTCAAGCCCATGCCCAAATGCTTTAACATGTAGCTTAGGGAGATGTTGTTGGCATGAAAGGGTTTCCTCTTCTCAGCAAACTCATGAGCCAGGCAGATGCGCCAGCCAAAGTGGGGCACCTGGTAGCCCCTAGCTTTACCCTCATAGGAAGCCATTAGCTGTTCAGAGTCCTCCTGGTTACAGTATCCCGGCTCATTTTGGTGTCGCCTGTCCTCAGGGCAATCTGCAACCCGCACATCCTCAGCGTCTCCGGCATCTTCAGAACAATCCTGCGGATCCTCTCTGGAGCAGCTGGTGTGCTCCGAGGCTGGAATGCCGGTTTCCATGTTCCCTATATCCTGGGTCCCCACGACCTCGATGGCCCCGGGTCCCGCGCCCTGTGGTACAAAGTATCTCGCCAGCCAAGTCCAGATGCGGACGCCGGTAGTGGTTATGTGGTGTCCTGGAGGGTCGGGCGCTGAGGAAAGCGGAGGTGAGCTGGTGTCTCTGTGGAGCCGGGGAGCTCTCTTTGCTGCTGCTGCGGCGGCGGCGGCACCAATAAAGCTGTCTGGCTTCTCCCTCCTTTGCCTCTCTGGGTCCTGGGCGGGAAGGGTCGGGCCTCGTTGTCATTGGGCCTCAGGGATTAGCGCGCCCGGCCAAAGGGCGGCTAGGCCGGCAGAGAGGGGAGGAGTCCCGGGACCAGCCAGAAGGGCACCGCCCCCGGGAACGTAGGGGAGCTCGCGGAAGGCCGGCGGGCCGGGCCAGTGGCCGCAGTGACCTCGGCCTCGTCCCTGCGCGCCAGGCCCTCCAGGGTTGGGTGCCGGGTCCCGCCGGTCGGTGTGTCAGGCAGCGTCCGCGCCCAACGCCCGGCCAGTGGGAAGGTGACCTAAGACACCGGACCAGCCGAGCCCCTTCCGGTCCGGCCAGCCGGGCGCTTCCTGTCGGAAGGGGCTCAGGGTTGGGGGCTGAAGGGAAGTCCCGCCTCCACCGCGCCGTCGACGCCGCTGCCGCCGCGCACCTCGCTGTGTTGGAGAGGGGCGGGCAGGTGAGGACCTCGGTGTGCAGAGAGCCCGGGTTTCGTCCGAGCGAGGTGTCGGGGCTAGAGGACACGGGTGGCTGTGCCTAGGGCTGGCACGTGGAGCTTTGGGGGAAGGAGGTTGGAGGCCGGCCTGGGGGTCGTGTGCGGGTAGGGGAATCACCGGGGCTGAGAGTGTCAGGTGTTGCCGTCCTAGAGCGACGCCCTGCCCTAGGCAGCATTGACGGCCGCTGCCACCGCACCTCCCGTAAGCTTGCCCTTTCCCCAAGTTCAGGCCATGATTTTGACTTCCAACCCCCTTTGTTTCCCTCTAGATCTGATTTCCGGGCTGCCATGATTGAAGTGGTAGCAGAGCTGAGCCGGGGCCCTGTGTTTATGGCGGGGGAGGCACTGGAATGTGTGGTGACTGTCACCAACCCCCTGCCCCCCACAGCCACTTCTGCATCCAGGTGGGAATGGTGGTACTGAATGATGAAGGTGGCCCTTTTAGGAGGGAACCTGGTATCTATAGTGCCAGGCCAGAGCATGGATTGTCTGTTGCTGCACCAACATCTTTTCGCTCATTGTGCTCTCATTTTAGGAGGCGCCTGTTTAACAGATGTGGATGACATAGCTCTCTCCTCTCCCCCTCCCTCCCACATTCCCCATTTATACCTGTAGTATATTTCTTTGTTTAATGGTTTCTCCTTGGGGTTTTGGATTTTCCCGATCCTTTGGTTGGCCACCTCACCTTGTTGGTCTCCTCAGACAGTGTTGTAGGTAGTTGGAGGGAACATTTGTGATGCCAGGCACTACTCTCTGATAACTCCTTTTTCTCTTCCCATAGTGAGGCTCTGGCCTGGGCCAGTGCCCAAATTCACTGCCAGTTCTATGCCAGTGAGAGTCGAGTAGCACTGCCTCCTCCTGATTCTAGTCAGCCAGAAGTCCAGCCCGAGAGCCAGACTGTTTTTCTGCCACACCGAGGTTAGAGGTGGAGCATTTGCTTTTGGAGGGGAATGGAGTCATTGTCAACCATGGGTGAAATTTTGGGTCATTAAATTCCCTGACACACTGGGGAAGTGGGAAAATGTAATTACTACTTTGGGGGTATAAGATTGTATTCCTGGCTCACAACAGGGAAAGAGAGGTTGCTTAGTCTGTGCTACCCTTATGTACCAGCCCTTCACTGCTCCCACTGCCTATGCTAGCGTTATCTAGTACAGGATACAGGGTCCTTAAATTGCAGTATTTATCTCTTTTAGGTGAGAGGGGACAGTGTATCCTTTCCACTCCACCAAAAATCCTATTTTGTGACCTGAAGCTAGACCCTGGAGAGTCTAAATCATGTGAGTGACTGTCCCCTGCCCCTGGATTGCCTTCTAAGTCTCCTGGAGGGAGGACTCCTCTGGCTGCCTCAGGCTGCCCTGACTACTACTTCTCAACCAGACTCCTACAGTGAAGTGCTGCCCATAGAGGGACCACCCTCCTTTCGGGGTCAGTTAGTCAAGTACGTCTACAAACTGACCATTGGCTGCCAGCGTGTCAACTCTCCCATCACTTTACTCAGGGTCCCTTTGAGGGTTCTTGTGTTGACTGGTAAGTTAGGGGTCCTGGAGGGAAGGGCTGGGGAAAAACCTCACCAAAACAGGAGCAGCTTTAGGGGTCTTGTGAGAGGGGCTGAAGGAGCATTTCCTGGTCTTGGTGAAGGTGCTAGGGAGTTGGGGAGAAATGGTTTTGGAGACTAGATTGAGATGTGTGCCTAATCCATGGTTTCCCTTACCTTTATCCCTCTCAGGTTGCAGTCTAAGACCCTAATCTCTACTCTTACCTCTGTTCCCTCCCAGCATTACCCCTCCACTTGTTCTCTTTCTAGGCCTTCAAGATGTCCGGTTTCCCCAGGATGAGGCTGTAGCCCCATCTAGTCCATTCCTGGAGGGGGATGAAGGTGGGAAGAAGGATTCATGGCTCTCAGAGCTGGCTGGGGAACGCCTCATGGCTGCCACATCTTGCCGCAGCCTCCGTGAGAATTCTTTCAGAATTGTCCCACCCTATTCCTCCTCTCATACTATTCCTGTATTAGAGACAGAGTCTTCTAATTGTCACATAAATGTGAGGATCTATTAATACCTCATTTCAGATTATAGAGAAAAGCCCCACTTTTTGGCCCCTGGTTCCAAGTCCAAGACATTCCCCAGTGTGGGCTCCAAGCTTACAGTTTCCCATTCTCCCCAGATTTGTACAATATCAGTGATGGCCAAGGGAAAGTTGGGACATTTGGCATCTTCAAATCAGTATACAGACTCGGCGAGGACGTGGTGGGAACCTTGAACTTAGGGGAAGGAACTGTAGCTTGTTTGCAGGTAAGAGTGGGGAGGGACCTTTGGGGCACTGGGCCTGTAGTGCTAGGGTGGAAGTAGGAGAAGGACCTGCATTAAGAGTGTGGGTATGTGGAAATGGATGGTAGGGTCACCCATGGTCACTTTAGTGGGAGAACAACTAGAGGTCTGGCTGCCATCTTACCTACTGGTAAGAATGCCTGTTAGCACACACTTCTTCCCTTGTTCCCAGTTTTCCGTAAGCTTACAGACCGAGGAGTATGTGCAGCCTGAGTACCAGCGGCGCCCTGGATGTACCGCCTCTGTGTCCCATATTACTCACGCCTGGCACCAGGAGTCCTGCCTACATACAACTAGGACCAGCTTTTCCCTCCCCATCCCTCTCAGCTCCACCCCTGGCTTCTGCACAGCCATTGGTGAGACCCTGACCATTTTTGGGGTAAGGAGGTGGGAAGAAGGAGAAACAATGCAAAGTTTAGGTAGTATAATGGATCCTGATTCCTAACATACTCCTAGGCCCCTGACCCTTAACACTTTTATCTTCAGCCTCTCCCTGTTTCCTAGATAGACTGATCCCAAAACTTAAAAGCTCTGCAAATCTCCTTTCCCACCTCTACCTTTTGAGACCCTGTGATGCATTGGTCTCTGATCCTTCAGAACATTTACTTCGAGTACCTAATTCTGACTGTCCCACTTTGGGATTATCAGGTACTTTATCCCCTATCTTTGTCTCAAGTCCCTAGTTAACACACTGGATTTCTTGGGGAAAACTCTTGCCCTGTGATTCCTCCCTCTCTTCCTGAATTACAGAATTTTTTTTTTATTCACAAAACCATATCCCGTCATTGGCTTTTTCTCTTGTTGGCTTCTAACACATTTACCTTTATCATTTTCTTCCACAGTGTCCCTGAAGTGGCGACTGCATTTTGAATTTGTAACATCCCGAGAACCAGGTTTGGTGCTCCTACCCCCCATGGAACAGTCTGAATCTGCCACCTGGACAGGGCCTGAGCAAGTACCTGTGGACACCTTCAGCTGGGACCTCCCCATCAAGGTGCTGCCTACAAGCCCCACCCTGGCCTCATATGCTGCCCCAGGCCCCAGGACCAGCACTATAACCATCTGAAACTGGCCCAACCACCCCACATAGCACTGCTTGTCTTCAGAACACCAAGAACCCAGCACCTGGATTCTAGTAGGGCCCATTTTTTCCAGCTAGGGCCCAGTGGCATGGACAATGAAAGGCAGGCTTTCAGCTGTAGCATTAATTTATTTATTCAGAATAAATTGGCAGCTGCTAGTGGTTTCTTTGGGAATGGCAGCAGCAGTAGGCAGTCAGCAGAAGGGTGATCAGTTGAGTTTAGCTGGGGTGGGGAGCAGGAGCTGCGGGATCAGGGGTGATAGCTGAGCCCCATTCTGGGTCAGGCCCTCCCCCTTTGCAGGGCAGCCGAGGATCAGATTTTTGCACCAGGAAGAATTGGCAGGTTCCTGCTTCCTGACGTACCTCACACCCTGCAGGGAAGTCAATGGGGTGCTGGGACCTGGGGAACCAAAGGATGAAGAAGGAGTCAGCATACTGAAGGGCCACCGTTATCTCTGCCCCATATTCCTGTTCTTCCAGTATTCTTCCTACATCTGCCTTCAGTGACCTCTTGCTCCCCCTAAGTAAGTTCTAGCCTATATGGACTTTTTCATTTCATTTTAAGATAATTCGCCTCCAGACCCACCCCTGCTTCCCTCACTCTGTAGCCTGAGGCCTTATCTTTCACACCCTTGGTGGTATCTTCAGATTTGGCCAACTCTTACTGCTCTCCATTCCTTCTCAAATCACAGTAATCTGGTCACTCACTGGCCATCCCTCATGTCATAGCCAAATTCTCTTGGCTCTTCTTGGTCACTCACGTGTCACAGCAGCCCACACCGACAGGATGCAGACAGGTGCAATGGAAACAGTCCTTGCGGAGCCAAGACTCACCTAGAGTAAAATACTTCCCCTCATAGTGACAGGGGGCTGGGGAAGAACAGGAAACATTAGTACAGGGGGCAGTGGTGGGAGTAGACTCAATTCATTCTGGTCTTGGAGGAGAGGGTAAGTGCACACTACTGCCATAGTTAGTTTTTCCTTCCTGTTTCAGAGTCAGAGGGAGTCTGGGTATTCTGACACAATCATTTCTAGGTCTCCGTCCCCCCAGCTCCCTCTGTTCCTTGTCGTGTCTAATGCCTCACCCAGCTTTACCTTGAGCTTGGAAGTAGCATTTGCTGTGGACTCCTGGGTGCTGGAGGAGTAGAGATATCACCAAGTAGATGATCCCCCAGCCTCCCAGGATCCCTTTGGCCTGTCCAGTCCAGAGCAGCCTCAGGGCCATTCCTGCAGCACAGTCCTCTCGAACCCTTCTTGTCTTCGGTTCGGCTATTCTGGTCTTGTCTCCTTGACTTTTGTTTCTCTCCTTGAGTCTTGGTTTCTCTCTTTCTCCCCTGGGCTCCTGTCTCACACCATCACTGTGCCCTCTGCTTTCACAGGCTTGGGGATGTTTATAAAGTGAGGACCCTGGCCCCCTGCTGAGTAGAGCTGGAAAAGCTGTAACTCTATTTCCTGAGGTGAGGGCATGAAAACAAGAGGCCTAGCTTTAACAAGCTGTGAGAGCTGATTCATGCCCCAGCACAGCTAGTGGGAGGGAGGTAGCCATGCAAGGGGCACTGGACTGGGCAGTTCCCCAGCAAGGAGGTGGGAGGGGTGAGGGCCCCCAGGTGGTCCCCAGATCTCTTCCCTGACCTGGAAAGAAGGAAGCATTCCACCATCCTCCTACCCCCACCCCTACACACACACACACTCCAGGGGTGTGTATGCTGGGATCCCTGCCTGGACCGGAGGGAGGCATTTCCTGGGGATGGCTAATCCAGTGCCCAAGCCAAACCGAGAAGTTGCAGTAGGGTGCGACGGCCAGAGGCTCCATCCAGGAGAGGGAATAAGCACCTGGAGTGGAGAATGTTTCTGACAGTCCCTGGGGCAGGGTCTCCCTGAAAGTATCCTGGAGGCAAGGCTATTTCTCAGGTGGGGGTGGGGGTGAGGGTGAGGAGTGTCTCTTTTCCATAGATACCCCGGAGACAAACTATCCATTGTTCATTAACCCAAAACATACAGCAGATGTAGCATTTCCCATACTTGGAGATGGTTCTTTCCCTTTCAGAGAGGACCATTTCTTCCAAATGCCCTAATAGTATGTCACTCCAGTTTCACAGAGGTGCCTCCTTTCTTTTCTACATGATGGATGAGGTTTTAGGAATTTATCTTCTGACATACTCTTTTGAGTTTCCTGCATGTTCTTATGGACCCCAAGATGGGTGATAGATAGCATAGGCTATGGGGTCAGACTACTTGGATTCAGATCCGGACTCCACTTAATAGCTATGTGACCTTTAGCAAGTTACTTCGCCTCTCTAAGCCTGTTTCCTTGTTTACAAATTGGAAATAATACTACGAACTCATAGGGTTGTTATGAGGATTTAATGAGATAATGCTTTTTAGCACTGTCCCTAGCACATAGCCTTTAGAAAATAGTAGCCACTATGATTGGTCTTAGAGTCCAGAGACAATGGGTGGACATTTTTCTTTGAATGATATTGAGCAGCTGTGTGCATAACTGAAGGCTTCTGTTCAGTTATGATATGCACCAGGGAGAATTGGCAGGTTCCTGCTTCCTGACATACCTCACACCCTGCAGGGAAGTCAATGGGGTGCTGGGACCTGGGGAACAAAAGGCTGAAGAAGGAGTCGGCATGCTGAAGGGCCACCTTTATCTCTGCCCCATATGATATTTCTCCAGATATACACTTGTGCCCCTTCATACTTAAATATCATCCCTACCACCACTTTCAAAAAACAAATACCTCCAGGAGCATTTTTGTTTTAATCCTTGTATCCTTGAAGTTCTGAAATTCTTGTTTGAGAAACAATGGTACTGATTAACCCTTCTTTCCCTAGTTCAGTACCCTCACCTCTGTCTGGCCCAGGAAAAGGTATCACTTTCTCATCATTTTTGTAGCTAACTTTAGAACCCCTGCTTTTTGCCCTCATTAGGATTTAGATTCTTCCCATCCCCACTCACTTGAACTCTCAAGTTCTCTCTGGCCACTCTAATGCTAGCCATCTCTGGTACTAAACGTCCCTGGGTAAGCTGGAGTTTTTGTTTTCATTTTCCACACTTCAAAGATCCTATTCCAACTATTTCCTTCCTACCCACAGGACCACTAGGGCATCTATTCCATTTTTCCTTCTAAGGCTGTAGTCCTGATGACTCTGAGATTTCTGCTCCCTGTCATCCAGAGAGTTAAGATACAGCTGTCATCCAGAGGGTCAGATACAACTGTGCCAGGCTCAGGGTCTTATTTCAGAAGCCCCCCTACTCTTGCCCCACATACTTACTTCACTTTTCCTGTCCCCATTACCTTGCCGTCTCCCCCATTCCCACTGGGCTTCCTTCACCTTCCAGCACCACCACCATATACATCTTCCCCCTGTTTTGGCTCCAGGTTGTAAGACCAGAAGATAGTCTATGGCCCAACTTTCCTGGGTGTCAACTAGACCCCTTTCAGGCCTTGCCTCACTTCTTCAGCATTCAGGAACATTATTCAACCTCTAACTCTAGTTGTCCTGTTCCAGAAAGACAGCTTAGGTGAATAGAGATACAGAATGCACCACATTCACCAAATGGGTTCCAGTACCCTTTCCATTTCAGAGTGCCAAGGGAAAAAAAAAAAAAAGCAGCTCTCACCCTTGAATATGGATGCTGGTGTGTAGGAGGCATGGCCTTAGCCTTCTCTTGGCTGGAGTAGGTGGATTAGGACACCTGCTAGACACAAGGGCTCAGAAGTCTTGGCAGTGCTAAGCTCTGCTGCTGCCTTTCTGGGGAAGGGGGTCAAGTTGACACCCAGAGAAGTTGGGCCATAGACTACCTTATGGCCTGGCAACCTGAAGCCAACCCAGTAAGAGGAGGATGTGAATGGTGGTGGTGCTGGAAGGCCAAGGGAACCCACTGGGAATGGGGGAGATGGTAAGGTAATGGGGACAGGAGAAGTGAAAGTCACCTATAATGAGGATTAAGTAGGTATATGGGGGTGAGAGTAGGGAGCTTCTGGTATGACAGCCCGAGTCTGGGCCAGGAACCTTCTCCCAGAAGTTGGGTGGGGCTACTGGAGGGTATTGCTAAAACCGGTTGCTTTGCCTGCGAAGTGTGTGTCGGGCGCATGCGTTGCACTCGGGTAGCTTCTTGGGGTTGGAGGCCACGGTTGTGATTGCAGAGAAAGAGTGTAGGGGGTTCAGAGGCCAGGGCCGAACCATGACTCCTGAGGAAGCGTCGCTCTGGGCACCAGTTGTGCGGGGTGCGTAGGGTTGGGGCGCGGCGGTTGGCGTGCGGGGCAGGGAGGGGGCAGTTGGCTCGCGCATGGGGACAAGCAAAACATCCGCCGGAGGCCCGGCTGGGCCGTGCTCCAGCAGCGCCGGGCAGGTGCACAGGGTGAGGAAGTGAGCGCATTCCGGTCCCCGGCGGGTCAGCCCTCCGGTGAGTCACCGCAGACCCCCGGCTGCAGCCGCGGCCGGATAGGAGGGACTGGCCGCGGCGAGAAGGGAGAGGAGAGCGGTCTTTGGGGATCGGGGGCCCGGGGAGAGATGTGGGAGGGGGCAGTTGGGCGGGAGGAGCCCTGGGAGGGTCGTGAAAGAGAGAGAGATGCACGGGGAAAGGCTCTGCCAACGTTTATGGGGGAAGGGGTTTTTAAGGGGACTCATTTTCTGGTTTCTCCACAGGCATGAAATGCGCTTAATAACAGTTTGATGGCTGAATGGAGGCAGATGGGGAGGGCGCTCCTGGGAGAATCAGATAAAAGGGCCCAGAGTGCGCACGTAGAGAGGGAAAGAGGCGCGCAAAGGAGAATGGGGAGATTGTGGGGCCAGAAAGGGAAGAGTAAAGGTTCTGAGAGGTTTGAGGCTGAGGAGCGAGATTCTGTTGCCTGAAGCAGTAGAAGAAATGTGCCAATTTAGGCCTTGGAGAACGGAGAGACTTTAGATGTAAGGTGAGAATTCCATATCAGAAGGGAAAGTGAAAGCAGCCAAACCTTAGAGATAAGGCTTCTGTGGAGAGTGAAGGGGGTTTAGGAAGTAGCAGGAGTCAGGGCTTTTGGGTGCAGTTTTGGCTGGATTATTAAAGGCCCTGAATGCCAGAATGAAGGATTTGGGTAGGGTCTGCCAGGTAGAGTGGAGCTGAGCCACCGCTGATTTTTGAGCAAGATAGTAGTGGGTAGCTTAAAGGCAAGATTATCGGTGTCTAGTATTATTGCCCGCTATTCAATGTTTTGAAAAATTAGGCACTGATCTGGTAATTTCAATAATAATTTTAAATTGCATGACTAAATTTACCAAATTGTGTACTTTTGTTGCATTTTAAAAGTTATTTTAAAGATTCTTAAACTCAGCAATTGCCTTTGACCCCAAACAAGAAAATCTGGGTCATTTAAGAAAAAATAGAGAATATCTCCTTATTTGGGTTCTGTTATTTTGTCCTCCTGTGTTTCAGCCTTAGCCCTATCTTATTCCCAGTGGCCTTTGTCTTCACTCCTTCTTTGCTCTGCTGGGCATCTTTAGAGGAAAACTTCACACTAACTTCCTCTACTATAAATTCTCTACCCCCTCTCAACTCCACACTTTTTGCCAACATACACTACCACTTCTTCACTGATTTTTTTTTAAACCCACAACCCTTGCTGGCTCTTTTCCATCTTTAACACTCTTCTTAAAAATCCTCTCATTTTCCTCCTTTCTCTTTGGTAAGACCTCAAATCTTTAAAAGGCTAGCTAGGCTTTGATTACTTATTCTGTGTGAGCCACATCTACCTTCCTTCCTCTTCTATTACTTGTTTCTTATTCTGAACTGTTCCTAAACACCATTATGCGTACTTTCACCCAGGCCTCAACCTTTACTCTGTAATTAAACATTCTTCCTCTAGATAAATAGTGTTAATGTTCCCATTATTTTCCTACAAGAAAAAAGTTTTCAAATTCACATCTACTTCAGTCTCTTCTCCCAACATTCTGTATCCAGAAACATGATGTGACCATTATCATAATGCTCACTATGTGTCCATTTAAACTTGGTGCTGTGCTAGGTGATTTATAGAGAATTTCATAATCCTGGTGCCAGATTCCTCAGCGCTTATAAATGCTAGATGTTATCACACATGCATGAGTTGATGAATGTCCTCATTACATACATACACACACACAAACACTAAAATGCATAGATAATAGAACTGTAAACCAATATATGAGTTTGTGTATATTAGTATGTTACATTATAATAAAAACAAATACAGGTTGGGGTGGAACACAGGGATGGGTGAATTCATAGCTAGTACAGAAGCTTTGGCATTCTGTGTTCATACTGAAGAAGGAAGGACTCCTGTGAAGTCCTATGAAGATGAGGAGACTTCATGAAGGAGGCTGTTTCAGGAGTTGAGAGAGATGACTTGTGGTGAATGTCAGGAGGATGGAATGGAGGGCCATAGTGCTAAGAACATACAATTGCTGTATGCATACAGGCCAGTTTCTCTGATGGAGAATGTAAAAGACGTTGTGGAAGAGAATGGTTGTAGTACTCAGCAACTGTATAGTCAAATTTCCAGTAATAACTCATAGTGAATTTTTCCTATTCCATCTTCTCCAGTTGGTACCATTGACACTATTCTTACCAAATTTGTCTTTATTATTTTTTCTGCTTATAATTATTACATTCATGATAGCCCCCTCACCAACACCCAACAAACCACATTAACCATTTTGACTAAATTCTTTCTTTTTATATGTTTCAGTTTTTCCAGGCTATTCCACCATCTGCTTTTGGTAGGAGTGACTTTTAAAAATTCCATTTATGACTCTCACCTTTATCTCATTTGTAAATTGCTCTTTTCTTAAAATTAAAGGCACAAAACTAGATACTTGAAAGGCATCTAATTCTTCCTTTTACTCAAAACAAGACTTAGAATTTTTCTTATCTCTGGAAGATGGTCAAGTAGGTCTTTGCTGATGGTCTTTACACTGAATGGAATGGGTTATTCCTTCTGTGGTTGGAGACTGCACGTTCTACCATTATCTAGCTTTAGTTACTTGTGAGTTCTTAAGCAGAAATCTGTTACTGTAATACATATATTAGTTCTGTTCTTTGAAACAATATGGAAGAAATGTACTTCTTTTTCAATGTAGTAGCTCTTTAAAGATTTGGAAAGGGTTTGTTTTTAGTTAACTGTTTGTCTTAGCTTTTTTATTTACTCCAGTGCTGTCTAATCAGTAGCCACTAGTCACATGTGGTTATTGAGCTCTTAAAAATTGTAGTTATTGAGCAGAAGAACGGAATTTTAAATTTTATTCAATTTTAATTTATTAGCCAGATGAGGCAAGAGGGCAGTATTGGACAATACTGGGAGTTAGTACCTGTCACATGTCTCTCTTCTTGGCTACTGCAGAAATCTTATGCTTATCTCATAAACAGTAAAAACATTTAGCTGGGCTTTTGGATCTTTCTGGAGCCCGATCTCATGTGTTGTCACAACTGAGACAACAAACCCAACCCTCAGAGTCCTGATGAGTAATGTCAGCTTTTATTGAAGGTTTCTTAGAAGGGGTAGAGAGTTGTATCTCACATCCTATAATCCCCAAAACATCTCTGCTTAATCTCTTTCTTTAAAGTCTCTCTCCCAATAGTAGCTGTACAATCTCTGCTTTTCTAAATCCCATTTCTCTAAAATAACTTTCTCTTCCTCCTTGAGCCATACTCCTCATTCTTTTTGAGCACCACCACTGTTCTAGTTTGCTAGCTGCCGGAATGCAATGTACCAGAAATGGAATGGCTTTTAAAAGGGGGAATTTAGTAGGTTGCTAGTTTACAGTTCTAAGGCTGAGAGAATGTCCCAGTTAAAGCAAGTCTATAGAAATGCCCAAAACTAAGGCATCCAGGGAAAGATTCCTTGATTCAAGAAGGCTGATGAAGTTCAGAGTTTCTCTCTCAAGTGAAAGGGCACATGGTGAACACAGTCAGGGTTCCTCTGTCATCTGGAAGGGCACATGGCAAACACGGCATCATCTGCTAGCTTCTCCTGTCTTCCTGTTTCATGAAGTACCCCGGGAGGCATTTTCCTTCTTCATTTCCAAAGGTCGCTGGCTGGTAGACTCTGCTTCTATGAAAGTGGCTATGTCATTCTGCTGTGTTTTCTCTCTGAATCTCTTTCATTCTCCACAATGTTTCCTCTTTTATAGGACTCCATAAACTTATCAAGACCCACCCAATGAGTGGAGACATGTCATCACCTAATCCAGCTTAAGAACGACTCTTGATTAAATCACATCTCCTGACCTAGTACTTCTCTCATTTTTGTTTCTTACCATTGCTGGAGATTCTTTATTTAAGCATCCTCTTGCAGAGGAATCCCTAGTGTCTTTTCATTACAGATCTACACTAGACAAATTGTAAAGCTACTTCTTCACAGTTTCCTTGACTATTTTTATTTCTTGAGGTTCTTTGCTTATAAGCTATTTGAATAAGTTTATCATCCCTCCACCTGTCTGGTTATGGATAAGCTGCATCCACTGAGGGAGCAGCATTCATTTCCCACTGTTGTCACTGACTACATCATCCTCCCTTGATTCCCTTTTTGGCTCACTATTATTGTCCATACCTCCTCCCTTTATTGTCTGTTGTTCTTATCTCTTCGTTATCCATATCATTAATGAAATTTAGAAATGAAAAAAAAAAAAAACATTTTGGGGTCAAAAATATTTTCGGGGGATGTCACATAAGTCTCTGTACTGTGGCCTTAAACTGTTTATGAAGTGTTGATGTCTCAGAAGTTGGGGGGATGAGGATGAGGAGGCAGGATCTCCTCCCTTGCACAAATTTCTCGACCTTGGCACTGGTAATATTTTGAGGTGGATAATTCTTTCTTGTGGGGGACTGTCTGGTACATTATAGGATTTTAGTAGCATCCCTGGCCTCTACCTACTAGATGCCAGTAGCACCCTTTCAATGGTGACAACTAAAAAGTCTCCCGACTTTGAAAATGTCCCCTGGAGGGAAAAAAAATCACCCCACTGCCCCCCTACTGAGAACTATGTCAGAAAATTGGTTTTCAGAAATTGATTAGATGGTTATACTTTTTCTACCCAGCTGCTGATTTGTTTGCTTAGCTTGGCTTTTTCAAGTTTAGTCTTTGACTTACTTGGTAGGGGTAGCCTTTTGAAAGTTTCAAGTTTCTGAGCCTCATCTTAGACCTCTTGAATCAGAAATTCTATAGGTAGAATCTGAATATCTACATATTTACAAGATATCCCCCTACCCCACCAGGTAATTCTTGTGCCCCAGGCTTGACCCTCCTGTGGCATAACTGCTGCATTACCCACACTTTTTTTTCCTGCAAGTCTTCTTGGTGTTTCATCTTTTCTTCCGCTCTTGGTGGCCCTTTGATGCCAACATAAATAAGAAGGCCTCAGGTTACCAGGACAACTGGAGCACAGGAAACCGTAAAGGCTCAGCTCTCCCACAGTCATCACAGGCTGTGGCTATGCTGGCTTGCTTTCTCCTTGGGGACTCAGTCCTACTTCCTATGCCCATTCTACCCAGACTGGCAGATACTCAGGCACAAGCCACAGACCCTGATTCCAGAAACCTGGTAGTGGAATATGGAATGGGTAGGATGAGGAATGGTGAATGAAGCTTCAATTCTAACATTAATATTCTGTGGCACTTTGTGATAATTGAATTTTGGAATGGTGAGAATTCCATTGCCCTATGAGTTGGCTAGATTGCAAGATTTGGAGTCAGGATGGTTCCCTTTATTTATTTATTTTTACCTGCTCCACTGGTTCTTGAGTTCTGGTTCTCTTTGGCTCCCTGATTAAATGTTTTTACAACTTGCTTTGGGCCAAAGACTTAACAATCTACTTCTAATCCACCAAGAGCAGCTACTGTTTAGCAGGAAAAGAGTAGTTATCAAACAATTTGGGTTCTGTTTGTATTTCATTATCAAAGCTAGTCATTTGTTATAAGAATGATCATCTGGCTTACGTCCCCTTAAAGTCATGAATAAATGAAAACCTACTTGTCTTTAGATGCTAAGAAAATGTTGAATTGATTCAAAAGTGGAGCAGGCACCTCCATGGAACATACATGGCAGACAAAGGAAAAAATAAAGGGTGATAAGCAGACTTGATAGCTGCCTTCAAATAGGTGAAGCCCTCTAATGTGGAGTAAGCCTTAGGTTTGCTTGGTTTAGCTAGAAAGGTGGAATAAGGACATTTTGCTCCAGAAGGTGGAATAGGACCTTTATTTTATTTATTTATTTTTTTGTATGGTATATGGCAGGGTCACTTTTCATTCTTTTTCCATGTATCCCATTATTGCTGCACCGTTTGTTGATTTTTTGTTGTTGTTGTTTGCTTTTTCCTTTGTTTTGTTCGTGTGTTTGTTTTTAGGAAGTGCATGGGCTGGGAATAGAACCTGGGTTTCCCGCATGGCAGACCAGAATTCTACCACTGACCCTCCAAGTACCTTTATTATAAAGGGTAGTTGTGAGGAAGAGGCAGATTTTGGCTAATAAGGAAGAATTTTTTAAATAATTAGAGTACCCCAAATTGCAGTGAGCTTAATTGTTAGGAAGTGATTTATTTGTGACTGAATTGTTTATATAGAGGTTAGAGTACTATTTGCACATGATTTGGATGAGGTGTTTTACAGAAATTGGATTTGGATCAGATGGGCCATAAGGAATTATAGACCAATTTAGTGAAAGTCAATTCATCTTTTTATGATATGATGGTATAGCAAGTGTTAAAGTTGTCACTATTGTCAGGCTCTTCTGCCAAGTTTATCCCTTGAGCCATTGAATATTAGAGTTGGTAGTAGGGTCTTTAAAGATTTCTCAAAATTTGTTCCCTGACTCTCTAGAGATTCCTCAAGGATGCATCAGAGCTGGCTGATAGGAGTGAAATGAAAGATGGCTGGGACCCTGAGCCCTTTGCCTGTACTTCAATCAGAGCAATCTTCGTTTTGCTTTACAAATTAGATTTCCTTGAAGTTTTATTTATTTATTTATTTACTTATTTACTTACAGGAAATAAGCGGTTCTGCTGAAAAAATAAATCTTAAAGGCTCTGGTATTTCAAACTTCATTTTATTGACAGGGATCAAATGCAGAGTGGGGAAGTATCTTGCCAAAGGTCGCACCTCTATAAATTTCAGTGTTGGAACTCAAATCTAGCTCTTTTAATTTGAATTGTTTGTTCTGTTTACTCTTCTAGTCTACCTTTTTATAATCCAGATAAATTCTTCATTTTACTGGCCACTACTATCATCCAGAATTTTATTTCTTCAGATCTACAACTCTGTATTAGCCACCTAAGGAGACTTTCTGCTACTTGATTTCTCCTTCTGGTCTATACTATATACACTGTTGCCATGTTATTCTTTGTGAAACATTGTCATCATCATGCCATTTCCCTGCTCAAGAACCTTTTCCCTATTGCCTGTAGGAACTCATTAGCTTGACACCCTTTAATGCTAGAAGTCTTTGTATTGGCAGTCTTTGGGATCTTCATTGTTCAGGTGAACTTGAGCCCAAATCCATCCTATTATAGGTAATTAATAGGCTATCTAATATGAAGAATAATTGAACCTCATTACTCCTTATCTCCAATTTTGGCAGGATTTTTATATGTTCAGTTTTAATCCAGTGTGATGGGAAGATACAAAAGAAATAGAAAATCAATACTTATGAAAGGCAAGTTGTATTATAACATGTATAATATAATCCTATTGGTATCACACATACCCACAATTTAAAAGTATATATTTTTATTAACAAAACAGCATACAAATAGAAACATTCTTATACATGGTGTACAATCAGTGACTCACAATATCATCACATAGTTGTATATTCATCACCATGATCATTTTTTAGAACATTTACATTACTCCAGAAAAGAAATAAAAAGAAGAAACTCATACATACCATACCCCTTTTACCTCTCCCTCTCATTGACCACTGGTATTTCCATCTACCCAATATATTTTAACCTTTGTTCTATTTGTTTATTTTTTTAATCCGTATTTTTTAGTCATCTGTCTATGTCCTAGATAAAGGGAACATCAAACACAAGGCTTTCACAATCACATAGTCACATTGTAAACAGCATATCTTCCCACAATCATCTTCAAAAAACAAGGCTACTGGATAGAACACAACTCTACAATTTCAGGTTCTTCCCTTTAGCCACTCAAATACACTATAAACCAAAGGATATCTATATAATGAGTAAGAATAACCTCCTGACTGTGTTTGAAATCTCTCAGCTGCTGACACTTTATTTTTTCTCATCTCTCTCTTCTCCCTTTTGATCAAGAAGGTTTTCTTAATCCCTTGATGCTGGGTCCTGGCTTATTCCAGGCTTTCTGTCCCATGTTGCCAGGGAGATTCACAACCCTGGGAGTCGTGTCCCACATAGGAGGGGAGGGCAGTGGGTTCCCTTACTGTGTTGGCTTAGAGACAGAGGTCACATCTGAGCAACAAAAGAGATTCTCTAGGGGTGACTCTTAGGCCTAATTTTAAGTAGGCTTAGCCTATCCTTTGCAGAAATTAGTTTCATAGGGGTGAACTCCAAGATTGGGGGCTCAGCCTATTGATTTGGTTGACCCCACTGCTTGTGAGAGTATCAGAAATCCTCCAAATGGGAAGTTGAATCTTTCTTTCTTTCTCCCCATCCCCCTAAGGGGACCCTACAAATACTTCTTTCTTCCCTGTCCAAATCACTCTGGGATTTATCGGCGCATCACACTAACCTGGACAAACCAACAAAATCTCAGGCCCTATTCAAGATTCCCTGTGCTTATGGTGTTCTACTAAACTGACCATAATCCTGTACTTACGGTGTTCAATTAAACTGACCATATGAGTTAAATTAGGAAATGCACTACCCAAAATAGAAATTTTACACCAAATAAACATCTCTCCCTTTAGTCTCACACAGAAGTTGAAGTTTTAAGATAGACAATATCATCCTTTACCCGGTCTTCTGATGTACCTTAGTCCTATCCAGATCAGCTTCATTCATATCTCTACTCGATGTCTCATTACTTTTTCACCTTTTTAAACCATTACTATGTGGGGTACTGCTGACTTTCATAGCTTCAGAGCTCTGACTCTGAGTCTTAGGTGTCACATAAATACCCGAAGTTTCTGCATACCTGCAATTTTAAAAACGAGTGAGGTGTATAGAAATTGTCTGGAAGAAAACACACCAAACTGACAACAGATATTAACTGATGAGGGAGATTGAGAAGACATCCAGGATAATGAAGGAAGGAGGCACTTAAAATGCTTCTTTCTCCACGGAGGAGAAGCCTTGCAGGATGGAAGGGAAGCCTAAGGAAGCAGGCCTTGAAACTGATAGAGAACATCTCGGGAGCTAGAAATGCTAATTGACTTGCCTGGTTCTGCTGCAAACTATTTCTTTGGTTGTTGCCTCTGATTCTGTTGAAGAATTAAAGTTCCAGAAACGGCAGTTAGCAGATTTTACCTTTGCTCTCTCCCCTTCCTGTGCTTTCACAGCCTTTTCAGTGCCTGACAGAGTTAAAAATGGTCATAATAAACATTTAAATAAAAACCTTATCCATCTGGCTCTTCTAGCCTGCGCCTCTGAAGGTGGTTTCTGTTCATACCCTGTTTCATAATGCTGCCAGAATACATGCCAGATTATTTTTTCTGTCCTATTTGGAAGGACCAGGCCCCAATCAGATTATGTACTAGAAGTGTTCTATTTTTCCATAGTGGGGATTCATGACTCTTAAAGCATTACCCTTCTAATAAAAAATTTGTTTTTCAACAGTTATCATAGCTTAGTCTAATTTTTAAAATTTTAATTTAGGTTGAAAATTAGAGTGTGCAAATTCATCTTATAATGTCTGTGGATTGGAATACAGATTCCCTAACCTCCCCCATTTCCAGTGGATAGAGAACTCATTGCTTTGGTATGTTTCAGAAAGCTGATGGATTGATTTACCTCTGTAACAATTTGTTAGCCAGCCGCTATTGATAACAAAAAAAGTCTTTTATATAACTGCTTAACTGTTTCAAGATTATTTTTTTTAATTATATTTCAAGAAAATACACCCATTTTAAGTGTATTTCAGTGAGTTTTGATTGATATATAAACCTGTGAAATCCCCCCATTCAAGATAGAACATATTTGTTACCACCTCCCCACCCCTCCCATTCCTTTGTGACCCTTTCTATCACTATATTTCTATCACTTAGATTATTTCTATCACTGTAGATTAATTTTGCCTATTGGAGAACTTCATATAAATGGAATCATGGGGTATGTACCCCGTGTCTGGCTTATTTTGCTCAGTATAGGTTTTTTATATTCGTACACATTGTTGTATTTATCAATAGTTCATTCCTTTTTATTGCTGAATCGTATTTTATTGCATGCTTCTTCCACAATTTGTTAATCCAGTCACTTGGTTATTTGGGTTGATGGACATTTGGGTTGCTTACAGTTTTGGGCCATTATGAATAAAGCTGCTGTGAACACTCACATATGAGTCTTCATGGATACATGTTTGCATTTTTCTATGATAAATACCCAGGAGTGAAAAACAAACAAAAAATCCTGCTAAACTGTTTTCCAAAGTGGCTGTACCATTTTTCGGTTACCAGCATTGCATGACAGTTCTTTTTGCTCTGCATTCTCACCAACACTTGGTATTGTGTTTTTATTTTTTCAATAATTCCGATAGTGTGTAGTGGTATCTCATTATGGTTCTATTTTGTATTTCTTTAATGATTAATGGTGTTGAGCATCATTTCACTTGCTTGTTTCATCTTTGGCAAACTCTATCCAAATCACTTGCCCATTTAAAAAATTGGATTGTCTGTCTTACCAAGTTATATAAAGTACTTCATATATTTTGGATACAAGTTCTTTGTGAGTGTATATATTAAAATATTTCCTCCAGTCAGTGACTTGTCTTCATTTTCTTTATGGTGTTTTTTGAAGAGCAGCAGTTTTAAGTTTTGTTTGTGTATAATTTCTTAACTTTTTCTTGAATGCTAGTGCGTTTTGTAAATCATTGCTCTCACCAAGATCTCAAAGATTTTCTCCTATGTTTTCTTCTATATCTAGATGTTTTATAGTTTTAGCTTTTACATTTAGGTCTATGGTCCATTTTAATTATCTGTAACTTTTGCCATGAGTGCACAACAAATGAAGTAGGAAAGGAATAATCTGGAATAAGGATGATTACCTCTCTCAAAAAAGGACAGATTGTAGAATAAAAAATTTAATTTTTGTTCTGTATATTATCACCATCTAATATTAGTTATTCATTATCCAAATATATATTGGTCAACTATTATGTGTCTGTCACTGTGTATCTGGCTCTGGAGATACAGTAACGAACACTGGACAATACCCTTCATCTCATGGAGTTTACATTGTAATGTATTTTAGTGAGTCTGCTAGTTTGCAAGCTGCTGGAATGCAATATACCAGAACTGGAATGGCCATTTTTTTAAGCATTATTTTTATTTATTTATTATTATTATTTTTACGTGGGCAGGCACTGGGAAACAAACTTGGGTCTCCAGCACGGAGGGTGAGAATTCTGCCACTGAACCACCATTGCCCTGGAATGGCTTTTTAAAAGGGGAATTTAATAAGTTACAAGTTTATGGTTCTAAGCCTATAAAAATGTCCAAACTAAGGTATCCAGGAAAAGGTACCTTAATTCAAGAGGGGTCGATGGGTCTGGAATACCTCTGTCTTCTGAGTAGTCACATGCCTGGCATCTGCTGGTCCCTTGCCCCTGGGTTCTGTTGCTTTCAGCCTCTGTTCCTGTGGGGGTTTCTCACTTTACTTCTCCGGGGCTGGCTTTCATCTCGGCTTCCTTTGGCTTTCTCCAGGTTCTGGCTTGCTTAACATCCATGGCGATGTCTGCTGGGCTCCAAGCATCTCCAAACATCTGTGTCTCTGTTCTCCAAGTGTGAGCATCTGTGTTAGTTCTGCTCTGAAGTTTCTGTTGGCTCTGTCATTTCTGACTCTCTCCCAAATGTTTCCTCTTTTAAAGGATCCCAGCAAACTAGTCAAGACCCAGCTGGAATGGGTGGAGTCACATCTTCTAATCAAAAGGTCATATCCACAATTGGGTGTGTCACATCTCCCTGGAGATAATCTAATCAAAAGTTTCCAACCTAGGGTATTGAATCAGGATGAAAAGATGGCTGCTTCTCTAAGATTGAATCAGGATTAAAACAGGCCTTTCTGGGATACATAATACTTTCAAACTGGCACAGTGAGCATCTATTGCTTACTTAGTAAAGTCAAGAGAATGTTTTTATCTCTGATTCCTCAAAATCTCGACTAAGACTTCACTTTGGATTGTTGTCTACCTGATGAATCCTGTGGTATTATAGGGCAGAGCAAGATCCTCTTTCTACAAAGGGCCACTGATCTGGAGAGGAAAGGGAATCTTGGACTACATATAGCCAAATATAATTCAGTGCATGAATTGATATAGTAATGCAGAATGAAAATCATACTAAATAATCTCAGGCTCCTGTTACTATTGAGGTATAGTGAGCAAGCATAATGCTTTCTTTAGTTTGGTTTAAGCAAAACAGTTTGTTTTTTTTCTAGATTCTTATTTTTGATAGTATCTTTTCACCAAAACATTTTACCAATACTATCCTTCAGAATAACTCCTAGGTCCCTTTGCTGATAGTCAGAGGACCAGATATTTTCTGTAAGTAACCATTCATATGTTCTTTAAAATATTTGCATTAATGATACCACCATTTTCTAAGCCACTTCAAGTATCAATAAGTACTATTATTAACATTTATAAACTAATAGGAGTATTAGATAACTAGATAATAAGTGGTATTAATTCGGAACAGGATGAGATTGCTGCGGTCCAGGTTGGCCTTCATAGACAAGGTAAAGCTTAAACTAGGCCTTGAAAGATGAGTGATATTTAGATAAATAAAGATAAAGGGGGCAGATTAATTTGGTGGTAGTATGGATTTGAAGGAAGAAGAGATTAAAGGTCAGCAAATACTCCCAATGCATAGTATGAATCCCCTACTGTCCATCCATAACAGACGTTATTAATGTATCATGATGGCATTCTTTCTTGCTGAGCCTGGACACAACCTGTTTTAAGCTAGAACTAGGTAATAGGAAATGAAATGGTAGCATTAATGGAGACATATTCTGAGAGAGGCATTAATGCAACTTGGTGAAAATGTCTGTTCCTTGGGGTCGAGATGTGGGGTACTTCCCACGAGCAACAGGGAAGCTCTTGGTGCAGAGACTGTGAAGGGCTTCTGTGCTGAAAATGCAAATATCTGAGGGTGTCTTAGACGTCACAGCCAGACTCAGAAAAATAGTGCCAGGGAGAGATTCAATACAATTTATCCAGCCAGAGGGCGCCACTCAGGCAATTTCTAGGGTGAGAGAGACCCTAGAATTATAACAGCCACAGAGTTGGGCTGTGATTGCCAGCAGAGTAAACAGGAAGTGGGAAAAGGAACAGTGCCTTGAAAATCTAAGAAGCTAGAGAACCACCTGCTCAAGTACTTTGTCTCATTCCTGTTCCAGCAGAGTCCTTTCCCTTCATAATCTAGATCCATTTCAGGCAGAGAAGCAGGGGAAGGGGAGGCAATCTGAGAGATGGAGCAATTTTTATTCAAGAGAGTCTGAAGGGATGATGGTTTAAATGATCAAATTGAAGTTTGTTAAACTGGTTTGGGAACTTAATGAAAACATTAAGATCAGCAGCTGTGAAGATGTGCACTCCCCTAGCATGAGCAGAGGTTGCCAGACCACACTTGACGAGGTAAGGAAGGACTTAATGTGTAATGATTCAGGCCTTCTACCTCTTTCCGAGAGAGGCTAATTGGACCCATCTGAGATAAGTTAGGACAGATGCCAGAGGCAAGTGGCCTCACTTAGCAGGTGGCTCAGTGCAAGCAGGAGCATGGGGATGCTTCTCCACATGTACCTGTCTCAGCACCACCAATGTCCTGGTACCAGTTGTACCCATTGCCAAGGAAGAACCATGTTCACTACACCTAGCCCTATCAAACCTGTGGCAGATTCTTATGGTATACTGTTTCCATAGACATCCACCTTTGCTCTCACCTCACCATGAGGAGAGATAATCCAGTCTATCTGGATTGTGTCATTTATTTATATTAATTCATTTAAAATAGTCATTCTAATTTTCATTTCTTAATTCTAATATTTATTGAGATGTTATGCCTAGGTACTAAGGATGTAGTATTTTATAGAAAGTAGGCAATAATATGATTTGGGCAGAGGGATCAGCATATGCAAAGGTGAGAGAACATGAAAGGAATGAAAATTCTGTGGATTAGGAGCAAAGAGTAGGGATGTGATATGAGATAAGATTGAAGAGATAGGTGGGGGCCAGATTATGTAGCACTTTGAAATCCATGACAAGGTGCTTGTATTTTCATTCTAAGGACAATGGGAATCATGCAAGGGTTTAAAGCAAAGTGTCTTGGTCAGCATTGCATTTTAGCTACTTTATAGACAAAGGATTGGAGAGGATCAACGTTAGATGCTGGGAGATGATGGTGATTTGGACTACATAGGGCAGAGGCAGTGGAGAAATGGATGGATTTGAGGTATATTATGGAGATATATCCAGCAGAACTTGGATATGGTGAGGGAGAGGGACAATTCAAGGATAACTCTGAGGTTTTTGGTTTGATCATCTAGGTGGATGGTGGTGGTATTTACTAAGTAAGAGAGTACTGGACTGGGAAGATATTTTGGAGATAAGAGAGTACTGGACTGGGAAGATATTTTGGAGATACATGGTGTGTCTCTTTTAGGACATGCTGAGTTTGACGTGCTTGCAAGACCACCAGAAAAGAGATCCAGTAGGAAACTGGATCTCTGAGTTTAGAGCTGACAAAAATGGACTGGTGATTTAGGCTTGATTACAACAACATATAGAAATAGTTGTTGGAGTCATGGTTTAGATAGATATAATTGTAGAGAGACAGAGCCAAGTGGAGAAAAAAGTCTAAAATAGAGCCCCAAGGAACTCCAATCAATCCAGGAGCAGGCAAAGAAAGAGGCCAGTAAGAGAAAGAAAGAACTGCCTAGTGATTGGAAGAAACGTGGAGAGTGTGGTGTCATGTAAGGTGTACAACTACAGTCTGAGAAGTGTCAGAAGTGCCAGAGTGTTTGGTTGGACACCTCGTGGTGCTGAAGTTACCTGTAACTTTTGATGGATTAGTGGGCTATACATCAGAGGATCAGAGGAGCACATCTGGAATTCACAGACTCCTCAAGCATCCCCCTAATAACACAGCAGCCTCCTACCTGTCAAATCTGAAGAAACTCTGGACTCCACTCAGGTAGCAGGGATTCAAAAGTAGAAAGTGTCCACACAGATGTATCACCTTCAAGGCTCTGCCTTTAGTCTGGTGAAGTTCAGAGTGAATCCCAATGTATGAACCTGAACTATCCCATATTTCCCACAAGAATTTTGTTATACTCATATCACTTCCAAGAAGCTGATCTTCACCCTTTTTTTTTGTCTTTGCCCCGTCTTCACCACTCTGATTCTGGTGCCCAGTTGATTCCTCTTGGCTCTCAGTCTTTGGTTTAGTTCAGCTAGCGTTCCCTTTCTGAGGAGCAGTTTCCATAAATACTTATAACCCCTTTGCTTGGCTGGCAAGCCCCAGAGCAGTTATCACAGAGCATGGCCTAGCTTTATAGGTCTAGTTGTATAGATGCTTCCCTTATCCCTTCTGGAGGTGATACTGGCTTTGAGACCTGGAAATTATGCTCAACTGTTTAACCATCTCCTTCTCTCCTGTTCCACTTGTCTAAAGCATATTTATTAGCTAGATAGTAAGGCTGGTTCTACCCTTCAGTGAAGCTAAGCTAGTAACCGAGCCTCATCTTACTAATGGCCATAAGACATTATTTTGTATGCTGTATGGTGGGAGTCACCTTTCTTTGTTTTTCCATGTGCGTATCCCCTTATTGCAGCACCATTTGCTGAATTTTTGTTGGTTTGGTTTTTCATGTGTTTGTTTTCTTGTTTGTTTGTTTAGGAAGTGCATGGGTCAGGAATTGAACCCGGGTCTCCCACATGGCAGGCGAGAATTCTACCACTGAACTTGCACCGCGGCTGTAAGACTTTTAATAACTTACCCATGGAGTCATATTCTGTGGAGCCTTTCTACCATGTGTTTCTTCCTTGCCAGGATTACCCAAAGCTTAGCTAACTGTTGCTGTGTCTGCCTATTCTAAAATTCTATAAACTTTCTGTGTATTGGGTCTGAGGGGTGTCTCTATTTGTCAGCTTATTTCAGGACCTGTGATTAACATGCCCTGAGCCTAAATAATGAATTTGCAAATCACTCAGCTTTCAGTTTCTATATAAGAGAAGTTTAAGGGCAGAAGTCTGATTGGGTGGTGGGGAGGCAGACAGAAGATGTGTCTTGAAGCTGAGTCCACAAGAGTAATGTGATCAGCTGATGAGGACTGACCAGGAAAATATAAAGTATGATTAATAAACATGTATACTTTACTCATGTAAGTGAGTTTCGTAATGTGGAACCTAGGATTCTTTCCACTCCTTCTGTTGGTCAGTTTTTAGCATTTCTTTAGTTTCTTTGTTAGCCAAACAAGGTATGACACCATCAAACTGAAATTTTAAAACACAATTTGCTAATTTCCCCCCCTACTTATACATTATTTTTATTTGGTTTGTTCATTGCTGTGGGGTGGGGAGATGCACTGCCACTTATGCCAACAATTCTTCCTCAAATCCTCCAATCAGTCATTCCCTTGGGGAGTTGTACAATAAAATGCTAGTCATTACAGTTGTGCAATATCAAAATAACTTATATATACCACAATGACAGCGCACATGCCCACACCCGGGGAAACCAGGGTCATTTTTTTCCCCCAGAAGTTATCTGCGTTTGGGTGCTAGGTGATGCCATGACTGTGGATGAATTCATGGAGGAAATGAGTATGGAAAGAAGAATGCAGAGAGCTGAGGAGACAGGCTTCCAGGAGAAGCCCATAGTTCAGAGGAGGAAGAGGAAGAAGAGGAGGAGCTGGACACTGATGGGTGGATGAGTAGGAGAATGAGCTGTCTCTGAGGCCACAGTGAGAAGGAGGAACTTACTCCCATTTGTAAACTAGGAACTTCACTGTGTTCTTCCTCATCTAGCTCATTTATAAATTTTTTTACTAGGTTATTCAATTCTATTCAAGTATTTATTGAGCTGCATACTAACTGTGGAGGGGGGGGTCTAAAGGAGGTTTAGAGTTGTATTAAATAATATGTCTTTATAAACAAACATGCTGGTATCTAAACATAAAAAATCTATTATTATTGGTGTATTGTTAAATGGAAATGACAGACCTATTTCTTTTAGCTTTATTTTAGCTCTGTGATTCCTTTTTAAAATAAAACTCATGCTTTTTTTTCTTATTACAAAAGTAAAATGCAATTAATGAAAATAGTTATCTAATAAAATGTCTAGCCAGTATCCCCTAGAGATGGCCATTCTTAAAATTTTGATTTATACCATTCCAGGTTTATATTATGAATGTGTCTGTGTGCATATTTTAATGAAAGTGGACTCATTCTGTACATTTTTCAACCTTTTGTTTTCATTTAGTGATGTGTAGTGAAGAAGCTTGGGTATCGTAAATCTGGAACAATGCTTAACAAGCTGCTTGGATTTTAACAGACGGGTGTAACATAATTATCTAATGCCTGATTAATAGAAATGTAAATCTTTCCTACTTTTTCATTATTATAAGCAATTCTGTGATATCTATATTGAGGCTAAAACTTTGATTGTTTTCTTTAGCTAAAATTCTTGAGTGGAACTACTGTGTTAATGGTAAAAATATTTTATTTTTATCTTTTTTTTTCTTTTTTAGTTGCTATTGGTAAAAATATTTTAAAGGCATTTGATACAGAGTGTCAGATTGCTCTTTGACGTACTGATTATAGACCCACTGGTGATATGTGAGAGTTCCAATTCCTGCACATTTGCTAGCATTAGGTATTATTATTTCTAAAAATCATTTTTTATCGGTGAATAAATGGTCTCATTACTATTTCTATCTTAAACCCACTTTTTTTTATCAACACAATAGACTTTTTTTTCTTTTTTTCTGGAATATAACGTATACAAAAAGGCAGTAAATTTTAAAGCACATTGCAACAATTAGTTGTAGAACAGATTTCAGAGTTTGATATGGGCTACAGTTCCATAATTTTAGTTTTTTACTTCTAGCTGCTCTGAGATACTGGAGACTAAAAGAAATATCAATATAATAATTCACCAATCTTATTCATTTGTTAAACCTTACCTTCTCTGTATAACTCCACAATTACCTTTGATCTTTCTCCCACTCTTTAGGGGTATTTGGGCTATACCTATCCTAACTTTTTCATGTTGGAAGGGGCTGTTGATAATATGGGATAGGGGGATGGAGCTAGCTGATATTCTGGAGAGGCTGGCCCTTCTTCATTTAAGGACTTATCAGGTCAAGGGACCCATTTGGGGGTTGTAGGTTTGGGAAAGTTACTCTAGTGCATGGAATCTTCGTAGAATCTTATATAATGCCCTAGGTATTCTTTAGGATTGGCTGGAATGGTTTTGGTTGGGGTTTGGCAAGTTATGGTAGGTAGTAATGTCTAACTGAAGCATGCTTAAGAGTGACCTCCAGTGTAGCCTCTTGACTCTATAACTCTTTCAGCCACTGATACCTGATACCTTATTTGATATACTTCTTTTCCCCCTTTTTGTCAGGATGGCATTGTTGATCCCACCATGCCAGGGCCAGGCTCATCCCTGGGGGTTATCTCCCATACCACCAAGGAGACTTTCATCCTTGAATGTCATGTCCCATGTAGGGGGGAGGGCAATGATTTCACTTGCAGAGTTTGGCTTAGAGAGAGTGAGGCCACATCTGAGCAACAAAAGAGGTCCTCTGGAGGTGGCTCTTAGGCATACCTATAGATAGGCTAAGTTTCTCCACTACATACATAAGCTCCACAAGGGCAGTCTCAAGATCAAGGGCTTGGCCTATTGATTTGGGTGTCCCTCATGTTTGGAACAGTATCCGGGTTTCCCCAGTGGTAAAGTTTAATAGTTCCTACAGGCACTTTGCCAATACTTTTTGACTCTCTGCTTAATATACTCTGGGATGTATCTAGGCATTACATTAAGCTGTACAGGATTAAAGGCTCTCATTCTTATTCTGGGCTCCCTATTTGGATTGTTTAAATGATCTACCCAGACAAGTTGAGTTAGATTATGTGCTACAGAAAACTTAGGTTCTTGGCATAATAAAACATTCTTCCTTTGGTCTCAAAGAGTAGGTCAAGTTCTAAAATACATGCAATGTCTTTCTTTCCCCTGTATTCTGAATTACCTTAATCCTGACATCATTGGCTTCATTTTTATCTTTAAATACCAGGTTATACATATATAAAACAGCCCTCCAAATCCAGAAATAACAATTACCACTCTGGCCTAAATATGACTACTATAAGAGCTTACAGTCTAGGCCCCAATTTTCTTATAAGTGTTTTCTAAATAAAATCATACAATATTTGCTCTTTTATTTCTGGCTTATTTTGCCTCACCAAATGTTGCACAGTTTCATTCACAATTTTAGATAATTTCATTGTTCCCAAGAGAAAGAAAACCAATAAACACAGCCTTGCCAAATAAAGGAAATCTAGACCGCCTCTTAACTCTTGTTTTGCCCCCCATTATTTACCTCTGGTGTTGCTGTGGTAGTGCTGATGGTTTCATTTTGAACATAGCTCATAGAATGGCAAAACAAACAAAAAAAAACAAACAAAGAGATAACAGTGCCAAAGATAGGAAAATAAGTATGGGAGAAAAAGCTCAATGACTATTTAGTCAAATTCAAGGGTTTTTAGATGAAATATTATACAACATAAAGTTTGAAAAATAAAGATATTCATATCTTTAGCCCATTTTATAATTGGGTTGTTCATTCTTTTGTTGTTGAGTTGTATGATTTCTTTGTATATACAGGAAATCAAACCTTTGTCTGATATGTGATTTACAAATATTTTCTCCCATTGAGTTGCTCGCCTCTTCACCTTTTTGACAAAGTCTTTTGAAGTGCAGAGCATTTGATTTTGAGGAGTTCCCATTTATCTATTTTATCTTTTGTTGCTTGTGCTTTGGGTGTAAAGTTTAGGAAGCTACCTCCTATTATTAGGTGTTGAAGATGTTTCCCTACATTTTCTTCTAGAATTGTTATGGTGCTCATTCTTATATTTAAGGGTTTGATCCACTTTAGGTTAATTTTTGTGTAGGGTGTAAGATAGGGGTCCTCTTTCAGTCTTTTGGCTAATGATATCCAGTTCTTCCATGCCCAATTATTGAAAAGACTATTTTGTCCCAGTTCAGAGGATTTAGGGGCCTTGTCAAAAATCAGTTGGCCATAGATTTGATGGTTTATTTCTGCACTCTCGATTCAATTACATTGGTCAATTCTTCTATCTTTGTGCCAGTACCATGCTATTTTGATCACTGTGGCATTATAATAGGTTTTAAAGTCAAGGAGTGTTAATTCTCCCACTTCATTCTTCTTTTTAAGGATGCTTTTAGCTATTCATGGTCTCTTTCCCTTCCAGGTGAATTTGGTGGTTAGCATTTCCAAATCTTCAAAGTATGTGGTTGGAATTTTGATTGGTACTGTGTTGAATCTGTAGATCAATTTGGGGTGAATTGATATCTTAACTATATTTAGCCTTCCTATCCATGAGCAGAGAATGTCTTTCTGCCTATTTAGATCTCCTTTGATTTCTTTTAGCGATGTTATGTAGTTTTCTGTGTACAAGTCCTTTATTTCCCCAGTTAGGCTCATTCCTAAGTATTTGATTCTTTTTTTAGTTGCTATTCTGAATGGAGTTTTTTCCTCAGCTGACTCCTCAGTTAGGTCATTGCTTGTATATAGAAATGTTACATATTTTTGCACATTAATTTTATATCCCACCACCTTGCTGAATTTGTTTATGAGCGCAAGTAACTTTGCTGTAGATTTCTCAGGATCTTCCAAGTATAGTATCATATCATCTGCAAATAATGAGAGTTTTACTTCTTTCTTTCCAATTTGGATGCCTTTTATTTCTTTGTTCTTCCTGATTGCTCTAGCTAGAAATTCTAGCACAATGTTGAATAATATTGGTGACTGTGGGCATCCTTGTCATGTACCTGATCTTAGGGGGAAAGCTTTCAGTCTCTCTCCATTGAGTACAATGCTTGCTATCGGTTTTTCTTATATTCCCTTTATCATATTGAGGTAGTTACCTTTGATTCCTATCTTTTGAAGTGTTTTTATCAGAAAAGGATGTTGAATTTTGTCAAATGCTTTTTCAGCATCAATCAAGATGATCATGTGATCTTTCCCTTTTGATTTGTTAATGTGCTGTATTATATTAATTGATTTTCTTGTGTTGAACCATCCTTGCATTCCTGATATAACCCCCACTTGGTCATGGTGTATAATTCTTTTAATGTGCTGTTGGATTCGATTTGCTGATATTTTATTGAGAATTTCTGCATCTATGTTCATTAGGGAGATTGGCCTGTAGTTTTCCTTTCTTATAGCATATTTACCCGGTTTGGGTATTAAAATGATACTAGCTTCATAAAATGAGTTAGGTAGAGTTCCTTTTTCCTCAAGTTTTTGGAAAAGTTTGAGCAGGATTGGAGTTAGTTATTTTTGGAATGTTTGATAAAATCCCCCTGTGAAGTCATCTGGCCCTGGACTTTTCTTTGTAGGAAGATTTTTGATGACTGATTGAATCTCTTGACTTGTGATTGGTTTGTTGAGATCTTCTATTTCTTCCTGAGTCAGTGTAGCTTGTTTGTCTCCAGGAATTTGTCCATTTCTTCTAAGTTGTCTAGTTTGTTGGTGTATAGTTGTTCATAGTATCCTCTTATGAGTTCTTTTATTTCTTCAGGGTCTGTGGTAATGCACCTTTTCTTATTTCTGATTTTGTTTATTTGCATCCTCTCTCTTTTTTTCTTTGTCAGTCTTGCTAGTGGTCCATCAATTTTATTGATTTTCTCAAAGAACCAACTTTTGGTTTTACTGATTCTTTCTATTGTTCTTTTGTTCTCCCATTCATTTATCTCTGCTTTAATCTTTGTTATTTCTTCTCTTCTATTTGCTTTGGAGTTAGTTTGCTGTTCTTTCTCAAGTTCCTCCAGGTGTGCTGTTAAGTCCTTGATTTTTGCTCTTTCTTGTTTTTTAATACAGGCATTTAGTGCAGTAAATTTCCTCGCAGCACAAATTTTCCACATCCCATAAGTTCTGATAAGTAGTATTCTTATTTTCATTCATCTCCTGATAGCTACTTATTTCTCTAGCAATTTCTTCTTTGACCCACTGGTTGTTTAAGAGCATGTTACTTAATCTCCATGTACTTGTGAATGTTCTCATTCTTTGGTGGTTATTGAGATCTGCCCTCATCCCATTGTGATCAGAGAAAGTGCTTTGAATAATTTCAATGTTTTTAAAGTTATAAAGATCTGTTTTGTGCCTCAGAATATGATCTATCCTGGAGAATGTTCCATGAACACTTGAGAAGAATGTATATCCTTGTGCTTTGGGGTACAATTACCTATATATGTCTGTTAGGCCTAATTCATTTATCAAGTTATCTAACTTCTCTGTTTCCTTGTTGATCTTCTGTCTGGTTGTTCTATCTATAGAGGAAAATGGTGTGTTGAAATCTCCTTCTATTATTGTTGAAACATCTATCGCTCCCTTCAGTTTTGCCAGTGACTGTCTCATGTACTTTGGAGCTCCTTGATTGGGAGCATACATTTATGATTGTTATATCTTCTTGGTGAACTGAACCTTTGATTAGTATATAGTGTCTTTCTTTGTCTTTTATGGTGTCTTTACATTTAAAGTCTATTTAGTCTGATATTAGTATAGTTACTCCTGCTTTCTTTTGGTTACAACTTGCATGGAAAATCTTTTTCCATCCTTTTAATTTCAATCTATTTGTATCCTTATGTCTAATATGAGTCTCTTGTAAGCAGCATATAGCTGAATTATGATTCTTAATCCATTCTGTCAATCTGTATCTTTTAATTGGTAAGTTTAGTCTGTTAACATTCAAAGTTATTACTGAAAAGGTGTTTCTTTTTTTAAATTTAATTTATTTTGTATTATCAAATCAAAACAACTTACAAACATGAACATTTTTAACAGACAAACATTCCATGTATTGTGTACAATCCATGGCTCACAATATCATCACATAGTAGTATATTCAACACCATGATCACTGAAAAGGCTTTTCTTCATTCCACCATCTTATCTTTTTTATTTTATTTGTCAGATCTATATATTCTTTTTCCTCTTTCTCTTTGTATTCTTGAAATTATCTTTAGTGGTACTCTTCAATTCTGTGCCCTCCTCCAGACCTCCCTCTCCTGTCTTTTTTTTTTTTCCAGCTGGCGGAATTCCTTTTAGTATTTCTTGTAGGGCCAGTCTCTTGTTGACAGATTCTTTCAGGACTTCTTTGTCTGTGAAAACTTTAACCTCTCCCTCAGTTTTGAAGGACAATTTGGCTGGATACAGAATTCTTGGCTGGAAGCCTTTCTCTTTCAGGATCTTGAATATATCATACCACTGCCTTCTCACCTCCAGGGTGCCAATTGAGTAATCTGAACTCAGTCTTATTTGATTTCCCTTGTATGTAGTAGATTGTTTTTCTCTTGCCACTTTCAGGATTTTCTGCTTCTCTACAACATTTGACAGACTGATTAGCATGTGTCTTAGGGAAGGCCTATTTGGATTTATTCTGTTTGCAGTTTGTTGGGCTTCTTTGACTTGTATATTTATTTCCTTTGTGAGGGTTGGGAAAATTTCCCCCATTATATCCTCAACTACTCTTCCTAGCCCTTTACTCCTCTATTCTCCTTCTGGGACACCAGTGATTCTTATATTTGTGCACTTTGTTTTGTCTATCATTTCTCTGAGTTCCAATTCAATTTTTTCCATCTTTTTTTGCCATTTGCTGTTTTGAGTCCTTGAAGTAAATTATCCTGTCCTCTATATCACTTATTCTTTCTTCTGTCTCTTCAAATCTGTTGTGTGCCTTTAGTATGTTTTTTATTTGGTCAACAGTCTTTAATCTCTGTGATATCCACTATTTTTCTATTTATTCTTTCAAATTCCTCTTTATGCTCTTCTACTGTCTTCTTGATCTCCTTTATGTCATTTGCTATCCTGCTTATTTTATTAAGTAGAGTTGTACAAATGTCTTTGATTAGTTGTCCGAACATCTGTGTCTCCTTTAGTATTTTATTTTGGTCATTATGCAGGTGTGGTAGTTAGATTCAGTTGTCAACTTGGCCAGGTGAAGGTGCCTAGTTATGTTGCTGTGGACATGAGCCAATGGTACGTGAACCTCATCTGTTGCTCATTGCATCTGTGGTCAGCTAGGAGGTGTGCCTGCTGCAATGAATGATGTTTGATTTAATTGGCTGGTGCTTAAATGAAAGAGCTCAACGTAGCACAGCCCAAGCAGCTCAGCATATCTCATCTCAGCTCTTGCAGCTCAGCCCAGGCCTTTGGAGATGCAGAAAGAAAACACCCCGGGGAAAGTTGTTGGAATCCAGGGGCCTGGAGAGAAGGCCAGCATAGATCACCCTGTGCTTTCCCAGATAAGAAAGAACCTCAGATGAAAGTTAGCTGCCTGAAGGAGAGGCCAAGATGGCGGCTTAGAATTGTGCTTGTTTTAGTTCGTCCTCCAGAACAGCTACTAAATAACCAGAAACTGTACAGAACAGTTCCCAGAGCCACGATAGTGACCGGACACACAGCATACCCCAGTCTGGACCAGCTGGACCGGCTGCGAGTCTCTGGAACCATGAGTTCCCCAAGCCGTGGCGGCCGGTGCCAGGTGTCCCTCCCCCACAGGCGACTTCCCAGAGGGAAAGGAAAGAGACTCTAACAGTAGCAGGGACTGAGTCCAACCAAACACCAATTGTGGCATTAATAAACAAATTCTAACTACTAAAAATAGGCCCCCGCTCAGGCGAAACTGGTCAAGGTGGAGATCGCTTATTGGGCTATCTGAAAAAGAGGAAAGGGGACAAAACAGGTTTTTGTGGCTGTTTCTACGGAGGCTTGGCTGCCTCCGTGTTCAGCAGCGGGATTACACAGGCTGCAACTGCCCCAGGCATATGCAGAGACAGGCTGCTTTCAGGGCTGTCTCCTGCCTGAGCCTTCCCCAGGGGAGGTGAAACACAACTCAGGTGGAATACCTCTCTCAAGGAATTCAGACCCCAGGGCTTGGCAATTTGAAGCCATTAAAAGCAGCCTACAACCTTTCCTCTGTCTCCACCACACCCCCAGCAGGGAGAGCCTTCCAAAGTTAAAGGAGCCACAATATCTTTTGCTGGTGGGACCCGCAGACAGACAAGCGCTATATACTGGGCAGGATAAGAAAAACAGAGCCCAGAGACTTCACAGGAAAGTCTTTCAACCTGCTGGGTCTCACCCTCAGGGAAAACTGACGCAGGTGACTCCTTCCCCCCGAAAGGAGGCCAGTTTAGTCTGGGAAAACCTGGCTGGAGTCTGTAATACCTATGTAGACCCTCCTAAGGGTGGGGAGGGAAAAGGCACCTTATAAGCAGGACAAGAAACAAGAAAACAAGAATGAAAAATTATCCTCTGTTAAACAAAACCTAAGCTAGAGGCCCAGAAAAAGCTGAACTGAAGGTCAAAGAACAGATAGACAACAAATTCATCTAGCAAGAAAACCCTAGGTAAGATAAGTGAAAGCAATCTCCAGAATAAACTAATTAAGGTAATTAAATGTCCAGATGCCAGCAAAAAATAACAAATCACACCTGGAAAATTGAAGATATGGCCCAGTCAAAGGAACAAAGCAATAGTTCAAATGAGATACAGGAACTGAAACAACTAATTCTGAATATACGAACAGACATGGAAAACCTCATCAAAAACCAAATCAATGAATTGAGGGAGGACATGAAGAGGGCAAGGAATGAACAAAAAGAAGAAATGGAAAGTCTGAAAAAACAAATCACAGAACTAATGGGAATGAAAGATACAGTAGAAGAGATGAAAAAAACAATGGAAACCTACAATGGTAGATTTCAAGAGACAGAGGTTAGAATTAGTGAACTGGAGGATGGAACATCTGAAATCCAAAAAGAAACAGAAACTATAGGGAAAAGAATGGGAAAATATGAGCAGGGGCTCAGGGAATTAAATGATAATATGAAGTGCACAAATATACGTGTTGTGGGTGTCCCAGAAGGAGAAGAGAAGGGAAAAGGAGGAGAAAAACTAAAGGAGGAAATTATCACTGAAAATTTCCCAACTCTTATGAAAGATCTAAAATTACAGATCCAAGAAGTGCAACGCACCCCAAAGAGAATAGATCCAAATAGACATTCTCCAAGACACTTACTAGTCAGAATGTCAGAGGTCAAAGAGAAAGAGAGGATGTTGAAAGCAGCAAGAGAAAAGCAATCCATCACATACAAGGGAAACCCAATAAGACTATGTGTAGATTTCTCAGCAGAAACCATGGAGGCAAGAAGACAGTGGCATGATATATTTAAATTACTAAAAGAGAAAAACTGCCAACCAAAAATTCTATATCCGGAAAAATTGTCCTTCAAAAATGAGGGAGAAATTAAAACATTTTCAGACAAAAAGTCACTGAGAGAATTTGTGACCAAGAGACCAGCTCTGCAAGAAATACTAAAGGGAGCACTAGAGATAGATATGAAAAGACAGAAGAGAGAGGTGTGGAGAAGAGTGCAGAAAGAAGGAAAATTAGATATGATATATAAAATACAAAAGGCAAAATGGTAGAGGAAAGTACTACCCAAACAGTAATAACACTAAATGTTAATGGACTGAACTCCCCAATCAAAAGACATAGACTGGCAGAATGGATTAAAAAACAGGATCCTTCTATATGCTGTCTACAGGAAACACATCTTAGACCCAAAGATAAACATAGGTTGAAAGTGAAAGGTTGGGAAAAGATATTTCATGCAAATAACAACCAGAAAAGAGAAGGAGTAGCTATACTAATATCCAACAAATTAGACTTCAAATGTAAAACAGTTAAAAGAGACAAAGAAGGACACTATCTACTAATAAAAGGAACAATTAAACAAGGAGACATAACAATCATAAATATTTATGCACAAAACCAGAATGCCCCAAAATACGTGAGGCATACACTGCAAATACTAAAAAGGGAAATAGACACATATACCATAATAGTTGGAGACTTCAATTCCCCACTCTCATCAATGGACAGAACATCTAGACAGAGGATCAATTAAGAAACAGAGAATTTGAATATTACAATAAATGAGCTAGACTTAACAGACATTTATAGGACATTATACCCCACAACAGCAGGATACACCTTTTTCTCTAGTGCTCATGGATCATTCTCAAAGATAGACCATATGCTGGGTCACAAAGCAAGTCTCAACAAATTTAAAAAGATTGAAATCATACACAACACTTTCTCAGATCATAAAGGAATGAAATTGGAAATCAATAATAGGCAGAGTGCCAGAAAATTCACAAATACGTGGACGCTCATTAACTCACTCTTAAACAACCAGTGGGTCAAGGAAGAAATTACAAGAGAACTCAGTAAATATCTTGAGGCGAATGAAAATGAAAACACAACATATCAAAACTTATGGGACGCAGCAAAGGCAGTACTAAGAGGGAAATTTATTGCCCTAAATGCCTATATCAAAAAAGAAGAAAGGGCAAAAATTCGGGAATTAACTGTCCACTTGGAAGAACTGGAGAAAGAACAACAAACTAACCCCAAAGCAAGCAAAAGGAAAGAAATAACAAAGATTAGAGCAGAAATAAATGAAAATGAGATCATGAAAACAATAGAGAAAATCAATAAGACCAGAAGTTGGTTCTATGAGAAAATCAATAAGATTGATGGGCCCTTAGCAAGATTGACAAAAAGAAGAGAGAGGAAGCAAATAAATAAGATCAGAAATGGAAGAGGAGACATAACTACTGACCTCACAGAAATAAAGGAGGTAATAACAGGATACTATGAACAACTTTACGCTAATAAATACAACAATTTAGAGGAAATGGATGGGTTCCTGGAAAGACATGAACAACCAACTTTGACTCAAGAAGACATAGATGACCTCAACAAACCAATCACAAGTAAAGAAATTGAATTAGTCATTCAAAAGCTTCCTAAAAAGAAAAGTCCAGGACCAGATGGCTTCACATGTGAATTCTACCAAACGTTCCAGAAAGAATTAGTACCAATTCTCTTCAAACTCTTCAAAAAAATCGAAGTGGAGGGAAAACTACCTAATTCATTCTATGAAGCCAACATCACCCTCATACCAAAACCAGGCAAAGATATTACAAAAAAAGAAAACTACAGACCAATCTCTCTAATGAATACAGATGCAAAAATCCTCAATAAAATTCTAGCAAATCGTATCCAACAACACATTAAAAGAATTATACATCATGACCAAGTAGGATTCATCCCAGGTATGCAAGGCTGGTTCAACATAAGAAAATCAATTAATGTAATACACCATATCAACAAATCAAAGCAGAAAAATCACATGATCATCTCAATTGATGCAGAGAAGGCATTCGACAAGATTCAACATCCTTTCCTGTTGAAAACACTTCAAAAGATAGGAATACAAGGGAACTTCCTTAAAATGATAGAGGGAATAGATGAAAACCCCACAGCTAATATCATCCTCAATGGGGAAAAATTGAAAACTTTCCCCCTAAGATCAGGAACAAGACAAGGATGTCCACTATCACCACTATTATTCAACATTGTGTTGGAGGTTCTAACCAGAGCAATTAGACAAGAAAAAGAAATACAAGGCATCAAAATTGGAAAGGAAGAAGTAAAACTATCACTGTTTGCAGATGATATGATACTATACGTCGAAAACCCGGAAAAATCCACAACAAAACTACTAGAGCTAATAAATGAGTACAGCAAAGTAGCAGGTTACAAGATCAACATTCAAAAATCTGTAGCATTTCTATACACTAGTAATAAACAAGCTGAGGGGGAAATCAAGAAACAAATCCCATTTACAATTGCAACTAAAAGAATAAAATACCTAGGAATAAATTTAACTAAAGAGACAAAAAACCTATATAAAGAAAACTACAAAAAACTGCTAAAAGAAATCACAGAAGACCTAAATAGATGGAAGGGCATACCGTGTTCATGGATTGGAAGACTAAATATAGTTAAGATGTCAATCCTACCTAAATTGATCTACAGATTCAATGCAATACCAATCAAAATCCCAACAACTTATTTTTCAGAAATAGAAAAACCAATAAGCAAATTTATCTGGAAGGGCAGGGTGCCCCGAATTGCTAAAAACATCTTGAGGAAAAAAAACGAAGCTGGAGGTCTCGCGCTGCCTGACTTTAAGGCATATTATGAAGCCACAGTGGTCAAAACAGCATGGTATTGGCATAAAGATAGATATATCGACCAATGGAATCGAATAGAGTGCTCAGATATAGACCCTCTCATCTATGGACATTTGATCTTTGATAAGGCAGTCAAGCCAACTCATTTGGGACAGAACAGTCTCTTCAATAAATGGTGCCTAGAGAACTGGATATCTATATGCTAAAGAATGAAAGAGGACCCGTATCTCACACCCTATGCAAAAGTTAACTCAAAATTGATCAAAGATCTAAACATTAGGTCTAAGACCATAAAACAGTTAGAGGAAAATGTAGGGAGATATCTTATGAATCTTACAATTGGAGGCGGTTTTATGGACCTTACACCGAAAGCAAGAGCACTGAAGAAAGAAAGAAATTAATGGGAGCTCCTCAAAATTAAACACTTTTGTGCATCAAAGAATTTCATCAAGAAAGTAGAAAGACAGCCTACACAATGGGAGACAATATTTGGAAACGACTTATCAGATAAAGGTCTAGTATCCAGAATTTATAAAGAGATTGTCCAACTCAACAACAAAAAGACAGCCAATCCAATTACAAAATGGGAAAAAGACTTGAACAGACACTTCTCAGAAGAGGAAATACAAATGGCCAAAAGGCACATGAAGAGATGCTCAATGTCCCTGGCCATTAGAGAAATGCAAATCAAAACCACAATGAGATATCATCTCACACCCACCAGAATGGCCATTATCAACAAAACAGAAAATGAGAAGCACTGGAGAGGTTGTAGAGAAAGAGGTACACTTATTCACTGTTAGTGGGAATGTCAAATGGTGCAACCATTGTGGAAGGCAGTTTGGCGGTTCCTCAAAAAGGTGAATATAGAATTGCCATATGACCCAGCAATACCATTGCTAGGTATCTACTCAGAGGACTTAAGGGCAAAGACACAAATGGACATTTGCGCACCAATGTTTATAGCAGCATTATTTACAATTGCAAAGAGATGGAAACAGCCAAAATGTCCATCAACAGACGAGTGGCTAAACAAACTGTGGTATATACATACGATAGAATATTATGCAGCTCTAAGACAGAATAAACTTATGAAGTATGTAACAACATGGATGGACCTAGAGAACATTATGCTGAGTGAGACTAGCCAAAAACTAAAGGACAAATACTGTATGGTCTCACTGATATGAACTGATAGTGAATAAACTTGGAATATGTCGTTGGTAACAGAGACCATCAGGAGATAAAAATAGGATAAGATAGTGGGTAATTGGAGCTGAAGGAATACAGACTGTGCAACAGGACTGGATACAAAAACTCAGAAATGGACAGCACAATACTACCTAACTGTAATGTAATTATGTTAAAACACTGAATGAAGCTGCATGTGAGAATGATAGAGGGAGGAGGGCTGGGGACATAAATGAAATCAGAAAGAAAGATAGATGTTAAAGATCGAGATGGTATAATCTAGGAATGCCTAGAGTGTATAATAATAGTGAAATCTACAATGTACAAATTTTAAAAATGTTTTTGCATGAGGAAGAACAAAAGAATGTCATTACTGCAGGATGCTGAAAATAGACAATAATTAATACTTTAAAATGTCACCTTATGTGTGAGACTAAAGCAAAAATGTTTATTTGTTACAAAATTTAGATTTTGACTAGAGCATTTCCTAATATAACTCATGTAGATAGTTTGATTGAATGTCATAAGTACTTGGAATCTCAGGTAGCACATGAGATTTTGTTGGTTTGTCCAGAGTGATCCCCCAATGAACCCCAGAATGATTTGATCAGTGACTGGAAAAGTATTTGCAAGCCCACTTGGGAGAATGGTGAGAGTGGGGAGAAATTCAACTTCCCCAAGTTGAATTCTTGATATTCTCACAAGCAGTGTGGACAACCAAAGCTATAGGCTGAGCCCCCAGTTTTGGGGTTTGTTCACATGAAACTTAACCCCACAAAGGATAGGTCAAGTCTACTTAAAATTTAGGCCTAACAGTCACCCCCAAGAGAGCCTCTTTTGTTGCTCAGATGTGGCCTCTCTCTCAGCCAATATGATGAGCAGTCTCACCACCCTCCCCCTCTCTGCGTGGGACATGACTCCCAGGGGTGTGGACCTTCCTGGCAACGTGGGACAAAGATCCTGGAATAAGCTGAGACTCAGCATCAAAGGACTGAGAAAAACCCTAGAATGAGCTGAGAATTAACATCAAGGAATTGAGAGAACCTTCTCGACCAAAAGGGGGAAGAGTAAAATGAGACAAAGTGTCAATGGCTGAGAGATTCCAAACAGAGTCGAGAGGTTATCCTGGAGGTTATTCTTACGCATTAAGTAGATATCACCTTGTTGTTCAAGATGTAGTGGAGAGGCTGGAGGGAATTGCCTGAAAATGTAGTGCTGTGTTCCAGCAGCCATGTTTCTTGATGATGATTGAACAATGATATAGCTTTCACAATGAGACTCTGTGAATGTGAAAACCTTATGTCTGATGCTCCTTTTAGCTACTATATCAACAGAAGAGTAGAACATATGGAATAAAAATAAAGAATAGGGGGAACAAATGTTAAAATAAATTCAGTTTGAAATAGTGGTAAATGAAAGTGAGGGGTAAGGGGTATGGTACGTATAGTTTTTTTTTTCTCTATTATCATTTTATTTCTTTTTCTGTTGTCTTTTTATTTCTTTTTCTAAATCGATGCAAATGTACTAAGAAATGATGAATATGCAACTATGTGATGATATTAAGAATTACTGATTGTATATGTAGAATGGAATGATATCTAAATGTTTTGTTTGTTAATTTTTTTTAATTAATAAGAAAAGTTAAAAAAAAAAAAAAGAAGAAAGTTAGCTGCCTTTCCTCTGAAGAACTAATGAAATAAATCCCCTGGTATTAAAAGCCAATCCATCTCTGGTGTGTTGCATTCTGGCAGCTAGCAAATTGGAATAGCAGGCCAATATCCTACTGCATTGTGATATACTTAGTGATCTTCTGCTGTCTTCATGGCATGTAAATATCTTGATTGATTTACTTTGGGAGTTGATTTCTTTCAGTAGCCTGAGGCCTTGTGTTTGTGGGATGGTTGTACAGCAGGGAGCAGGGAAGTGGGTGGAGCACTCAGTGTGGTGATTTGTTTCAGGGCAGGGATAGGTGCAAGTTGGGGATGTTACACTGATGCTTGTGAACGTGTGTGCCCAGTGGCCAGGGAGGATGAAGCTGTGTGGATGTACCAGTGTGGGGGGTGTAGCCCTGGTGTGCATTGGTCTAAGGCACGGGGCCCTTTTTGCATGTGTAGAGTTGTGGCAGCAGGTCGGAGTTATGCCTTCCTGGATTGGGGGCAGATGTGACCTGGCTGCACAGGTAGGCACTTTCTCAGAACTGGGAAGTGAGACTGAGGGCTGTGCGCCTGCGTGGTTCTAGGACTGCTGTAAATGTGTGGTTCCCAGAGCTGAATGACATGATTGGGGTGCCGTGTGCATGTGTGGGCCTGGGAGTGCCGTAAACAGATGTACAGAGCTGGGGGTGGGGGTGGAGTGAGGCTGTGCGACACTATGGACGGGGGGCAGGGGGGCAGAGGTAGCCTAAGTATGGAGGTTAGTGCCCACAGCCTCTATGCACTAGCAACAGCCTGCAGGGAACTGGGAGGGGACAGGTAGTGCTTGAGAGGGTGCAGGAGAGGTGGGTTGGGCTGCACTTGGCGTGAGGGTATGGGGAAGTTATGGTGGGGTAGAGCGCAGGGAATGGGAGCAGGTGACAAGGTTCGGGTGCGTGGAGTGTGGGGTGAGTCACTGGTCATGGGCTGCGCTGGTGAGTGTAGCGCGCCCATGGACCGCGGCCTGGCTTACTTCCTAGTCCCGGGCTTCGGTCCCTCTACTCCCAAGGGCTCTGCGCCTCTACACCAGGCCCCAGCTTTCTGCCTCTCCTGTCCTAAATGTTTTTGAAAAAACTCTTTTAGCTCATATATCATCATTCTGACTTCTGATATTTTTAATCTACTCAGTGCAGCTATGAAAGCGTCCCAATGTGGGTTTATCTATTTAAGGAAATCCCATCTTTCCTTTTGATGTCCCCACTGCCTTTTTGGAAAACATTCAAAATATCAACCACCTTATGTTGACATTATGTATTTTAATACTTTCTTGTTTATGATTAATATTATTTGTAAGTAAAATTTTTGAACAGGTGATACTTGCATATGTTACAAATTAAAGTACAAAAGGATACAAGAAAAATAAAAGAAAGAAGTGTCCCTTGGATACTTCTTTCTCTTCCAGGGTGGCAATCAATGTTATCAGTTTCTGGTCCAACATCTGCTTTTTAAGGCATAATCAAATTTCTTGCCTCTTCTCTGAAGTCCCTCAATTATTATTATTGTTTTTTAATTTCAATTTTAGATCAGCTGTGGGTATACGTTAAAAAACCCAACTGTGGGCTTTTTAAACATTTTTTAAAATTTTGAAATATAACATACAAACAAGCGATAAATTTTAAACTGCATTTCACAAATAGGTATAGAACAAATTTCAAAATATGGTATTGGTTACAGTTTCACAATTTCAGGTATTTCCTTCTAGCTTCTCTAAGACGTTGGAGACCAAAAAGAAATATCACTATAATGATTCACTAGTCGTGCTCATTTGTTAAATTCTGTCTTCTCTGTTACAACTCCTCCCTCTCCTTTGATCCTTCTCCAAATCTTTAGGGATATTTAGGTAATGACCATTCTAACTTCTTCATGTTGAAAAAGGGTGTTGACATTGTAGGGTAGGGGGATGTAACTGGTTGATGCTCTTGGAGAGACTGATAGTCTGGGTTTCAGGGCTTACCTGGCCTAGGAGCCATCTAAAAAATAAACTTAGTGTGTGAAACTTTTATAGACTCTCAGATAGAGCCCTGTGTATTCTTCAGGGTTTACAGTAATACTTTTGGTTGGGGCTTGGCATACCATGGCAATGAGCAATATCTAGCTGAAGCTTGCATAACAGTAACTTCCAGAATAGCCTCTCAACTCTCTGAAATCTCTTAGCCACTGATACGTTATTTTGTTACATTTCTTTTCCCCCCTTTGGTCAGGCATTGTCGATCCCACAGTACCAGGGCCAGGTTCATCCCTAGGAGTCATGTCCTACATTGCCAGGGAGACTTACACTCCTGGACGTTATATCCCAGGAGGGTAAGGATTTTACCTGTAGGGTTGTGAAATCCCTCAATTATTAATCAATTATTTACTGTGCAGCAGCGCATATCATTACATGATAAAGAGAACAAATTGAATATATGTAAGTGTATAAACCATCAGAATAGATTGGGTTAGAATATTTAGAAACATTTTGAAAACTGGCATCTGGCATTGATTTCGGGGTGGACGAATATCTCTAAATTTCTGACCTATGCATTTGCTTTACTTCCTAGTAACCATGCCTTCCCCTCACATATACAGACTGAACTGCCACCCTCCTGCTTGCTTTATTTTATCATAGTTGTATGCAACCATTTACATTTTGAAATTTCTTTTATTTTATTATAAATTCCCATCCTTTAGTTCTCTTTTATATTAGTTATGGCAGTTATTGTTTCTTTGCAGTTTTGTGTGTAAATAGGCTATATTACTTAGAATTTCATTTTAGGTCAATAAAGACGCTGTTACAAAGTATTTATTAGAAAAAAGGGAGCTGCAGTTCTGATACGATTGAGTAACCATGTAGCCATTGATTTTCAAAGTATTCTTTTGAGCCTTAGAGCTCAAATTTTTTTGCTTATAAATTCCCTAAAATAACAATCATCCCATCACACAGTTTTCAGTTGAAATCTAACATTTATTTTCACATGTTTAAATTTATTTAGTTTATAGGAGAGTAAAAAGTATTAATCATTTTATAAATTGAAATAAGGTAAAGATTGTGATCATAATAAATATTTCATGATGATTTGGTGAAATAGATTTCAACTATGTTATTGAATAAAGCAATGCATTAAAAATTTTGGTGACCTGCAAAACTCTCCAGATACTTTTTTGTTGTTATTGTTTAAGTTAGGTTATCAATGTATAATTTATATTTAGTAAAATTCCATCTTTTTAGTATACTCTGGTTACTTTTAAAAAAGTATATCACTAATGTATTCTTTGGCTGTTCAATTATTATAGAGAATCCCAATATGGGCTAAAACACCCCATTTCTAATGCCAAGATTTACCCTTAACAGAAATATATATGCAATGGGGAAAGGCAGGAAGCTACATTAAAGACACCCTGATTAATCTTTAAAAGTTTCCCTAGATCAAAAAAAAAAAAGTTTTCCTAGACCAATATATATTTTTTAATTTTTTAAATATAATAACATAAAAAAATGAAATTCTTACCATATGATCATTCCATTCTTGGTATATAATCAATAACTCACAATATCCTCACATAGTTGTATATTCATCACCATGATCATTTCTTAGAACATTTGTATCAATTCAGAAAAAGAAATAAAAAGAAAAAAGAAAAAACTCATACATACCATACCCCTTACCCTTCCCTCTCATTGATTGCTAGTATTTCCATCTACCCAATATATTTTAGCTTCTGTTTCCCCTATTTTTTATACCCCTTATCACTCACTTTCATTGATCACTAGCACTTCAATCTACTAAATTTATTTTAACATTTGTTCCCCCTATTTATTTTTATTTTTTGTTTTTAAAATTTTTATTAATAAAACCAATGAACTGCAATATGAACATTCTTTTTTTCATCACATAGTTGTATATTCATCACTGTGATCATTTCTTAGAACATTTGCATCAACTCAGAAAAAGAAATAAAAAGAAAACAGAAAAAAACTCATACATACCATACCTCTTACCCCTTCCCTTTCATTGATCACTAGCATTTCAATCTACTAAATTTATTTTAACATTTGTTTCTCCTATTATTTACTTATTTTTAATCCATACATTTTACTCATCTGTCCATAAGGTAGATAAAAGAAGCATCAGACACCAATTTTTCACAATCACACAGTCACATTGCAAAAGCTATATCATTATACAATCATCTTCAAGAAACTTGGCTACTGGAACACAGCTTTACATTTTCAGGCACTTCCCTCCAGCCTTTCTTTTATGCCTTAGCTAAAAAGGTGATATCTATTTAATGCGTAAGAATAATCTCCAGGATAACCTCTCAACTCTGTTTGGAATCTCTCATCCACTAACACTTTATATTGTCTCATTTCATTCTTCCCCCCTTTTCTTCAAGAAGGTTTTCTCAATCCCTTGTTGCTGAGTCCCAGCTCATTCTAGGATTTCTGTCCCACATTGCCAGGAAGGTTTACACCCCTGGGAGTCATGTCCCATGTAGAGAGGGGGAGGGCAGTGAGTTTGCTTGTCATGTTGGCTGAGAGAGAGAGGCCACATCTGAGCAACAAAAGAGGTTCTCTGGGGGTGACTCTTAGGCCTAATTTTAAGTAGGCTTAGCCTATTCTTTGCGGGGATAAGTTTCATATGAACAAACTCCAAGATTGGGGGCTCGGCCTATTGCTTTGGTTGTCCCCACTGCTTGTGAGAAGATCAGGAATTTTCCACATGGGGAAGCTGAATGTTCCCCCTTTCTTGCCATTCCCCCAAGGGGACTTTGCAAGTGCTTTTTTATTCACTGTTCAAATCACTCTGGGATTTATCAGGGCATCACTCTGGACAAACCTACAAACTCTCATGCACGACTCGAGGTTCCATGTACTTATGGTGTTCAATTAAACTGTCCACATAAATTATATTAGGAAATGTACTAGTCAAATTATAAATTTTGTACCAAATAAACATTTTTTTTCTACTTTTGCTAGACTAACGTTGTGATTTATCCCTTTGCTTTGTATCGTAGAAGTGTTTACACACAAGAACATTTCATCATAATCAGACTTGGCATGGGTGTGGACTGTTCTCTTTCATAAAGTGGGAGGACTGCTGTGAACACAGGCTCATTCTCAGGTCCATCAATTTTAGGAAAGACTACATTGGAATACTGAGGCTCTAGAAACAGATTTCCTTAAAACTGTCCATATATATACTATATCTCTTGGAAAGTTCTACCATACCCTCTTTGAAAGCTACTGCCCAGAGGTTCCCTGAAGGTACCTCTGGAGCTCTTTCTGATAAAGGGCTGGGGTTTAAAGCCAGGGAGCGTGGTGGCTTCTGGGCCCACCACTGCTCCTTTCATCAAGAGCAGCTGTTTTTTGTGTTTTTGTTTGTTTTTTTTCTGTTTTACATTTAAATTTTATTTGAAGGAAGGCATTTGCTGCTAAAAATAACAGTTTGAAAAACACAGCTTCCATGGGGAACCATTTAAGGATTTCAAACAGGGAAATGGCATAATTAGGTTTTTATTTCAGAAAGGTCACTTTGACATCTGAACACATTGTGGAGGGTTAGATAGGAGGGAGGTGAGACTGGTTCTCCCTAACTTGTCACAGAGGCTGTTGAAAGAGTTCAAAGGAAAATGCAGAAGACCTGGCTACTCTGGGCCCCATCCCAGAGCAGCAAGATCCCCTTTAGATGGAGAGGGGCTTCACAGCCTGCCAGCCCCACACAGCTGCTGCTCACGTTTGTACTTGCCTATTTGTGGTCCCTGCCTTTGACTCTTTCCTTTTCAGCCTGTAGATCCAGTCTGCCACCAAGACCTGCTTGTTTCTTCCGTCAGATGATCTCAGATTTGTTTCTCTGACCATTATTATTCCATCACCCTAGACTAGGCATTTACCATTTCATGCTTGAGTTTCTCCAGGAGCCTTTTAACTTGTCTTCCTGCTTTCAGTCTGTCTGCCAACTGCTAGCAACTCTTTTCGTTTTTCTTAATGTTTCAACCATATAAAAATTTATAAAGACCAACATAAAAAACACTTGTGTGTTAAATATCCAGTTTTGTCATATCTCGCTTTAGATTTCTCCTCCTCTTTCCAATCTTTGGCTTCTCTAGGAAATTCTATGCAAAGCAGAAGATTAAAATAGTGATGAACACATTTCCATTCTATAGAAACTGCCGTGGTGACCATGTTTCTTTTGGTTGATTTTACGTGAGATACTTTACATTTAACTGCACTTAAATGGTAAGGGAACTTATATCTACTTTTTCTCAGTGAAGGATTTTGTGAAGAGAGTGGAATTTTAAGTGGAGTGGGGAAGAATATATAACAGAATAATATTTGAGGTTTTTCTGCTATCCAGTGCTCTCAAAGGGTGGTAGGTAACTACTGGGGTTGATTATATTGGTGAAAGTGGTAAGAGAAATATAGGGAAGCAGTATATGTACCTAGGTAAACAGGCCAAGTGTGGGAGGCCAGTAGAGACTGTTAGGACCTTCCTGGACCCTCACAGAAGTGCTGGTCCAGGCCTGGATGGAGCAGACAGTTGTAATATGGGTTCACCTGGAGCTTGGATCGTCATGAAGACAAATGTACATAGATGTATCTCCTGATGATTCTTAAATTTCTCTCAGAATTGATGGCTCTCCATGAAGAATTTTCCATTGAAAATTACTTCTCTGGACTGTCTTTTCACAAAGTGAATACCACTCAGAGTATAATGCCAATTCATCTTTTAGAACACGTATCTAGACAGGTAAGTTGGATCTGGGATATGATTTTTTTTTTTTTTTTTTTTTTACATGAGCAGGCACCGGGAACCGAACCCGGGTCCTCTGGCATGGCAGGTGAGCATTCTTGCCTGCCTGGGATATGATTTTAAAACATTTTAAATTTAAAATCATTTTAATTTGCAAAATAAAGATATGTGTGAATTTGAAGTAAAAACCCTTGGCTCCTTAAACAGCAGCTCTTTGAATATTTGGCTATTTATGAGAAGGTGAACTGCACCCAAGGTCTAGAACCACACTTTGTGCTGTTGTGCAGAGTGCGGGATAAGTAGGCAGCAGAAGAGAATGGGGCACTTGAAGGTAATGATTTGACCTATTTTCTTTCTCTCTCTTGCTGAGGCTAGGAGAAGTAATTTAGAATTTTAATAAACTACTTGCCTTCTGTGTGCTTCACTACTTTTCTCTTTATATTGCCTTCCCTGGACCCCTTATTTAAATGCATCATTTGAAATGGATCTTTTCTGCATGATTTTTTTCTTACTTTCCACAGCTATTCTCTGCCCTCTGTTGGCAGGTTCTCTTGGATCCATTTGTTTTGTGTACAGGAGACAATCACATATTGCAGGTATACCTTGGAGATATTGCAGATGTGATTCCAGGCCACGGCAATAAAGTGAATATCACAATGTGAGCCATATCAATTTTTAAATTTCCCAGTGCATATGAAAGTCATGTTTACCTCAAAAGCCTATTAAATATGTAATAACATTATGTCTAAAAAATGTACATACCTTATTTAAAATTTATTTACTGCTAAAAAAGCACTAATCATCATCTGAGACTTCAGAGAACCATAATCTTTTTTGCTGGTGGGGGGTCTTGCCTCAATGTTGGTGGTGCTATAGTAGAACTTCTTTAAAAATTTGAATCAGTCCTCTCAAACCCTGCTGCTGCTTTATCAACTAAGTTTATGTAGTATTCTAAATTCTTTGTTGTCATTTCAATCACCAGGAGTAGATTCCATCTACTTTGCTCATCCATGAGAAGCAACTCCTCATCCATTCAAATTTTATCATGAGATTGTAGCAATTCAATCACATCTTCCGGCTCCACTTCTAATTCTAGTTCTCTTGCTATTTCTACCATATCTGCAATTATTTCCTCCACTGTAGTCTGAACCCATCAAAGTCATTTATGAGGGTTGGAATCAACTTCTTCCAAACTCCTGTTAGTGTTGATATTTTGACCTCCTTCCACGAATCACAAATGTTCTTCATGGCATCTAGAATGGTGAACCCTTTCCAGGAGGTTTTCAATTGACTTTACTCAGATCCTTCAGAGGAATCACTATCCGTGGCAGTGATAGCCTTTATGGAAATTTTTAAGAAATTTATTTATTTATTAATTAAAAAAATTAACAACAAACAAAAACATTAACATATGACCGTTCCATTCTACATATATAATCAGCAATTCTCAATATCATCACATAGCTGCATATTCATCATTTCTTAGAACATTTGCATCAATTCAGAAAAAGGAACAAAAAAACAACAGAAAAAAAATAAAACAAAAACAGGAAAAAAAAGATTATACATACCATACCCCTTACCCCTTGCTTTCATTGATCACCAGTATTTCAAACCAAATTTATTCTAACATTTGTTCCCCTCACCATCTATTTTTATTCCATATGTTCTACTCGTCTGTTGACAAGGTAGACAAAAGGAGCATCAGACACAAGGCCTCACAATCACACAGTCACACTGTGAAAGCTACACCATTATTCAATCACCACCAAGAAACATGGCCACTGGAACACAGCTCCACACCTCCAGGCACTTCCCTCCAGCCTCTCCATTGCATCTTGAATAACAAGGTAATATCTACTTAATGCATAAGAATAACCTCCAGGACAACCCCTTGACTCTGCCTGGAATCTCTCAGACTTTGACACTTTGTCTCATTTCACTCTTCTCCTGCCCTGGTCAAGAAGGTCCCCTCGACTTCCGGAGAAGATGGCGGCTTAGTAAGATGCGCGGGTCTTAGTTCCTCCTCCAGAACAGCTACTAAAGAATAGAAACGGTACAGAACAGCTCCCGGAGCCACGACAGAGACCAAAAAGACAGCGTCCCCCATTCTGCAATGGCTGAACCGGCAGGGAGAATCCGCAGCGGTGAGATCACCGAGAGGCGTGCGCTTCCCCGGGCCAGGGCGGCTGGCGGCCGGAGTCCCTCCCTCCCTCCTTCCAGGGCCGGCTGGGAGAATTGGACAGGAGGTCTCCTCAAGCTGCGGCGGCTGGCGCCCCCCACCACGCGCGGCCCCCCGGACCAGCTGGGAGAATTGGATCGGAGGTCCCCCAAGCCCTGGAGACCGGCGACCGGGGTCCCTTCCACACACATGGCTTCCCGGTCCGGCTGGGGACGTTGGATAGGCACTCCCCCAAGCTGCTTTGGCTGGCGACCCTCCCCCACAGCGAGAGTTTTCCAAAGTTAAAGGAGCCACAGCATCTTTTACTGGTGGGACCTGCAGACAGACAAGCGCCACGAGCGCCACCTACTGGGCAGGATGAGAAAAACAGACCCCAGAGATTTCACAGAAAAATCTTTCAACCTGCTGGGTCCAACACCCAGGGAAATCTGATTAAATGCCCAGACGCCAGCAGAAAATAACTGATCACACTCGGAAAATTGAAGATATGGCCCAGTCAAAGGAACAAACCAGTAGTTCAAATGAGATACAGGAGCTGAGACAACTAATGCTGAATATACGAACAGAAATGGAAAACCTCTTCAAAAACCAAATCAATAAATTGAGGGAGGACATGAAGAAGACATGGGCTGAACAAAAAAAAGAAATAGAAAATCTGAAAAAACAAATCACAGAACTTATGGGAGTGAAGGACAAAGTAGAAAAGATGGAAAAAACAATGGATACCTACAATGATAGATTTAAAGGGACAGAAGCTAGAATTAGTGAACTGGAGGATGGAATATCTGAATTCCAAAAAGAAACAGAAATTATAGAGAAAAGAATGGAAAAATTTGAGCAGGGGATCAGGGAACTGAATGACAATATGAAGCGCACAAATATACGTGTAGTGGGTGTCCCAGAAGGAGAAGAGAAGGGAAAAGGAGGAGAAAAACTAATGGAAGAAATTATCACTGAAAATTTCCCAACTCTTATGAAAGACCTAAAATTACAGATCCAAGAAGTGCAGTGCACCCCAAAGAGAATAGACCCAAATAGGCATTCTCCAAGACACTTACTAGTTAGAATGTCAAGGTCAAAGAGACAGAGAGGATCTTGAAAGCAGCAAGAGAAAAACAATCCATCACATACAAGGGAAACCCAATAAGGCTATGCGTAGATTTCTCAGCAGAAACCATGGAAGCTAGAAGACAGTGGGATGATATATTTAAATTACTAAAAGAGAAAAACTGCCAACCAAGACTTCTATATCCAGCAAAATTGTCCTTCAAAAATGAAGGAGAAATTAAAACATTTATAGACAAAAAGTCACTGAGAGAATTTGTGACCAAGAGACCAGCTCTGCAAGAAATACTAAAGGGAGCACTAGAGTCAGATACGAAAAGACAGAAGAGAGAGGTATGGAGTAAAGTGTAGAAAGAAGGAAAATCAGATATGATATATATAATACAAAAGGCAAAATGGTAGAGGAAAATATTATACAAACAGTAATAACACTAAATGTTAATGGACTGAATTCCTCAATCAAAAGACATAGACTGGCAGAATGGATTAAAAAACAGGATCCTTCTATATGCTGTCTACAGGAAACACATCTTAGACCCAAAAATAAACATAGGTTGAAAGTGAAAGGTTGGGAAAAGATATTTCATGCAAATAACAACCAGAAAAGAGAAGGAGTAGCTATACTAATATCCAACAAATTAGACTTCAAATGTAAAACAGTTAAAAGAGACAAAGAAGGACACTATCTACTAATAAAAGGAACAATTAAACAAGAAGACATAACAATCATAAATATTTATGCACCGAACCAGAATGCCCCAAAATACGTGAGGAATACACTGCAAACACTGAAAAGGGAAATAGACACATATACCATAATAGTTGGAGACTTCAATTCCCCACTCTCATCAATGGACAGAACATCTAGACAGAGGATCAATAAAGAAATAGAAAATTTGAATATTACAATAAATGAGCTAGACTTAACAGACATTTATAGGACATTACATCCCACAACAGCAGGATACACCTTTTTCTCAAGTGCTCATGGATCATTCTCAAAAATAGACCATATGCTGGGTCACAAAGCAAGTCTTAACAAATTTTAAAAGATTGAAATCATACACAACACTTTCTTGGATCATAAAGGAATGAAGTTGGAAATCAATAATAGGCAGAGTGCCAGAAAATTCACAAATACGTGGAGGCTGAACAACACACTCTTAAACAACGAGTGGGTCAAGGAAGAAATTGCAAGAGAAATTAGTAAATATCTCGAGGCAAATGAAAACGAAAACACAACATATCAAAACCTATGGGATGCAGCAAAGGCAGTGCTAAGAGGGAAATTTATTGCCCTAAATGCCTATATCAGAAAAGAAGAAAAGGCAAAAATTCAGGAATTAACTGTCCACTTGGAAGAACTGGAGAAAGAACAACAAACTAACCCCAAAGCAAGCAAAAGGAAAGAAATAACAAAGATTAGAGCAGAAATAAATGAAATTTAAAACATGAAAACAATAGAGAAAATCAATAAGACCAGAAGTTGGTTCTATGAGAAAATCAATAAGATTGATGGGCCCTTAGCAAGATTGACAAAAAGAAGAAGAGAGAGGATGCAAATAAATAAGATCAGAAATGGAAGAGGAGACATAACCACTGACCTCACAGAAATAAAGGAGGTAATAACAGGATACTATGAACAACTTTATGCTAATAAATACAACAATTTAGATGAAATGGACGGGTTCCTGGAAAGGCATGAACAACCAACTTTGACTCAAGAAAAATAGATGACCTCAACAAACCAATCACAAGTAAAGAAATTGAATCAGTCATTCAAAAGCTTCCTAAAAAGAAAAGTCCAGGACCAGATGGCTTCACATGTGAATTCTACCAAACATTCCAGAAAGAATTAGTATCAACCCTGCTCAAACTCTTCAAAGAAATTGAAGTGGAGGGAAAGCTACCTAATTCATTCTATGAAGCCAACGTCACCCTCATACCAAAACCAGGCAAAGATATTACAAAAAAAGAAAACTACAGACCAATCTCTCTAATGAATATAGATGCAAAAATCCTCAACAAAATTCTAGCAAATCGAATCCAACAACACATTAAAAGAATTATACATCATGACCAAGTAGGATTCATCCCAGGTATGCAAGGATGGTTCAACATAAGAAAATCAATTAATGTAATACACCATATCAACAAATCAAAGTAGAAAAATCACATGATCATCTCAATTGATGCAGAGAAGGCATCTGACAAGACTCAACATCCTTTCCTGTTGAAAACACTTCAAAAGATAGGAATACAAGGGAACTTCCTTAAAATGATAGAGGGAATAGATGAAAACCCCACAGCTAATATCATCCTCAATGGGGAAAAATTGCAAACTTTCCCCGTAAGATCAGGAACAAGACAAGGATGTCCATTATCACCACTATTATTCAACATCATGTTGGAGGTTCTAGCCAGAGCAATTAGACAAGAAAAAGAAATACAAGGCATCAAAATTGGAAAGGAAGAAGTAAAACTATCACTGTAGACGATATGATACTATACGTCGAAAACCCGGAAAAATCCACAACAAAACTACTAGAGCTAATAAATGAGTACAGCAAAGTAGCAGGTTACAAGATCAACATTCAAAAATCTGTAGCATTTCTATACACGAGCAATGAACAAGCTGAGGGGGATATCAAGAAACGAATTCCATTTACAATTGCAACTAAAAGAATAAAATACCTGGGAATAAATTTAACTAAAGAGACAAAAAACCTATACAAAGAAAACTACAAAAAACTGTTAAAAGAAATCACGGAAGACCTAAATAGATGGAAAGGCATACCGTGTTCATGGATTGGAAGACTAAATATAGTTAAGATGTCAATCCTATGTAAATTGATTTACAGATTCAATGCAATACCAATCAAAATCCCAACAACTTATTTTTCAGAAATAGAAAAACCAATAAGCAAATTTATCTGGACGGGCAGGGTGCCCCGAATTGTTAAAAGTATCTTGAGGAAAAAAAACGAAGCTGGAGGTCTCATGCTGCCGGACTTTAAGGCATATTATGAAGCCACACTGGTCAAAACAGCATGGTATTGGCATAAAAATAGATATATCGACCAATGGAATCCAATAGAGTGTTCAGATATAGACCCTCTCATCTATGGACATTTGATCTTTGATAAGGCAGTCAAGCCAACTCACCTGGGACAGAACAGTCTCTTCAATAAATGGTGCCTAGAGAACTGGATATCCATATGCAAAAGAATGAAAGAGGACCCGTATCTCACACCCTATACAAAAGTTAACTCAAAATGGATCAAAGATCTAAACATTAGGTCTAAGACCATAAAACAGTTAGAGGAAAATGTAGGGAGATATCTTATGAAACTTACAATGGAGGCGGTTTTATGGACCTTACACCTAAAGCAAGAGCACTGAAGAAAGAAAGAAATAAATGGGAGCTCCTCAAAATTAAACACTTTTGTGCATCAAAGAATTTCATCAAGAAAGTAGAAAGACAGCCTACACAATGGGAGACAATATTTGGAAACGACATATCAGATAAAGGTCTAGTATCCAGAATTTATAAAGAGATTGTCCAACTCAACAACAAAAAGACAGCCAACCCAATTACAAAATGGGAAAAAGACTTGAATAGACACCTCTCAGAAGAGGAAATACAAATGGCCAAAAGGCACATGAAGAGATGCTCAATGTCCCTGGCCATTAGAGAAATGCAAATCAAAACCACAATGAAATATCATCTCACACCCACCAGAATGGCCATTATCAACAAAACAGAAAATGACAAGTGCTGGAGAGGATGCGGAGAAAGAGGCACACTTATCCACTGTTGGTGGGAATGTCAAATGGTGCAACCACTGTGGAAGGCAGTTTGGTGGTTCCTCAAAAAACTGAATATAGAATTGCCATACGACCCAGCAACACCATTGCTAGGTATCTACTCAGAGTACTTAAGGGCAAAGACATAAAGGGACATTTGCACACCAATGTTTATAGCAGCATTATTTACAATTGCAAAGAGATGGAAACAGCCAAAATGTCCACCAACAGATGAGTGGCTAAACAAACTGTTGTATATACATACGATGGAATATTATGCAGCTTTAAGACAGAATAAACTTATGAAGCATGTAATAACATGGATGAACCTAGAAAACATTATGCTGAGTGAGTCTAGCCAAAAACTAAAGGGCAAATACTGTATGGTCCCACTGATGTGAACCGACATTCGAGAATAAACTTGGAATATGTCATTAGTAACAGAGACCAGCAGGAGTTAGAAACAGGGTAAGATAATGGGTAATTGGAGCTGAAGGGATACAGACTGTGCAACCGGACTAGATACAAAAACTCAAAAATGGACAGCACAATAATACCTAATTGTAATGTAATTATGTTAAAACACTGAATGAAGCTGCATCTGAGCTATAGTTTTTTTTCTTATATATTTTTGTATTTTTTATTTTTATTTTTTCTCTATATTATCATTTTATTTCTTTTTCTGTTGTTTTGCTATTTCTTTTTCTAAATCGATGCATATGTACTAAGAAATGATGATCATACATCTATGTGATGATATTAAGAATTACTGATTGCATATGTAGAATGGAATGATTTCTAAATGTTGTGTTAGCTAATTTTTTTTAATTAATAATAAAAAAAATCATACAGAAAAAAAAACACTGAATGAAGCTGCATCTGAGCTATAAAACAAACAAAAAAACAAATCCATCCAAACATAAATTGCATTAGAATTTGCTTATGACTGACAGAACTATGTATACACCACTGATGTTAATATTGGTGAATGTGGAAATTTGTTGTATTTGAAAAATTGATGAATTTACTTTCAAAAAATTGCTTGTAGACAAAAAAAAAAAAATAAGAAGGTCCCCTCAATCCTTTGATGCTGAGTCTCAGCTTATTCTAGGGCTTTTCTCAATCCCTTGATGCTGAGTCTCAGCTCATTCTAGGGTTTTTCTCAATCCCTTGATGCTGAGTCTCAGCTCATTCCAGGATTTCTGTCCCATGCTGCCAGGAAGGTCCACACCCCCGGGAGTCATGTCCCATATGGACAGGGGGAGGGTGTGAGTCGGCTTGTTGTGTTGGCTGGAGAGAGAGGCCACATCTGAGCAACAAAAGAGGCTCTCTTGAGGGTGACTCTTAGGCCCAAATTTCAAGTAGACTTGACCTATCCTTCGTGGAACCAAGCCCTATATGAACAAATCCCAAGACTGGGGGCTCAGCCTACAGCCCTGGCCGCCCAGAATGCTTGTGAGAACATCAAAAATTCAACTTGGGGAAGTTGAATTTCTCCCCGTTCTCACCATTCCCCGAAGGGGACTTGGCAAATACTATTCCACTCACTGATCAAATCACTCTGGGATTCATCGGGGCATCATTCTGGACAAATCAACAAAATCTCATGTCCTACCCAAGATCCCAAGTACTTATGGTGTTCAATCCAGGTATCTACACAAGTTATATTAGGCAATGCACTAGTCAAAATATAAATTTTGTACCAAATAAACATTTTTTTGCTTTAGTCTCACACATAAGGTGAAATTTTAAAATATTAATTATCATCCATTTTGAGCACCCTGCAGTAATGACATTCCTTTGTTCTTCCTCATGCACAAACATTTTTAAAATTTGTACATTTAGTCGCTATTATTATACACTCTAGGCATTCCCTAGATTGTACCATCTCAGTCTTTATCATCTATCTTTCTTTCTGATTTCATTTATGTCCCCAGCCCTCCTCCCTCTATCATTCTCACATGCAGCTTCATTCAGTGGAAAATTTTTTAAAATAATAAGACTTGAAGTCAAAATGATTCCTTGATCCATGGGCTGCAGAATGGACATTGTATGTATCAGTAAGCATGAAAAACAACACCTATCTCATTGTACATCTGTATTAGAGTTCTTGAGTGACCAGGTGCATTGTAAATGAGCAGTAATATTTTGAAAGGAATCTCTTTTTCTGAGCAGTTCTCAACAATGAGCTTAAAATATTCAGTAAACCATGTTGTAAACAGCTTGCTGTTATCCAGGTTTTGTTATCCATTTATAGAGCACAGGCAGAGTAGATATAGCATAATTCTTTTTAAAGTACAATTTTATTAAGATACATTCACATACCATATAATCATCCAAAGTATAAAATCAGTGGCTCACAGTATCACTATATAGTTGTGCATTCACCACCGCAATCAATTTTAGAACATTTTCATTACTACAAAATACTAAAAATAAAAATAAAAAGAACACCCAAACCATCCCATACTCCTTAGTCCTCTCCCCCATTATTTATTTATTTATTTAGTCTTTATTTTCTTACTCATCTGCCCATACAGTGGATAAAGGAAGCATCAGTCTCAAGGTTTTTACAATCACATGTTCACACAAAGCTATGTAGTTGTACAGTCATCATCAATAATCAAGGTTACTGGACTATAGTTCAATAGTTTCAGGTATTTCCTTCTAACTATTCTAATACACTAGGAACTAAAAAACAATGTCTATATAATGCATAAGAATAGCTTCTAAAATGACCTTCTGACTCTATTTGAAATCTCTTAGCCTCTGAAACTTTATTTTGTTTCATTTCTTTTCCCTGTTTTGGTCATGTCTTTATCAATCCCACAATGCCAAAACCTGGCACCTTCCAGGGGACCATGGCCTATGTGATGGGGAGGATAGTGAGTTTACTTGCAGAGTTGGCTTAGCGGGAGAGGCCACATCTGAGCCACAAAAGAGATTCTTTGGGGGTGATTCTTAGGCATGATTGTAAGTAGGCTTAGCTTCTCCTTTGCAGGAATAAGTTTCATAAGGGCAAGTTCCAAGATCAAGGGCTCAGCTTATTAAATTGATAGGCCCTAATATTTATAGAATATCAGAAATTCCCCAGATAGGGAAGTTTAATATTTCCTTATTTTTTCCCAGTCCCTCAAAGGGATTTTGCAAATAATTTTTTATTTTCTTCCCAAATTATTCTGGAATGTATCAGGGTACTATATTAACCTGTGCAAAATAACAAGATCTCATTCCCTATTCAAGCTTCCATATAATTATGTTGTTTGAATAAACTGACCATACAGGAGACCATTAGCTATAGAAAATATAAGTTTTGCACCAAGTAAATATCTCTTCCTTTGGTCTCACACAGAAGCTAAAGTTTTAAAATACAGTCAATATCATCCTTAACCCTGTATTCTGATTTACCTTATTCCTAACCAGATCAGCTTCGTTCATATCTGTAATTGAAGTTTGATCTCTTTTTTCAATTTCTTTAACAGTTGCTGCATGGGATAATGCTGACTTTCAGAACTACAGAACTCTAACTCTAAGTCTCAGGTGTCACACAGATACTCAAAGTTCCAGAGAATGACCAGGTTATACATGAAGAGTTCAGCATCTCCTAATTTAGAAATAAGAGTTAAAACTTGGGAATGGATGTGAGTGCTGTAAGAGCTTACAATCTAGGAACCTTTACAATAAAGCTTATTGAACATTCTGTACTGATTGCCTGATTTCTGTCCACATTCTATCACCTGATAATCTATGCTCTTGGATTAAATTTTAAGACTTTGCACATTTCGGTTGGTCCAATTTAGTGAAGGCTTACAATATTTCTCTTTTTGTTTCTGGCTTATTTCATTCAACATAATACCCTCAAGGTTCATTTGCCTAGTTGCATGCCTCATAGCTTCATTCTTACTTGCAGCTACTCAATATTCCATTGTATGCATACACCACAGTTCACCCTCCAATCATCAGTTAGTATACCCTTAGGCCATCTCCATCCATTGCAAATTGTGAATATTGCCACCATAAACACCAGTGTGCAAATATCCATTCATGTCCCGCTTTCAGTTCTTTCCAAGTGTTTATCTAATAATGGGGTTGCAGGATCATATGGCAACCCTATCCTTAGGCCGCTGTGGAATCACCACACTGCCCTCCAGAAGTCCTGCACCATTCTACTTCACTATCAACAGTAAATAGATACATCTCTCTCTCCACATTTTATCTAGCACTTGTATCTATCTGTTTATTTTTGAAACAGTTTTATTCACACACTGTGCAATCCATCCTTAGTAAACAATCAGTAGCTCCCAGTATAATTACATAGCTATGCATTCACTACCACAATCTGTATGAGAATATTTCCACTTCTTCCATAAAGAAAGAAGATGGAAAAAATGAAGGATAACAAAAATAAAAAAGAGAAACACCACCACACCATCACCACCAAGAATCACATACCCCTCCCTTATCCCCCTCTTGTTGACATTTAGCTTTGGTGTATTGCCTTTGTTACAGTTAAAGCATATCATAACGTTCCCATTAACTATAGACCCTGGTTTGCATTGATTGTAATTTTTCCATATACCATTCCATTTTCAGCATCTTGCAATTTTGACATTCATTTGTTCATGTATAAACTTTCTTAAATTTGTACATTTAGTCATGATCATTGTCCAGTCTAGGTTTTGCTAAGTTATGCAGTCCTAATTTTTATCCTCTATCTTTCCTTCTGGTGCCATACATGCTCCTAGCCTTCCTCTTTCAACCATACTCACACTCAGCTTTGTTCATTATACTTCAATATTGTGCTCTTTTTACCCTTACATATAGTCTTCATTTCTACACTCTTCTCCAAACCTCTCTCTCCTGTCTTTTCCTATCTGCCTATAGTGCTCCCTTTAGTTTTTCTTGTAGACCAGGTCTCTTATTCACAAATACTCTCAGTCAGAAAATACTTTAAAGTCTCCCTCATTTCTGAAGGACAGTTTTTCTGGATAATGAATTCTTTGTTGGCACTTATCCTCTTTCGGTATCTTAAATATATCATACCTCTGCTTTCTTGCCTCCAGGGTTTCTGCTGAGAAATCAGCACATAATCTTATGAAGCTTCCCTTACATGTGATGGAACACTTTTCCTGCTCCTTTCAGAATTCTCTTTGTCTTTGACATTTGACAGTCTGATTAGTAAGTGTCTTGGAGTAGGTCTATTCAGATCTATTCTGTTTGGGGTATGCTGCACTTCTTGGCTCTGAGATTTTTATGTCTTTCATAAGGGTTGGGAAATTTTCAGTGATTATTTCCTCCATTATTCTTTTTGTCCCTTTTCCCTTCTCTTCTCCTTCAGGGATACATATATCATGTATATTTATGCATTTCATATTGTCATTTGTCCTAGTCTGCTAGCTGCTGGAATGCGACACACCAGAGATGGATTGGCTTTTAATAAAAGGGGATTTATTTCATCAATTCTTCAGAGGAAAGACAGCTAACTTTCAGCTGAGGTTCTTTCTTATGTGGGAAGGCACAGGGTGATCTCTGCTGGCCTTCTCCCCAGGCCTCTGGGTTCCAACAGCTTTCCTCAGGGTGATTTCTTTCTGCATCTCCAAAGGCCTGGGCTGAACTGCGAGTGCTGAGATGAGATATGCTAAGCTGCTTGGGCTGTGCTACATTGCGCTCTCTCATTTAAGCACCAGGCAATTAAATGAAACATCATTCATTACAGGAGGCATGCCTCCTAGCCAACTGCAGATGTAATGAGCAACAGATGAGGTTCACGTACCATTGGCTCATGTCCACAGCAACAGAACTATGTACCTTCACTGGGCCAAGTTGACAACTGAATCTAACTACCACATCATTCTATTCTCTGAGAACCTGCTCATATTTTTCCATTCTTTTCTCTATCTGTTCTTTTGTGTGTATGATTTCAGATGCCCTTCCCTCTAGTTCAACTAATCCTTTCTTCTGCCTCTTCACATCTGCTGTTATATGTCTCCATTGTGTTTCTCATCCCTTCTATTGTGTCTTTCATTCCCATTAGTTCTGCCATTTGCTTTTTCAAGCTTTCAAATTCTTCTGTATTGTCACACTGTGCCTTCTTTATATTTGTCATCTCTTTTGTTATATTTTCCTTCGCCTCATTGATTTGATTTTTGATTTGATTTAGATTTGTCTGAATATCTTTAATTAGTTGTTTCAACTCCTGTTACTCATTTGAAGAGTTAATTTGATCCTTTGACTCAGCCATCTTGCTTCTTCCTAGTATGATTCATGATTTTTTTTTTTCTGATGTCTAGGTATCTGATTTCCTTGATTAGTTTATTCTGGAGATCATTTTCTCTTTTTACCTAGGGTTTTCTTGTTGGTTGGCTTTGTTCTCTATTGGTTATTTGGCATTCAGTTCAACTTATTCTAGATCTCTAGCTTAGCTTCTGTTTAATTGATAAGAATTTTTTTTAGCTCTTGTTTTTCTGGTTCTTGCTCTGCCTGTTTGGAGTCTTTTTTTTGAGGAGTCTCCCCAGATATGATTGACTCCAATCAGCTTTTCCCAGACAAGGCTCAAGTCTCAGGAAGAGGGTGTAATCAGTATCAAGTTTCCCCAAGGATGAAGCCCAGCAGTCTTTGGGTTTTTTTAATTGCCAGTCTTTCTTGTGAAGCCTCTTGACTCTGCACTTTTCCTATCCTGCCCAGCAGGTGGCACTTATCAGTCCCCAGACCCCCATCAGCTTAAAGTGGTGTAGTGCCTTTAGTTCTCAGCAGATCCTCTCCCTACCAGAGGCATAGTTGAGACAGAGGCTGAGGTAGAAGGCAGGCTTAAGCTGTTTCTGTTTTCCAGACCCTGGGGTCTGAATTCTCTGAATGAGAGTCACTATTTGTGCTGGGCCCTGCCTTCCTCTCTTTTCTTGGGGAAGATATGCCCTTTAAGAAGTTATCTCCTTCTCTTAACTAGTTACTTTGTCTCTCAAATATACCTTAATTCTGCCCTTGTCTGGGTCAGTGTTGACAATTGAAAATGCCTAAGATATTTTTTTTAATGGGCTGATAAAAAAGTTAAAAAATATCCTTTTCAGAGCCAGTCTCCAGGCCCCTAGGTTTGCCAATCAAGAGTTGGAATTGGTACCCAGCTCTATGTGTCTCTTTTCTTGGGACACAGCTCTTTTCCAGTATTCTGAGCTCAACTGACTCCAAAAGCCTCCGTTTTTTGTTTGCTTATTTTTTTTCCTGCCAGCCCTACCTTCTCTTTGCTGAGAGAGACCTCAGGGTGACTTTCATGTTTGCTCTGGGTTTGTCTGTGTTTGGAGCTTGTATTCAGCAGTCCGAATTTGTTAATTAAATCAGCAATTGAAAATTGCTTGAGCTCTCTTTGTCTTGCTCCTAGTAGAAACTGCTGCTTTTTCCCACAGAAAGTGTCTCCAAAACAGCCTGCTGTGTCAGTGGGGGAGGAGTGCCAGTCTCCACAGTTTGACTCTGTACTTTTCCTATCCTATTTTACTTAAAATTCTGTGCTGTGATTTCAGCCCTTCCACCCATTCCAGACTGGGTACATTGTGTGCCTAGTCATGGAATTCTCCCCAAAAGTTGTTCTGGACAGTTCCTGACTATTTACCAGCTACCTTAGAGGACTGAATAAATTCCACACCTCCCTATGCTGCCATCTTGCCCCACCTCTGGCAAAATCTGTAAGAGCTTAAGGATTTTTGGAATGGTAAATGAGCACTGGCTTCCATTTAAAGTCACCAGTTGCATTAATCCCTGTTCTGGTTTGCTGGCTGCCGGAATGCAATATACCAGAAACAGAATGACTTTTAAAAGGGGGAATTTAATAAGTTGCTAGTTTACAGTTCTAAGGCCAAGAAAATGTTCCAATTAAAGCAAATCTATAGAAATGTCCAATCTAAGGCATCCAGGGAAAGATATCTTGGTTCAAGAAGGCCAATGAAGTTCAGGGTTTCTCTCTCAAGTGGAAAGGCACATGGCGAACATAGTCAGAGTTTCTCTCTCATCTGGAAAGGCACATGGTGAACACGGTCAGGGTTCCTCTCTCCTCTGGAAGGGCACACGGCAAACACAGCATCATCTGCTAGCTTATTCTCCTGGCTTCCTGTTTCATGAAGCTCCCCAGGAAGCATTTTCCTTCTTCATCTCCAAAGGTCGCTGGCTGATGATAGACTCTGCTTCTCGTGGCTATGTCGTTCTGCTTTGCTCTCTCTGAATCTCCTTCATTCTCCAAAATGTTCCTCTTTTATAGGACTCCAGAAACTTATCAAGACCCACTCAAATGGGTGGAGACATGTCGTCACCTAATCCAGTTTAACAACCATTCTTGATTGGGTTACATCTCCAGGGAGATGATCTGATTACGTTTCAAACATACAGTATTGACTAGGAATTATTCTGCCTTTACGAAATGGAATTTTGATTAAAACGTAGCTTTTCTAGAGTCCATACATCCTTTCAAACTAGCACAATCCCTAACAAGAGAGTCAGCCTGTCCTTTGAAGCTTAGAAGCCAAGCTTCGACTTCTCCTCTCTAGTTAGGAAAGTCCTAGATAGCATCTTCTTCCAACAGAAGGCTGTTTTATCTACATTAAAAATCTGTTGTTTAATGGAATAAGCTTTGTCAATTATCTTAGCTAGACCATCTGGATAACTTGCTGAAGCATTGGCTGCTTTACCACGCACTTTCATGTTATGGAGATGCCTTCTTTCTGTAAACCTCATGAACTAATCTCTACTAGCTTCAAACTTTTGTTCTGCAGCTTCCTCATGTCTCTCAGTCTTCATAGAATTGAAGAGAATTAGTGCCTTGCCTGGAATTAGGCTGTGGCTTAAAGGAATATTGTGGCTGGCTTGATCTTCTAACCAGAACACTAAAACTTTCTCCATATTAGCAATAATGCTGTTATGCTTTCTTATCATTTGTGTGTTCACTGAAATAGCATTTCTGATTTCCTTCAAGAGCTTTTTCTTTACATTCACAACTCGGCTCACAATTTGGCTTGAGGCCTACCTTTCAACCTATTTTGGATTTTGACATACCTTCCTTACTAAGCCTTATCATTTCTAGCTTTTGATTTCAAATGAAATATGTGTGACTCTTCCTTTCCCTTGAATATTTAAATGTCATTGTAGGTTATTAATTGGTTTAATTTCAATATTGTTGTGCCTCACAGAATACGGAGGCCTGAGGAGAAGCAAGGTGTGAGAATGACTGGTCAGTGGAGCAGGCAGATCACACACAACATTTATCGATTAAGTTCACTGTCTTATATTGGTGTGGTTCATGGTGACCCAAAACATTATAATAATAACATCAAGGATCATTGAGCATGGATCATCATAACAGATATAGTAATAATGAAGAAGTTTGAAATATTGCAAGAATTACCAAAATGTGACAGAGACGTAAAGGGAGCATGTGTGCTGTTAGAAAAATGGTGGCAACAGACTTGCTTGAGGCAGGGTTGCCACAAACCTTCAATTTGCAAAAGACACAATATCTGGAAAAGTGCAATAAAGTAAAGCACAACAAAACAAGATATTCCTATAGCCAAAGCCTTTTTCTGCAGATCAGAACAGTCAAACAGAGAGAAGACTGAAAAGCATTTTCTTTCTCTAGAATCCTACCAGCCTGGGAGGCATGCTCCAATTTAGTGCAAACCTGATGATCCAGATTTAGCTGTGAAATCTTCAGCACTGAACTGGTGGTCAGTTTGGGGCATTGGAGCCTAATTGGAGAAGATTAGGCATGGTGGTCTCAGAACTGAGCTAGGGTCTTGAAATTCCTTTGGCTTGAGTGTGACTGGAGTTAGGATTTCTTTCCACTAAGTAACAGAGCAGTTTGGAAACCACAGCAGTTTCTAGAAGCTAGCCAATTTGATGTTCTGCATTTAGATCTAGACCTGGAAATGAGCTGGCCTCATCCCAGGAGAGATTATAGGAGTGTCTATGGAAAAGAAGGAGGCCATACTGACTCTACACAGAGAAGATTGGACCCTAGCTGGGTGCTGCTCAGGCGAGAAAAATCCATAGATTTCCTAGGCTTTGTATGGGTTTCAGTGGGGCCACTACATAGAGGCAAAATCTTATTGTCCATGTCAATGAAAGCAGTGATTACTTGGATCACTGGAATATAAATATAATCAAAGATATCTTTTATCTAATATTTTTAGCCTCCCGACCCCAAGTGAAAAACAAAAACCTTTCAGTGGATGCTAATAAGAAACTATATTAAGTGATTTAACTTTCATCTCCCTGCCCCTTCCCACTTTCTAGTTTCAGTTGCCAGTTGGAAGGAAGGGGAAAGGGGCAACATTCTTGAAAGTTGAGTCCTGAACGTAATGAAGAGTTGTCCTGAATATTCAGAATAATGATATAACATGCATGTGAACTTGTTTGGGAGTCTGGATAACAGCATTGCTGGTCCTCACTGGGGACTGCACATGTTCTAGAGAGACTTGCCTGGCAGGGTCTTAAGAGGCCATTAAACTGTAAACATGACTTCACACTGTAAGTTCCATGTGTTAGAAGAATATCTGTAAAAAGCCCTGCCTTTGAGTTCAGGAAACCTGGATTCTAATCTCTGCTCTGCTCTTTAAAGGTCATTTATTATTTGGTTGAGCCTCTATCTAATGTTAGAGCCACGTCTTTTTCTGGTTGTTCCGTCATCTGTTTGTTCCATCCTTCTTTTCCTAGCCAAGATAGGACAGAATCCTTTTTCATTAACAATGCTGGGAGCCTGGAACTAGAGTTACCATCCCACCGTGTTAGATGGAGCTGTCCTAAGGACCAAGAGGCATTGCTGGGATCCTTGCCTTTGTCCTCTGAGCCCTAGAGTGTCTGATGGTATGCTCCTCAAAGGTAAGGTCTGTATCATTCAGTTGTCTTTGCATACACCCCTACAACATGTGTAAGGCAACCAGTGTTCAATAAATAAATATCAAACCTAAGAATAAAATGGATTTGTCCTTAATTTCCCCCAAAAGCCACTAGGTGGCACCTTCATCTAAAAAAAACTGCACCCCTCCTCTCTCTCCATTCCCCCCCCCCCCCCCACACACCCCCTCCACCTTCTGCAAGCAGCTCTCTCAGTTTCTTGGCACTCTGATTTTGGGAGAAGTGGCTTGAAGGGTGAGGGACACTGTAGTTCTCTGTAGGGGGAGGAGAGTGGGTTTATGTGCATCTCCTGACAGTTTGAGAAAAACTCCCCAAGGTCCCATAACTCCCTCCCAACAGCCATAATAGCATCCCTCACAAGCTGTTCCTCAGGGTCAGATCAGCACTAGAGAAATAAGGTACCTTGGGTGGGCTTTCTAGATTGGACACTTGGGAGGGGGTGGAGCCCAATGGGGCTGCAATGGGCTTCCATTGCTGGGTGCGCGTTCTGCCTAGGCAGTCAGCTTGTGCTGCGCTGGAAGACAAAAGAAAGTAGAAGCTGATCCTGGGCTTTGGCCCCGGAGCAGATGGTGTGTGAAGCCTAGAGGGCAAAGTGGGCCTCTGAGGACTTGGGGAGGGCACAAGAGGGGGTGTGGTGACAGGCAGAGGCACGTGTGAGGGTTGAGGCCCAAGGAATAAGGAGACTCAGTCCTGAAAAAAATCTATCAGTCAAGGGGTCTTTCTTCCAGTGGGGGGCATGTCTTACCCTTGGAGTGAGAGGTTTCCAGCAATGAGAAGGGTGGTATGGCTTATGGGTGAAGGACTAGAGAGGATACCAATTATTTGGGGATTCCTGGAAACTGGAGTGTTTGAGGGACTCAGGAGAGTCAAGAAAGGGGGCCCTAAGAAGAGCGGATTAAGCGAGGGGGATAGGAGAGGCCCTGGGGTGGTAGGGAAATGCAAAATGAGAAGAGAGCGGCGAGGTGGACCAGAGGCTTGGGGGGCACAGAAGCAGGTCCTTAGAGTGAGGGGACGCCCTTGTGCGGAGTCGCCGAGTTTTCACTGGGGTGGGCTTGAGAACTGGGAAGTCCCTGGGCGCCGGGTTGGGGGGCAGGGGGGAGACAGCAGGCGCCGGCGGGTGGGGCCGGGAGGGGGAGGAGGAGGGGCCGTGGGGGAGGGGGCGGGGTAAGTCACTGGGCTGGGGCGGGGGCAGGCGGCCTGCCCGGGGAGTCACACTGGGCCGCCGCCGCCGGCGCAGCGAGCAGAGACGGGCCGGGCCGAGGCGACCTGACCTGGACGAGCGGCGCGCACGGGGCCCAGGCGGGGGGCGGGAGGAAGCGCCCGGCAGCGCCGGCCGCCCGGGCCCAGAAGAAGCCGAGCAGAGAGGAGCTGGGACACGGGCGGGGCCGCCGCAGCTCCGGATGGGACCGGCGCCCGGGGCCCGTTAGTCCCAGCAGGAGCTTCAGGAAAAGCCTTCACGGGGAGATTCACCCTTGCCTTTCCCTCCCCTCTCGCCCAGGCCTCGCTTCGCTCCCGGCCTGCCCATGGTCCCAGTCCTTCCGCGGCGCGGGCACCCTCCCACCTTACCCCCTTGGTCCTGTTTTTCGCAGCTCCCTGCCCTCCTGTCCCCTTCAGCTGTGAGGTCCCCCCAGGCCGGTTCTTTGTGCCAGCCTACCCCCACCCCCACCCCATCCCAGTCTCCCCTTTTCCTTCTCAGCTTTAAATTTATCAGGCCACTTCACCTCTCACTGTCCCCATCCCAGCTGCAGGCCCCCTTGGTCCCTCCCACCCTCTGTCACCCTACTCTTAGTCTTCCATCCTTGCCGTAGGCTGCTAGACCCACTCCTTACCCACGCCCAAGGCTCCCTCCCACCTCCTCCTCCTCTCCTCAGTAGCCCGCATTTCTGTATCCCCACCGACTTAGCTCATCCTTACTTCTCTTCCTGGCCCTCTTTCCCTAGTTCCAGACTGGGTGGTGCCTGTGCCTCCCTGGTAGGCCCGAGTAGCCCCAGGTTCTGGGAGGGGTGGGGCTGCTGCTTTATCCCCATGGCACTGCCGTCACTCCTGCTGTTGGTGGCAGCCTTGGCAGGTGGGGTGCGTCCTCCTGGGGTGCGGAACCTGACGCTGGCAGTGGTGCTGCCGGAACACAACCTGAGCTATGCCTGGGCCTGGCCCCGAGTGGGTCCTGCTGTGGCACTAGCAGTGGAGACGCTGGGCCGGGCACTGCCCGTGGACCTGCGGTTTGTCAGCTCTGAACTAGACGGCGCCTGCTCCGAGTACCTGGCACCTCTGCGCGCTGTGGACCTCAAGCTGTACCATGACCCCGACCTGCTGTTGGGCCCCGGTTGCGTGTACCCCGCTGCCTCTGTGGCCCGCTTTGCCTCACACTGGCATCTTCCCTTGCTGACTGCGGGTGCTGTGGCCTCTGGTTTTGCAGCTAAGAATGAGCATTACCGTACCCTGGTTCGCACTGGCCCCTCTGCTCCCAAGCTGGGTGAGTTTGTAGTGACATTGCATGGGCACTTCAATTGGACGGCCCGTGCTGCCTTGCTGTATCTGGATGCTCGCACAGATGACCGGCCTCACTACTTCACCATCGAGGGAGTCTTTGAGGCCCTGCAGGGCAGCAACCTCAGTGTGCAGCACCAGGTGTATGCCCGTGAGCCGGGGGGCCCTGAGCAGGCCACCCACTTCATCCGGGCCAACGGGCGCAGTGAGTGTGGCCCCGGCCCTCGGGGGGATGGGGGAGGAGGGCCACTATATTCCCTGGAGCTCGGCACTGGGAAACTGGATGGAGACGGGCAATGAGGAGCTGTGCATAGTGGTTGGGATCAAGAAGCACATGTGGACAGAGCATCTGTGAGAGGGCTAAGGCGTTCTGGGGAGAGCATGTGGACTTCACAGGCCGATGTAAACAAGGAATAAGAGATGAGGGCTGGAGCTTTCATGGGGAGAACATGGGATCTGGGGATTACTGAGTTTGGGGAGTAATGTGAGTGTCCTGGAGTAGTGACTTGGTTAATGCCACTGTGATGTGTGTCCCTGTCTGCGAGCAGAGACTGCCCAGCCTAGGCACCAAGGCCCCTTGGCAGCGTAAAAATCGTGAGGACTCCACAATCAGGTCTGGGCAGTCAGTGAGCAGTCAGTGCCTTTGAGCCTAGGGACAGGCTGGGAGGAGGAGGCAGTGATGAAGAGGGCTGGGTGGTGAGCAGCAAGTCAGGCTCCGGAATGAGGAGGGGCTTGAGTGGGATAGCTCCCTTCCCCTGGGGTCTGGATCCAGGCTCTGACCTTCTGCCAGATGGCAAATATGGCCCCCAAGGCACTTAAGACATAGAGTTGCAAGGGGGAGAAATGGATTGACGGGCTAGGGTGCTGCTCCCTTTCCTGCTAAAGATGGAAAGAGAGGGGGCTGTTTGGGGAACCTGGATACTTTCTCAGGGTTCTGCTTTGTCATGTACCTGCTCCAGTTGTGTATATCTGCGGCCCTCTGGAGATGCTGCATGAGATCCTGCTTCAGGCCCAGAGGGAGAACCTGACCAATGGGGATTATGTCTTCTTTTACCTGGATGTCTTTGGCGAGAGTCTCCGCGCAGGCCCCACGCGTGCTACAGGCCGGCCCTGGCAGGATAATAGTACCCGGGAGCAGGCCCAGGCCCTCAGAGAGGCCTTTCAGGTACCATTTGAGCCGTTTTGAGCTTTCAGGTACCATTTGACAGAGGGGGGGAAGAGGTGCTTTACTGGTGATTTTCCATCTCTCACAAGACCCCGTGCCCCACATAAACCCTAGGTAAAGGACAGGAATTCTGAGCTCCGGGAAGGACATGAACAGAGACTTTCCAAGTCTAGCATCATTCTTCCTTACTTCCTCATCGTTGCAACTCTTTCAGTGTTTCTGCCAAGACTATCTCCCCAATTCCCAAACACTAGCTTTCCTAAATGCCAGTAGTAGGTTCTCCTATGGGAGAGGAAAGTTCAGAAAAATATGTGCTCCCAGCCCCTGGGAGGACTTCCTCCTTTCTGGATAGATGAGGCATAATTGTGGCACAGTTAGAAGCAAGTACAAGAAAGGATATGATTATGTGTCCTAAGGACAAGAGTCAGTATGGGCCAGGTTTAGGAAAGGCTTTATAAAGGAAAGTAAAACTCTATTGTGACTTTAAAGACAGATATATTCATAGAGTGGGAGAGAGAATCCAGGCAGCCTGAGTAAAAGGAAAAAAGATAGGAATGGACCTGTTGGGGTGACCAAGAAGACACTGACCTGATAAAAGTTCATCTGAAGCAGATACAGGAAACAGGAAATAATGTTGCAAAACTATAATCACATTAAGGAGAGCCCTGAACCTAAAATTAAGGTTCGTGGACTTGAATTTATGATCAGTGAAGTTTTTGGAAGGATGAATATGGTGAGAGAATTCAGATTGGATTAGATGAAGAGGATACTAAAGGCATGAGACCAACTGTAGTACGTTAGGAAGGCATGAGGGGTAATGGGCTTGAACTAGAGTAATGATAGTAGGAATGAAAGAAATGGACTTTAGAAATAATTTGTAGGGAAAATTGACATGACTCTGTTCATTTTACTCCTCTGCTCAAAACATTCAGTGACTTATTTCTTACAGAATAAAATGCTGATTCCTTATCATGACATTTAAGACCTTTTACAACCTGGTCCCAACCCACTTTTTCAGTCTTATCTCCTAGTGCCCCTCATCTGAATAATTCAGCCCACTAAATGCCCCGGCCCCTGTCCCTTCCTTACCCTGTCTTTGTGCTCTTTGCTCCTTGTCTGAATATTCTTAGTTCTCTGACCCCAGATCTCTGCCTCTCAAAATCATGTCCATGAAGTTTTCCCTGATCCTCCCACCAATTTTTCACTAACCTATGTACCTAAGTGTTTCTGATTTATCCATATCTTTCCTTTTTCCAGAAAGGATTTGAGGTGGCTTATGGGATGACTTTAATGTCCTTTCAACCCTGAGATGCTTTGATTCTAATAGATGTATGTAGGGGCTGGTCTTGGGTGGCCATTCTTCTCTGATGAGTAAGGCTTTATGTGGCTGTGATTATGTATTTGGTTTTGGATGACTAGTGTGTGTCTGGGTGTGAATGACATATCTGTTTTCATGCCTGAGTGTGAGTCTATGACTATCACACTTGAACATAGGCAGTGGCAGGACAGGCTTTATTTATGCTATAATTTTTGCTTGAAACAACCTTCTCACCTTTGTCTGTCTGGATTCCAGGAGACTCAGATCAGCTAGTTTCTCTTCGAGGAAATGATCCCCGAATCCCCAGGTTGGACTGAGTTTCCTACTTTTGTGCTTAACTCTATCATGAAACCTACCAAATTAATCAATGTTCGGTCCATTCATTGATTGATTTGAAGATTGACTTATTCACCTGTTATGTTCTAGTCACTGTGTTAGGTCCTGGTTTACAGTGGAAAACAACAAATGTATTCTTTGCCTCTTTGGAACTTACATTTAGTAGAACAGACAGACAATATGCAAATAAGCAAAGAAAAATTTTAGAACAAATTATGGCGTTACTCAGAAAGAATAGAGTTGCATGAGAAGAAAATGACAAGGGCATTGTTTTTTAGCTGGTGCGGTCAAGGAAGGTGTCTGTGACCCTCTCAGGTGGGAAGACATTCTTTTTGGGGAAGAAACAGCTCTCCTCTCGTGTGAGAATTCCTGCCAGCTCCAGTACTTCGAGTAGGAGAGGGAGGGATCTAGTTAGCTAACAATTATATCAATTAACCTTCAGTTTTTCCACTCACTTTAGGGATTATTCAGGCAGAAAAACCAAGAGGGAGTTCTTGCTACCACACAAGAAAATGGGAAATAGAAAGGCGAGAATCTGTGAAGGGAAATCCAAGGCTTTGGGGTGGAGTTGGGGGAAGGGGGTGACAGGGTGTCCTCTGGCAAAAGTATTGTCATCCTTTTCTAATGCTCACTTAGAGCAGGGGTCAGGGAAGTTGGGTGGTCAGCTTCGGCAGAGCCTTTCTCCCAGAGGTACCTGTCCCCTGGGGTCGCAGATGAGGGCAGCCTGGAAAAGGTGGCAGTAGGGGCAAGAAGGCCTTGATACAGATGCTTATAGCTATTCCAGGAGGGTGTCATGCTCAAGGAAAAGGTTCCAGCTTATGCTACATGTTAGCTTTGGTGGAGAGGGCTCTCAAATTAAGTATGTTGATGTGACTTTTCTCTCCGATTAAGCCATAAATTGCTTGAGGGCAGCCATCATGGTCAGCTTTGTATTCCAGGTACCTAGCATGTAGTAAGTGTTTCATACACATTTGTTGAATTAAGAGGTATGTTGGGGAGAGGAGGGACAAGATTAAGAATTCATCTAGACAGTGATAGAGCTGGCAGGCACTGTAAACTAAGATGATCAACCAGATAGAGAATAAGTGATGCAGTGAAACTAAATCAGCAAATGACCAGGCTCTAAGAATCCAGAGGCTCAACCTGGGCAATTGAGGACTAGAGGGTCAGAAACCCAGGCAGAGGTCACAACAGAGTGACCAGCATGGAAATCAGCTACACGCAGGGAACACGGCAGTCAGAATCAAAGTTGAACACTAAACAAGGGCTGTGTAGGCAGAATCTCTTTTCAGATAGCATTCTTTATCAAATCCAGCCACTGTTGACAGTCCTCCTGGCGCTGCAGAGCTGCGAGTCCCAGTGGGGGTGGGCCCTCGGAGGTTCCTGCTGGTACACATGTCCGAGGTGCACGCCTGGCTTCCAGGCCAGCCACCCACAGGGAAACCCATTTTTGGCAGCTTTTACTTTTTTTTTTTTAATTTTCACCTGGGATTTATCCTTGAAATGGGAAACAATTACTTACCTTTGCCGCCTTCTCTTTAGCCCTGAGTAAGCACAGAAACTCTTTGGAGGTTTTTTTATTGTTGTTTTTATTTTAATTGCCTGTAACCACAGCAAAACAGATTTTAGCATAGCAGTTTTCAAAGTGTGGTCTTGGGATCCTGGAGGGGTCCCTGAAATCCCTCTAGGGAGGCCATGAGATCAGAATTGTTTTAAAAAATAACACTAAGATGTTATTTGCTTTTGTCACTCTTGTTCATCCATGCTCATATAGTGGAGTTTTCCAGAGGCTACATGAAGGGTGATGATGTCGCTGCTCTGGCAGCTGTGGAAGGTGTACTCGTGTACTGTTGTATGTTAAAAATCTACCGGTTTTCATTTATAATACGGTAACTATTGATAGGTATAATCCTTGTAAACAAAAGCTCTGTGGAGTCCTCAATAATTTTTTTTTTTTTTCACATGGGCAGGGACTGGGAATCAAACCTGGGTCCTCGGGCATGGCAGGCAAGCACTCTTACCTGCTGAGCCACCGTGGCCCACCCGATAGTTTTAAAGAGTATAAAGGGTCCTAGGACCAAAAATTCTAGAGAATTAGTATTAAAAAAAAACCATTATCTTCAGCTTTTATCGAAATGTAAATTGTGTTAAGTCTGATTTTTTTCCAGTTCTCTTGCTGACATATTGTTCGTCAACCATGTTCTACCCTTCTATTTTTCTTTTATTTTTGGAACAGGTGTTATTGGATGAACACTTTCTGACCCTATCCTTAGTACCCTGCCCCACACACCTTTTTTATTTTGCCTGAGAATGGGAGAGTGTTAGAAGTGTGTAATCAAGTACCCAAAGCTTTGTAAGCTTGAAGCAATCTCTAGTCTAATATAATGAATGTATATTAGAGATTGGCTTTATTATTATTTCCTGCCAGGAATGAATTGATATATCATAGATCACATGTGATATGTCTAGTGTTTCTGTGGTCTACATGTACTTCCTATGATAGGAATTAACTAGTAGAAATGAATAGATTTTAATCTATCATTTCACAAAGTCACAATTCACAAAATGTATTAAACTGAAGTCTTTCCCTGAAGCTGATGCCAGTTTCCTGTCCAAAGTAGAGGTTGTTCTCAGGGACTATGTGGGCCTGAGGCAGAGACAGAGGCAGCGGCTGGCAGTCTATCAACTAAGGCGGGAAGGTGTGTGAGGGTATTGGGAAACAGGTAGGGCACTTTGGTGAGACAGAGACACGCTGACTTGTGTACTGGTGAGATGTGTGCATGGCTGAGACCACACGTGATTTATTATGTACTTTGTGTGGGCATATGACTCTTTCTGTGATACATACCTGTTACTTCCTGACGTGTAGGACCACGCGAGATTGCTGCACAGTGCTGCTTATGGTAGATGTTACACACACATAAATGAATTCACAGCTTTTCACAGATGGAGGCATTGTCTCAGTATTTCCCTCAGTTGTCACAGGGCCTGAAATCTCTTTAATTCACTGGGTTGAGCACTGTGTTCAAGTGGCCCAAAATGAAAAAAATAAACACTTTACTGATAGCATCAGCAGCATTTCATACCTTAGAGGTGGGCTGTTGATTAGTATTGCCCATGGTACCCAATGAGGATGTGGCAGAGGAGCTGTGAGAGTTGTGGTAGCCTGCCAGGAAGGCCTGTTTGGTGGGTGGTTCAGGAAGATGATGGGCTGGGTTTTGGGGATGGAGTTGACTTCACTATTTTTCAGATGCTACTTTCCAGAACCATTCCTATCCATCTTATGCCATGCTCTCTCCTTAGATGTATTAAACACGCACACGCACACGCACACGCACACACACATATATAGTAGATCATATCTAGTATATATGAGTTCAGAGTTCAGCAAAGTATCTTCTCAGCCTTCAAACTTGTACTTTCTATCTCACATTTCTCCATCCTGCCTTGTTTCCTCTTCTAATGTGTCTTGAATCCTACTTACTCTCCCCTATGTGCTATTGGTACAGACAGTATTGGTGATCACATACCGAGAACCCCCAAATCCTGAGTATCAGGAATTCCAGCATCGTCTGCTGATGAGAGCCCGGGAAGATTTTGGTGTGGAGTTGGCCCCCTCTCTGGTAAGTAGATCACTTTCTCCCTGAGAGTCTGGCCAGGTTTTGAGGAAGAAAGGGCTCCTTACCCTAACTAAGGATCAAGCCTTGGCCCTGGAACAAGCCCCACTTTGGGGACTGTCCCTTTCCATCCAGGATATTTCCTTCTTCTCTAGGGACCAGTCAGGTAGGGATGGCACTTTAGGAGTGAGAGGAGGGAAGAAAGCAAACAAGAAGATAGAAGAGGTAGAAGGAAACCCCAGGGCTGGGAGAGAGGTCTGGGGAAAGGGCTTCTCAGGATATTTGGAGAGCATTGCTCAAGTTGCCATCCCCAGATGAACCTCATTGCTGGTTGCTTCTACGATGGGATCCTGCTATATGCTGAAGTCCTGAATGAGACATTACAGGAAGGAGGCACCCGGGAAGATGGACTCCGCATTGTGGAGAAGATGCAGGGACGAAGATACCACGGTAATGAGGAGGGACAGGTGGAAGCTGGAGGACTGATATCAGGCTCAGGAGAGGAATGGGGAGGGGAAGATACAGATACCAGAATCAGGAGGGTGAATTAGTTGGGGTCAGAGGATGTAGCAGAGTTAGACATGTTCAAGAAGGGAGGTGGGTAGGGGTCAGACTCTGAGGTAATTGGAAGGATTGAGGGGAGAGGAGAGAGATCTAGGGTAGATCTCAAAGAAAGGGGCACTCTTTTCTATCTTAGGTGTAACTGGATTGGTTGTTATGGACAAGAACAATGACCGGGAGACTGATTTTGTCCTGTGGGCCATGGGAGACCTGGATTCTGGGGACTTTCAGGTGATGGGGGAGGAGGCAGGGAAGAGAATGTGAGTCTTGCAAAAGCCAGCTTCCAGGGTTCGATGGGGACAGAATCAAAGGCACTAGAGGCAGGGACTTATTCTCTCTGCTGGAGCTGCAGCCTGGGTGGGTGGTAGGTTGGGGAGAAAAGCAGCAAAATAGCTGAGTCTTGGGGAGGAGGTTGGTGTGAGTAGGCCTGTGGGCCTAGTTCTCTCCTTCCTCACAGCCTGCAGCCCACTACTCAGGAGCTGAGAAGCAGATTTGGTGGACAGGACGACCTATTCCTTGGGTGAAGGGGGCTCCCCCCCTGGACAATCCCCCCTGTGCCTTTGACCTGGACGACCCATCCTGTGATAAAAGTGGGTGTGTGCAGGGACTGGGAGCAATCCTTCCTCCCTTCGCTTTGCATTCTTTTGCCTTCACCCTCACTAGCCTCCTCACTCTTACTGCATTTTTTTTTTTTTTTTTTTTTTTTAAGGAAAGACAGAGAGAAGGAAGGAAGGATAGAAGGAAGGAAGGAAGGAAGAAAGGGAAACATTTTTAAACATTTTCTTGTTTTATTGTATTCTGTTTCTCCGTTTTTGTTACATGGGCTGGGGCCGGGAATCGAACCGAGGTCCTCCGGCATAGCAGGCAAGCACTTTGCCCGCTGAGCCACCGCGGCCCGCCCTCTTACTGCATTTTTACCACTGCTATTTTTACATCCCTCCCTCCTTACTTTTTTCCCCCAAGATATCTGTTTACTCCTGTACTCTAAGCATCACCACACTCCCCGTTCTTACAACTCCACACAAAGTCTTTCTCAGGGTCTGTCTCTCCCCTTCAGCTCCACTTTCAACTCTGGCAATTGTGGCTCTGGGCACGGGAATCACCTTCATCATGTTTGGTGTTTCCAGCTTCCTCATTTTCCGGTGAGTTCTGGGCTTTCCACTGACTTGCTCCCTACCCTCCCCATTCCCATAGAGCCTTTTGACTGAGGCCAGGCGGTCCCTATACCCGGGGTAGGGGTAACAGGCCTCTTAATTTGGTGGTTTTTTTCTCTTTTTTTTTTTTTTTTTTTTTAGCTTTAACAACATCATCCTTTCTACCTTTCTCCTTGTTAACTTTTAGCTAAGGTGTTGTTCAGTTTTCAGTTCCAGTCTGGTTATACTGTTGATTTTCAGTGGGGTTAAGTTTAAAGGTGAATTTTCCATGGTTGTTATCATTTTAAGAAGTAACTTCTACCATGAGCCTGTGATGAGCATATGGCATATGTCAGAAATGCAGAAAATGCATCTTTGTTGTTCAGTCCTCGCTCTTGGATGTAATCATTGCAGCTTCAGGAGCTGCATGAAAGCCCCTGCAACCCCAGTGTTGGCCTGTGGGGTGGCAGGATTGGGCTTGCCAGTCAACTGAGGTGTGCAGTCCTTACAGAAAACTCATGCTGGAGAAGGAGCTGGCCAGCATGTTGTGGCGCATTCGCTGGGAAGAACTGCAATTTGGCAATTCAGAACGTTATCATAAAGGGGCAGGCAGTCGCCTCACATTGTCGCTGGTGAGCCCTTGTCTCAGCTGTCCCTCTGTCTCCCTCTGAGTTCCTGTCCTTTCTTACCCTGGACCTTCCCCAGCACATTGGCCTGTAATGATACCCCCTGCACTACCACCATCATCTAATGTTCCTTTCATCCTTCCGCCTCCATGTTGCCCTTGGCCCCAGCGGGGATCCAGTTACGGCTCGCTCATGACAGCTCATGGGAAATACCAGATCTTTGCCAACACCGGTCACTTCAAGGTGAACAGTCATCTGCTTGTTCTGTTCCCTGCCATTTCATCCTGCCTCATCCCCATCTGCTACCTCTGCCCATGAACCTCTGTCCCTCATCCCCACTCCTTTTCTCTGTGCCCAGCTGAGCTCCTGGATGCGCCCACAGTTCTCCAGTATTGCCTAGGAATCCAGAAATTCCTTCTGATATTAATTTTACTTTTCCCCCTTCACTCTCACCATCAGGGAAATGTTGTTGCCATCAAACATGTGAATAAGAAGCGCATTGAACTGACCCGACAGGTTCTCTTTGAACTCAAACATGTAGGTAACAGAGCTCGGGTTGAGGACATGGGGTAAATAGGCATGGGGAAGAAGGAAGGTGAAGAATTTGGAATGTGAAAATTGGCTAGAAGGCATATTTATAAATGATTTTAAGTTGTAGATACAACTAAGAGAAAGGGCTTCTCATATAGTGGCAGGTTTCTGTATCGAATTTTTAGCTCCTTATCTCTTTTTCTTTCCATTGTGTTTTTCTGCTAGATGAGAGATGTTCAGTTCAATCATCTCACTCGCTTCATTGGTGCCTGCATAGACCCTCCCAACATTTGCATCGTCACTGAGTATTGTCCTCGTGGGAGCTTACAAGTGAGGGATTGGTGGAGGAGGCAACGGTGGGGTGGGGGATTGGCCCAAAGTCATATCGACTCTATGTCAAGTGATAGCTATTGGGACTAGGGCAGACATGTTCTCTGTTCTATGTCCCTTACCAGGATATTTTGGAAAATGACAGCATCAACTTGGACTGGATGTTTCGATACTCACTTATTAATGACCTTGTTAAGGTAAGTCTTCCCTACTCTTTCTGAAGAGCTTATCCACTTTAAAACGCCTCCATTTTTCCATCTTTGCTAAGTTTCTCTCCATCTAGTCCTCGGAAAATCCCATTTTCTCCATTTCACCGTACTCCCATGACTGAGTAATAATGGGTAAATAAAAGATCTGGGATTTATCATTGAGGGTAATGATTTTTCTGACACAGGGAGTCCTATACCTGTAAAGAATTTTTGTTTTTCAGCCCCAAATATCTCAGAACTCTCTCCATCATCTCTTTCACTTCTAAGAACATATATTAAAATTCCTTGTTAGGGAAAAGATGAGTGGGGTCTCCAAACAGTTTTATCCTGTTTTGCCTTTCATTATTTGCTTTCTGAACAATATTTGGCATACCTGCTCTTTTGTTCAAAGAAAACTGAAAAAAGAACATTTACTAGTAAAACTAAGATGAAAATTATACCAAACCTTTGGTATCTTCTGATATAATATACTAGGTTTCAGTTAAATTCAAGTGACTCAGAGTTCCATGAATTTGCTGACACATAAATTTGAACCTTGCATGAGTTGGACAAAAGTTTAGAAGCAAGTATTGTAACCAGTGAGCAAGCCTAATGGTTCACCTCACATTACCTCCTAAAACTGACTTTGGTTTCTCTGCTTAATTCTCATGAAGTTATTTAAAAAATACTTTTTTTTTTGCAGATCAAAGTTTGTCATGAAATGAGAGATAAAATATTAGGTAAAGGGTGTGATTAAATAAAATATAAATGACACATGAAAGAGACATGATTTGATGAAAAAGTGATTTAGAACAAAGCTTGAAACCTAATCATTTATGTATTTGTAGATTTGGATATACCCAAAGACTTTGTCAATATCAAAGGCCTACTATATAAAAATGAACAATTCAGAGAGACTTGCTTAGATTTCAGAGCTAAACGTTTAGACAGAGATGTTTTGGGTTAGTGTATGGAATGCTGTATCCTTTTTCTGTCCCACCTGATGACTTCAGTGGTCTTCCAGAGTTTCATTTTTGGGAAGCACCACTCTGCCCTCTTTGGGCCTGACTTATAAGTCCCTCACAGGCAAAGATATAGGCCAGAAGTTTCAGGCTTCTGCATCAGTTTGGCAACTGTCTCCTTCTTTTGTCCATTTTTTAGATTTTTGTAATTTACGGTTACTCCACTTTCTCTCTGGCTCAGCATCCCCTCTTGCCAAACATATTCCTCCTCTACCCTGACTTGCCTACATGTGGTAATGCATTAGTGTTTACAACTGGTTCTTCTTCCTTGGTGCATCTAACTATTCTTGATGCCCAGATCTCAAGCCATGTTTTTCTAACTAGTGGTCATGCTTTTGAGGCCACCATCTTGGAGTTCACCCTCACAGTTCTCTTCCTTTAACTATTCAGAAGATAGACTGCCCTTTCCAGGGTAATAACTGATAGCCCCCCTCGTCCCTGCTCCTAAGTATTTCTCCTGTGCTGATATACCACTTATAGTACCAAGGATGAATGACTTTCCTTTCTACCTGCTTCCTTGGGTAGAAACCATGCAAAGGATGCCTTCTACAATGAGCTCATTGTTTTTATGGTCCCAAGAACTTCAGACAGCTAGCTAACTCCCATGCTGTGGAGAAGGGGTATCCCCATCTAGATATGATCCAATCCCATGACTTGATCTGTATCCTGCAGGGCATGGCCTTTCTCCACAACAGCATTATTGCATCCCATGGGAGTCTCAAGTCCTCCAACTGTGTGGTGGATAGTCGCTTTGTGCTCAAAATCACAGACTATGGCCTGGCCAGCTTCCGATCAACTGCTGAGCCTGATGACAGCCACGCCCTCTATGCCAGTGAGGCCCTTCCCCCCCCCCCCCCACTTTAAATACTGCTCCTCTAGCCCTGATCATCTCCATCTAAGGAGGGTGGGAGATGGATATGGGGTGATAGTATCATGGGAAACATTATGGGGATGAGCTAGTTGGGCATGGGGGTCCCCTATTTTGGGGACTTGGCCAGCCTGCTCTTTCTTTTCAGAGAAGCTATGGACTGCTCCTGAGGTGCTCAGTGGGAACCCCTTGCCAACCACAGGCATGCAGAAGGCTGATATCTATAGCTTTGGGATCATCTTACAGGAGATAGCACTTCGCAGTGGTCCTTTCTACCTAGAAGGCCTGGACCTCAGCCCCAAAGGTAAGAGTCAATCCACTACACACACCGTCTTCCTCCTGAGGAGCCCTATTCTTCATCCAAACACTTTATCACCCTCAGAGATTGTCCAGAAGGTTCGAAATGGTCAGCGGCCCTATTTCCGGCCAAGCATTGATAGGACCCAGCTGAATGAAGAACTAGTTTTGCTGATGGAGCGGTGCTGGGCTCAGGACCCAGCTGAGCGGCCAGACTTTGGACAGATTAAGGGCTTCATTCACCGCTTTAACAAGTGAGAGGGCATAAAAGGACAGGGGTTCCCCAGGCATAGAAGCCTCATCAGTCTGGGAGGATGAGGTGGGGCTAGTGGGTCCAGAGGGTGGGTTGGGGAGGAAGTCCTGGGAACTGTGGAGCAGGTACCATATCTTGGCCTTCCCCCAGAGAGGGTGGCACCAGCATATTGGACAACCTCCTGCTACGAATGGAACAGTATGCCAATAACCTGGAGAAACTGGTAGAGGAACGCACACAGGCCTATCTGGAGGAGAAACGCAAGGCTGAGGCTCTGCTCTATCAAATTCTACCCCAGTGAGACCTTTAACCTCTTCCTGAGTTTTCCTTTGGGATTTTGCTGTGCTAGGTTCTGCCTTATTGACCTCCTGAGAACTTTTCAACCCCAGAGCCCTGCTTTGTTAATATATCTTCCAACAGTGAGCCCTTCTGACTATAGATTCATTCTGTCTCCAAATGAGCTGTGCTGCCTTCTGTCTTCCTATCCCTAGGTAAAAACTGCTCTACCATTTCCTTGCTCCAGCAAGTGTACGTAAAACAGTCCTAACTTGAGGTACTATTTTACATACACTTGTTGGATCACCTCCAGGGATGCCCTCCCAACCTCTATCACTTGTGTACCTTATCTTGCCCTAGACCATAATGTCTCTCCAGACACTTTCCTGCACTACCAAGCTCATCTTTCATTTTAGAGGTCATTCCTGCTACAACCATACACCCCTTTCTTCTTTCTCCGGTTCCTACCTTCCTTCTCTGGTTAGGTTCAAACTTCTCCCTTGCTTCCTAGTTCAGTGGCAGAACAGCTAAAACGGGGAGAGACTGTGCAGGCTGAGGCCTTTGACAGTGTCACCATTTACTTCAGTGACATCGTTGGCTTCACAGCCTTATCGGCAGAGAGCACCCCCATGCAGGTGAGAGCCATGGGTGAGAGGCAGGGAGTGGGATAGAGGCCTGGGGGTGCTTCAGTGGTGCATAGGGGTCCTTAATAATAGGGAGGATCAGCTTGTTCTGGAGTTCCCATATCTTGTTATGGCTTGTGGGTGGAGACTTCTCAGAAAGTTGGGCACAAGCCTCAGGGCCTCTGCTTTCCCATCCCTGTCAGGTGGTGACACTCCTTAATGACCTGTATACCTGCTTTGATGCCATAATTGACAACTTTGACGTCTATAAGGTGAGAGCTGGGGCTACCCTTCTGAAGAGACCTGTTTAAAACTCTATCCGTCTCTACCACACATACCTTACCCCTTCAGGATGAGTTTTCTCTCCTGGGTCTCCAGCATCGTAGTGCTCTTTGTAGATAAATGCCATGCTGGTGCTATAACTGTATACAGTTAGTTACACTCCAGTCTGATTTCTTGTGAACCTTAGGCTCCCCTGACCAGAACCATCACTACCCAAGGTTTAGCATCTAACTGCTACTTCTTTGCCTGGGTGTATAAATACAACCTTTCATTTTACCTCTTTCTGTAGTCCTCTTCAGATATGGAAGAATCATACAAGATATGGGTACAGAAAGATTTGTTGGGCGAGGGGCAAGTTATGAAAAAAACTGCTATAAAGTTTTTGGTGAAGTCATTGAGTTGGCAGAGGGTGGACTTCATTATGCTTTGCAGTAAAAATGATCTGGATCGAATGTTGGTTTTGTCACTGACTGTGTGGCCTTGGGCAAGAAACAGAATCACCTCAAACCTCGCTTATTTGATCTCTGAGATGGGGATAATAGTTTGTAGTATGGAAAGTGTCTACCATTGTGTACGCAAGGCAGATAAATATCCTTTCCTCTACTTTCCCTTTGGACTCATTCTACCATCTCTGTTATAACTGTAACAAAGTACTCCCATGAACTCTTTACCCACATTCACCAGTGGTTTATATCTGCCTCCATTTGCTTTGTTTTTAAAGGCAACCTACTATCCAAATTTCTTTCTCCCTTCCTTCCTCCCTTATTCTTTTTCCCTCCCTTCCTACCTGTTTGCCTAATTATTAAGTTCCAGATACAATGCTTCTTTATCTCTAAATACTTGAGTGTGTCCTTCCTAAAAACAAAGACATTCTCTTACATAGCTACAGTATACTTAAAAAATCTTTCTTCTCCTTTCACAGTTTGAGCAATCTGAGGGCCTGCTTTACCTTTTCGCCTGCACTTTGTCCTCTTTGGTTTAGCCCTGTTTTCTTGCATCCTGACAGCAGAGCCTATTTATCCATGTCCTGTTGCAGAACAGGAATCCACTCATTTAGCAAATGTTTACCGAGTATTTACCAGGTGCTGGGTGGGGAGGGAGGTTTTAAAAATCCCCATGATACCCTTCTTTCCCATGGACTCTCGGGATCATGGCACTCATTTTCTAGTCAATGTTCTGGCATCCCAGGTTGTCAGCATGATTTATAGTGGTGTCCAGCTTGTCTTGTACTGTTCCCCATTCCCAGTGATACAGATAGAGGTGACCTCTTAATCCCCTTTCCAATCAGGTGGAGACAATTGGAGATGCCTACATGGTGGTATCTGGCCTCCCAGGCCGAAATGGTCAACGCCATGCCCCAGAAATTGCTCGGATGGCCCTAGCATTACTAGATGCAGTTTCTTCCTTCCGCATTCGCCACCGACCCCATGACCAGCTGAGGTTACGCATAGGGGTCCATACTGGTAAGGCTAAGTCTCCTCCCCAGCCCTAGTTGCCACCTTTCCCAGGCTCTCCCAACCTATTTGTTTCTAATAGGGCCAGTTTGTGCTGGGGTTGTTGGCCTGAAGATGCCCCGCTATTGTCTTTTTGGAGACACGGTGAATACTGCTTCTCGAATGGAATCCAATGGTCAAGGTGAGACATTAGCCCTCAACTCCAGTCTCAGTCTCAATCTTGCCCTTTTGTTTTCAGAGTCCCTTCAGATTTCTCAACTTGGGAGAACACAGTTCCTAACTATCCCTGTCCTTGGGTGAAGTAGGGGGGTAGGGAGTGGGTATTTTAGTTCCCATAAATGTGCTTTGGGGAGACTGAGAACCTTCTGAGAGGTGGTTGGTTGGATAAAGCTCCCTCCAATGCTGCCCATGCATCTTTTCCTTTTCCTTGACTCTTCTTTCCACCATCCTCCCTTCCCTCCCCAGCCCTGAAGATCCATGTCTCCTCTACCACCAAGGATGCCCTGGATGAGCTAGGATGCTTCCAGCTAGAGCTTCGGGGAGATGTGGAGATGAAGGTGATGGTGGGCCATGGGGAAGGGGTAATGGAAAGGGAGGATGAAAACGATTAAGGAGATTATGGGGTAAGAGAGGGAGATAAAGAGAATAACACAGAAGAATCTGAATTATCTCTGCTCTCTCATTTCCAGGGAAAAGGAAAGATGCGAACTTACTGGCTCCTAGGAGAGCGGAAAGGATCTGCTGGACTTCTGTAAACCCCATTTCTTCCCAAGTCAGTCTCCAATGGGCAGTGGCCACCATCTCTCCACATACCAGAAATGGACATCGTTATATGAGAGATGGAAACCAACATGTACAAAAAACCACCTTAGTCAGGAGACTGTTGCTCTTTGCAGCTCAGCATTGTACATATACCTGCCCCCCTCTGGCCTGTCCCCTTCCTCCCTATGCTCTGTAAATATCTGTATCTAAACCAGAATATTTTGGCCAAATATATAACAACAAAAAAAGTCATGACACCACAGTCTGGGGTAGGAGGCAACTCCAAAGAAAAGAGGTTACAGGGTATTGACATGATGACTCTCACAGAATCACTGAATTAGCAGTATCAGGATGAGGGATAATCTCTTATGTAAAGTCTCCTCACGAAGTACAGATAGAATTACCTTCTTCCCCATATAGAAACAGATCCCACATTCCACATCACCACCCTTTCCCAACCTTTAGACAGGAGTAGTTCTCCCGCTTCTACCACCCTGCCCTCCTCCCTTGACAGGCCATGGACAATATTTCTCACAATTGATGGGGATTCTCGGGTTCATAGGGCAAAGGCTGTCCCAGGGATAAGGGGACTGGTGTTGTGAAGCTGCAGTTCCTCCGGAATGGTGTGTCCAGTGTCTTGATATTACTGACCCCCTAGAGGAGTGCCAGAATGAGGAATGAGGACAGATACTGTCCCTGCTCTGCAGCCCCCCACTTGCCACAAGTGAGACAGAATAGCCTCTTCCCCTTCTCCTTCTCTCCCACCTCCAATGCCTAGTCACCCTCACATACCGGGAGCTGTGGTGCCCTCTGTATCCAGAAGGTTTCAGGCTGTTCCCAATGGTAGTCATGAGGCTGTGAGGGAGAGAGACTGGATTATTCTTCACCTGCAGCCCCTCTCTTAACCTCTGGGCCTCTGCTTTCCCACACCTCATCAGAACCTAGCTGTGCACGTGAGGTGAAATGGGTTCTCACCTTTATGGGGGCAGGAGGCCCTGCTTGCACCAACTCCATTCGGTAGTCATGGTGTGTCACTGATTCAACCTCAAAAAGCTTCTTTTTGGGTTCTTGTTCTGCCTGCACCTCCTCACTGTATAGCCCTAGGGAGAGTCAAGGCCATTTCCCCCAAATTTTTGTCTCCCCCCTCCTCCTTCCCCTTCACCAAGCCTCACCAGATCTGGTGGTGCAGGAGCATCTCCAACCTGGCTTCACGTTTTCCTGTGGAAGGACAGGGAGTGAACAGAGTGGGTGATTCTGGTTAAGAAGTAGGCTAAGAAGAAACAAACTTGAGATAAAGGAAGGAAAATCTTGTTTTTCTGCCCTTATGCCCACTGAACAATCCACAGTCCCACCAGAAGTTCCTTCCTCTCTTTTTTCTCTGACTAATGGACTCATTCTGTTCCCTTACTCATGCTTCACACCTCGAAGTGGCTGGTAGAGGTTTCCTGGGGACTGGTATGAATCTTTCTGGGTGGTGCTGGATGGCATGGGTGATTGTGGCTGTAGGGTCAGCAATCCCCGGTGTCCATGTCTGAAGAAGAAACTCTCAGAGCCATCCTGCATGCTGGGGACTCGATCCAGGTGGTTGGTGGCTCTCTGTGGGCCACAAGTTGAGTGACCATGTTGTCCCTTCTGGTACACACCCTCATCATGAACCTTCCCCAGGAAATTGGGAGCAGCATCAAGAAAAGGGAACAGGCCAAAACCTTAATACCTCCTCCTCCCAGTTGTAGAGTAGGCACTGGCCCCGGGGCAATGCTTCGTGGAGCACTTTAGATTTCCTTTCAACCTCTGGGGGCTTCCATAGCCCTCGGGCACCAGGTTCTGGAACTTGCAAAAATTTCCAGCTTGGTGGTTTCTGAGGACCCCAGTTGCCATGGTAACTCCGAGTGGCATAATCAGGGACCAGATCTGCCCCGAGCCTTCTGTTCCTTGGAACAGTGTAGGAGCTGAGCTCAGGGCCAGATCCTGGACAAGGTCCAGAGTCAGGGACAGGATTAGGGCCAGAGTCAGGACCCAAGCCATAGCCAGGGCCAGAGCTACGGCCAGGACTAGAGCTAGAGGCAGGAACAGGACCAGAGCTAGAGCCAGGAACAGGGCCAGAACTAAAATCAGGTACAGGACTGGAGCTAGAGCCAGGAACAGGGCCTGAGCTAGAGCCAGGAACAGGGACAGAGCTAGAGCCAGGAATAGGGATAGAGCTAGAGGTAAGGTCAGTTGTGGTACAAGGGTCCTGAGTAATACAGGAAACATAGACGGGCTCAAAGCCTTGGCTCTCGCAGCCTATTCTTTGGGTAAAGCTGGATTCAGTGGAGGGTTCCCCAGGAAGACTGAGGTCAGAGGAGAGCTGGGTGAGAAGGCTGTGCTGCGAGTAGGGCCCTGGTGTCTTTGCAGATAGTGCAGCTGCTTTGGCGGTGGAGGCGGCTGCAGCAGCTGATGCCACTGATGCAGCCGCTGCAGCTGCTACGGTTGCGGCTGTCAGGGCAGACCTAGCACCGCCATCTGAAGAAGGAAACGGTTCCGAAGTGGACCCCAGGCCTCCGGAGCTGTGCTGTACATCTAAAGACCTGAAAAAAAGCGAAGCTGTCAAGATTGTCAAAAGCACAGCGGAGGAAGTCAGCAGACCTTCCTTGAACCCTCGTGCCTGCAGCCAAAGCTGCAGCTCTCACCGCGACTCCGTTTCCTCGCTAGACGGGTTGGTCTCCATCGTCAGACACCAGCTGCCAGGTTGCCATAGAGACGACAAATAATTCCGGGAGACTGCGCAGACGGGAGCTGGGCGGATGTGGAGGGTGGGGGTGGAGGCAAGTCCTCTGCGGGGCGGAAGTTAAACCTGGTGTGGTCCGCGTTCCCCTCCAGTCTCCATTCCGCCTCAGCCAGAGTTTCAAGATTCCGCCGGGTTTTTCAGGTTCCTCCGGCTTATGGTTCGGTCTCCAAACCCAAGCATGGTTTTTTATGACTTTCTAAGAGTGGTTCTTTACGGGTTTTGTTAGAGACAAGTACAGAGCTGTGGAATCAAAGGCAAAAGTCTACTTGGTGTGTTTGTGTTGGGACAACAGTAACTTCCCCTTCCTTCATTCTCAAAAGTGAGGGGAAGGGGGTGCGGGGTACTTCAGTGGTAGAATTCTCGCCTGCCCTGTGGGAGACCCGGGTTCCATTCCCCGCCCATGCACTTCCCCAAACAAAAACAAACAAGCAAACAGACAAAAACCAACGAAACAAAAATTTGCAAATGGTCCTGCAATAAGGGGATACGCATATGGAAAAAGAATGATATGTGACCCCTGCCATAGAGCATACAAAAAATGAAAGTGAGGGGAGTGTTTTCAAAATTTTTAAAGATTAAAATACAGATGATAGTGTAAATGCAAAACGGTGCGAGGCGTGTAGTAGTCAAAGGGTAGCAGGTTTTTTTTTTTTTTTTTTTTTTGGTGTGATTGCTTCACCTCCAATAAAAGGCAAAACTCCCTCACATTGACACTTTCTTCCCCTTAACCCCCAGCTTCCTTTAGAACCTGACTTGGCCTCTGAATGAGGGCCAGGATTGAGTAAGTCTTACTCCTGGGATCCAGTCTCTCCCTGCTCACTTCATCCTAATTCCTACTGCTATTCCAGAAGCTTGAATCAGGGTATACTACTAGTCATAAGAACTCAGAACTCAGATCTGTAGGCACACTCTATACACAAGCTAAGCTTCCTTACTGTCTCTTACTCAAAGGGGATCATAGCCCTGAATTGGTTTTCTTTCCTTCTTGTGGTATAAATCTCTACATATTTAAGACAGGGATTCATCGTTGGATAAGACAAGGTTTATTAGCAGCACAAGGCCCGTTTTCCTCCTCCCCACTCAAGCATCCAGGCTTGGGGTTCTTGGTCAATTGGTTAGTTCAACCTGGAGGCCACCGGAGCTGTCGGCCCCCAAGTACATGAATATGCAGGTGATACACAGATTGTGCGCCCAGCTTCCCATCGTTGATCACTGAAATGGAGCTTGGAGTTAGGGGGTCACGATCGTGGAAAAGGCCAAGGACTGAAGATCACATAAGGGGTAGGTTCAACTCAGAAGTGAGGGTTTCAAGGACCAAAAGTCACTCACCCAGTCGGTAACCATCCCCCAGGCCCTCAGCTTTTGCTGTCTTCTTGGCCACAAGGAGTAGGTGTCCTAGCAGCTATACGAAGGGAGGGAAGCAGGTGTCATCATTCACAGGAAGCAAAAGCTCTATCTGAGTCCAGCTCCCCACCCCAACTCTCACCCCCCATCCCAGCCAAACCCTGCCCCTATTCTTCCCACCTGCTGGTCCTCCTCTTCAGCCTGGCTAATCCGAGGAATGGGTTTCTTAGGAATGACCAGGAAGTGCACAGGAGCCTGAGGGGCCACATCTCGGAACACAAGACACTGGGGATAGGAGGAAGGACATATCATTGGCAGTAACTGGCCAGAGGCCACCACATTCCTTCCAACAGGCAGGACGGTAACTTTGAGGGGTTGCTTATGAAATTCCTGGGGAGGCTGGATCCTAAGGGCACCCCACCTGCTGGTCCTCATATAGAATGTCAGCTGGGAGACTTCGGTCCAGGATCCGGGAGAAGATGGTTGGGGCTGCACCCCCAGGAGCTGCCTGCTGGGCCTTGGCCACTTCATTCTCATCAGTCACACCTGCAGCTCCTCGGACCTGAAGGTGGGTCAGACAGACCCAAGGAAGGAATTTGATAATACAACTCCTATGTAGTATTACATAGGTAGCAGAAGCTGAGTTCTGATAGTCATTAACTCCATTCTTCTAAGGAGGAAAAGATCCTGAATTTTAGAGCAGCAGCAGCAGTAGCAGTAGCAGCAGAGGGTAGAGCCAGATGGTATTGGGCCCCGTCAGAAAATTATTACAATTTTACAATATTACAACTCAGTATAATTGATTTCTGCTTTTAATCTACCTAGGGGATCTAGCACCGTTCAAGGGAAACCATCCAGAATGAGAACTTAGTGACTTAGTCATATTTCCTATTTTACCCTTGAATTACCTCTGATAAACCCCTTCTTTTCTCTGGGCTTCACACGTAAAATAAAGGATTTGCATTTCTTTCATCTTTCTTCACCATCTCTTAGGACTACTTGGAGTGCTTTTCATTTACTCTCATCTTGTTAATAAGTTTCCTCCATTTCCTTACTTGTTTTTTCTGATCTTTAAGCCTTGTCACCTGTTTCATTCAGGTTTTAATGCAACGGCCTTGTTTGACACAAGTTTATCCCTCATCTGGGTGTCACACCTGACCTCTTCATGTGGATTGTGAATCCAGTCCCTGAGCCAGTAGAAAGAAAAGTTCGATTATGTGAACTCGATTCTCCCGGCCCATAGGATTGTGGGGCAGGGAACTTCCAGTCATCCGGGGGCGCGAAGAAGGCTGAATGCAGCCAACTCATCTTGTGGGTGTTGAAGGGACGGCTTGAATTAAACTCTCTGACCCCTTGAGTTGCTCAAGGGGGAAGACGAGAGGTTAACTCTAGTGCTTACTAGAAGGGAAGGAGTCAGACGGGGTAAAAAGCCTGGCTCCAAGAAGTCAAAGCTCATTTCCTGCAGGAGGCACCGAGGAGACTTCCCAGAGCAGGCGTCTGCTCAGCTGGGCTCCAGGCAGGCGGAGAACGCAACAGCCGCTGCAGCGACCCTGTCCAGAGCTCGGCGCCCAGGTCTGCGCAGGATGTCCGTCATCTCCCGTTCGCTTCGCCTGGGGTGAGGGTTCCGCGGAAACTGCCGCGGCCACCAGCCCGACCTCCCCTCGCAGCCCAGAGGCAGCGGCCAGCGTAAGGAGCTCCGGCCCCAGCGAGGCCGTGCGCACGTTTGGGAGCCGAGGACGACTGTGGACCCCGGTCAGGGAGAGCGTCAGAGCCCGCAGGACACCCTCCCCGCGGCCACTTCTCACCTGCGCCCCCCGCGACCCCGCGACAACCAGGGCCCTGCTCGCCACGCGCACCCCAGCGGAGAGCACCATCGCCGCCGCCATCTTCGCCTCGGCGGCGGGCCGCTCTCACGCAGGCCCGCACTTGGGCTCTGCAGCGGGTGGGAGGTGGCGTTCTCCGCGCCGCGGGCTGACTGGGGTTGACCGGGGAGCTGGCGAGCAGCGGCCATTGGCTCCGCGAGCGGCACGGCCCCGCCGGCTCATTGGGTGGCGCTGCCAGGCAGGACCGGCGCAGGGCGGGCGCAGGGGGAGGCCGGGGCAGCGGCGCGGGCTGGCCGCCGCTTTGGAGGCGGGTTCGTCCCTTCCCGGCGGCTTCTGCCAACTCGGGGGTGATTTCTCCGCTCCATTGGCTTCGCCTTCAGGGTGAAAGTTCTTTTTCCAACGAATTCCCTAGCTAGATTTGCTATGAGATAATTTTTCACTCCATTGGAAGAACTAAGAGACTTAGATTAAAAAAAAAAAAGAGACTTAGAGGGGGATTCTCTTCCAATTGCATGCGATATGTAATACTGGCACCGCTTTGGTTGCAGCTCCCGCATCCAACCCGGGGAAGGCAGAGTGCGGGGCTCGGTCACCTGCTGCAGGAAGGCTCCAAAATGTTTTAGACCCTTTCACCTCATTGGCCGGTAGGAGGGCGGGGGGTCTCGGCGTTTACTGACTCGGGGGAACCACCGCTAACCCCTGACGCCCAAAGCCGTGGGGGTCGAGGAAAAAAAGCGGCGGGTCGAGGACGCAGGAGAGGTGGAGCTAAAGGCGCACCGGGGTCGGGTCCTTTCTTTCTCCCCCCTGACTCGAGGAGTCCATGTCTAAGAGTCCTATTTGTCAAATAGCGAACACTTTTCACAAAGGGGAATTTCAGCTTCTTGAGCATTTTAACTGATTAATGACAACTCCATCTTACTGTCATGTTCTCAGCACATTCAATCCATAGACTAAGGATTCTGCATATTGTTTTCAGAGGCGTGTTTGTTTTACGGAGGACGGGATGTCTTATCCTTCCGACACTACCAATGAACAAAGGAGTATGTATCCAATGTTCTTTCCCAATCGGAGAAAGTATGTAATACGGTTAGCTCGATGCCTGCCTAACCAATGAGTAAGGTTCGGACCACGAGGGAATTGTGTCATGGACAGATAGGTCAGAAGCATATTTCACTCTACTGAAATATATTTTTGACATAAGAAACAATGTCTTAAAATGCTAATATACTCAGACACCAACCACATCAGTTGTAGTATGATGTTAAACAGGACAAGTCACGACTTGTGCACCTGATACCATCAGGTGCACATAGCACACAAAATGATCAACATTTGTTTTCCCAGAATTTCCTTTCATAATATACAACACATATGAAGATATGTATTGCATAGTTTCCTTAGTCTTCCTCTTATAATGTTTTCCATATTATTACATAGGCTGTGTAAATGGACTTGTAATGACTGCATAACTTCCTTTCATAAGTTTATCATAGTTTATCATCCTGTTATTAACTGAAATAATTTTAGTTGAATATTTATCATGGTGCTAATTACATATGACCAATGAGGAGGAGCTCTTTACTTCTGCAGATAGTACAATCTGTTTTTGAATAGGTATATTATTGTAGAAAGTCCTTTCTCTTCCTAGACACAGACGATTGACCCTGCGATTTCCCCCAGGGGTTCTAGCAGTCCAGAGTCATTCCTTTCCTTGGAAGGATAGATGGCCTCCCTAACTGTGAGGAAATGTACACTGCCCTCTTGTCTGTGTCCCAGAGGTTTCAGTTCTCTGTGGTGTCCCCAGGACAGCAGGAACCTCTAGTGTTGCTGCAAAGAAGGGCAGGTGATAAGAAGAGTTGGGTGTGTTCCAGTAGCCTGGATTCTTGAAGACGACTGTATAACTATATAGATTTTACCATGTGATCATGTGATTGCGAAAACCTTGTGTCTGATGCTCCTTTTATCCAGGATATGGACAGAGGAGTAAAAAAATAAGGAAAAGAAATAAATCGTTGGGGGGATAAAGGGTTAAAAAATTGGGTAGATTGAAGTACTGGTGATCAATGAGAGTAAAGGGTAAGGGGTATGGGATGTATTTTTTCTTTTGATTTTTCTAGAGTGATTGCAAATGTTCTAAAATGATCATGGTGATGAATAAACTATGTGATGATCTTGTGACACACTGATTGTATAATATGGTTGGACTGTATCTGTGTGAAGATTTCTCGATACAAATATTTAAAAGAAGAAGAAGAAGAAGAAGAAGAAGAAGAGTTGAGATCTAGAAAGAGGGAGGAAACCAGCCGGGAGGAGTGGGTGACTACAAAGCACGTTGAAACTGTTGAATACAACATTTCTTTGTATTCCCGTAGAGAGCAGGCAGGAAACAGAATATTTTGTTTTACAGATCTGAAGACAGAGCTTAGAGAAGGCAAGTGAACTTTCTAGGATCACAGACCATTAGTGTCAGAATCCTTTACTCTTCCTCAGAGTCACTGACGAGCCTCCTAGTCACTCCTGCGTGCGCACTCATTCTGGCCCCTGGCCCAGTCTTCTGTTTGAATTCTAAGCATTTGTCATCACCTACAGCTGCTCTCATCTGGATGTTGACTGCAGGTTCTGTTCACTGTCTCCTCCTGTACTTCCATTCCCCCACTACATTTACTACAGACAACTCCTTTTTTCAGTCTGTCAAATGTTTCCTGACTTCACTTTCTTTCCCTTTCTGCGTGGCCAGCTCCCTCCACATTCCCTCTTCTTTTGTCTTATTTTCCCAATCATCCTCCTTGACACATCCCACCACAGCCTGTTAATCGAAACATTTTGGTTCTCTGCTCCTGCTTCCAATTGTAGCTGAATCTGCAGCCACCCACTGATCAGGTTTTCTCCCAATCCCTACATTAGCCGGCCCAAACTTTCACCTCCCCCTGCCTCCCACACTCCACTCATCCCTCTCCTCCCCCGCCAGCAACTGACCTTGTCTCCTACTTCACAGGGGATATATAAAAGCAATCACAGGGAAACTTCCATGAGACCCTGTTCCCTGAAGCTTCCTGAAATTCCCATCCTTTGTTTCTTCTTCTTGGCTATTGGAAGCTGTGGGGCTCTCCTGTCCAGAGAGAATCTCTTCATCTCTGCCTTGATCTCATTTTCTCCCTCTATCTCCGGGATCTCATTCCATTAGGCATCTCTCCTCTCTCTTCTGCATCCTTCAAAGTCTTTTTCTCTACTGTCCCCTTCCTCTCATTCTATAAAGTTTTTTTCCTTCCTATAAAAATACTTGATTCCACACCTCCCCCTGGACACTGCCTGACTTTTCTTATGCTCTTCTCATCCAAGCTTTTTGAAGAGGCTTCTTCATACTCTGCTGTTTGGCTTCTGCCTCTATGGTACCACTGAAACTGCACCTCTGAAGTCCCAAAGACTTTCTAGGGCAAAATCCAGTGGACGCTTTTCAGTCTATCTGACTGAAGCCCCTAGCTGCATCTGACATTACTGACCACTTTATCCTTGAAACTCCACCCCCCCCCCCTCCCCCGGCTTTCTTGAAACCACTCTCCTGATGGCTGAGTCAGCAGCTTGAATATGGGCATACCGGAGGCAGATGGCTGGATCCAGCCTGTTTCCTGCTGGTGCATTCTCCTGTCCCTAATAAGTATTGACCCCAAGGTCCCAGGTGTATTGACCCCTGAACTAGGATCTAATAGCCCTATACAGAGCCAGGTTAAATTCCAGTGGATTCCCCTTTATTGCTGACCTAGGACAGGCTTACAAAGGCCTGCGCCAGGTGTTGACAGTGTCTGACCCTGTAGGAGGGAAGAACAGAGGTGAAAGGGTCAGGTATGGGGGTCAGATGTGGGGCCAGGCTGGGGGCTGTGTGGGCCAGGGAGCCCAGGGGGCCCAGGTTGGGAGCAGGGATGGCCAGAGGGTCTTTGATTCTTTAGGGCCTTGAAGTCAGAGTTTTTGAGGATGGCTTCTTGGAGAGCAGGCATCTCTGCAAAAGGCACACAGTCTGCTTCTGGAGGTGGAAACCAGTGCGGGTATGGAGTTCTGGGGTTAGGAGTGAGGGAGGGATTGTTGAAGATGGGAGGGCTTCCTGCCTGGCCTTCTGACTACAGACGCTAGAATGGCCCCTGCCCCAGGCTGCGCTCTTACCATAAGGCCTCCCTCCTGGTCGCCGTATCTCCTCAGTCTCGAAGAAAGTCTCGTGTTCCTCCCAGCGCCGGTCACAGGCCGCACAGAGGAAATTAGACTCAAAGCAACTGCAGCAACAGCCTGGAAGAACAGTATAGGGAATTGGGGTTTCCCCGTGGATTTACCGCGCTCTTATCTCCTCTCCACCAATCACAAGCCCAAGTCTCTCTTACCAGCTCCTAATCCTCACCACCAAAACATATGCATTCTATCACCCATGCCCGCCCCCTTTACTCCCCTTGCCCTAGAAGATACCATGGTGCCTGCAGGGGTGGGACCCGGTGGCTATGTGATCTTCGTGGCTATGTTTGCAGCGGCATTGGGCCCTCCAGGCCTTGGGGTCAAAGGTGGCCCGTCGCTTCAGCCAGAACTCACCCACCTCCTCTGGGCGTGATGGGATAAAGCAGAACATGAGGCAGCGACACTGGCCCGCACCGCAGGGCACAGATATGTCTGTGGGAATGAGGATGGGTGATAGGGTTAAACCAGCCTTCTCCTCCCACACCACACATTCTCTCTCTTTCTTTCTCTCTCTCTCTCTCATCCATCATCTCAAGACATGGAAGAGTACAATTTTCCCTCCACAGCCGACAGAGACTGGTTAGTTCTTCCTTACCTGAGATGATCTGGTGCTCCCTTAACAAGTGTCCACAAAAGCACTTGGATTCATCTCCAATCCGGAAACAGTCCCACAGGTAATGTGGGCAACGCCAGCCAATGTAGAGACCTGGAGTGTGGAGAAGTTGAGTGATAAGGAAATGCAGGAAGGAAAACTATCCTGACTTCTTCTGAGGTGTTCTTCTCTATTCCCTAAGGGCCTCATCTCTCCCCGCCAGGTTCACTCATCTCCTCAGTGAGTCCTCATCTCTACCCCCTTTAGATTTTTTTCTTTCAAGGCTTTTCATCACCCTTTCCCTTCCTACCCCAGGATCTACTCTATCTCTGTCAGTCTCTCAGAGATAACTTGAACAGTGTCTTCAGTTTCTGAACAGAAAGATCATAAATTCAATTTTGTTTGAAGATGAACATGAATCTCACTTGAGTTCTGTTTGACTGTGTGGGGTCTCTTCTCCTCCCCTCCCCACATCAGAACCCAACTTTGTTTCCTTGAAATGTCTAAGATGAAGAAAAGGGGAGATGATTGTCCTGGTATAGAGTAGATGATGGGGATTGGCTCCTAAGGAGCATGGCTCTGAAGGAACCCGAAGAAGAGGAAGAAGTTAGGCAACTCGGGTGCCAGGAGGTAGGAAGAGGGCTTCTCCTCACGTTTCCAGGTTTGCACCTTCATATTTCCCTATCTTGTTGTTATTGAACTAATGCCTTTTATGAATCTGAAAACGGATACCTATGGTTCTCCAAGAGTCAGGAGAAAGGTGTAGGTCAAAAGTCATAAGTGGAGAAGACCAACATATATTAGCTCATGAGGCCAAAATTTGATCTGAAATCATCTGATTTCATGGTCAGTCACATCACAAGGCAAGAGTCACATCACAAGGCACGACATAGAACCATAGAGTACCTCCCACTCAGATTTTCCCATCCTCCATGAGAGCTCAGAGTACCCCCTACTTTTAACTAGTTATCTGTATGAGTTCCCATGAAGTGAAACTGTTAGCTCTAGAATTCTTATTCCCACTCAGTAGGCTCAACTGAAATGTCACCTTCACCAGAAAGTTGTCCCTGACTTCACCTTCTAAGGGCCCATCCACTTGACTTTTTAAAGCACCTTGTGCTATTCCTATCACAGTTCAATGCACTACAATGGGCAGTTCACTTATATTCCCATTAGACCATTAGTTCCTCAAGGGAAGGGTCTGTCCTTTCATCTATATCTGGTTGTAGCATAGAACCTGGCACAAAATAGAAGCTCAAAGAACATAGACAGCCTGATGATTCAGTGAATAAGCAGAAGCAATTTTTTCAGGAGAAAAGAGATGCCCAGTATTCCAGGGATCATTGGAGGCAGAACCTGAAGTTCCATAGGAAGACAAAAGAGACGTGGTATCCTCTAGTTTTTGACTCTGGCCAGGGCCACAGTCCATAATTCTGTGCCTAATTGGCAGAATAGGTTTTCTTGTCTTACCCATCGTCTCTCAGGATTGAAAGCCTAGTTAGTTGTGGCTTTTGGCTTTCCTACTTCTGAATTGATACCAAAAGCCTGTAGCACTGGTGCCCTATTACACACAAAGAGACTTGACTGAGTGGGCAAGGATATAGGCAGAGTCACAATGGGGGTGGGCGGGGACCAGGATTCCATTGAACTCTGTCCAAAGTGGCAGAATATGTTGGATGAGTGGGTGAAATGTATGGGTGAACAAGGGTCAGTGTCTATAGATGCATAGAAAGTATGGCCTGAGGGCCTGGGGGAGACAAGTTCAAGCCCTGATGTGGGAATCAGTGCCCAGGGAGTCTGGCAACTACACCACACACTCTATTGTATACAGGTGTTAATGCCTTTCAGATTGGGCAATGGCATCTGGCTATGAATTCCAGAATGGGGCCCTCTGCTCTTTGCCCTAATTCCAAATCCTCCTCCTGTGGACAAGGACTAGCAGGGGAGGGAGACATTTTCTGGGATGCCATTTTGACTCTGCACAGCATAGTTCAACTCCATATCACATAACCACATTAGCATGATAATGTCTCTTTGGTATTGAAACATTTCCATTCAACATGCAAATGAGCTTACATGAAAAATGTCCCAGCCAAAACTTCGCTCCTGAGTCTCAGACATATACAGCCAGCTGTCTATTGGACTGTTCCACAAACACATTCCACTTCAAGTGTGTTATGTCCAACAATTCCCTCCAAACCTGGCCCTTGTCATTTGTTTAGCCAACAACTATTTATCAAGCATCTACTCTGCTTTAGGTATTCAGTTAATAGCACCATCATCCAAGTTACTCAAGCCAAAAATCTAGGTACTGTTTCAGGCATTTCCTTCTCTCTCATCCTACACATCCAAAGGTCAGTTTTACCTTTTTAGTATTTCTTTAAACTGTCCATTTCTCTCCGTCTCTACCCATCTACTTCTTTCCTGGATTGTCCTACTGTCTGTCTATCATACTGTAGGGTAGTCCTCCAAAAACACAAATCTGTTCATGTTGTTCTATTTAAAATCTCTTAGTGATTCCCACTTGCACCCAAGATAAATTCCAGCTCTTAGCTTGGAACAGCAATGCTTGCACAATTCTGCCCTTCCAAAGTTGAGCTGGGCTACTTGCCCCAACAGTATGCACCAGGCATACTGCATTGCTTAGTTTCCTTCTGGTGCCTTGCCCTGTCATCTCTCACCCTACTCCATTCTTCACCTAGCCCCCTCTCCTTCATCTTGCAGATTTCATCTGAGAAATCATCTCTTCCCAGGCTTATTCCCTGAATCCCCTAGATTTTTTGACCCTTTTCTCTGCTTGTGCAGGACTCTGGACTGATCTTTATCATACCAATTATTAGTATGAACTATAATTGTCCTTTTATTTATCGGTGTGTCTCAAGAGAGTCTAAATTATTTAAGAGATTTGTTGTCTTTGAAACCACTCCCCCCTTACACAGTTAGTTCAATGCCTGCACATAGGTTATGCTCAATAAATGCTTGTTGATTGAATAAAAGGAAAGCTTATGTTATATTGATATTTCTTTACACATTACATATTTTGTTGTAGGTTTCAAAACCCACAATATTAGAAGAAGACCCAAAATGTCTTTGTTTAGGCTTGAATAACACTTGATTTTTTTTTCTGTGTAAAACTGCCTGTTTAAACAGGAAAATAAAGAAGCTCATTCAGAAGAAGGAATGCAGTGGCTTTCAAGAGTGGAGAGTTGTGCTGGTTTGAAAGGATTTATGTACCCTAGAAAAGCCATGTTTAAGTTTCATTAATCTTGTGGGAGCAATGATTTCTTCCAATTTCTATTCAGCATTATAAGTCAAAAACTTGATTAGGTTATCGCCACAGAGATGTGATTCAATCAATTGTAGGTATTAAACTTAATTAGGTGGAGGCATGTTTGCACCCATTCTATGTGAATCTTGATTAGTTTACTGGGATCCTGTAAAAGAGGAGACATTTTTGGAGAGAATGCCTTTTGGGAACAATGAGAAAGCCATAGCAGAGCCCCGCAGAGCCACAAGGCTGAGAGAACCACAGAGTCCACCAGCCAGTGACCTTTGGAGATCCTGAGAGAGCAGAGAAGGATGAGAGAATGACGAGAGCCATGAAGTAGAGTCCACCAGCTAGCGACCTTTGGTTGAAGGAGAATGCCCCTGGGGGAGCTCCATGAAGCAAGAGGCCTAAAGAGGAAGCTAGCAGATAATGCTGTATTTACCATGTGTCTTTCCACTTGAGAGAGAAACCCAGAACTTCATCAGCCTTCTTGAAAAAGTATCTTTCCCTGGATGCCTTAGATTGGACATTTCTATAGATATGCTTTAATTGGAACATTTTCGTGGCCTTAGAAGTGTAAACTTGTAACTCATTAAATTCCCTTTTTTAAAAAAGTCATTCCATTTCTGGTATATTGCATTCCAGCAACGCGCAAACTAGAGCAAGAGTAGAGAGGAGGTTCTGAGAGGAATAGGGGATTGAACAGATCCTGCATTTGCAAGAATAAGTAAGTGACTGAAGATGTTAAAACAAGCAGATGAAGCCCTCTCAATATCTGAATTAAGATTGAGAAACAAATGGGATTTCCATAACTTTCTTGTTCAGAGATGGAGCATGGACTGTCCCTGCATGGGAATGGGGAAAGTCAATTTCATGGAGGACAGATAGGGATAAAAAATTACCTTAATTGCCTAATTGTCTTGTAATCTTAGGCCTATCTAGCTTCAACATAGTTCAAATTCTATCATGTGGGGAAAGGAAGTATGGAAGACCAAAATAAGTGTAATGCTACCCAATGAATTCAAGTTAGAAACCCCAGAATCCTCCTAGTGGGTCAAGGTGTTCCTCTTATGGAAGATAATCCCTACTGATATGAAGTTTGGTGACACTGGTAAACGTGCTCACCCAGGCAAGATGGCATACATTTACATGGTTCACCTGTACACTCTTTACAGGTAGGCATACCTATGCACAGAATGCTACAAATAGGACTGTCAAGAGTCCTGGTTCTGGGCTGAGAATTAACAGGGCTAGAAGACACAGCTCCTCTCTGATAAGACTGAAAGCTGTTAGGTACCCAGGTTGACCCTGGGCCTGACATGTAGGGGTGATCACCTTTTAATGGAAACCAATGTCAGAGCAAAAGTCCCGGAGACTGTCTAAGGTATTGAGACATCTCTACCTTAGGGTCTGTTTGGTGCAGGCTATCAGAATCCTATAGTTGGGACTAACCAGTGGCCCTTCTGTCTTTAACAACTTTGGGTTCAGTTACCTCTCTATCATGGTTTTATATGAATATCCCTGCTGTATCCACAATGCGGTTCTTGGCCCACCTGCCTGTTCCCCTCCAAATTCTTGACAAGTGGCAAGCTTTCAGAAGGGGCAGTTATCCATTGAATGGGCAGGTCTCCAGATCCTCTTGGGATGGGGTAGGCCTGCCCCAGGCTTCTGCAAGGCTGCCTGGGCTCACCTGTCTGGATGGCATTTAGGGATGCATCCTTCTCCCATTGAAAAAGATGATTCACCCGAGGGCTAAACTGTTCTCTGTGCATTGTCTTAGCCACTGCCACCAGCTCTGTCTGCTTAGCAGGGGCCACTGGGTGGTCTGTGTAACCTGGATAGGAAGGGGGTTGAGTAAACAGAGAGAAGTGAGAAAGCCCTAAGAGAAGGGGCCATGTCAAAGAGTAACCCAATTCCCTTCTTCTGGGGCAGGTCAAGGGCAAGTCAGGGGCAGGAACAATTACGGCTAACTGCTTTTTTCCCCTTCTTCTTGCCCAGCTGCTGTCCAGGTTGGGATGTATGAGTGGTGCTGTCAGTGGCATTCACCCCGTCGTCATCCTCTCCTGCTTCTTCCATCTGATTTGCAGATGTATCCATGTGCACCTTGGCTGAAGAGACTGAAAGGGAGTTCTTTTGAAGGAACTCATTTTCAAGGTCCTCCAGCATGGACCTGCTTGTTTGTGGGATCTCAATGTAGGAAGACTGAGAGGAGAGGTCATGAGAGGAAGACACAGAGACGTCATCTGCTAGTGAGGAAGTAAAATTAAGTTCTTTCTCTGGGATCTTAGAAATGTGAGTCTCCACTGGGGTCTCAGAAATGGGGGCCTCCAAAGAGATCTCATGGATGGAGTGTTCTAAAGGGGTCTCATAGATGGAAGGTTCCAATGGGGGTTCAGAGGCGTGGGTCTCTAAAGGGGTCATAGTACTGGAGGGTACCAAAGGGGATTCAGCTGTAAGGGGCTCCAAGGGGATCTCAGGGATGGAATGTTCTAAAGGCATCTCAGAGATGGAAGGCTTCAAAGGGGATTCAGGGGTGTGGATCTCTAAGGGGGTTTCAGAAGTAGAAGGCCCCAAAGAGGATTCAGAGATTTGGGGCTCAAAAGGAGTCTCAGAGATGGAAGGCTCCAAGGGGGTTTCAGAAACAGGGAGCTCCTTTAAGTCCTCAGTAGAGGGGTCCTTTGAAGAACGGTGCTCCTCTGCATCCATGGTGGTATAAGGTTCCTCTGTGACTTTGTCTGCTTCCATCTAGTGGTAGAAGAGGGTACAAACTTTATTAGGTTGGGACTGGAGGGTCTGCAAGTCAAGGCAGAGCCCAGGGTTCACAGGGGATTATGGAATTAGGGTAAGGTGCTCCATGCACCTGAGATACAAGATGAGCTCTGGTCCTCATGGTGTGATGTCAGGAGGTTCACCCATATGCCTAAACCCTATGTGGCATACTGGAATTTAAAGATTACAGCAGTCATAATCCCATCAGTAGATGGTAGCAGAGGACCATGCCCTAGGAAGGAACCAAAACACAGCAACTTTACCAGTCTAAGAGCAGGATCCTGGACTATGGACTCCAGGGCCTGAGATTACCAGGCTAAACTGGGGAAGAACTACAAGGAGGTTGGTTCCAGAAAGGGTGGGAGGAAGCCACACTCATGATGCATGAGGCAGGGCCCCCATAGTCTGGTTTTGTCTAGGGGACTACACATACCTTTCCTGATGATGCTATTCATGATCAAGTTTTTAACTACCTCCAGTTGTATACCAAGACTCCAAAATCCATATTTCCAGGTCAGACCTCTTTAGTCCCCTTAATTTCACACTCATATCTAGCTGCCTGTGGGATACCTCTAATTGGATAGGAACCAAGAATAGTATTTCTTATCTTATAAACATCTCCACAATCCATGCTCTCCTCTCCCTTCCCTCCATTTTTTGTTCAAGTCCTCATCATCTTTGGCCTGGGCTGTTTCATAACTTTGCCCTCTCTCTTTCCTCAGCATATGAATCCATTTTTTTCATTAGTTTGTGCAACCTACATTTTTGTAAAGAGCCCAGTCTTACACTTTTAGTTAGGCACTGTGCTAAACACTGGACTCAGTTGAAAGAGTCTGGGAGAGAGACAGGTTAACCAACAATGACAATAGGAATACTCTGGTGTTGTGTTGGGGTAAGCCCAGGATACTTTGGGGAGGGAGATGTGCCTAATTTACCCTGGAAGGTTGTCCGAAGGAGGTTAGTCCTCTTTAATGACCCAATTGAGATCTTTCCAAAATGAAAACCCAATCCTGACATTCCTCTGCATACAAAAATTCAGTTATTCTTCCTAAAGGATTTGAGTCAAAATTTCTTGACTTGACATTCAATACCTGGTATGACTTGCAACTGACCAAGGATGCCAGTTATCACCCTCCCTTCTCCCTACATTCCCCCCATGCTCCATAGATTTAAAAATGCACCAGAACCTTTCTAAAGGGCAAATCTGGGAAGGGGAGTAGAGGGAAGAGGTAGGATGATGGGAAAGGAGGGTGATGAACAGAGGTTCAGCAAGAGGAAAAAGGAGCCTGGAGAAACCACGTACCTCTGGGCTTTAGTTTGGATATTTCAAGTCCTTAGGTCAAGATCTTGTCTCAGGATGGAAGACGGAAGTGTTGGCCTGGAGGGAGAGAGGGCTCTTGGTTGTGGGTCTGCTAGGGCCGCAGCCTTGCCTGAAGTCTAGATTTGGGGAGGGGACCTAGGACACCTGTAGAACTTCGCAGAGGAACTCTGGGTCTGATCTGGGGAAGGGTGGGAATGGGGAGGGACGAGGGGTCCAGGGCAAGTGAGGGCAGGTGATTGACTGAAATCTCAGGAACCCATGTCCGGAGAGGAGGATCCCTTACCAGGGCAACCGAACGCCCAGTGGTCTCCATGGCAACAGCAGTCTGGTCTCCTCCAAGGTGGGTGAGGTCTCCTGAGAGGATTGCGTCGGGTCGGAAGAGAGGAACCATAGAGTTCACTTCTGAAAATGGGACTTCACAGAATTTCTGTGAAACTGGCTCTGGTTGGGATCTGCGGCTCTCTGTGGGGTGTCTGGGTTTGTGACGGTCTCCGTTCTGTTCCTATGAGGGATACGTCAGGACATCAAGGGATCCGAGGGGGCATCCAGGCTCTGCCATTGGGGTGAAAAAATTAGAGTCTTAGGTAACTGGGACTGGGGCGGGGTCTGTCCTAAGAGCCCAGCAGGACCAAGTTAGAGACCAATAGAACAAGGCGGCGGGGCGGGCTTTACTGAGAAAGTCCAATCGAACCGGTCTGGGGCGGAGCGACAAACGACGTCAGGCAGAGGCCGCCGCCGCGGGGCCTGGTTATCGCCGGTCCAGCGCAGCCGGGAGTCACCCAGGCCTGAACTCCCACCCAGGTCCCCGGCCCGGTCCCAGACGTCCCGATCCCGGCCTCGGGCCCGCGAGGACGCCGGAGGTCACCTCCCCCCAGGGGTGGGGACCGGAGCCGCGGGTCAGCTCTGCAAGCGCCCGGAGCTGGCCTGCCCGGTCCCGTCCCCGCCCCGGGCCATGGCTCAGCCCTTGTCCCGGCCCCTCATCCTATCCCGATCGGGGCCTTGGTCCCCGGCCCCGCCTTCGCCCCGCTTCCCAAACCGGTCTCAGTCCAGGCCTGGGTCCCAGCAAATGCCAAAGGCTGGATCTCAACCCAGGCTCCCCCTCCAGTCCCAGTCCCAGACCCTGTCCCTGTCTTGGCCCCTGTTCCCGCCCCTGCCCATGTTCCACCCCTTCCCACAAATCCCAGCCCAGCCACATCCCCAATGTTTGCTTAAGCCCCTAACTCAACTTCTGCCCTTGCCCCAGGCCCCATCACAGCCCCTGCTCCCATCCCATCCTCTGCCCTTGTTCAAGCCCCAGTGCCCAGCTCATCCCAACCCATTATCTCAGCCTTTGCCCTCATCCCTGTGTTTACCCAAGTCTCTCCTGCTATCCGGCCCCCTCTCTCATACCCAGCCCCTCTCCCAGCCTCGATGCAAGTCTGGTATCCAGCTGCCTCCAGCCCTATTGCTGCTGTTGCTGTTCTCTGTCCTTGGCCCAGGGGCTGGTGAGTGCAGAAGCAGGAAAGATTGAGACAGGGATGGGTTCTGGTTGGGATGGGTGAACTAGAGGGATTCAAGAGAGGTGGGACCTGGAGAACTAGATCTTTGGGGAAGAAGTGGGGAGAAAGAAATTGGGATGAGAGAAGTCTTACACAACTGAGAGGAGTTGGGAGGGTCAAAAGAGTGGTAACTGGGGACCTTGAGTCTCAGCTCTGTAAGTGTTTGCTTTGCCACTGTCCATCCTGACCCCACCGTGACTCTTGCATTCCCAGTGAGGTCTCAAGGGCTTTGCTCCTACCCTCAGAATTTGAAGGGGGAGACATGTTCCACAGTTGAGAGCCCCTAATCCAGAGTGGGAAGATATAGCCCATTATTGAAATATTAGATATGCATTAAAATACAGTTAAGAAAACGGGTTTAAAGAGAACATGTAACAAACAGAGGGACATGGGTTAGTCTCTATTCAACGGGTTTTTTTCTTGTAACAAGCCTTGATTTACCTGAGAATAAGTCCTGACATGTTTAGAGCAGTTTGGGAACTCAGTGACCATTTTACAGATGTGGAAACTGAGGCTCAATGAGGGATCAATTTGCCTAAGGTCACACAGCTTGTATATGGCAGTGCTGGGGCTAGGAAAAGGTTTCATAATTCCTATCCCTTGCTAGTGTTTTTTTTTCTCACTGTAAGATATGCTTAATAAGAAAAAAGAACCAAGTGGGGAATTGCTTAAAGGGCAAGCTCTCCTTTACCCTGTCTGTCCACAAGAGAGCTTCATCCACAAACCGTCATCATTTGCCAGGTATCAATCAGCCTGGAGTCAGCATTTGGTGAGGAAGTGACTGGGATAGGAGGAGAGGTCCAACTTCTTAGGGTGGGGTGTGGGGGTAGGAGGTGGTTCTGGCCTAGGAGATGCACCGTAAAGATGACCGCTTCATAAGGAGATGACTGTGGTTTTCATGGCCTCAGCTCCTAGCCACCTCTGGTGAATGGTGATGTGCTTGAGAGACAGACATAGAAATAACAGCTAACTGAGCAGCTGGTGGTGGTTGTGGGGGAGGGATCCAGTGAGCTGCAGGGTCCTGGCTCAGTGTACAAACTTGAGGAGATCACTGCATGCCAAAGATCATGGACTGTGCAGCAATGTCCAAGCTATATGTGCATACTCACTGGTATCCAGGCACTTATGTGTGTTGGCGGGTATCAGTGGATAGCCAGAGGAATCAGTGGGTATGCTGGGCATGTGCTGTGTGTGTGTGTGCATCCTATGTGTTGGTGAGTCTATACATGTGTGATGTATGGGGTGCATGTGACCCTGTGTGTTCTCTGAATGTTTATGTAATTGTGGGAGAAGGCATATCCTGTGGCCCATGCCTGTCCCCTTCAACTCTTCCTGTTCCTCTTGTGGATGTATCACAGAAGTGTCACCTTCAGAAATGGATAGTTCTTTGGTTGGAAGCAGTATTGGGTGCCTTCTGAAACACATTTAGGTAATCCATCCACCCCAGACAGTTTCCTTGAAGTAAGGAGCCATATGGGGGGCTCAGTATTGATTAATGCTGCTGGCAACTTGGACACTCAGTAGAGGCAGTAGTCAGGTCATTTTTAAAGTTTGGGTGAGGGGGTGTGGCCCATGCTGTTGAGCCCAAAGCATAGCTTCCATCCCTGCCATAATCGCTGCTTTGTTCATGAGCCCATTGGGCGAGCATTAGGCTGGCTAGGGGAGAAGGGTGACAGGCGGCCATAGAGCTGTACGAAGCTGGATGGTGTGGATAGAAATACCATTGTCCAGAAGCAGATTCAGATGCTCTGGGAAGAGTTGTAATGAAGGTGGGAAAGAGCGCTGGACAGGTCCATCTGCAGGTAGGGCTGCTCTTAGTGCCCTTTAATAGTCGTCACTACCTTGACCACTGTGGCCTGGCATGCAGGGGTGCTCTGTGACCTAGTGGTGGTGATGAATTTTGCCTGAGACTGGTGGTGTCACAGGACCATCATAGCACAGGGCTGTACACAATCGCTCCTAATAAGTGTTTATTATTGCTTCAATCTTGTCTCAGAAATGAAAGTTACCTCCTGGGACTCCTAGTTCCATCCCTGATCCTTGGGCCTTCTGCATGGGCTTAGCTGACTCCAGTTGCATAAAATTAAGGCATGCCCTGCCATTCCAGGAAGTGTGTGTGTGTGTGTGTGTGTGTGTGTATGTGTGTTTGTGTGTGGTTCGGATGGTGGTGGAGAACCACCCTAGCTCCATCCTGGAAGTACGGAGCATCCAGGACAGGTTCATCTGGCTAGGGCCTTGCTCGTGTTTCCTCTGGGACATGTCTCTGGTAGACCCTATTACAAACCCAAATGAAAGATGGAGTGAGTGGGTCCTGTGGATATTTTCTCAAGCATCTGCCCTTAGAACTTCTTCCAGTTTCCTCCTAGCATTCCCAGCAGCTCCTCCCTCCTTTTCCCTACCACCCTATCCTGTGATCTCTCAGGTCCTGGCCACTTTGGGGGTGGCTTAGCTAGTTTCTCAATTCTCCAGGCCATAGCATACTCCTTTGCATTACAGGCTCCTTGTGTTTGTCTATCCATATTTCCTAAAGGTCACCAGCTGCTTTTCACCATTAGCTCTCTGAAGGTCTGCACTGGGGGCCTGGCTAATATCTCTTCTTTCTAATAATATCAATGGCTGATCAGATGACCCAACCTTGGTACCAGCTTTGAAGAGGAGCACCTCTTCCTTAAGCTCAGCAGAGGATGCTTCAGAGCCCTGATTTCTTATAACAGTACTGTTCAGGCCCCCAAGAAGTTATTGGCCTTCTGCTTCCCAGTTGTCCCAGCTGGGGGTCCTAGGCAACCCATCTCTTCCATTCGTTGGCTCCATTTCCCTTCATCCCCCTCAGATATGTCTCCACTGGTCTCTGAATGCTGCTCTGTGAGCTGCTCACCCTGTGAGCATCTTTGGGTTCCTGGGCAGTGCTCACCTTGCAGGATGGAAGGTCTCCCTTGGGAACAGCTGAGATGGATCATGTGGTCTGAATTGGACAGACTAGTCCTTGGGCATAGCCACCCTTTGAGGAAGAGCACAGGCAGATCTAGGGCCAAAGGTCTCTATCTATTTAGGATAGCTCTCTGGAGGGTGACTGAGTTTTCTCCAGTTCAGCACGGCCATCCTTAACCATGTTCTCTTCTTCAGCAGCCTTCCTTTTCCATGTGCCTCTCCCTCTGTTATTCCAAATGCTTTGTTTTTGGAGTTATTTCTCCCATCTCCAGAAAGGAAGATTGCCAGACTAGGTAAGCTCTGTGGGTATTTCCTGTCTGGCTGAAAACGCCCCTCTCAGGGTCTCCCCTAAACCCTGGCTCCTACCCTGTCTAGGAGTTGCGTGAGTTCCCCACATTCTCACCTGTCTTCTCTGGGGTTAGTTTTAAATCTCCAGAGCAGTCAGAATACCCAGAACTTTATATTGAGGGGCCTTGCCTTCCGTTTGGGGCCTGCTTCTCCTACCCAGCTGAACTACTGGGTTATTTTCACTATTAGAGCAGTCCCATTTTTGAGGTTTGTCTGGCCAGCTGTTGACACCAGGCTTTCTTGCTGACCTTGGCTCTGCTCCTGACAACCATGATCAGGTATCTTGGCATTTCAATTAGAAATAACCCTCTCATCCTCATCCCATGTGCCTAGAATATGCCCAAATGGTTTGAGATTCCACTAGGTCCACGATTCAGTGCCTTCCCCCAGGGGAAACCCTCCTCTGGTTGCTCATTCTGAATCCAGGAAAGGCCTCTCCTTTCCTCCTCTCCTGGGTGTCCTCATGGTGGCCTACGCACTACTGCCACTGCTGCCACCCAAACAGACCCCGTACAGATTCACCACACTTTCCCCTCCCCCCTCCTTCCTGAGCCAGTACAAAGACAGCATTTGTGACACCTCTGAGGATTTTTACTGCTCCTAACCGCGGCGAAACAGAAAGGGGAAGAAAGTAAACAGAGGAGTTACACAGTTCTATGCTAATTCCTAAGCCCCACAGGTGGAGTTGCAGCCTGCTGAGTGGTTTAAGAACCGATGCCAATGTGTGCGCACACATACACACACATCTTTCATACTGTTTTGTTAAGCTTGATAAGAGGGCAACAGTGGCTCCTAAGTGAGGGGCAGCTGTGGGGTCATATGATGAAACCTAATTTTGAATCCTAGCTTTGAGCCTCAGTTTCCTGACCTGTAAAAATAAGTCATTTTTATAAGATTATTGTAAGGATTAAACCAGATTATGGCTGGAGCAGCACCAGACCCAGTTCCTTGGCTAGGAGAACAGCATTTGTTGAATTGGTGCTACTAGTGGAGTTTTGGGTAAAGGAATACTGATCTGTCTCCTCCTTTCTCTTTCTCCTGCTCCCCAGGAGGTCTTTTCCTGACTGATTACTCCACCTGCTCACCTCGCAAGCTCAGTCCTTTTCGCTCCTTTGCCAGCACTGAGCTCTTCCACTTCCATGTTCCCGAGGACACGTTTCTGGCTGTTTGGAACCTCATCATTTTCAAGGAGCAGGGGGGAACTTTTGGGGACCACTGTCCAGACCAAAGTGTGACTGTGTGAGTGTCTTAATTAACCTCATGACCCCCACTTTCAACCCCAGATCACTTTCCAAACTAAAGTGTGACTTTTTGAGTATCTGAACTGACTTCCTGTCCTGACTCCTGACCCTTGTCTAGATTGAAGTGTGACTGAGTGAGGGCCATGACCTCTGTCCCTTGACCATCTTCCTGACTGCTGAATGACTGCATGAGTTTCTGAGATGACTATTTGCCCCTTATAACTTGACCCTTTACCTTGACCTTTTGTTGTATATGTCTCAGTAGGGACTCAACTCATTTTATTGGTGATGAGTTACAGTTCTCCTTTCTTTTCCCCATTTCCTATCTGCCCCCCTTTCCCCCCAACCCCATTGCCTGCTTTCCTTCTTTCCTAATTCTGGTTCCCAGGTACTTCCGGTCTGGAGCACCCCCTGTCATCAATCCCCTGCACACACACTTCCCAGGGGACACGGTTGTACCTGGGGTTTTCTCACTGACTCTCAGCTGGACACTGCCCAACCGTACCTCAGGCATCTTTAACGTCAGCAGCCCCTTACCTGGGGACTGGTTCTTGGCTGCCCACCTTCCCCAGGCCCATGGCCACATCTCTGTCAAGGTGGGTTGATGCCAGGTAGGAGGACTAGAACTGCTTCTCCATGTCTGCTGAATTCCTCCCAGAGGCTACCTCATACCAGTCTTGTGCCAAGGTGGGCAACAGCACAAGGGTGGCTAGGGTGGGAGGCACAGCTAGTGGTTATCAATCATCTGGTTGGGCCAGAGACACTGATCAGCGGGAGGCAATTTGGGGGCCTTTGGAGGACACACAGTTTCAGGTAAGTTGAAAGAAAAGTCAAAAGTCTGTAATCATTCACAGATATTGGCATGGGGGAATAGTTCTACTTCCTACTGGAAGATGCAGGGGTGAATTAGGGTACTCAGAAATCAGCCAGGGGCTGGTCAAATGCTGCTGCACAGACCTAAGACTGGTCTTAGGCTACATGTTGATTTGTTATAGTCCTGAAGACTCTCTAGGATGCAGCCATCTTAAGTTGATCTGGGTGAATACATTCCTCTCCTATCGTAGTTCGGTCAGTTTCCTACTCCCCTTGGAAGATCATATAGGACCACTCTGGGGCAGGCAAGCTCTTTCCTGTTAAAAGAAGGCTTTGGGTAGCTGGTGTCTATACTATAGCCTCCCTTTCCTCTGCATATCAGCACTGATTTCATAGAGCAGATGTTGTTAAATACTGAAGATAGATTCATAGGTCAAGATGCTTCTCCATTCTGGTTTGGAGGGGAAGGAAATTCTACAAATGTTTTCCTGCCTCTTTCAGCTACCGGGGAAGCCAGATTTCCTTCTTGCAATGAGGGAATCTATAGGTATCCTACTCCTGTCCATTGGAGGAGAGGGAGGGTGTGATGAGCTGACCATGTTGGAGTGGGATGGCCACATGGTGTGGGGCCAGTGGTAAGGGTGAAGGACTAAGCACGAACAGAGCAAGGATTTAAAGAGCATGGCAGTGAATAACAAGAAAGCTAGTGGGGTTTGGTCATTGCGAATTCAGAGGAGTAGAAATTCCCAGTCAGGTGAAAAATTGACTTGGGTTTCTCTCTCCAGGCTGAGCTCCTTAAGGGCAGGGACTGTGTGACTGCTGTAGCTCAGCATTCAGTAAAGTTGTTAATAATGCTCTTGAATAAGCTGAGAATTGCACAGGGACAAGTGTCCTGGCACTGCTGTTGTCAGAGATGTGTTCCATATATTAGTTTGTGTTGGGGCATCTCAAGGCCTCAGTGATAGACCTGTTTTTTCTGAGAGTGATGTACAGGATAACTCCTCACCAAGGTCTGGAAGCTCTTTGGATTAGAGCATGTTGGGAGCTTGCCTAGAAGGTCTCTGGGTTCTAGATAGGCCTTGAATTACTTCAATACTAAATGTTATTTTATTAGGAGATAAGTTCTCAAAGAGCTTATCTATGATTCCATGCTGACCTTTGACCTTTTTGGTGAGAACTGATAGGAAAAGTCTTCCTGAAGTCCTGCATTAGGTACAGGACTAAAATTCTACTCAGGGAGAGCAGGAAAAGCCTGGGGCCTAGATTTTGGCTGGAATTATGGGATCTGAGACTTGGCTGGAAGAGGTCAAAGCTGCTCAAGGCTGCCAAGCTGTGACAGTGGACAGCTAGAAATAGCAAGCAGGAAAGGCTCACCAGAACCCAAGGGATAATTCAAAGTGCCAGACCAAAGGGAGCTGGGAAGCCTAAAAAGGACATGCCCATTTACATCTGGATACAGCAAGTGAGGTCTGGGGAACTTGATACTGTAAGCTGGAGCCTTAGCCAGCAGAGCTTCCTGGGGTTGTGGTGGGACCCTACAGAGAAGGCATAGTTACACCTTGCCCAGGAGTGACAGCAAGTCTGAACACCACGAGAGACATGGCTTTTCAGTCAGCCTTGTCCTGGAGGTTGACTGGGCATGGGTCTTCTGTGTGGTTTTTCTAAGAATTTGGTTACCTTCTAGAATCTTATGTGAGTCTAAGGGTCCCAAAGCTTTCTAGAGTCTCATTAATTCCCCAGACTGAAGCCTGTGGGTGGATTGTCCAGAGTGTACTTCCAGGGCTCCATTTTCTCTACATGCTTCCTTCTTGTATCATGCTACTGACTTCCTGTGAAGCTTAGCCAATATAGGAAGCTTTGTAAGCTGTGTGGGATGGAGACCCTGGATTCCGGTTCAAGGATATCCTTGGGTGGAGTCTCATGAGCCCCAGAGTTAAGAAGGCAATGCTGTTTCTAAGGTCCTCCTCAGTTTGGGGAAGAGCTCAGGCCTCCCTTTGGCCCTTTTTCTTTGAGAACATACTTTGTGCCAGGCCTTGGGTTGGGTGCTGGAGATGCAGAAATATATTAGAGAGAAACAAGAATTATTTTAGGAGAATGGAGGGAAAGTGGCTGATAGTAGTATGCTGGCAGTAGTGAGAAGAAACTGTTAGAAAGTGAGGCATGATGTTGAGAAGGCAGGGAAAGCCATCCCAGGTGGTGGGAGAAGCATGGGCCAAAGCTTAGAAGTGAGAACTGGATTGGTACAGTGTGGCTTGGGTGTTGGGTAGGTGAAGGAACTCGAGGGTTTAGCAGAGGCCAGATCATGAGGGGCTTGGGGTGCTGGGCTAGCGAGTTTGAACTTTATCCTGAAGGTGAAAGGGAACCTTGAAAGGTTGTGTATGGGGAAGTGACTTATTTGGTCCAGGCCACTCTCCTGAGCTGTAGTCCCACACTTCTGCTAGGGACTGTTCTTTGTATTCACTACTGTATTCCTAGACCCAGCACAGGGGCCTGGCACATAGTGGGGCATTGGCAAATTTTTGTTGCCCTTCTTCCACCTTCTCAAACTCATAGTGTCCAACACTGATTTCATTTTCTCCTTTCCATGTCCCTTTCTTCCTATCAACCCCTTCTGTCTTGCCCCCATGCCTTCTATCTCCTTCCCTTTCTGGTCTTGGAACATGTATTCTTCCTAAGGTGCTCAGCTGCCAGACTGCCCTGAGGGCCTTAGTCTTTGGATCATGGGTACCATCTGGCACCCAGATAACTCATGAAGTGAGTGTTCTCCCAAATGTTTGGGGGCACAAGTACTCCTCAAATGCTTCCTCTTCCCAGATCCAAGAGTTGAAAGTAAATTAGAAAAGGTAAAATAATGAAAATAACAGTAAGCAAAGCAAAGAAACAGATTGTACAGCAAGAAATGATTCTGTTGAATCCACCAACCAGGACCAAGCGTGGTTCAATAGCTTAACTGAAGTGGTTAAAATCTGCTAATAGTGCTCCTCCTTTTTTTCCTCCTCCTAAATTATTTTATTTATATTTCAAATAGGTAATGTACGCGCCTGGTACAACATTCGAAAGGTACAAAAGGCCATACAATGAAAAGTAAGTCTTCCTCTTCCAGTCCTGGATCCGCCTCCATATAGTCAAATAGTAACTAGCTGTAAACTAGTTTCGTATATTACTCTTTCCTTCTGGAAACATTTTCTCCTCTTGGCCTTCGTGATGCTACACAGCTGTTCTGATTTTCTTCCAAATTCACTGGCCGTTCCTTCTCTCTACTTTTCTGGCTTCTCCTCTGCTTGACCTATATGTGTTATGTAGTGCTTCAGTGCTTGGTCCTGGGATGCTCCTTTTTATTTCTGTATTCCCTTCCTTTTGTCTCCAGCACAACAGTATTAAGCACCATATATAAATTAATGCCTTCCAAATGTATTGTTAGTTCTAATTTCTCTGTATCTCAGACTTTAAATCCAGCTTCTTAGCTTTCATTTTCAATTGAATGCATAATAAGTGTCTTAAACTTAGCATGTACAAATCAAAACAAAACCAAAAGTAAAAAAACTCCTTGATTCTCTTTTCATTTCTTCCAGACCAAGCCTGTTCTTTCTCTAGTCTTCTTTTTCTTAGTAAATGGCACCACCATTCACCAATTGTTCAGGCACCAAATTTAGGTGTCATCCTTGATTCCTCTTTTTCTCTCATTCCCCCACAACCAATCCATCAAGAAAAAGTCTTGTGACTCTACCTCTAAAGCATAACCTGAATGTATCTACTTCTCTTCATTTTCATTCTTGGCTTACCTTCCCTCAGCTTTCTTTTGGACCACCACAATAACCTCCTAAGTGGTCTCCCTGCTTCTACTCTTGTCACCTGCAGATTATCCACCACTCTTTTAGTTCCATGTTGATTGGTGCTGACTGATTGTGATGCAGAGGCTGTGCTGGGGGCTGGGCTATTGCTATTGAGAAGGGCAAATGTTTCTGTGTATCTTCAGTTTGTCAGCCCCACTGGCTACTCTGCTCAGGCTTCTTTGAAGAAACTCAAACCACCCATATTAGTATGTTCTAGGAATCCATCTACTTTCCTTCAGACTGTTTCCTACTCTGCTTTTTACTCTTGGTTCTCCTGCTTTCTTAAGATTCCTTGCTTTAGCCCTGTTCCTTCCATGACTGCTGATACTAGTTTAGCCCATTGATGGGTGATTCAGTTTGGACTCTCTCATTTGGCTTCTATCCTTGGCAGCTCTTGAGGTTGTGACTTCTTGTGCTCTTTCTCCGGTACCTTCATAGTAGGTGAAAGTCACTGTACCTCTTCACCTTCCCAAACTGATTGAATCCTCCGCTCCGCATTAAGGGAGGGGTATTGGGGCACAACTTAACCAGAGAGGTCATATACACTGATCCTTCATTAAACCAACAGCAAGCAAAATGTAGAACAAAGTACTTCTTCCCCCTGGACTGTCTAGCAAGGAACAGGCCATCTCCTGTGCATGAACCCCCCTACCCTTAGGATGGGGATTTCTGCCTTAGGAGGTACAGTTCATGAAATAACTTGTGAGACTATTTCTGGTCTTTAGGGTTTAACACCAAAGATGAGTGACATCTGCTTAGGACATCAGAGATAGAAATCTCTGAGCAACTAGGCAGGTTCAGGATCTCCCTGAAGGAATCCTCTTTTTGACATCCATTCTTTAACTCAACAGATATTTTTAGTTCCTAATATGTGCTGGGTATCGTGCTAGGCATTGGGGATGCAGTAATGTAAAAGGCCCCGAAAAATTCCAGCAGAGGGTAATGAGATCTTCCAGCCCAGCATCCATCAAGGCCTCCTTCCAGCCTGTGGAGCTTTTGTCAGTATCTTGGTTGGCTTATTCCATGGCATGGAACTCAGTAAATGTAAGAGCTTGTAACATTTGTCCTAAAGCAGAGCTTGGACTTATGTCCTAGCCAGAGTAACCATATAAATGAATACTGGCCTCTAGTTTATTGGGCTAGGGCAAGGCCATTGTCCAGAAGATCAGAGAAACCCAATTAGGAGCCCTCTCCTACCCGAACTGGTTGGAGGTTTTGTATAACTGCAAATGCTGCAGAAGAGGAACTGTCACAAATGGGACTACACTCACTCAAGAGCAGTGAGGCTGGGCCGGTGGTGGTGGCAGGTGGCGGCGGGTCAGGGACTGTGTTGTGTGTCAGCTGAGTAGAGAAGAGTCTAGGAATTTTAATCAGGAGAAGAGAAGCTTGGGGAAATGTTGTTCTCTGCCAGTAACAGAAGAAACAGCTTATGGCAGAGGGAGCAGAGGTATCTGTGGGTCTCTGAGGGCAGAGAGGTGGGAGGGTTGTCAAAGATAGGCTTTGACTTTTTAAAGGTGAGAGCTGCCCCCCAGCCAGATTGATTCATTTATTCATTCATTTATTTAGCAAGTATTCATTAGTGAGGTGTGCACTCTATGCTAGATCCTCTGTCAGGGGAAACAAAAGTAAAATAAGACCAGGTTCCTATGTTCAAGTTGCTTATAGTCTAGAGGTAGCTTTGGAACATAATGAGTGTCCCTTCACTGGGGGTGTTAAGGCAGAGGTTGGACAAGCACTTGGGAGGGTACAGGGTGTGAAATGAAGAAAATTAAAGCTTCAGGTTGGTGTTGTTGTGGGGGAGGAGGTTGGACTGGAGACCTTTCCAGAACTTTCCAACTCAAAAAAGAGAGTCATTGTTCTAAGTTCTGGAGAATATGGTTGAGGGGCTGGGATCGTTTGAGATTACAGTTAGGTGGCATTGGCCAGGAATGGCCAAGAGGAGGGGCAAGCAGGGCCTGAATCAGAAGGGGCCAGTTTGCTGAGGATCCCAGCAGATCCTGCAGGCCTACGTAGGATGGAGGTGGAGGTTGGAGATGACTGCTCATACAGGAAGGATCTGGAGCTTAGAGTGATGTCACTGAGAGCCCCAGGAGCAGGGAGGCTTCTCCCTCACCCATCCAGCAGGTTCTGTTTGCCTCGGTTAAAAGCACTCCTGCTGTCTTTCCCTATCCTACCACCTCTGCTTTTGTCTCAGGGTCTGCAGGATGAGTGTCAGTACCTCCTTCAGCCGCAGCTGATTGTCCGGCGTTTGCTGGACGTTGCTGTGCTGGTTCCTGGCCGACCCTCAGAGCAAACCCTCTCTCCCCACAATCGCTCAGCCCTGTACAAGTAAGTTAAATACTCCCCCAAACCTGGGCCACTCTCTTCCTTCGCCTCCTCTGGCCTCAGATGGGGAGCAGTGTTCTCTCTTGGTTTTTCAGCCTTCCTGCCTGTTTCTGCTCTGTGTCCTACCCAACATGGACAGAGTTCCTGGGGTAGACTGGGTCCTTGCCTCCTGCACTCCCAGCATAGAGGGGAACACCCCAAGGACCTCCTGTTCCTGTGTCCCACACTCCCTCCCTGCTCCCTTCTTCCTGGTGTTTTCCTCATTCTGGTGTCCCTCTTATCTCTCTGCTCTGTTCTTTCTTACCCCCAACCTCCCCTCTGTCCAGGGTCTTCGTGCCCAGCTTCACTTACAGAGTTTCAGCACAGCTGGTGTGTGTGGGGGACCGTGGAGCATCTGCTTGCCCTTTGACACTGCGCCTGCGTCCCAAAGCACCACCCCTGCACAACTCAAGCTCTGTGGCCTGTGGAAGTGCCTCAGCATGCCAACTGGAGCTGGCACTGCCCCCCTGGGGGCATTGGGTCTACGTGCGTGTGGAGACCCCATCCCGGGGCCCTGGCAGGACCATTCGCTTCCAGCTGTGTGTGAGATTACAAGGTCAGAACCCCACATCTGTCCCTGCAGCCCAGCCTATGCAAACATCTGTGGCTGGGAAGAGGCTGGCATGGATAGTTGTGTTCGTTGGCTTTCTGCCATGTTCCTACAATCTATTCAGCCCTGCCCAGGCTCTTTCATACTCCCCGAAGCCCTCCCACTGGGAGCTCTAAGTTATTGATGCCCTTCAGATCACTTCCATGCCTGACTTGGGACTAACCAAGAAACATCATTCTCTTTGAGTTAATCTCTTTCAGTTTCCTGGGGTAGGCAGGGCCAGCCAGGACTTTTGGGTCATGCAAGTCACTGAGAGGGCCAGCCACAGTTGTCTGTCTCAATGGTGTCTTCACTGCCCTTGGGGAGATACAGATGACTTTAATTCTCTCCAATCTGATTTTCCATTAATTGTGACTACTAGGAAACCCTTGGACCCCAATAGATGCCCTTTGCTCCTAAGGGAAATGAGATTCTAATCCTCACCCCATCCCCATCCTTTGCTAAATCCTGTCTGGCTCAGATCTGGTTTGTGGTGGGACTTCAGGACTGTGAGGGCTGTGGGCCCAGCTCTGGTTTTCTCTGCCCACAGAGTGCCCACAGCCCAGCCTGTCCCGGGCCCTGGTCCCTGCAGCAGCCATGAACATGCCCCAGTCACTGGGCAACCAGCCACTGCTCCCAGAGTCACCATCCCTCGGGATCCCAGTGGAGGGGTCTGGGGCCATGGCCCCACCCGAGCACTGCTGGCCAGTTCGCCCGACGCTGCGCAACGAGCTGGACACTTTCTCCGTCCACTTTTACATCTTCTTTGGACCCAGTGTGGCCCTCCCCCCAGAGCGCCCAGCTGTGTTCGCCTTGAGGCTGCTACCGGTGCTGGACAGCGGAGGTGTCTTCAGCCTGGAGCTCCAGCTCAATGTGGTATTCTTTGTGGAGAGGGGGAAGTTGCCCTGTGGAGGAACTTGAAGGGAAAGGTATCAGGAGTGCGGTGGCCCTTACCTCCTTCAGGAAGCCTTTCCAGATTACTTCCACCCAACCTGTGGTTAGGAACCGTGTCTTTCCCCAGTTCTGGTCAACAGACTTGCTCTGAGGATTGACTGCCAGGAATGGGCTAGGTCAGTCAGGGCAACTCCATTTTCCCAGTTTTGTAGGCTAATCCACCATTCACTAAGGGCCTCTGTCTAAGGTATGGCGGTTGTCCACTTTCTTCTTGCACCCCTTTTATGATGGAGAGTGCACCACTCCTGAGGCTATGCAGTCCAAGTTTGGACAGCTCTGATTACTGAAAGTTTTCCTAACCTTCTGTCAAAATCTAGCCCAAGATTTTTTACCACTGATCTTTTTTTTATCCCAGAAGCCATAGCCAATAAATCTATCTCTGTCCCCTTTTAAGAGCCCTTCAGCCCTAACCTTCCAAAAGCTGAAGGACCTCAGTGTCTCAGGCTGTAGCTCAGGGGCCCTGGTATTCACACCTCCCTGTTCTCTGCTCTGTACTCGGGTTATACTCCTGCCTGCCATCGTGTCTCTGGCATCAGTGGTTCCAGGGCGGCAGGCAATGGAACCTCAGACATGTATGCAGCCTGAGTTCAGGTTACCTAATGCAGCTGCTGCATTACAGTGTGGGCTCATCTGGGGCTAGTGGTAAACTAAGATCCTTGGGCCTTCTCCCTGCATTTCCTTTTTATTTCTTCAAAACAGATGTATAAATTTACTTTTTTATTATGAAAGTAATAGCATCACATATGAAAATGTTGGCAACTAGAGGATAATATACCAATAACAAAACTGCCTAGTTTTTTGGTCATGCATCCTCCCAGTTCTTTCTCACATTAACTTCATTTATCTAGCTGTAATCAAGGGGCATACACATTTTGGTGCCCTGAGCCTGTTTGTGAGAACTGCTGCCAATGCCCACCTTGTATTTTTGTAGTGAATTATTGAACCTGAATTTAAGAATTTGTGTTCATAAATTCTGGGGCATTGCCTAATACAGGTTGGGCCTTTTTGCTTTGCGTAGTTCACACACTTTAAAAGCCAGCCTTCTTGTACTTTGTAGTCATATTGAATGGGACTGGGCCAAGGGCAGAGTCTAGTGTCATGCCACTAGGACTTTCTGCAGCTTGGTATTGATCCAGTAATTTATTAGCTGTTCCCCATCCAGGGATCCTTCTGACTTTACCCTCTGGGGGCAGGGACCTCTTCTTCATCAGTAGACCTGAGGTCTGGTCTGTGGCTTGATGTAGCTTTTTTTGAGACAGAGCTCAGAACTTTCTAGTGGTCCTCCTAGTTAGGTGAGAGCTGGTTCTTATTTTCATACTCAAATTCTTTCTGACTCTGTTCTGGCTAAGACTATATGTATTTTGTGTTTGCTTATTGCTAGGCCTTTGAACAGTGACTGAGTTTTTTTTAAATTTATTTTTTATTGTGGTTTTATATATATAAATATGCCATAAGATTTGCCATTTTAACCATCTTAAGTGTACAATTCAGTGGTATTAGTTATATTTACATTGTTATATTACCCTTGCCATCCATTACAAAAACTTTTTCATCACACAGAACAGAAACTCCACACCCATTAACAGTAACTCCCAATTCCCCCTCTCCCCAGTCCTTAATACCTTCTAATCTACTTCCTGTCTCTGTGAATTTGCTTATTCTAGATATTTCATGTAAGTAGAATCATATAATATTTGTCCGTTTGTGTCTGGCTTATTTTACTTAGCATAATGTTTTCATGGTTCTTCCATGTTGTAGCATGTGTCAGAACTTTGTTCCTTTTTATTGCTGAATAACATTCCATTGTGTGGATGTACCACAATTTGTTTATCCATCGTCACTGATGGACACTTGGATTGTTTCCATCCATTGACATTTTTGTGAATAATGCTGCTGTAAGCATTGGTGTATGAGTATTAGTTTGAGTCCCTGCTTTCAATTCTTTGGGGTATATATAAATATATACCTAGGAGTGGAGTTGCCTGGTCAGATGGTGTTTCTGTTTAACATTTTGGATAACTGCCAAACGTTTCCACAGTGGCTGTGCTATTTTACATTCTTACCAGCAGTACATGAGGGTTCCTATTTCTTCACATCCTCACTAGCACCTGTTCTTTCCCACCTTAATAACAGCCATTCTGGTGGATGTGAAGTAGTATGTCATTGTGGTTGGCAGTGGGCTTTTGAGCTGATTTTGATTTGATGTGACCTTGAAACTATAGTGTATGAATTAGAGTCCTGCCCCACCCATATTTGTTCTTCCTCAACATCTGAGAGTGGACACCTAGGTCTCATGCACTCCCTGGCCCTCAACCACTCCCTGGCCCCATTCTTGTCCCTTCATTCTAATGAGCATCTGCTTCCATCCTTCCCATCTGCATGGTCTGACACTTGCCCACACCGCAGGCAGTCTTTTTTTTTTATTCTGAAAGGTATATTGATATAATATATATACTCTGATCAGTAGGCCATCTTTCCCTCCAAAATATTCTGAAGTTTTTCCTTGGATCAAGAACTGGACATTTGGATCAGAAAACTGCAACCTGGATGACATTTTTTTTTTGGCCCTCTTGTAGAATGACTTCCACTGAATAATACTTTGCCATATTGTCCTGGGCTTGCATTGAGGAAAGTTATAACAAGTTGTATAAACTCATGCTAATGGTTGGGGACAGAGTGCATTACAGCACACAGTGCTTCTTTTATGAGAACATCCTTTGGACACTGTGCTTCTTCTGAGCCATTGATTGACTTTTATCCGATGGACTCACAAATCTGATAACTCATCATAATTCTTTCTTTGCTTTGGTTGCTTGGAAGGTCATCATCAAATGTATGGTCCACCTTTAGGGACAGACTTTATTTTCCTATACTAGGAGTTTGTCATTTCCTTCATGTGTTTATCTTTTCCTCTTATATGTATTTAATAAGCTGTTTCAAATCCTATTTAAATGGGGTGTGCTTACGGCATCCTGTAACCTTTATTCTTGTATATAACCCCTTACATTTACTCCGATGCATATCTGATTACTTTTAATTCCAGCCAGGTTGCTAATTTAATCCCTCAAGCATTGTTACCAGTATTTAGTACCTGGGATCATTCCACCTAAGGAAAAGTGCATTTCTTTACACGCCTGCCTTCGGGTCCTGGTGAATATGACTGAAGAGCTTACAGTTATGTTTTTCACAACTAGTTTCTACATCCAGTCCTGTGCCTTCCCACCCTGCCCGCCCCCCCCCAAGCTAGACAGGACTAAAATAGAGGCTCCTCCCTCTGTTTGGACAGAATTTAAATGATTCTGCCCAACAGAGGAGTTCAAATTGGGTCCTTGCCATCTCATCAGTCTTTGAAAGACTTTCTGATGTGGAGGACCTGATATTTTTTCAGAGTTGTTCTGTTCTAATGGGAAGGAAGGCTTTGGTGTGAAGAGTGGTTGCAGGAATGGGATGTCCGGGTAGGGCCTGGAGGGGTTTCTGGGGAGGGGTTAACGGGTGTAGGAGTCGGGTGGTGGTGGCGGTAGGACCAGGAGGGCGTGACAGGCTCATCTCCATACCTGCTCTTCCTAGAGCTCCCTGCGGCAGGAAAATGTGACAGTGTTCGGATGTCTGACTCACGAGGTGCCCTTGAGCCTGGGGGATGCAGCAGTGACCTGTTCCAAAGGTGGGGGTGATAAATGGGGGAAGGAGAGGAGGTTGGAAGTCCTCTCAGGGGGTGATGGGGGTGGTAGGAGGGAGTCTTGGGAAGTGGGGTCCGGTGAGTGAGGCTTTTTTGCGTCCTGACCCCTCCTTTCTCTTCTCTCCCTCAGAGTCCCTAGCCGGCTTCCTCCTCTCCGTCAGTGCCACCTCTAGAGTGGCCAGGCTGCGAATCCCCTTCCCGCAGACCGGGACCTGGTTCCTGACCCTTCGTTCCTTGTGCGGGTTAGGGCCTCGGTGAGCGGCTTGGGCCGGGCAGGGCGGATCGCGGAGGGCGCAGCCCCGGGCCCCAGCTGACGCCAAATGTGTGCGCAGGTTCGTGCGGTGCCGGAACGCGACGGCCGAGGTGCGGCTGCGCACCTTCCTGTCCCCTTGCGTGGATGACTGCGGGCCCTACGGCCAGTGCAAACTGCTGCGCACGCACAACTACCTGTACGCGGCCTGCGAGTGCAAGGCCGGTGAGCGGGCGGGCGAGGGAGCCGGCTGTGGTAGGCCTCTGGGTTCGCGAGGTGGCGGTCCGGAAAAGGGCGCGCGTGCTGCGCGGGTGTGTGGGGCGCCAGCCTGAATTGGGGACGGCCCAGAGAGCGGTATGGAGAGAAAAGGAGGGCAAAGCCAAGGTTAGGCCACCATTCACTGACCGTGACCTAACCTTTGGCAAGAGGCCGTGAGCATAAGTATCTGCTGAACCCCTGGCTGCTTTCTGTCCCTTCCCATCCTGTTCCCTCTCCACACGCAGGGTGGCGGGGCTGGGGCTGCACCGACAGTGCGGATGCACTCACCTATGGATTCCAGCTGCTGTCCACACTACTGCTTTGTCTGAGCAACCTTATGTTTTTGCCACCTGTGATTCTGGCCATTCGGAGCCGATATGTGCTGGAAGCTGCTGTCTACACCTTCACCATGTTCTTCTCCACGGTATGCGGTGGTGTTCCTGTCTTCACTGTGCCTTGTCCCTGGTGGCGGGTGAGGACCTATACTTCTGTAGTGTTTTCCGCAGGTGTGGGGATGTCGACACTTTCATAGTACAGGATGTGTCTCCCTTCACTATGTCTGATACAGCCTTGCTTCCTATCCTATCATATCATGGCATGCATGGGAAATGATGGCCCCTGGGGGTAAATGGACAAGGCTGTTTGCAACTTAAGATGACAGATTTGGGGGCTCCAGTTGTCATCTACCCTGAGAGCTGAGAGAACCCTCACCTCAACCCACTGGCTGAGAAGCCCTGTCCTACAGTATGGAATTTTGTTTACCCCTTCACCATGTTTTTCTCCTCTGTATGGTGGGGTGGGGGTGAGGGTGGGGGAGGAAGGAAGTCTATACTTTCACCCTCATCTCTGCATGGAGAGTCTTCACCTTCTTCCTGTTCTTTCATGGTATAAGGGCTAGTTATGCTGTGCTGGGGACTTCTACATCTTTGGCATGTTCTTTCTTATGGTATGAAAGGCCGTCTCCCCATTCAGTTGCCATGGCCTCCCTGGAGTCCCATGGGAAATTTTAGAAGACAGAGGACATCTCTATAATTGGGTACTTTATAGAACAACTTGGCTTTCAGAATCCTAAGTAACTTTACAGACTCAACCATGTCCTGAGGCATCATGGGAAGTGGCAGTGTGATATAAAATCCCAACTCAAGTATATTTTGATGAAGGTTAATATAGGTTAAAACCCCACCTCTTCCATTACAGAGTCCACATAATCCTTTCCCAGTGTTTTTCCATTCCTGTAATCAGCAAAGTTCTTACTACAAATAAGCATCACAGATATTATTAAGAAAGGTAGAGGAGTGAGTCTGCCAGTGTGACTTTAACCCAATTTTTCCTGAGATGCTATATCCAGAAGTATTTTCATCTCATTCCTGGGTTTTTTGTCTCTTGTGGCATATAGTAACTGCCTAGGAGCACTCCAAAAATCTTAAATGAAGCCATACTTCCTCATGTCTTGGCAACAAGGATATCACAAAAACCAATACATGCCCCTTGGTATCCAACATTAATAGATCAGGCACATGTACAAATTCCCCAAATCTTACTTATCATCTAGGAAAAAGTAGGGGGCAAGTGTCCTGAAATTGAGGGTCCATGGGTCCTCCTGGATGTCCAGCAAAGGTGAGGAAAAGTAGGTTATGACCAGGCAGTGTAGGCCCTTTAAGCTGTGTGAGAGGAACATACCCACATTCTGCTTGACTGGCCCCTTTTTAGGCCTGTTCCAAAAGTGCCTGGTTCTATTTTTATGTTAGACACTGTTTCTCTTTTTTATTGCCATATGCCCTATATACTGTTGATCACCAAATCCTCTAGCAACAGCTGCTCCATCAGCCCACTCTGGGCTACATGCAAGTCTAATGTGATTCATAATTAGTGAGAGTAACTAAGTGGAACACACAGAATATCCTGAGCCTGGAGCATGTCGGGAGACCGGATTCATTCTCCTGGATTTTTGGCACAGCGTCCTGGACATTGGTTCTAGAATGTTCAGTCAGTCCTGGACGATTCCTTATCAACTGGGTACAATGGCAAATCAACGTGATAAGAAAAAGGGAAAAAAGACAAGACTTTCTTCCCAGGAGGAAGACTGCCGAAACCCAAACCTGGCACCACATAAGGAGCTCACTGCTTTCTTAAATAAGGTGATAAGCCAAAGAATAAGGAAAGGCTACTGGCTTGGAGGTGTTGCCGGAAGTCTTGCTCTAGCTCTTGTTCTTCTTCCACATGGGCCAAAGTGAAGAGCAACCAATTGTGCAGTTTTCTCCGTTTCCCGTTCTGTATTTAGTTTCAACTTAGTTCTTCCCTCAGTAGTCTCCAAAGCCCTTTGATCACATTGCAGTTACCAGAGTTCTTTAGATGATAATCTTTTTCCCTGTCTTCAAATCTAGGACATTCTATACCTGGTAGTAATGCATCAGTTCCTACTCAAGGCATAGGAGTAGGCAGTGGGTTTGTTTTTCAGGAGTTGACAAGATATAAAATGTGTTTAAAAAGAAACAAAAACAGGCCACAAACCTGGCACTTGATTTGGTATAATAGCCGAACAACTGAGATACTGATAACAGCAAACTAATGTCTCCTGAATACTTGCTGTGTGGCAGACACTGTGCTATTTTAATCCTTACAATATTACTATAATAATAGATAGGTATTTTTATTATTTATATCCTTTTTAAACAAATTTTTATTCATAAAGCCAATCAACAGATAACATGGACATTCTTAACGTATGAACATTCCATACTTGGTGTGCAATCAGTGGCTCACAGTATCATCACATAGTTGTATATTCATACCATGATCATTTCTCAGAACATTTACATCACTCCAGAAAAGAAATAAAAAGAAAAAAGAAAAAACTCATACAAACCATACCCCTTACCCCTCCCTCTCATTGACCACTAGTATTTCCCTCTACTCAATTTAACATTTGTTTCCCCTATTATTTATTTATTTTTACTCCATATGTTTTACTCATCTGTCCATACTGTAGATAAAAGGAGCATCAGACACAAGGTTTTCACAGTCACACAGTCACATTACAAAAGCTGTATCATTATACAATCATCTTTAAGAAACATGGCTACTCAAACACAGCTCTACAGTTTCATGCACTTCCCTCTAGCCTCTCTAATACACCTTAAGCTGAAAAGGGGTTATCTATATAACATGTAAGAATAACCTCCAGGATAACCTCTCGACTCTGAAATCTCTCAGCCGCTGACACTTTATTTTGTCTCATTTCTCTCTTCCTCCTTTCAGTCGAGACAGTTTTCTCAATCCGTTGATGCTGAGTCCCAGCTCATTCTAGGATTTCTGTCCTGCTTTGCCATATTTTTATCCTTTTTGCAGATGAGGGCAGGTCTAAGACTTTGCCTAGAGTATAAGATGACTGGTAGAGTCAAGATTCTCACTCAGCATGACTCCAGGCCCTTCATACATAATCACTAAGCTACTCCGGGGCAGTGAGTGCTCCCTGATAAAACTCAATCTGATTTCAGTTTCTCAGAAGTCCTGCAGTATATATAGAAATTCATGACCTCAATTTAGCAGTTCTTCCTAAATTTTTATAAGATGAGAATAGTCAACTATTGTAGTTTGCTAGCTGCTGGAATGCAATATACCAGAAACAGAATGGCTTTAAAAAGGGAAATTTAATAAGTTGCTAGTTTACAGTTCTAAGGTGGAGAAAATGTCTCTAGACAAAAACAAGTCTATAGAAATGTACAATCACAGGCATCCAGGGAAAGATACCTTGGTTCAAGAAGGCTGATGAAGTTCAGGGTTTCTCTCTCAAGTGGAAGGGCACATGGCAAACACAGTCAGAGTTTCTGTCTCATCTGGAAGGGCATGTGGTGAGCACGGCATCATCTGCTAGCTTCTTCTCCTGGCTTCCTGTTTCATGAAGCTCCCTGGGAGGCATTTTCCTTCTTCATCTCCAAAGGTCACTGGCTGGTGGACTCTGTTTCTTCTGGCTATGTCATTCTGCTCTGCTCTCTCTAAATCTCTCTCATTCTCCAAAATATTTCCTCTTTTATAGGACTCCAGAAACTAATCAAGACCCACCCAAATACGTGGAGACACATCTCCCCTAATCCAGTTTAACAACCACTCTTGATTGGGTTACATCTCCAGGGAGATGATCTAATTATAGATTCAAATGTACAGTATTGAAAAGGGATTATTCTGCCTTTATGGAAATGGGATTTTGATTAAAACATGGCTTTTCTAGGGGACATATATCCTTTCAAACCAGCACATCAAACAAAAGATAAAAAATATAACCAAACCAAATAGAAGAAAGCATCAGGCAAACTCCAACCCATACATTTCAAGCCACATATCCTTCCCAGTGCTACTTGGGTCCTCACAGTCAGGTCCTCAAAGATGCTGGCAAAATTGGCATCCAGGCACTGTGCAGCCTGCCTTGCTGATTGCTGACATCCTGGCTGCAACCCCTACCCTTCTCATTACCTCTTCTTTTCCCCAAACCATCACAAGTAGTCCTCAGAGGCCCTTGGCAAAATCCCATAACTGTTTTCAAGAGAAAAGGGAAGTAGAAAACAGAAAAGAAGGGAATTGGAGTAAATTCCAGTGTATCCCAAATTTGCATGGATTAAATATATTTGCATTTCCAGTTTTTCATTCTGTGGGACCTATAGACCTCATCTTGGAGAACTAGATGAACTAAATAGTTATACTGTAAAAATGTAAAATTCCTCAGAAAATACCAATTTAGAATAATTTTCCTAGATTAGAATCATAAGTAAAGAAACGTTCAAACCATGGAATGTATCAGATTAGATTAGAATTATGTTAACAGAAACCAGTTTATAGTCTAAATTTCTTAAATTCCCCAATTTTTCTGTATCATTTGTTCCACTAATTTTTATTGTTATTGACAAAAGGAATACCAATATAAAAATTGTTTGATGGAACAACTGCCTCACACACCAATTTTAATTTAATGCTAACTTTATAGATTTTCTACAACTTTAAACAATCTCAATTTATAATCTCAACTTTTTAGTATACTCAAAGAATAATCAGTCCTAGAATAATTTCCTCAAAATCTCTCCACTCCAAAGACAATATCTCTACTTTCCTGACACTTTCGTCAGTACAGAGAAATTCCAAGGAGAAAATTAGCCTTTTGTTATTCCCCCAGATTTATCTCCAAAATATCAGGTGGCTCAGCTTTGCTACTGATGTGTATCCTTCCTTATCTGAGATGGAAGGATTCATTATATGTCTTTCTTCCAAGAATTTTTGAACATTTCCTTCTATGTACTTGAAAGTCAGGTACAGGGCAAGTGCTTGGTTAAACCTAGAATGTAAAATTAATGCTTTTAAAAAAAATCCAAACATAAAGCAGCATTGGCTAATTCAGTGACTTGTAATACTTATAACTGATCTTGGAGGCACAGAATAATCAATGTCCTATGGCTAAAGTAGGAAAAAGAGATTAACATTGATTCATTTAGGAACCAAATTGTCTCTCAGTTGGCTCGTACAGGAGAAGGTTGAAAAATAAACACATCTCTTAGGTATATTCAAACATTAATTCTAATTTGTGGACCCATAAGAAAAGTCAGTTTCCCAATAAGAAATCATTTTCTTAGTTTAAATATATTAAGAGGAAATCATCCCCAAACAAATAAGACATTTCAAAAGCATGGGACACACACTTAAAACATGATCATTCCAAGGCAGTCTTTTTCTTAAGCTTCAAAGTGCAGGAAAAGAAAGATGGTAGTTTAAATGTAAAGGAATCAAACTCAAAGTTTCACCCCGCCAATTCATCTGTAGGTTTTCTTTTTTCTGTTTTGAGCTCCTCACTTATCCTTGTCCTTATACTATGTACCCTTCTCCCTTTGTCTGTTGAATTTATAATTTTTGCAATTTGAATCACTGAGTGAAACCTTCAACAGGTTCAAAAGGAACATTAGTAATTTCTTTTCATCTTTTGTCTCTAGATCTTGAACTTCCAAGTCTGTTTTCCCATTTCTGTGGGTGGCAGCTTTGCATCTGAGTTGGATTCTGTCAGTTTTCATACAATCCCGCTCCAATTTCCCACCTGCTTTTCCTTCCCTAAAGAACAGTGATATTTGATTAAGGCTGGAATCATGGTTTGTAATATGAGATTGGGACCTTGCATCCCTTTTCCTGAATTCTTCCTGACCTCACTTCCACCTTCTTGTTCTCAGCTCAAACAGGAGATGAGATTCTCCTATTTCTATTTTTCCCATAAGTTATGGGGACCCCATTGTTACCAGTGAGTGAATGACTTGTGGTATGGCTCAACTCTCTCTTTCCTCAACTGTGCACTGCCCACAGACCAAGCATAAGTCTCTGGAGGGCCTAGATACCTGCCCCACTAAGGCCTGTAAGGGTTTTTTTTATCCCCTGGGCTCAGAACGCATGTGACTTAAGGTTGCCTTTTAATAGAATGATGAAATTCACCTGGGATGAAGATAGTGCCTAAACAGTCCCTTCTGACAGTGATCTAGCCACTCCAGAGGCCGCCTTTGGATGTCGTTTCCCCTACCCCACTTTCAGTTCAGCCTTGTGTATTTTTGTCCAACCCTGGCAATTATATCAACTACCCTTCACAAATAAGAAACTGCAGGATACCAGAGGCTGTGATAGCATTACCCAGAGAAAGAGAGGGGTTTGAACCACTGACCAACAAGGGCTGATGGCAGAACCTAGTTGGTTCCTTAATTAGGGCGCCCAGTATAGCTTGATCCACTTCCACCTTTATCCTGTACCGACTTTGAACATGCTCAGTGTTCTATCCTTGACTATATTCTCCGCAGTGTAGGCTTGATGGACATTGTCCCTCTCCAGGTCTTCCCATGGCATTAAGGGCTGTGTTTTTTCTTACTGTGCCCCCCATGGGAGGGGATGAAGAGGGCCAGTTAGTGTGAGTCCTGAGGGTAAAGCCCCCCTTGAAGTCTAAGCTGTCGGGGGAAACTGAGACATGCAGGAGGAGCCTTGAGGTTTGCAATGGCCAAGAGGCCAGAGCTAGGATCCAGAGCTTGGATCAGGGATGGTGATGGTAGGGAGGACTCACAGTGAGCAGAAGAAGATAGCAAAGGAGTGACTTCAGTTTGAGAGATGTGTGCCCACTGGCCTGGCACTCTCCACAGCAGAGTCCAGGAGCAGGAAGATTATGATGAGGGCTAGGGCTGCTGGTTACATCCGGTCTGCTATGCTGGCCAGATCCCCCTACTACATTCTTCTCAGGCATTTTCCAAGTCTGCTCAGCCTGTGATCTCTGACCTCTGCTTCTCTGACAGCTGCACATCACCCATGTGGCCTCTTTCTCCAGTTTTAGTGGACTTGAACCCCTGTGCCATGTTTTCTCATGCCTGTCCTTTCTTCTTCCAGTTCTATCATGCCTGTGACCAGCCAGGCATCGTGGTTTTCTGCATCATGGACTACGATGTGCTGCAGTTCTGCGATTTCCTGGGCTCCCTCATGTCCGTGTGGGTCACTGTCATTGCCATGGCCCGTTTGCAGCCTGTGGTCAAGCAGGTCAGTCCGGAGTGGGCCCTGGGGGGTAACCATAGCAAAAGTCATCTTGAAATCCACTCCCAGCCTCTCCCAGGGAGAATTAGTGAATGTCTCTTGCTGTCCTGGCCCAGCCCCTGGAGTGCTTTCACCTCCTCTAGCCGATCCCTGGAGTCCTTTTCCTCTAGGTACTGTATTTGCTGGGGGCTATGCTGCTTTCCATGGCTCTGCAACTGGACCGGCATGGACTCTGGAACTTGCTTGGACCCAGTCTCTTCGCCTTGGGGATCTTAGCCACTGCCTGGGTAAGGCGATGGGGTGGGCAATGGTGGTCTTGGTAGGAAATTGGTGCAGGGCCCTGGGTCCCGGCCCTAGTTTGAGGTGGGCTTGGACCCTATCATCTTCACTGGGCAGCCTCATCGTGCCCACTCAAGCTCTAGCAGGTGCTATTAGGTCATAGGCAGGGCTCAGGGGATAAGCCTGAGAGTGACCGGCTCTGGTTTGGGTTCTAGAGCCTTGAATTCCTGAGCCCCACTTCTCTGCCTCTCTCCCCAGACAGTACGCAGCGTCCGGCGCCGACACTGCTATCCTCCCACATGGCGCCGCTGGCTTTTCTACCTGTGCCCAGGCAGCCTTATTGCAGGCAGTGCCATCCTCCTCTATGCATTTGTGGAGACCCGGGACAACTACTTCTACATTCATAGCATTTGGCATATGCTCATTGCCGGCAGTGTGGGCTTCTTGCTGCCCCCTCGTGCCAAGACTGACCACCGGGTGCCATCTGGGGCCCGGGCCCGGGGCTGTGGTTACCAGCTGTGCATCAATGAACAGGAGGAGCTGGGCCTCGTGGGCCCAGGGGGGGCCGCTGTCAGCAGTATCTGTGTCAGCTGAGAGGAGATTTGGGCCCAGGCCTTTGGGAACATGAATTCTTCCCAGGGGCAGAGAGATATTCCTGGGGTTCTTCCTGGCAGCTGGAGCCCTCCTGGTGGCAGGAGACAAGCTGTATCTCTTGAGAACATGGAGTTTAAGGATTTGGAATTCTTCTAGGGACCTGGAGCCCTTTCCAAGGATATGGAGCACTTCCTGACAGCCTTGAGTCCTCCTGCATCCCTGGAGTCCTCCTGGACTGGAGCCTATGCAGGGACACAGAGCCCCTCAGGACCCGGGACTCTCTCCTAGGGGTGTGGAGCCCTTCCTAGAGATACGGAACCCTCCTGAAGACCTGGATTCCTTCCCAGGGAGAAAAGCCTTCTCAGGAACATGGTGTCATTCCTGAGGAAATGTTCATTTTCGGGAAGCTGCATCTCCAGTTCTGCCCAGCAGCTCAGCAACTCTGACCTCAGGCTTTCTTCCCAGAGGCAGCATCTGGGCTATGCTGTGTGAGGGAGGCAGACTGCAGGACAGAAGGGGCTGGGGCCGGGCTGACCAGCATCCTGAGTTAATGCAGGTGGAGAGTGGTGTGTCTTCAATGAAGTATGTAAAGGTTCTGTGCTGCCCTTTTTCCTGGGGCCAGGATGTGGGCAGGGGAGGGAATGAGGTATCCTGAGGAAACCAGCAATGGTGATGGGAGCCCAGCTTGAGTGAATGTGGGAGCGATGCTCACCCCTCCCATCTGGTCCTTACATACATTCCCAAATACTCCCTAATGCTTGCTGTTCCCAGGCCCTGGGCAAGTTTGAGGGGAGCCCTACTGCAGGAGCTGGAGTAGGGAGTTTGTGTGTGTGTGTCCAAATGATATAAATCATGGGACAGACCTCCCTTTTGAAGCCCACATCCAAAAGAGAAGGAAGCTGAGGTACCTGGCGCAGCAGGTGCAATCTCAGATGCATAATATCATGAATGTAACTTCTATTTTGAGCCCCCACTTTGATGCCAGAAATGTAATCTTTTGTCAATTTAAGATTTCTTCTCTTTCTCCAAAATTTACAGCAGAGATCTGAGGGTCTTCCATAATGCCAAGATGTTGGGAGCATGTTTTCTCTGGTCACAGTATCCTCGTTGCATCTATCTCCTGAGATTCCCATCATTCATCTGGTCCCCAGTCAGTGGTCCAGGCAGGTCATCCTGGAGGGTTTTTGTTTCCATCTGCATAACCATGTTCAGGACAAAGCTTTCTTTACCGCTTCTGTGGCACCTGTGAAGACCTGTGAGGTAGTCTAAAACCTTGGCTATCAAAACACACCTCGAAGCCATTTCTACTCTGGACCCCTACCTGGATTTGATATGACCAACAAGGCATGGGTTGTCTCAGATTTTAAATCCTGCAAATCTGTCCTGGGCTTGTTACCTTGCCACTCCACCTTGGGAGTGGAGCTCCCCTCTAGGACCCTTCAATGCCAATACTCTCATTACTTCCCCTCCTTCTCTCTCTTCCCTCTCCCCAGCTCAGGGAATTTTTTGTTAATCTGAAAGTGGGGAAGCCTTACCTATACTTAGCTGTTTTTCTCCCAAATCTTTTATCTGTCTTAGGTCTTTTCTGTTCCTTTCAGGGCTTAGGCTTTTGAAGCTCAAAAGCCTGGAAGAAATATCTTTGTTCTCTGCTTTCTTTAATCAGTCCCTTTTTCAGAGAATGTAGTGGCCAGCTTTTTGGTGAGAAGGACCAAGGCAACGTGGGCTATGTGTCTGTTCCTGAATCAGAAACACTATCCCATCACAGTAGAGTTGGATTCAGGACAGAGTGAGTGGACTACAAAAGATATTGAGAAGGGAGGTAGAGTTGGAGACCACACCCAGCTAGGAGGATCAGAAGGGTTTTCCGGAAAAGGATGGTTTGAGTGAGGATTAAATGAGTTTGCATAATGTAGAAAGTGTTCTCTCTGGTTGTCAGTATTCCTATTGCATATCCTGAGATTTCCATCATTCCATCTGTTCCCCAGTCATTAAAGCACTTTGGGCAGTGCCGATTCTGATTCATTATAAGTGTTCTGTCAGCTAAAGGCAAGATGTGTTTGGACATGGGGAGGAAACAGCAAGGGGGAGACACAGAGGCAGGAAAGGCTGATATTTACTCAGGGAACTGACTAGTTCAGTGTGCCTGGGCTTGGAGTATGGGGATGGGGTGGGCGAGCAGGGATATGGAGTCAGCAGCCAAAGCTGAGGATGGACATACAGGCAGGGTATGTCTATTTTTTTTCTTTTTTGGGGGTGGTGCATGGTCCTGGAATTGAGCCCAGGTCTCTCGCATGGGAAGTGAGCATTCTACCACCGAACCCCCCTTGCACCCAGGGGTCTGGTTTTTATTCGATGGGAAATTGGAGGGATTTTAGCAGGAGAATAGCATCATCCTATTCGTGTTTTGATGGCTGGCATGGAAGATAGATTTGGGGGAGTGTTTGGAGGATGGGAGTGCAGTGACACAGTTGCAATATTTGAGGAAAATGGTAAGGGCTTCGTGATGCAGTGGCAGTGGGAAGAAATGGGCCAATTTAAGAGTTATTAGTAGATGGACTATATAGGACTTAGTGACTGATTGGTTGTGGGGGTGGTGGGGGGTGAGAGGAAGTCTGTGATGATTGCCAAGTTTCTGAATTGGTGACTCAGGGGTGGTGGTGCCATTCCCTGAGATGGTGACACAACTCTAGTAGGGGTTTGATGAGTTCAGTTCGGGGCATTTTGAATTTTAGGTGCCTATAGAGAGAATTCCTGGAAAGAGGGGACCAGCAGTAAGACAGATCCAGGCATAGCAACTGAACCAAGCCTGGAAATCCTGCCTCCTGGATCCCAAAATAAGGATCCTTGTTGTCTCCTTATTTGTCTCAGTGAGGGAGAGAATAAGATCCAAACAGTCCCTTCTGTCTTTGAATCCAGGGCTGTGGCAGCACATACTGCTGGTTCCTCACTTACAATTGCCTAGAGCACGTTCGGCAGCACAGGACTCAATCCCCTCATGGTGAGAGTGTGAGGGCTTCTAAGTGACAATTCAACTCAGCAAAACTCCCATAGGGAAGTCTGTATGGGAGCTACAGAGATGGGCTGGACCTGGTTGAATCCTGCTCTCAAGAAGCTCATATCGTGGTCAAATGTCTTTCATACTAGGTAGAACAGGCTAGGTTCTGAGTGGAAGTTTCCAACAAAACAGTGTAGGATATAAGGAGAAAAATTTAAAAATGCACCAGGAAAACATACACTAAAGAGATGGTTTTGAAACTACATCTTAGCTGGCTTTGAAAAATAGTCCCTGGTTTTCTCAGAGAATAGCATGAGAAAAAGTCGTGGAGATGGGACAGAACAGATAATGTAAAAGAAGAAATGGCCCATGTTAAAGAGCTAGTGGAAAGTAAGGGTGAAAAGGCAGGTAGAGCCAGATTCTGGATGGCCTTGAGAACTCAGCAGAAGAATTTATTATGAACTCTGTGATAATGAGGAGCCATAAAAGGTTCTTAATCAGAAAAACGATGAATCAGTTGGGATTTGACCAAAGTAACACAACAAGTATGAGTGATGTCGATTTAGTATAGAGAATAGACCTTTTGTAATTGTGGGAACAGGTGGAGACGTCCATGTAAAGCTATTACCTTTACACTTGGTATAGGGCCTGAAACTACTTAAGGACAGCTAGGTAGGCAGCCAGGAAGGAGTGCTGAATGTACAGTGGGGGAAGAGTAAGGACAAACTAGAATGCGTGAGGACAAACTGGAAACCATGTCAGTCTCTCACTGCTTTAGTGACACTGGGGTTTGCAGGGGAAGCTGGCATTCTTTGCAATGCAGTTGCATTCGGTCCGGGACTCAGAACAGCTGAAGGAGGAGATCTGGTGACAAGTAGAGGGGCAGTGGGCCCAGCTTCTGCCCCAGCTAACAAAGTGAGCCAAAAGACTGGTGTCAACAAGTGAGTGCTCCCATAGTGTCTGGTGCCTTACGGTGACATGAGCATAAAAGGTAGTTGCTGCTTCACTTTCATCTTCCAAAGCTCATGCAAGTTTCTCTTATGGTTAATCCTAACCCAGGATCCTATAGAGAAGGAAATTCTGGGAAGCAAGTTCTAACCTCATTAGGCTGATAGTACAAAGGCACCACAAAGAGCTAGCCAGAGTTTTCTTCAGATGATTAACCCCAGCATCCAGAGGAGGAGGTCTGATCAGGGAAAAGGAAGCCAAATCTTTAGTAGCTCGTATGTTAACTCTGTAATCATTAGCGTAGTCCCAAATATCTCAGTCCTTTTTCTCCTTCCAAGTACAGGGTAAATGAGCTTTTCCTCCCATTTGGTGCTAGTGCAGCCATGGGACTTGCATTGATCAATTAAATTTAACTGGAAGTAACATATCACTTCTGTGTGGATGGTCTAAGAGCCAGTGCATGCTTTCTCACTTTCTCATTTCCTTTTATCATGGTGATCAACAGTGTTCCAGGTGGTAGCTCCTTTATCATCCTGTCTCCTAGAAGGATGAAGACCAAGCAGAAACTTAACATGCTCTAGTGGACCTACAGCATGAGTGAGAAACAAACCATTATGGTTTTAAGCCACTGAAATTTTGAGGCATTATCTAGCCTCTTTTGCCTGATAAAGTAGAGCAGCAGTAAAAGTGGGACATTTTCCTCGAGAGAAGATCTCCCCTCAGAAGAGCTATTGCAGCAGATTTCACCTCTGTGTTCCTCAGGCTGTAGATGATGGGGTTTAATGAGGGTGTCACAACCCCATAAAACAATGCAATAATCTTATCCAAATTGAAGTTCTTGGCCTTGGGCTTTAAATACATAAAGAATATGGTCCCATAGAAAATCACCACCACTGTGAGGTGGGCAGAGCAGGTGGAGAAGGCTTTCTGCCGGCCTGCAGCAGAGGGAACCCTAAGGATGGCAGCAAGGATGAAAATATAGGACAGGCAGATGAGCAGGAGTGGGATGAGTGTCAGAATAGCTGAAGCCACCATTAAGACCAGTGCATTGAGAGAGATGTCCCCACAGGCCAGTTTGAGCACGGCCAAGATCTCACAGAAGAAATGGTTGATGACATTGTGGCCACAGAAAGGGAGTCGCCAAACAAGGATGGACTGCAGTAGTGAATTGACAAAGCCTGTCCCCCAGCTCAGCACTGCCATCCGTACGCACATCTGCCTCCTCATGAGCTCTGGATACCTAAGTGGCTGGCAGATAGCCACGTAACGGTCATATGCCATCACAACTAGGAGTAGGCACTCGGTGGTGCCCAGTGCCAGCGTCAGGTACATCTGCAGGGCGCAACCAGGGAAGGAGATGGTCCTTTGGACTTCCAGGAAGTTGACCAGCATGAGGGGCACAAAGGAGGATGTGCCACAGATGTCCATGAGGGAGAGGTTGCTGAGGAAGAAGTACATGGGGCTGTGCAGGTGGGGGTCCAGCAGGATCAACACTATTAGGAGGGAGTTCCCCAGCACGTTCATGGAGTAGATGCCCAGGCAAAGCCCAAACAGGATGATCTCTAGGTTATGGTGCTCATATAGCCCTAGCAGGACATATTCTGTCATAGCCGTCCGGTTTGCCATATCCATCTCATTCTCCTTCCTTTTTCATTCGGACCACACAGGATTTGGAAAAAGCTCTGAATTTAAATCTGGGTGTGTGACCTGGGGCAGGTCAGCCCTCTTCTCTGGAATTTAATTTCACCTATATAATGAGAGAGTTGGACTTTAGTTTTGTACGCTGGACCTCACGGTTCTACAGTTTTCCTGATGCAACTTGGAGGAGGAGGTAGCACATTCCAGTCCCCTAGGGCCCTCTCTTTTCTCCCCAGGCAGGGCTCAGAGGAGAACGCAGAGTGGAATTCATGTTGGACATGCTCCTTTGGAATCAAAAGAGTTCCTGACTGTTTGAAAGAAGCATCTTTTCTAGGTTATGACTTCAGATGGCTGAACTATGCCCATAGTATTTTAGTTCCATTCATTCACGGGATATTTATTGAGTGCCATCTTTGTGCTAGGATTTATTTTAGGTGCAGGGGCTACTGCAAAAAGAAAAATAAGCAGACAAAAAGATGCCCCTCTTTTCTTGAGTTAGGTGAGATGAGCTCTGGCAAGCAGGTTGGTGATGGATGATGCTTACCTGGGATTCCTTTGGGCCATAAAGGTTGAACATTTCAGCTCCACAGGATGTAGGCCTATTTTCTGGTCATCTCTCCTCAAGGAATCACAGATGTTCCATTGAGGACATACATATCCCAATAGAGCTGCTGGTCACAGGATTGCTCCTTGGTCATGAAAGCCGAGTAACTCACATCTTGGGCCCCATGTTGCTTTTAAGATGAAAGGTATTGACCGCAGTGCCACACGAGAAGGCAAAACAGATTCTAATTTTTTTTAAACTTTTTTTTATTAATTAAAAAAATTAACAAACAAAACATTTAGATATCATTCCATTCTGCATATACAATCAGTAATTCTTAATATCATCACATAGTTGCTATTCATCATTTCTTAGTACATTTGCATCGATTTAGAAAAAGAAATAAAAAGACAACAGAAAAAGAAATAAAATGATAATAGAGAAAAAAAAGACTATACATACCATACCCCTTACCCCTCGCTTTCATTTACCACTATTTCAAACTGAATTTATTTTAACATTTGTTCCCCCTATTATTTATTTTTATTCCATACGTTCTACTCTTCTGTTGATATAGTAGCTAAAAGGAGCATCAGACATAAGGTTTTCACATTCACAGAGTCTCATTGTGAAAGCTATATCATTGTTCAGTCATCATCAAGAAACATGGCTACTGGGACACAGCACTACATTTTCAGGCAATTCCCTCCAGCCTCTCCACTACATCTTGAACAAAAAGGTGATATCTCCTTAATGCGTGAGAATAACCTCCAGGATAGCCTCTCGACTCTGTTTGGAATCTCTCAGCCATTGACGCTTTGTCTCATTTACCAGATTCTAATTTGACAGAGGTATTGTCAATCACTGAATAAGTTTTAAAGGAAGGAGTGGGAAGTGGCTTCAGTTTTCTCCCAGGTATCCTTCATTGATATTTTGAACTTGACTCACTGACTCCTTAGAAACAGCCAGCACCAGGTATTCACAGGAAAGAGCCAAAGTATCCCCAAGGCACATCAGTTTCATTAGGATAGGAAAGCTGTCTCTTGGCTTAGTTGCCTCTAGTCTAAAGGAATTAGGAGGTGAGTGTGAACTTTCATTATTGAGAGGAATCCCCCACCTCTCTCTCTTCTGTCCTGGATTGACTGTGAGGCCATTGTCCTGGGAGAATGTTTTGATTTTATTCGTTTGTATTTCTTTGGGGATGTTTTTTCCCCTCATTCCTCCTGATTAATTGAATCTATCATCTGTAGGGGTCAAAAGATTCACACTTTCCTGAATAAACTGCATTTTCCTAGCCCTACGCATTTGTTTAGGAAGTTCTCTTTATAAACATGCCCTCCTTCACGTCTTCTGTTGGTGTGCCAGCTCATTTTTTCAGAGCCCAACTCCATTCTTCTCCCTCTTGCCCCTTGCAGAGTTACCTGCTTCCTTCTTTGCTCCTGAAGCCCTTTGGACACCCCTCTGTGTTACTGTGTGGTATGTGGGTCACCTGTCTCCTTTACTACGCCTTGAGAGCAAAACTCTGTCTTCTTCCTCCAGCACCCCATACAATAAGTCCTGCCAAGTGCAATGGATATTGACTGCCTGGTTCAAAAGCCTAGCTGTGCATGCCAGCTTAAGCATTAACTAGCTGTGTGTATTGACCAAGTCACTTTACCCATCTAAGTCTCACTTACCTCCTCTGAAAAGTAGAGATGCTATGTAGTTCAGATGATACATACTCATGGAGGTACTTTTAAGCTGCCTTGTGGTACAATAACATGTTGTTGAGGCTCCAGTTGGAAGACTGCATCTTCAGCCAGCTGGCACCTGCTGGATGTGGGTTCACCATCTCATAGGCAAGAACTCCTGTATCTCTCATTGCCCCCTCTCTTCCTAGAGCCTAGTTTGGCTCTGAATCAGAGTGATTGTTAAGGGACACTTTCTGGAACATACAGGGGCAGTTGGCTAATCTCGGTCAGGAACTGATCTTAAATCTTATCCGTGTGATCATTTAAAGGTAGGGTTTCTCTTGCTGAGGTTTGGCAGAAAGATAACATTGTCCAAGTGTGATGGCTCATTTATTTATTTATCCATTCAACAAATAATCATTGCAAACCTACTATGTGCTAGTTCCTGTTCTAAGTGCTGAGAATACGGTAGACAGATATGGTTTCTGCCCTCACGGAGTTTACAATCATACACTCGCTTTCTCAGTGACCTTGGCTGCACACCTTCCTCTCTCTGGACTTTAGAACCTTCTGAGGCTCTTCCTAAGTCCGATTCTCTTTAGGTCTGAGATATAAAGCAAAATAGTACCTGAAATCTGGAAAGAATTATGAGGGCTTGGTCTTTATTGGGGGGGGGGGTTTATATAAAGACCCAAGTTAGTCTCAAATCCTGACACAAGAGGTAACTTCTATTTTGAGCCCCTTCTCCTCTTGTCAGTTCAGGATTTCTTCTCTTTCCACAGGGGTCACAGCTGAGTTCTGAGGATCTTCCATAATGCCAAGGTGTTGGGAGCATGTTTTCTCTGGTCACAGTGTCCCCATTGCATCCATCTCCTGAGATTTCCATCATTCCGTCTGGTCCCCAGTCAGTGCTCTAGGCGGGTCATCCTGGGGGGTTTTTGTTTCCATCTGCATAACCATGTTCAGGACTAGGCTCTCTTTACCGCTTCTGTGCCACCGGTGAAGACCTATGAGGTGGTCTAAAGCCTTGGTTATCCAAGATGTCTCAAGGCCATTTCTACTCTGGACCTCTACCTGGACCTCTTCTTGACTTGACAGACAAGGCATGGGTTGTCTCAGATTTTGAATCCTACGAGTCTATCCTGGGGTTTTTTACCTTGTCAGGACTTGACCTTGAGAGTAGAGCTCAGGACCCTCCCTCTAGGACTCTTCAGTGACAGAGCTCTCATTACATCCCCTCTTTCTCCCTCGTGCATCTCCTTAGCTCAGGGAATCTTTTGTTAATCAGAAAGACTTAATCAGGAAGACTTACCTATATTTAGTTTTCTTTTCTCCTGAATCATTTGTCTGTGTCTCAGGTCTTTTCTGTTCCCTACAGGGCCTAGGCTTTTGAAGGTCGAAAGCCAGGAGAAGATCCTGTTGTTCTCTGGTTTCTTTTATGTCTCTTTTACAGAGAATGATGTGGCCACCTCCTTGGTGAGAAGAGCTAAGAGGGATTGCGGGCTATGTGTCTGTTCCTGTGTTAGAAACACTATTCCATCTCAGTAGAGTTGGATTCAGGACAGAATCAGGAGTCTACAAAAGAATTAAGAAGGGAGACAGAGTTGGGGAAGGAAGGAAGACCCCAGCTAGGGTCTGTAGTGGATCAGAAGAGGCCTTCTGGAAGAGATGTAAAGCAAAATAATACCTGAAATCTGGGGAGAAGAATTATAAGGGCTTAGTCTTTACTACGGTGTTGTTAAAGAAAGACCACTCCTGCTGTTTCTTCAGGCTGCAATGGCCTTTCTCTTCCTCTCAAGCTTCAAGGCTCAGCACACACTCCACCTTTTTTTCTGTGCAGCCTTTTCAGGTGCCTCTGCAGAACCCACCACTCTGACAACACTGATGCTCACAGTCATTTAGCAGAGACTGATTTCCTTCTGCCTTGCATTATGGTTGGTTGGTTATACAGATTTCTCTGACTAGCTTTAGCTACTGAAGACAAAGTGCTGTGCCTGATTTATCACTGTCACCTCAGTGCCCTGCACTCATGAATGGCTACCATTTGAATTGCACTGATTGTTTATCGAGATCCAGTGCCATTCCGCCCAAAGTCCTGTTTCCAAATAGGTTACGTCAAGATTGCCACCCCATACACACCCAAGAACAGAACAATGCAGCCACTGTGGCTGCTGGAGAACTTGGCAGGGCGGGAGGGGCAGCCTCTTACCTGCAGTAATAGCTGCTCTTTCTGCAGAGCTAAATCAGGAGAGTGGTGGGGTTCCTCACAATTCACTGGTCTGATCATAACGCATTCATGGAAATTAGAACTCAGGAGGCCACAGGCTTTCAACCCTAAAGAAACAAGTCTTTGTCTAGAAAACACCACTCTTTTGGGTTGTGAACAGCTTTGACTCTGCCAGGAGTGGTATACAGGATGGGACATCAGGGAACAGCTGCTGTTCGCTCGGATGGGCTCTATTTTGCTGCATTGACATGTAGCCCTACAATCTCAGGGGCTTAAAATGTCAAAGGTTTCTTTCACATGCCATGGGTCCACTGTGGATTTTCTTGGGGTCTGCCCCACACCGTCCTCCTCAGGGACTCCTGCTGAGTGAGGCTCCACTGTCTGGGACATCACCAGTGACTATGGCAGGAGTAAGGCCAGTGAGCGTCATGTACCAGCAGTTAGATCCTCTGACCCAGAAGTGACAGGTCACCTCTGCACACAGCCCACTGGCCATGTGTCATCCTACCACATGCTGAGGAGGAGAACAAGAAATATGCCTGAGCAGCACTAAGTCCTCTGCATTTGGGTATGATGGCATTGCACAGCACACTTGGCTTTTCTGGCAGTGACCTCTCTAGAGCACATACTCTCACTGTTGTGGAAAATCAGAGTCATGGAGTGACAGGTCTCTGAGTGTCTCTGAAAATGATTGTCTAACTTCACTCTCCCTGTTTTACACACCTGAGAGGCGGGATGATGCCGTGGAATGAGCCCAGGTAGGAGCGAGGGGACCCTTTGTTTCTAACTGCAAAGTGACCCTGGTCAAGTTACTCCATCATTGAGTGGAGACATTCAAATACGTGGCCTCTGGTACCTCTGTTAACCTTGGAAACATTTCTTCACATCTTTCTAGCAACTTCCAATTCCGAAGTCTGACAGGTGGAGACTTCCTGAATGTTAAATATCAATTTCATTGGCAGGTAAATCTAGTTTTAACCATTTTATATTATTTTAGGCTTCAGAAATTATTTTCAAAGATTGGGATGGGGTGGGGAGATAGGAAAGCGTTTGTCACAATGTGTCTAGTGTCTGGAATTCCTGCTTTTCCACATCCTTGCTGTATGTCGCAGTGGAGTTGAGTGTGGCCCTGGAGTCAGACCAACCAGGGTTCAAGTCCCAGCCTTGTTATTGGCTAACAGTTTTCTTCCCCTCGATTTTCTTACCTGTAGCATGGAGCTAATCCTGCTTCCTCATGGGGTTATTTGTAGGCTCCATTGAAGTAATGCATGTAAAGCTCTTTGCACAGTCAGGCACGTGGTGAGTCTTCAGTGAGTGGTAGCTGTTATCTGTCTCCTCCCTCAAGTCGATATTCTGTATTTTTAACGTTTAAAAAGGATTTTATGAGAATAATCAACATGCTAGATGAATTCGCTTTACCTCCTACCTGTGGGCCCCGTGGCATAAGTACACACAGAGAATTGGCGCTGGCTGCCAGGTGAGCTGACCAGGTGGTCTGAGAGCAGACGAGGGGATGCTGCGTGCACCCAGGTGCTGGTGTGGGCCGGCCTGTCAGGCCCCGAGGACCTGCCTCTCGTCCCCTGCCGCAGAGCTCACCTGCTGCCTGCTCTCAGGGACCTTGAAGTCCCTGCCCAATTTAAAGTTTGGAATCTGCAACTACACGAAAAGTGGAGGATTTGGCAGCTGTGGGGCCTGGGCTAGAGACTGGGATGTTCCCTGCTCAGCCTCATGAGAGTCCTGACAGGGGTGAAATCTGAACAGAGAATCTGAAGACTGGGTTTTGTTCCAGTCCCCTCTGATTCAAAACCACAGGGTCTGGGGCCAGTGGCTTCCTGTCACTGGGCCTGGTTGCCTTAGGATGTGAAATGAATGAGAAAGTCCTTCCCTGTCTCCTTCCAGGTTTGCCGTGCAGACCTGTTCCATGAAAGCTTAAAGAAAGCAAACTGAGGCGCTGAGCACTTATGAGGGACTTTAATACACCAGGGATTTAGTCCGGCACCTGAGCTTTTCCATATTTATTTCTTTTTACTTTTCTTTCCTTTTAACAATGAAAACTAACAATCCAGTTTAGGGACTGAAACATGGCCTTAAATAAAGAAGCAGAAGCTGCAAATTCCCATCTTATGCTGATTTGTGTTTGGAATTTTTATTAAGAATACAGGACAAAGTAAACGAATGGAAGGTTGTTTCTATTTATTTCCTTACAGCTCTTAGAACTGTTGCCTCCTGCTATCTGGTGGGTACCCTGAACCCTATATGTCAAAAACAAATTCATTGTAATCTCTTCCCTGCCCTGCAGCCTGCTTCTCCTTTGGTCACCATCCAAGATTTCAGTGGTGGCACAGCTATCCTTTAAACAAGCTGTAAACCTGGGGATCAACCCTCAGCCCTCTCTCTATATCATATGCGCATCTCAAATATTTCTCAGTGCCACCCTCTCCGCTCTGCTGCCTAACTCTCCCCTCTCCCGTGTCCCCAGGCCCCATCGTGTGGCCTGGATTACTGGGAGAGCTTCCTCATTTCCCTGTCCCCAGTCTGGAGCCCTTTTCCCCTATTTTCTGCCCTGGAGCTGGGTGATTTTCTATTCCTTGAAACTGAATAAAATTATTTTTGAATTTTTAACGTCATGTTCATTTAGGAAAATTGGGCACTATTGGAAAGAATAGCAAAGCAATGCTTATCTGTACCCTATTGCCCAGAGGAAACAACTTAGTTAATATTTTGTCATGGTCTTCCAGAATTTTCTATACATGTACTTATTCAAAATATCCTTAAGAAAATACTTAAAAGAACAAAATGGGATCACACTGAAAACAGTGTTCTGTGTTCTACTTTTTTCTGCTAATTACATTGTGAGCATTTCCCGTTATCAAATATTCTTTGAAAAGAAGATTTCTGATGACTGCATCACATTCTTTTGTTGGACTCGACCAGGATTTATTTAAACTTTCTTCTATAGTTGGACTTTCAGATTATTACAATTTTTTGTTGCCATGAATAATGCTGTGATTAAGATCCTTTTACATATCCTTATGCATAATGTTTGACTGTAACTTCTGATTATTTCATTAGATTAATTCCTAGATGTGTAGGGGTTGGGTTAAAGGGTCTGGAAAAATTCAAGATTTTGACTCATATTTGTACCTACTTTCTAGGAAGTTCAGATCAACTTCTTCCCATTCCCGCCAGCACAATGTGGTATTGCCTGCGCTACTTGCCTAGGCTGATCATAGGCATTCTATTAAAAAAAAACAACCAAATCATTCTGCCAATTTAATTGGTGAAGAACGACATTTAGTCAGCGATCTTTCTAAAACTCAAGTCTGATGAGATGCGCCCCCCCCGGCCCCCCACCCGGCCCAGAGGATGAAGTTAAACCCCCAAGTCGTGCCTTTCCAGGCCTGGCAGCCTTGGCCCTGGCTGGATCAGAGAGGTTCTCTCTCCCCTCAGGCTCTGAGTTGTGAGGAGCAGGCTGTGTTCCTCTCCTCTGCGCCTTCCGTGAGCTACACTGAGCCTGTTCCTGATCAACAGATGAAGCAGAAAGAGGTCCTGGGAGGGGGCCGAGGGCTCGTGCAGGACCTGTGCGACCTGCAGCCAGGGAGCAGAAGAGCTGGGCGACTGTTGGGCCCCGAGCCCAGTTCTTCCATCACACAGATGGGGCCTGAGGCCAGAGGGGAGCAAGGATGGAAGTGCTCCGTGACTGGGGCCCTCTGGGTTGGTTTCCACTGTGCATTCCCTGATTCCTCCGAAAGGAGAGCTGGGAAGAGGCTGAGCACCAGGAAGGGGCAGCTGCAGGAGGACCCCAGGGGTTGGGTGAGCAAGGGTACAGCAAGTCCCAAACACCAGGGGAGGCCTGGATGCCAGGAAGGGGGGCACTGGAAGCTCGAGCTACTGCCAGTTAGAGGTTCCAGGGATGCCAGGGCCTGGCTGCTCTGGATAACTTTCATCCCAGGGGCTGGGCAAGTCTGGGAATCTTGGACTTTGAAGCTTATTATGGCCTCTACTGTCACCTCCTTGGGGGCTAGGCCATGGCCCTCATCTGTGCACTCCAAGTCCTGCTCTGCTCAGGTTTGGGAAGGACTCTACGGTCTGCCAGTTGGAAAATATTACGTACCGCAGAGAAGCCCTGTTTCAATCGTGATCCAATCTTGTGCGAGCTGCTTTTTCTTTTAAACCCCAATCAGTAATGTAGGTTGGAGATCCTTTGAGCAGATTTTCTCCATGGAGATGTGACACACACAATTGTGGGTATTAACTTTTTATTAGCTGGAGATGTGATTCCACCCATTCGAGGTGGGTCTTAATTAGTTTAATGGAATCCCTTAAAAGAGGAACCATTTAGGAGGGAGTCAGAAGCGACAGAAACAACAAAGCCAACAGAAGCTTTAGAGCAGAGCCTACAGAAATGACAGAACCTAGAGGAGCGACAGAAACCTCAGAGCCGACAGAAACTTCATGGCAGAGCTGACACAAATGCAGACACGTGGAGAACAGATACACGGATGTTTGGAGATGCTTGGAGCCCAGCAGACATCACCATGAGATGTGAAGCAAGTTGGAACCTGGAGAGGCAGATGCCAGCCACTGACTACCCAGCTGATAAAGGTGGTCCTAACCCATGGACCTTCCTTGCATTAAGGTAACCTCTCATTGGTGTCTTAATTTGGACATTTTTACTTCTTTAGAACTGTAAATGTGTAACTTATTATATTCGCCTTTATAAAAGCTGTTCAGTTCTGGTATATCGCGTTCCAGCAGCCTGCAAAGTGACACATCATCTCCTACATTGAAGTGTTCATTTGTTTATTTAAAAAACTTGCGCAGGGCTGGAGTTAGACAGGGCTGCACCTCGGGAAAAAATGGAATCGGAAACTTCCTACTCTCGAAATAACACTGCGAATAAAGCAGGAGGAACACAGTGAGAGGAACAAAGCTTGGAGGCTTCCTGGGTCATTTGAGCTGGGTCTTAAAGTTCAAGCAGTACTTCTACATGTGGTCTCTGCTGCAAGTGTCTGCCTTGTGGGAAGAGCCCAAGGAAAGCACAGTGCTCGGCAGTACCAGGGACCTCTGGGGCACACAATTGGCTGGTCTGTGTGGCTGTGGGGAGGGCAGATGACTGAGGGGCAGAGGGCTGGGAAGGGAGTCCGTCAGGGCCAGCTCGGAGGACCTCGACTGCCCCACGAGAGAGTCTGCAGTTCATCCTGAGAGTGGTGGGGAGCCATTTACAGTTCCAATCGGGAGAGTGAGCCAATCACCTGGGCTTCTCAAGGAGATCCCTCTCGATGCCTCATGGAGGACAGATAGGAAGGAGGAACAAGAGGAAGTCCTGAGCAGCCCGGAGGCTGGGTCCAGAGGACGGTGTGGAGAGCTGGCTTAGGGGAGGGCTGCTGGGGATGGGGGCAGGAGCTGAACGGGGATTTGTGAGCTCTTTCTGCGGCAGCTTCAGTGGGACTCGGTGCTGCCTTTTGGGGACCATCTGGGACGAAGAAAACCAAACCCACAGCCTTGTACCCCATCTCACCCTCACTGCAGGCCCACGATGGCCTCACCTGCTGTCCTGGGACCTGCGCTCTTGCCGAGCCCTGCCTGCCTCACCTGGAGGTCCAGCTCCAGCCCCACACCTTCCTGGCCGCCTCCTTCACCTCCTTGTTCCTCAGGCTGTAGATGACAGGGTTCAGCATGGGCGTGACCACGGCATAGAGGATGGTGAAGACCTCGTCGGAGATGTGCGCCTCCTTGCTCTTGGGCTTCATGTATGAGGAGATGACGGTGCTGTAGAAGAGCAGCACCACGGCCAGGTGTGCCGAGCAGGTGGAGAAGGCTTTGCGGTGCCCGGCGGCCGAGGGCACCCGCAGGATGGTGGCCAGGATGAGTGCGTAGGACAGGCAGATGAGGGCCAGGGGCACGGGCAGCAGCAGAATGCTGCCCACCAGCAGGAAGGCCTCGCTGACCGACGTGTCACCACAGGCCAGCTTCAGCACTTCCAGGATCTCGCAGGTGAAGTGACTGACCACGTGGTGGCCGCAGAAGGGCAGCTTCATGGCAATGACTGTTTCAGTCACTGACTTGAGCAGACAGAGGGCCCAGGCGGCTCCCGCCAGCAGCAGGCAGAGCCGGCGGCTCATGAGCATGGGGTACCGGAGAGGACGGCAGATGGCCAGGTAGCGATCGTAGGCCATGATGGCGAGCAGCAGGCACTCGGCGGAGCCCGTGCACAGGCTCAGACACATCTGGGTCGCACAGCCGATAAAGGAGATGGTCTTCCGTGCCGACAGGAAGTGGACCAGCATCAGGGGCACAAAGCTGGACGTGTAGCAGATGTCCAGGATGGAGAGGTTGCCAAGGAAGAAGTACATAGGCGTGTGCAGGTGACTGTCCAGGATGCTCACTATCACAATGGCCGTGTTCCCCAGCAGAGTCACCAGGTACATGGCTGAGCAGAGAGGGAAGAGCAGGTGCTCCAGGCTTGGGTAGCCAGAGAAACTTTTCAGAAAAAACTCAGAGAAGTCTGTCCTATTGACTGGCTCTGTGCTGCAAGGTTCTGGAGATGCACATGGTTGGGCTGAAGGAAAGGAGGATGCAGTGTCGTGGAAAGACCACAGAGCCTCTTCTAGGAGGATGTAGAGTGCTGTGTTCTTTTCCAGCTCTGCCACTCTCTGTGTGACTTCAGGCAATCCCCTGACCTCAGGGCCTCAGTTTATCCATCTGAGAAATAGGAAGGGTTGTTTTAGATCAGAAATTCCTAAGAGTGTTGATGTAAAATATTAATAGGCAATCTGAAGAATCAATTTGAGGTAACAGTGGATCATTCTAAAGTAAATAAAACTCTTGCTTGAAGGATTTCTCATAGCCTTTAATATGGTAATGCGATTTGTGACTCTCAAAAAGCAGGGGAGAGAATATTGTGCTCCCTAAACTTATTGGACCATGGCTCCTCCTTTCACAGTATATCCATTAATCTATTGCTGACAAGTGTCTAAGAACATCGTTTGGAATCAGAGGTGCTCAAACTTTAACATGCACCAAAATCACCTGCAGAGTTTGTAAAATGCAGAATGCTGGGTCCCAGCCCCAGAGTTTCTGACTCGGAAGGGCTGGGTGACATGTGGTATGCTGGACACATACCTTGAGAATCAGTGGGCTAGATGGTCTCAGGGTCCTCCTGCTTACGCTGGCGCCACTGTTGGGAATGCCCTTTTTCTTTGTCTCTCAGTCTACAGAAACCTGACTTGCATCTTCAGGCCAACTCTGGTCTCCATGCATGCAGCCAACATCCATATGATGCCTCGTACTAGCGAGTCTGCTGGCCTCTGAGCCGGTCTGTTGTTTTGTCCACTTGTCTTCTCACAGGGTCTGCTTCATCAGCTACTGTGTGTGCATTGAACTTTCAGAACCTTCACCTTGGGCTTTCTAGCTAACTTGATGGGCCTCTTGGTCCATCCCCAACTCTTCTGTTTTCTGTGGGCCTGAGCCTGAGCCATGACCACTTTACCTTCACGATCTCCTAGGCTGTCGGCGTGGAAAGAACCCAAAGAGGTGAACTTGTGCAATGAGGAGTCTGAGGTCACATAGTGGATCCCTAGCAAGGTGTGTCTGGGATCCATTCTTCCTGAGAGCATGACACGGACACCATGCTCAGGAAAGATGTTCACTTCCACCGAGTCCCAAATGCTGACTCTTACCACACTAGATGGTCTTCTTTCTCCTGTGTTTCCCCACAATCCTCTCTCCAGCTACGGAGCACGATTCAGCCTTTCCTTACTGTTTTGGGGCAGCTAGCACAGTGCCAGTAATCCCATGGGAAGCAATGCCGATGCTGGGCCCTGGGCCGAGCACTTGTTCCTGTGTGGGCTTACCTGCACAAGACCATTTCTCTCTTATATTCCTCACTTGTTTATTTGCTACAGAATCAAGAAGTTTTCAAGGACCTACTACATGCCAGGCATTGTGCTAGGCCTCCGGGAAGAAATGAGGACAAGTGTGTCCACAGGCCACTAAATTCAAACGCTTATTAGACAGAAATCCCATCCACTCTCTTATGCCTAGCCTCACCTTGCTTCTGTTTGCATGTCTTTAGTGACGGACAGCTTCTCAGGGGGTCACAAAGTACTTCTCAGGTGGAATCTGGGGAGACTGAAGATCTTCACACCCATTGGAGTTCCAGGCACAGCACCTTCTCTTTCTTCTCACCTGGTCTCAGCCTCACACACTGAGGCACTACCTCAGAATTAAGGTTCACGTCTGCAGCAAGGAGAGCTCTGATCTGGCCCTTGGGCTTTAGATAGAAAGTCTTGCCTCAGATTAAATGTGTCTGGAGAGACTGTGGGGTGGAGTAAGTGTGAGCTGGGAGCTCCATCCAGTCTTGGCCGGGAAACTCTGAGCCTGAGTTCTGGAGAGGCATCTCCTTTTAGCAGAGCTTCAACAGTGGCCGGCACTGTGCCAGGGCCTGGGGTGGGGCAGGGAGGTGACTTTGTGCTCTCCCTGCCACCTAGTGACTGCTTCAGGCCACAGACTAATTTTGGCCTGATAAAGTAGAGCAGCATTAAACGTGGGACATTTTCCTCAAGAGGAGATCTCCCCTCAGAAGAGCTATTGCAGCAGATTTCACCTCTGTGTTCCTCAGGCTGTAGATGATGGGGTTTAATGAGGGTGTCACAACCCCGTAAAACAATGCAATAATCTTATCCATACTGAAGTCCTTGGCCTTGGGCTTTACGTACATGAAGAAGATGGTCCCATAGAAAATCACCACCACTGTGAGGTGGGCAGAGCAGGTGGAGAAGGCTTTCTGCCAGCCTGCAGCAGAGGGAACCCTAAGGATGGCAGCAAGGATGAAAATATAGGACAGGCAGATGAGCAGGAATGGGACAAGTATCAGAATAACTGAAGCCACCATTAAGACCAGCGCATTGAGAGAGATGTCCCCACAGGCCAGTTTGAGCACGGCCAAGATCTCACAGAAGAAATGGTTGATGACATTGTGGCCACAGAAAGGGAGTCGCCAAACAAGGATGGACTGCAGTAGTGAATTGACAAAGCCTGTCGCCCAGCTCAGCACTGCCATCCGTATGCACGTCTGCCTCCTCATGAGCTCTGGATACCTAAGTGGCTGGCAGATAGCCACGTAACGGTCATATGCCATCACAACTAGGAGTAGGCACTCGGTGGTGCCCAGTGCCAGCGTCAGGTACATCTGCAGGGCGCAACCAGGGAAGGAGATGGTCCTTTGGACTTCCAGGAAGTTGACCAGCATGAGGGGCACAAAGGAGGATGTGCCACAGATGTCCATGAGGGAGAGGTTGCTGAGGAAGAAGTACATGGGGCTGTGCAGGTGGGGGTCCAGGCGGTTCAACACAATTAGGAGGGAGTTCCCCAGCACGTTCATGGAGTAGATGCCCAGGCAAAGCCCAAACAGGATGATCTCTAGGTTATGGTGCTCATATAGCCCTAGCAGGACATATTCTGTCATAGCCGTCCGGTTTGCCATATCCATCTCATTCTCCTTCCTTTTTCATTCGGACCACACAGGATTTGGAAAAAGCTCTGACCTGGTGCAGGTCAGCCCTCTTCTCTGGAATTTAATTTCACCTATATAATGAGAGAGTTGGACTTTAGTTCTGTAAGCTGTTCCTCAAGGTTCTATAGTTTTGCTGATGCAACTTGGAGGAGGAGGTAGCACATTCCAGTCCCCTAGGGCCCTCTCTTTTCTCCCCAGGCAGGGCTCAGAGGAGAACGCAGAGTGGAATTCATGTTGGACATGCTCCTTTGGAATCTAAAGAGTTCCTGACTATTTAAAAGAAGCATCTTTTCTAGGTTATGACTTCAGATGGCTGAACTATGCCCATAGTATTTCAGTTCCATTCATTCACGGGATATTTATTGAGTACCCTGTTTATGCTAGGTTTTATTTTAGGTGCAGGGGCTACTGCAAAAAGAAAAATAAGCAGACAAAAAGATGCCCCTCTTTTCTTGAGTTAGGTGAGATGAGCTCTGGCAAGCAGGTTGGTGATGGATGATGCTTACCTGGGATTCCTTTGGGCCATAAAGGTTGAACATTTCAGCTCCACAGGATGTAGGCCTATTTTCTGGTCATCTCTCCTCAAGGAATCACAGATGATCCACTGAGGACATACATATCCCAATAGAGCTGCTGGTCACAGGATTGCTTCTTGGTCATGAAAGCCGAGTAACTCACATCTTGGGCCCCATGTTGCTTTTTAAGATGAAAGGTATTGACCGCAGTGCCCCACGAGAAGGCAAAACCAGATTCTAATTTGGCAGAGGTACTGTCAATCACTGAGTAAGTTTTAAAGGAAGGATTAGGAAGTGGGCTTCAGTTTTCTCCCAGGTATGCTCCATTGACGTTTTGAACTTAACTCACCAACTCCTTAGAAATGGCCAGCACCAGGCATTCACAGGCGGGAGCTAAAGCATCCCCAAGGCACATCAGATTCGTTAGGTAGGAAAGCTGACTCATGGCTCAGTTGCCTCTCATCTAAAGGAGAATTAGGAGCTGAGTGTGAACTTTTATCGTTGAGAGGAATCCCCCACCTCTCTTTCTTCTGTCCTGGATGAACTGTGAGACTATTGTCCTGGGAGAATGTTTTGATTTTCTTTGTCTGTCTTTCTTTGGGAATGTATTTCCCCTCATTCCTCCTGATTAATTGAATATACATCAGTAGGGGCCAAAAAACTCACACTTTCCTGAATCAACTGCATTTTCCTAGCCCTACACATTTGTTTAGGAAGTTCTCTTTATGAACATGCCCTCCTTCACGTCTTCTGTTGGTGTGCCAGCTCATTTTTCAGAGCCCAACTCCATTCTTCTCCCTCTTGCCCCTTGCAGAGTTACCTGCTTCCTTCTTTGCTCCTGAAGCCCTTTGGACACCCCTCTGTGTTACTGTGTGGTATGTGGGTCACCTGTCTCCTTTACTACGCCTTGAGAGCAAAACTCTGGCTTCTTCCTCCAGTACCCATACGACAAGTCCTGCCAAGTGCAATGGATATTGACTGCCTGGTTCAAAAGCCCAGTGTGCATGCCAGCTTAAGCACTAACTAGCTGTGTGGTATTGACCAAGTCACTTGGCCCATCTAAGTCTTACTTTCCTCCTCTGAAAAGTAGAGGTGGTACATAGTTCACATGATACATACTCATGGAGGTACTTTTAAGCTGCCTTGTGGTACAATAACATGTTGAGGCTCCAGTTGGAAGACTGCATCTTCAGCCAGCTGGCACCTGCTGGATGTGGGTTCACCATCTCATAGAAAAGAACTCCTGTATCTCTCATTGCCCCCTCTCTTCCTAGAGCCTAGTTTGACTCTGAATCAGAGTGATTGTTAAGGGACAGTTTCTGGAACATACAGGGGCAGTTGGTTAATCTTGGTCAGGAACTGATCTTAAATCTTATCGATGTGAACATTTAAAGGTAGGGTTTCTCTTGCTGAGGTTTGGCAGAAAGATAATTAATTGTCCAAGTGTGATGGCTCATTTATTTATTTATCCATTCAACAAATTATCATCACACACCTACTATGTGCTAGTTCCTGTTCTAAGTGCTGAGAATACAGTGGACAGATATGGTTTCTGCCCTCACGGAGTTTGCAATCATTCACCCACTCTCTCAGGGACCTTGGCCACACACCTTTCTCTCTCTGGACTATAGAACCTTCTGAGGCTCTTCCTAGGTCTTATTCTCTTTAAGTCTGAGAAATAAAGCAAAAATAATACCTGAAATCTGGAAAGAATTATAAGGGCTTGGTTTTTACTGGGGGTGAGGAGGGGATGTTGTTATATAAAGACCCAAGTTAGTCTCAAATCCTGACACAAGAGGTAACTACTATTTTGTGACCCTTATCCTCTTGTCAGGTCAGGAATTCTCCTCTTTCCACAGGGGTCACAGCTGAGTTCTGAGGATCTTCCATAATGCCAAGGTGTTGGGAGCATGTTTTCTCTGGTCACAGTGTCCCCATTGCATCCATCTCCTGAGATTTCCATCACTCCATCTGGTCCCCAGTCAGTGCTCTAGGCAGGTCATCCTGGAGAATTTTTGTTTCCATCTGCATAACCATGTTCAGGACTAGGCTCTCTTTACTGCTTCTGTGCCACTGGTGAAGACCTGTGAGGTGGTCCAAAGCCTTGGCTATTCAAGATGTCTCAAGGCCATTTCTACTCTGAACCTCTACCTGGACCTCTTCTTGACTTGATGGACAAGACATGGGTTATCCCAGATTTTGAATCCTACGAGTCTGTCCTGGGGTTTTTCACCTTGCCAGGACTTGGTCTTGAGAGTAGAGCTCAGAACCCTCCCTCTAGGACTCTTCAATGACAGAGCTCTCATTACATCCCCTCCTTCTCCCTCATGCCTCTCCCTAGCTCAGGGAATCTTTTGTTACTCAGAAAGACTTAATCAGGAAGGTTTACCTATATTTAGCTTTCTTTTCTTCTGAATCCTTTATCTGTGTCTCAGGTCTTTTCTGTTCCCTTCAAGGCCTAGGCTTTTGAAGCTCGAAAGCCAGGAGAAGATCCTGTTGTTCTCTGCTTTCTTTAATGTCTGTTTTGCAGAGAATGATGTGGCCACCTTTTTGGTGAGAAGGGCTAAGAGGGATTGTGGGCTATGTGTCTGTTCCTGTATTAGACACACTATTGCATCTCAGTAGAGTTGGATTCAGGACAGAATACAAAGAATTAAGAAGGGAGACAGAGTTGGGGAAGACCACACCCAGCTAGGGTCTGTAGTGGATCAGAAGAGGCCTTCTGGAAGAGATGTAAAGCAAAATAATATCTGAAATCTGGGGAGAAGAATTATAAGGGCTTAGTCTTGACTGTGGTGTTGTTATAGAAAGACCTTTGTTAGTCTCACATTCTGACACTGGACACAGATGGGGGTTTTCAGGGAGGTGAAGGGCGGAAACCACCCAACTATGCATTTTTCTTCCTCACCCTTTTCTCTGACAAAAAGACCAAGTGGGAAAGACAAAGGCCTTTGAGGTCATTCGTGGTCAAGCTGTAGCTTGCCCTCCTGAGACACTTTCACTACATCCTCCCACACATGTCTACTTCAGCCTCTGCCGTCCGCTCCCCATGGTTTAGACCAACCTGCACGCTCCTGCCTCATTCCCCTTTTCCTGCTGTTTCTTCAGGCTGCAATGGCCTTTCTCTTCCCCTCAAGCTTCAAGGCTCAGCACACACTCCACCTTTTTTTCTGTGCAGCCTTTTCAGGTGCCTCTGCAGAACCCACCACTCTGACAACACTGATGCTCACAGTCATTTAGCAGAGACTAATTTCCTTCTGCCTTGCATTATGGTTGGTTGGTTATACAGATTTCTATGACTAGCCTTTAGCTACTGAAGACAAAGTGCTGTGCCTGATTTGTCACTGTCACCTCAGTGCCCTGCACTCATGAATGGCTACCATTTGAATTGCACTGATTGTTTATCGAGATCCAGTGCCATTCCACCCAAAGTCCTGTTTCCAAATGCCTTACGTCAAGATCACCACCCCATACACAAGGTCAGAGGATGCAGCCACTGTGTCTGCTGGAGAACTTTGTGGGGCGGGACTGGCAGCCTCTTACCTGCAGTAATAGCTGCTCTTTCTGCAGAGCTAAATCAGGAGAATGATTGGGTTCCTCACAATTCACTGGTCTGATCATAACACATTCATGGAAATTAGAACTCAGGAGGCCACAGGCTTTCAACCCTAAAGAAACAAGTCTTTGTTTAGAAAACACCATTCTTTTTGGTTATCAACAGCTTTGACTCTACCAACAGTGGCATTCAAGAAGAGACATCAGGGAATAGCTGCTGTTCGCTTGGTATGCCAGTCAGGATGGGCTCGATTTTGCTGCATTAACATGTAGCCCTACAATCTCAGGGGCTTAAAATGGGAAGGGTTTATTTCTTTCACATGCCGTGGGTCCACTGTGGATTTTCTGGGGGTCTGCCCCACGTCATCCTCTTCAGGGACTCTAGCTGATTGAGGCTCCACTGTCTGGGTCATCTCCAGTGACTGTGGCACGAGAAAGACCACTGAGCGTCATGTACCAGCAGTTAAATCCTCTGACCCAGAAGTGACATATGTCACTTCTGCACACTGCCCACGGACCGTGTGTCATCCACCACATGCTGAGAAGGGCGAGAACCAGGAATATGCCTGAGCAGCACTAAGCCCTCTGCATTTGGGTATGATGGCATTGCACAGCACACTCAGCTTTTCTAGCAGTGACCTCTAGAGCACACACTCTTACTGTTGTGGAAAATCAGAGTCATGGAGTGACAGGTCTCTGAGTGTCTCTGAAAATGATTGTCTAACTTCACTCTCCCTGTTTTACACACCTGAGAGGCGGGATGATGCCGTGGAATGAGCCCAGGTAGGAGCGAGGGGACTCTTTGTTTCTAACTGCAAAGTGATCTTGGTCAAGTTACAGCTTCACTGAAGTGGAGACATTCAAATACGTGGCCTCTGGTGCCTCTGTTAACCTCGGAAACATTTCTTCACATCTTTCTAGCAACTTCCAACTCTGAAGTCTGACAGGTGGAGGGTTAATTTGTGAGGTGAATGTTAAATATCAATTTCATTGGCAGGTAAATCTAGTTTTAACCATTTTATATTATTTTAGGCTTCAGAAATTATTTTACAAGATTGGGATGGGGTGGGGAGATAGGAAAGCGTTTGTCACACTGTGTCTAGTGTCTGGAATTCCTGCTTTTCCACATCCTTGCTGTATGTCGCAGTGGAGTTGAGTGTGGCCCTGGAGTCAGACCAACCAGGGTTCAAGTCCCAGCCTTGTTATTGGCTAACAGTTTTCTTCCCCTCGATTTTCTTACCTGTAGCATGGAGCTAATCCTGCTTCCTCATGGGGTTATTTGTAGGCTCCATTGAAGTAATGCATGTAAAGCTCTTTGCACAGTCAGGCATGTGATGAGTCTTCAGTGAGCGGTAGCTGTTATCTGTCTCCTCCCTCAAGTCGATATTCTGTATTTTTAACGTTTAAAAAAGATTTTATGTGCATAATCAACATGCTAGATGAATTCGCTTTACCTCCTACCTGTCGGCCCGGTGGCATAAGTACACAGAGAATTGGCGCTGGCTGCCAGGTGAGCTGACCAGGTGGTCTGAGAGCAGACGAGGGGATGCTGCGTGCACCCAGGTGCTGGTGTGGGCCGGCCTGTCAGGCCCCGAGGACCTGCCTCTCGTCCCCTGCCGCAGAGCTCACCTGCTGCCTGCTCTCAGGGACCTTGAAGTCCCTGCCCAATTTAAAGTTTGGAATCTGCAACTACACGAAAAGTGGAGGATTTGGCAGCTGTGGGGCCTGGGCTTGAGAGACTGGGATGTTCCTTGCTCAGCCTGATGAGAGTCCTGGGAGGTGTGAGAATCTGGACAGAGATCTGAGGACTGGGTCTTGTTCCAGTCCCCTCTGCTTCGAAGCCTCAGGGTCTGGGGCCAGTGGCTTCCCGTCACTGGGCCTGGTTGCCTTAGGATGTGAAATGAATGAGAAAGTCCTTCCCTGTCTCCTTCCAGGTTTGCCGTGCAGACCTGTTCCATGAAAGCTTAAAGAAAGCAAACTGAGGCGCTGAGCACTTATGAGGGACTTTAATACACCAGGGATTTAGTCCGGTGCCTGAGCTTTTCCAGATTTGTTTCTTTTTACTTTTCTTTCCTTTTAACAATGAAAACTAACAATCCAGTTTAGGGACTGAAACATGGCCTTAAATAAAAGAGCAGAAGCTGCAAATTCCCATCTTATGCTGATTTGTGTTTGGAATTTTTATTAAGAATACAGGACAAAGTAAACGAATGGAAGGTTGTTTCTACTTATTTCCTTACAGCTCTTAGAACTGTTGCCTCCTGCTATCTGGTGGGTACCCTGAACCCTATATGTCAAAAACAAATTCATTGTAATCTCTTCCCTGCCCTGCAGCCTGCTTCTCCTTTGGTCACCATCCAAGATTTCAGTGGTGGCACAGCTATCCTTTAAACAAGCTGTAAACCTGGGGATCAACCCTCAGCCCTCTCTCTATATCATATGCGCATCTCAAATATTTCTCAGTGCCACCCTCTCCGCTCTGCTGCCTAACTCTCCCCTCTCCCGTGTCCCCAGGCCCCATCGTGTGGTCTGGATTACTGGGAGAGCTTCCTCATTTCCCTGTCCCCAGTCTGGAGCCCTTTTCCCCTATTTTCTGCCCTGGAGCTGGGTGATTTTCTATTCCTTGAAACTGAATAAAATTATTTTTGAATTTTTAACGTCATGTTCATTTAGGAAAATTGGGCACTATTGGAAAGAATAGCAAAGCAATGCTTATCTGTACCCTATTGCCCAGAGGAAACAACTTAGTTAATATTTGTCATAGTCTCCCAGAATTTCCTATACATGTACTTATTCAAAATATCCGTAAGAAAAATGCTTAAAAGAAAAAAATGGGATCACACTGAAAACAGTGTTCTGTGTTCTACTTTTTTTCTACTAATTACATTGTGACCATTTCCCATGATCAAACACTCTTTGAAAAGAAGATTTCTGATGACTGCATCACATTCTTTTGTTGGACTCGACCAGGATTTATTTAAACTTTCTTCTATAGTTGGACTTTCAGATTATTACAATGTTTTGTTGCCATGAATAATGCTGTGATTAAGATCCTTTTACATATCCTTATGCATAATGTTTGACTGTAACTTCTGTTTATTTCATTAGATTAATTCCTAGATGTGTAGGGGTTGGGTTAAAGGGTCTGGAAAAATTCAAGTGTTTGACTCATATTTGTACCTACTTTCTAGGAAGTTCAGATCAACTTCTTCCCATTCCCGCCAGCACAATGTGGTATTGCCTGCGCTACTTGCCTAGGCTGATCATAGGCATTCTATTAAAAAAAAACAACCAAATCATTCTGCCAATTTAATTGGTGAAGAACGACATTTAGTCAGCGATCTTTCTAAAACTCAAGTCTGATGAGATGTGCCCCCCCGGCCCCCACCCGGCCCAGAGGATGAAGTTAAACCCCCAAGTCGTGCCTTTCCAGGCCTGGCAGCCTTGGCCCTGGCTGGATCAGAGAGGTTCTCTCTCCCCTCAGGCTCTGAGTTGTGAGGAGCAGGCTGTGTTCCTCTCCTCGGCGCCTTCCGTGAGCTACACTGAGCCTGTTCCTGATCAACAGATGAAGCAGAAAGAGGTCCTGGGAGGGGGCCGAGGGCTCGTGCAGGACCTGTGCGACCTGCAGCCAGGGAGCAGAAGAGCTGGGCGACTGTTGGGCCCCGAGCCCAGTTCTTCCATCACACAGATGGGGCCTGAGGCCAGAGGGGAGCAAGGATGGAAGTGCTCCGTGACTGGGGCCCTCTGGGTTGGTTTCCACTGTGCATTCCCTGATTCCTCCGAAAGGAGAGCTGGGAAGAGGCTGAGCACCAGGAAGGGGCAGCTGCAGGAGGACCCCAGGGGTTGGGTGAGCAAGGGTACAGCAAGTCCCAAACACCAGGGGAGGCCTGGATGCCAGGAAGGGGGGCACTGGAAGCTCGAGCTACTGCCAGTTAGAGGTTCCAGGGACGCCAGGGCCTGGCTGCTCTGGATAACTTTCATCCCAGGGGCTGGGCAAGTCTGGGAATCTTGGACTTTGAAGCTTATTATGGCCTCTACTGTCACCTCCTTGGGGGCTAGGCCATGGCCCTCATCTGTGCACTCCAAGTCCTGCTCTGCTCAGGTTTGGGAAGGACTCTACGGTCTGCCAGTTGGAAAATATTACGTACCGCAGAGAAGCCCTGTTTCAATCGTGATCCAATCTTGTGCGAGCAGCTTTTTCTTTTAAACCCCAATCAGTAATGTAGGTTGGAGATCCTTTGAGCAGATTTTCTCCATGGAGATGTGACACACACAATTGTGGGTATTAACTTTTTATTAGCTGGAGATGTGATTCCACCCATTCGAGGTGGGTCTTAATTAGTTTAATGGAATCCCTTAAAAGAGGAACCATTTAGGAGGGAGTCAGAAGCGACAGAAACAACAAAGCCAACAGAAACTTCAGAGCAGAGCCTACAGGAATGACAGAACCTAGAGGAGCGACAGAAACCTCAGAGCCGACAGAAACTTCATGGCAGAGCTGACACAAATGCAGACACGTGGAGAACAGATACACGGATGTTTGGAGATGCTTGGAGCCCAGCAGACGTCACCATGAGATGTGAAGCAAGTTGGAACCTGGAGAGGCAGATGCCAGCCACTGACTACCCAGCTGATAAAGGTGGTCCTAACCCATGGACCTTCCTTGCATTAAGGTAACCTCTCATTGGTGTCTTAATTTGGACATTTTTACTTCTTTAGAACTGTAAATGTGTAACTTATTATATTCGCCTTTATAAAAGCTGTTCAGTTCTGGTATATCGCGTTCCAGCAGCCTGCAAAGTGACACATCATCTCCTACATTGAAGTGTTCATTTGTTTATTTAAAAAACTTGTGCAGGGCTGGAGTTAGACAGGGCTGCACCTCGGGAAAAAATGGAATCGGAAACTTCCTACTCTCGAAATAACACTGCGAATAAAGCAGGAGGAACACAGTGAGAGGAACAAAGCTTGGAGGCTTCCTGGGTCATTTGAGCTGGGTCTTAAAGTTCAAGCAGTACTTCTACATGTGGTCTGTGCTGCAAGGGTCTGCCTTGTGGGAAGAGCCCAAGGAAAGCACAGTGCTGGGCAGTACCAGGGACCTCTGGGGCACACAATTGGCTGGTCTGTGTGGCTGTGGGGAGGGCGGATGACTGAGGGGCAGAGGGCTGGGAAGGGAGTCCGTCAGGGCCAGCTCGGAGGACCTCAACTGCCCCACGAGAGAGTCTACAGTTCATCCCGAGAGCGGTGGGGAGCCATTTACAGTTCCAATCGGGAGAGTGAGCCAATCACCTGGGCTTCTCAAGGAGATCCCTCTCGATGCCTCATGGAGGACAGATAGGAAGGAGGAACAAGAGGAAGTCCTGAGCAGCCCGGAGGCTGGGTCCAGAGGACGGTGTGGGGAGCTGGCTTAGGGGAGGGCTGCTGGGAATGGAGGCAGGAGCTGAACGGGGATTTGTGAGCTCTTTCTGCGGCAGCTTCAGTGGGACTCGGTGCTGCCTTTTGGGGACCATCTGGGACGAAGAAAACCAAACCCACAGCCTTGTACCCCATCTCACCCTCACTGCAGGCCCACGATGGCCTCACCTGCTGTCCTGGGACCTGCGCTCTTGCCGAGCCCTGCCTGCCTCACCTGGAGGTCCAGCTCCAGCCCCACACCTTCCTGGCTGCCTCCTTCACCTCCTTGTTCCTCAGGCTGTAGATGACAGGGTTCAGCATGGGCGTGACCACGGCATAGAGGATGGTGAAGACCTCGTCGGAGATGTGCGCCTCCTTGCTCTTGGGCTTCATGTATGAGGAGATGACGGTGCTGTAGAAGAGCAGCACCACGGCCAGGTGTGCCGAGCAGGTGGAGAAGGCTTTGCGGTGCCCGGCGGCCGAGGGCACCCGCAGGATGGTGGCCAGGATGAGTGCGTAGGACAGGCAGATGAGGGCCAGGGGCACGGGCAGCAGCAGAATGCTGCCCACCAGCAGGAAGGCCTCGCTGACCGACGTGTCACCACAGGCCAGCTTTAGCACTTCCAGGATCTCGCAGGTGAAGTGACTGACCACGTGGTGGCCGCAGAAGGGCAGCTTCATGGCAATGACTGTTTCAGTCACTGACTTGAGCAGACAGAGGGCCCAGGCAGCTCCCGCCAGCAGCAGGCAGAGCCGGCGGCTCATGAGCACCGGGTACCAGAGAGGACGGCAGATGGCCAGGTAGCGATCGTAGGCCATGATGGCGAGCAGCAGGCACTCGGCGGAGCCCGTGGACAGGCTCAGACACATCTGGGTCGCACAGCCGATAAAGGAGATGGTCTTCCGTGCCAACAGGAAGTGGACCAGCATCAGGGGCACAAAGCTGGATGTGTAGCAGATGTCCAGGATGGAGAGGTTGCCAAGGAAGAAGTACATAGGCGTGTGCAGGTGACTGTCCAGGATGCTCACTATCACAATGGCCGTGTTCCCCAGCAGAGTCACCAGGTACATGGCTGAGCAGAGAGGGAAGAGCAGGTGCTCCAGGCTTGGGTAGCCAGAGAAACCGTTCAGAAAAAACTCAGGACCTCTGCCTATTGACTGGCTCCATGCTGCAAGGTTCTGGAGATACACATGGCTGGGGTGAAGGGAGAGAGGATGCAATGTCGTGGGAAGCCCACAGAGCCTCATCTGGGAGGAGGCAGAGTGCTGTGTTCTTTTCCAGCTCTGCCACTCTCTGTGTGACTTCAGGCAATCCCCTGACCTCTCTGGGCCTCAGTTTATCCATCTGAAAAATAGGAAGGGTTGTTTTAGATCAGAAATTCCTATGAGTATTGATGTAAAATGTTAGTAGGCAATCTGAAGAATCAATTTGAGGTAACAGTGGATCATTCTAAAGTAAATAAAACCCTTGCTTGAAGGATTTCTCATAGCCTTTAATATGGTAACATGATTTGTGACTCTCAAAAAGCAGGGGAGAGAATATTGTGCTCCCTAAACTTATTGGACCATGGCGCCTCTTTTCACAGTATATCCATTAATCTCCTGCTGACAAGTGTCTAAGAACATCGTTTGGAATCAGAGGTGCTCAAACTTTACATGCACCAAAATCACCTGCAGAGTTTGTAAAATGCAGAATGCTGGGTCCCAGCCCCAGAGTTTCTGACTCGGAAGGGCTGGGTGACATGTGGTATGCTAGACACGTACCACACCTTGAGAATCAGTGGGTTAGATGGTCTCAGGGTCCTCCTGCTTACACTGGTGTTGGGAATGCCCTTTTTCTTTGTCTCTCAGTCTACAGAAACCTGACTTGCATCTTCAGGCCAACTCTGGTCTCCATGCATGCAGCCAACATCCATATGATGCCTCGTACTAGCGAGTCTGCTGGCCTCTGAGCCGGTCTGTTGTTTTGTCCACTTGTCTTCTCACAGGGTCTGCTTCATCAGCTACTGTGTGTGCATTGAACTTTCAGAACCTTCACCTTGGGCTTTCTAGCTAACTTGATGGGCCTCTTGGTCCATCCCCAAAGCTCCTGTTTTCTGTGGGCCTGGGCCTGAGCCATGACCACTTTGCCTCCACGATCTCCTAGGGCGTTGGCGTGGTAAGTACCCAAAATGATGAACTTGAGCAATGGAGAGACTGAGGTCACACAGTGTATCCCTGGCAAGGTGAGTCTGGGATCCATTCTTCCTGAGAGCATGACTCCGACACCATGCTCAGAACAGACGTTCACTTCCACTGAGTCCCAAATGCTGACTCTTACCACATTAGATGGTCTTCTTTCTCCTGCATTTCCCCACAATCCTCTCTCCAGCTACGGAGCACGATTCAGCCTTTCCTTACTGTTTTGAGGCAGCTAGCAAGTGCCAGTATCCCATGGGAAGCAATGCCGATGCTGGGCCCTGGGCTGAGCACTTGTTCCTGTCATGGTCTCACCTGCACAAGACCATTTCTCTCTTATATTCCTCACTTGTTTCTTTGCAACAGAATCAAGAAGTTTTCAAGGACCTACTACATGCCAGGCATTGTACAAGGCTTCCGGGAGCAAATGAGGACAGGTGTGCACACAGGCCACTGAATCCAAACCCTTCCCACACAGAAATCCCGTCCACTGTCCTATGCCTAGCCTCACCATATTTCTGCTTGCATGCCTTCAGTGACGGACGGCTCATTACTCCCATAGATAGACTTTTCTTCCTTTTTTTCTGTTAAACCTGTCAAAGGGTCACAAAATCCTTCTGAGGTGGAGACCTGGGGAGAATGAAGATCTCCACACCCGTTAGAGTTCCAGGCACAGCACCTTCTCTTTCTTCTCACCTGGTCTCAGCCTCACACACTGAGGCACTACCTCAGAATTAAGGTTCATGTCTGCAGCAAGGAGAGCTCTGATCTAGCCCTTGGGCTTCAGATAGAAAGTCTTGCCTCGGATTGAATATGTCTGGAGAGACTGTGGGGTGCAGTAAGTGAGAGTTGTGAGCCCTATCCAAGTTGTGGCCGGGAAACTCTGAGCCTGAGTTCCTGGAGAGGCATCTCCATTTAGCAGAGCTTCAACAGTGGCCGGCACTGTGCCAGGGCCTGGGGTGGGGCAGGGAGGTGACTTTGTGCTCTCCCTGCCACCTCGGTGACTGCTTCAAGCCACAGCCTAATTTTGGTCTGATAAAGTAGTGCAGCAGTAAACGTGGGACATTTTCCTCAAGAGGAGATCTCCCCTCAGAAGAGCTATTGCAGCAGATTTCACCTCTGTGTTCCTCAGGCTGTAGATGATGGGGTTTAATGAGGGTGTCACAACCCCGTAAAACAATGCAATAATCTTATCCATACTGAAGTCCTTGGCCTTGGGCTTTACGTACATGAAGAAGATGGTCCCATAGAAAATCACCACCACTGTGAGGTGGGCAGAGCAGGTGGAGAAGGCTTTCTGCCAGCCTGCAGCAGAGGGAACCCTAAGGATGGCAGCAAGGATGAAAATATAGGACAGGCAGATGAGCAGGAATGGGACAAGTATCAGAATAACTGAAGCCACCATTAAGACCAGCGCATTGAGAGAGATGTCCCCACAGGCCAGTTTGAGCACGGCCAAGATCTCACAGAAGAAATGGTTGATGACATTGTGGCCACAGAAAGGGAGTCGCCAAACAAGGATGGACTGCAGTAGTGAATTGACAAAGCCTGTCCCCCAGCTCAGCACTGCCATCCATATGCACGTCTGCCTCCTCATGAGCTCTGGATACCTAAGTGGCTGGCAGATAGCCACGTAACGGTCATATGCCATCACAACTAGGAGTAGGCACTCAGTGGTGCCCAGTGCCAGCGTCAGGTACATCTGCAGGGCGCAACCAGGGAAGGAGATGGTCCTTTGGACTTCCAGGAAGTTGGCCAGCATGAGGGGCACAAAGGAGGATGTGCTACAGATGTCGATGAGGGAGAGGTTGCTGAGGAAGAAGTACATGGGGCTGTGCAGGTGGGGGTCCAGGCGGTTCAACACAATTAGGAGGGAGTTCCCCAGCACGTTCATGGAGTAGATGCCCAGGCAAAGCCCAAACAGGATGATCTCTAGGTTATGGTGCTCATATAGCCCTAGCAGGACATATTCTGTCATAGCCGTCCGGTTTGCCATATCCATCTCATTCTCCTTCCTTTTTCATGTGGACCACACAGGATTTGGAAAAAGCTCTGACCTGGTGCAGGTCAGCCCTCTTCTCTGGAATTTAATTTCACCTATATAATGAGAGAGTTGGACTTTAGTTCTGTAAGCTGTTCCTCAAGGTTCTATAGTTTTGCTGATGCAACTTGGAGGAGGAGGTAGCACATTCCAGTCCCCTAGGGCCCTCTCTTTTCTCCCCAGGCAGGGCTCAGAGGAGAACGCAGAGTGGAATTCATGTTGGACATGCTCCTTTGGAATCTAAAGAGTTCCTGACTATTTAAAAGAAGCATCTTTTCTAGGTTATGACTTCAGATGGCTGAACTATGCCCATAGTATTTCAGTTCCATTCATTCACGGGATATTTATTGAGTACCCTGTTTATGCTAGGTTTTATTTTAGGTGCAGGGGCTACTGCAAAAAGAAAAATAAGCAGACAAAAAGATGCCCCTCTTTTCTTGAGTTAGGTGAGATGAGCTCTGGCAAGCAGGTTGGTGATGGATGATGCTTACCTGGGATTCCTTTAGGCCATAAAGGTTGAACATTTCAGCTCCACAGGATGTAGGCCTATTTTCTGGTCATCTCTCCTCAAGGAATCACAGATGATCCACTGAGGACATACATATCCCAATAGAGCTGCTGGTCACAGGATTGCTTCTTGGTCATGAAAGCCGAGTAACTCACATCTTGGGCCCCATGTTGCTTTTTAAGATGAAAGGTATTGACCGCAGTGCCCCACGAGAAGGCAAAACCAGATTCTAATTTGGCAGAGGTACTGTCAATCACTGAGTAAGTTTTAAAGGAAGGATTAGGAAGTGGTCTTCAGTTTTCTCCCGGGTATCCTCCATTGACGTTTTGAACTTGACTCACCAACTCCTTAGAAATGGCCAGCACCAGGTATTCATTCACAGGAGGGAGCTAAAGCATCCCCAAGGCACGTCAGTTTCTTAGAATAGGAAAGCTGACTCGTGGCTCAGTTGCCTCTCGTCTAAAGGAGAATTAGGAGTTGAGTGTGAACTTTTAATATTGAGAGGAATTCCCCACCTCTCTCTCTTCTGTCCTGGATTGACTGTGAGACCATTGTCCTGGGAGAATGTTTTGATTTTATTTGTTTGTATTTCTTTGGGGATGTTTTTACCCCCCTCATTCCCCCTGATTAATTGAATCTACCATCTGTAGGGCCAAAGGACTCACACTTTCCCTGAATAAACTGCATTTTCCTAGCCCTACACATTTGTTTAGGAAGTTCTCTTTATGAACATGCCCTCCTTCACGTCTTCTGTTGGTGTGCCAGCTCATTTTTCAGAGCCCAACTCCATTCTTCTCCCTCTTGCCCCTTGCAGAGTTACCTGCTTCCTTCTTTGCTCCTGAAGCCCTTTGGACACCCCTCTGTGTTACTGTGTGGTATGTGGTTCACCTGTCTCCTTTACTACGCCTTGAGAGCAAAACTCTGGCTTCTTCCTCCAGTACCCATACGACAAGTCCTGCCAAGTGCAATGGATATTGACTGCCTGGTTCAAAAGCCCAGTTGTGCATGCCAGCTTAAGCACTAACTAGCTGTGTGGTATTGACCAAGTCACTTGGCCCATCTAAGTCTTACTTTCCTCCTCTGAAAAGTAGAGGTGGTACATAGTTCACATGATACATACTCATGGAGGTACTTTTAAGCTGCCTTGTGGTACAATGACATGTTGTTGAGGCTCCAGTTGGAAGACTGCATCTTCAGCCAGCTGGCACCTGCTGGATGTGGGTTCACCATCTCATAGAAAAGAACTCCTGTATCTCTCGTTGCCCCCTCTCTTCCTAGAGCCTAGTTTGACTCTGAATCAGAGTGATTGTTAAGGGACAGTTTCTGGAACATACAGGGGCAGTTGGTTAATCTTGGTCAGGAACTGATCTTAAATCTTATCGATGTGAACATTTAAAGGTAGGGTTTCTCTTGCTGAGGTTTGGCAGAAAGATAATTAATTGTCCAAGTGTGATGGCTCATTTATTTATTTATCCATTCAACAAATTATCATCACACACCTACTATGTGCTAGTTCCTGTTCTAAGTGCTGAGAATACAGTGGACAGATATGGTTTCTGCCCTCACGGAGTTTGCAATCATTCACCCACTCTCTCAGGGACCGTGGCCACACACCTTTCTCTTTCTGGACTATAGAACCTTCTGAGGCTCTTCCTAGGTCTTATTCTCTTTAAGTCTGAGAAATAAAGCAAAAATAATACCTGAAATCTGGAAAGAATTATAAGGGCTTGGTTTTTACTGGGGGTGAGGAGGGGATGTTGTTATATAAAGACCCAAGTTAGTCTCAAATCCTGACACAAGAGGTAACTACTATTTTGTGACCCTTCTCCTCTTGTCAGGTCAGGAATTCTCCTCTTTCCACAGGGGTCACAGCTGAGTTCTGAGGATCTTCCATAATGCCAAGGTGTTGGGAGCATGTTTTCTCTGGTCACAGTGTCCCCATTGCATCCATCTCCTGAGATTTCCATCACTCCATCTGGTCCCCAGTCAGTGCTCTAGGCAGGTCATCCTGGAGAATTTTTGTTTCCATCTGCATAACCATGTTCAGGACTAGGCTCTCTTTACTGCTTCTGTGCCACTGGTGAAGACCTGTGAGGTGGTCTAAAGCCTTGGCTATTCAAGATGTCTCAAGGCCATTTCTACTCTGGACCTCTACCTGGACCTCTTCTTGACTTGATGGACAAGACATGGGTTATCCCAGATTTTGAATCCTACGAGTCTGTCCTGGGGTTTTTCACCTTGCCAGGACTTGGTCTTGAGAGTAGAGCTCAGAACCCTCCCTCTAGGACTCTTCAGTGACAGAGCTCTCATTACTTCCGCTCCTTCTCCCTCGTGCCTCTCCCTAGCTCAGGGAATCTTTTGTTACTCAGAAAGACTTAATCAGGAAGGTTTACCTATATTTAGCTTTCTTTTCTTCTGAATCCTTTATCTGTGTCTCAGGTCTTTTCTGTTCCCTTCAAGGCCTAGGCTTTTGAAGCTCGAAAGCCAGGAGAAGATCCTGTTGTTCTCTGCTTTCTTTAATGTCTGTTTTGCAGAGAATGATGTGGCCACCTTTTTGGTGAGAAGGGCTAAGAGGGATTGTGGGCTATGTGTCTGTTCCTGTATTAGACACACTATTGCATCTCAGTAGAGTTGGATTCAGGACAGAATACAAAGAATTAAGAAGGGAGACAGAGTTGGGGAAGACCACACCCAGCTAGGGTCTGTAGTGGATCAGAGGAGGCCTTCTGGAAGAGATGTAAAGCAAAATAATATCTGAAATCTGGGGAGAAGAATTAAAAGGGCTTAGTCTTTACTGTGGTGTTGTTACAGAAAGACCTTTGTTAGTCTTAAATTCTGACACTGGACACAGATGGGGGTTTTCAGGGAGGTGAAGGGCGGAAACCACCCAACTATGCATTTTTCTTCCTCACCCTTTTCTCTGACAAAAAGACCAAGTGGGAAAGACAAAGGCCTTTGAGGTCATTTGTGGTCAAGCCGTAGCTTGCCCTCCTGAGACACTTTCACTACATCCTCCCACACATGTCTACTTCAGCCTCTGCCGTCCGCTCCCCATGGTTTAGACCAACCTGCACGCTCCTGCCTCATTCCCCTTTTCCTGCTGTTTCTTCAGGCTGCAATGGCCTTTCTCTTCCCCTCAAGCTTCAAGGCTCAGCACACACTCCACCTTTTTTTCTGTGCAGCCTTTTCAGGTGCCTCTGCAGAACCCACCACTCTGACAACACTGATGCTCACAGTCATTTAGCAGAGACTGATTTCCTTCTGCCTTGCATTATGGTTGGTTGGTTATACAGATTTCTATGACTAGCCTTTAGCTACTGAAGACAAAGTGCTGTGCCTGATTTGTCACTGTCACCTCAGTGCCCTGCACTCATGAATGGCCACCATTTGAATTGCACTGATTGTTTATCGAGATCCAGTGCCATTCCGCCCAAAGTCCTGTTTCCAAATGCCTTACGTCAAGATTGCCACCCCCATACACACCCAAGAACAGAACAATGCAGCCACTGTGGCTGCTGGAGAACTTGGTGGGGCAGGAGAGGCAGCCTCTTACCTGCAGTAATAGCTGCTCTTTCTGCAGAGCTAAATCAGGAGAGTGGTGGGGTTCCTCACAATTCACTGGTCTGATCATAACGCATTCATGGAAATTAGAACTCAGGAGGCCACAGGCTTTCAACCCTAAAGAAACAAGTCTTTGTTTAGAAAACACCATTCTTTTTGGTTATCAACAGCTTTGACTCTACCAACAGTGGCATTCAAGATGAGACATCAGGGAATAGCTGCTGTTCGCTTGGTATGCCAGTCAGGATGGGCTCGATTTTGCTGCATTAACATGTAGCCCTACAATCTCAGGGGCTTAAAATGGGAAGGGTTTATTTCTTTCACATGCCATGGGTCCACTGTGGATTTTCTGGGGGTCTGCCCCACGTCATCCTCTTCAGGGACTCTAGCTGATTGAGGCTCCACTGTCTGGGTCATCTCCAGTGACTGTGGCACGAGAAAGACCACTGAGCGTCATGTACCAGCAGTTAAATCCTCTGACCCAGAAGTGACATATGTCACTTCTGCACACTGCCCACGGACTGTGTGTCATCCACCACATGCTGAGAAGGGCGAGAACCAGGAATATGCCTGAGCAGCACTAAGCCCTCTGCATTTGGGTATGATGGCATTGCATAGCACACTCAGCTTTTCTAGCAGTGACCTCTAGAGCACACACTCTTACTGTTGTGGAAAATCAGAGTCATGGAGTGACAGGTCTCTGAGTGTCTCTGAAAATGATTGTCTAACTTCACTCTCCCTGTTTTACACACCTGAGAGGCGGGATGATGCCGTGGAATGAGCCCAGGTAGGAGCGAGGGGACTCTTTGTTTCTAACTGCAAAGTGATCTTGGTCAAGTTACAGCTTCACTGAAGTGGAGACATTCAAATACGTGGCCTCTGGTGCCTCTGTTAACCTCGGAAACATTTCTTCACATCTTTCTAGCAACTTCCAACTCTGAAGTCTGACAGGTGGAGGGTTAATTTGTGAGGTGAATGTTAAATATCAATTTCATTGGCAGGTAAATCTAGTTTTAACCATTTTGTATTATTTTAGGTTTCAGAAATTATTTTCAAAGATTGGGATGGGGTGGGGAGATAGGAAAGCGTTTGTCACAATGTGTCTAGTGTCTGGAATTCCTGCTTTTCCACATCCTTGCTGTATGTCGCAGTGGAGTTGAGTGTGGCCCTGGAGTCAGACCAACCAGGGTTCAAGTCCCAGCCTTGTTATTGGCTAACAGTTTTCTTCCCCTCGATTTTCTTACCTGTAGCATGGAGCTAATCCTGCTTCCTCATGGGGTTATTTGTAGGCTCCATTGAAGTAATGCATGTAAAGCTCTTTGCACAGTCAGGCATGTGGTGAGTCTTCAGTGAGTGGTAGCTGTTATCTGTCTCCTCCCTCAAGTCGATATTCTGTATTTTTAACGTTTAAAAAAGATTTTATGTGCATAATCAACATGCTAGATGAATTCGCTTTACCTCCTACCTGTGGGCCCGGTGGCATAAGTACACAGAGAATTAGCGCCGGCTGCCAGGTGAGCTGACCAGGTGGTCTGAGAGCAGACGAGGGGATGCTGCGTGCACCCAGGTGCTGGTGTGGGCCGGCCTGTCAGGCCCCGAGGACCTGCCTCTCGTCCCCTGCCGCAGAGCTCACCTGCTGCCTGCTCTCAGGGACCTTGAAGTCCCTGCCCAATTTAAAGTTTGGAATCTGCAACTCCACGAAAAGTGGAAGATTTGGCAGCTGTGGGGCCTGGGCTTGAGAGTGGGAGTTTCCTTGCTCAGCCTGATGAGAGTCTTTGGAGGTGTGAGAATCTGGACAGAGATCTGAGGACTGGGTCTTGTTCCAGTCCCCTCCACTTCGAAGCCTCAGGGTCTGGGGCCAGTGGCTTCCCGTCACTGGGCCTGGTTGCCTTAGGATGTGAAATGAATGAGAAAGTCCTTCCCTGTCTCCTTCCAGGTTTGCCGTGCAGACCTGTTCCATGAAAGCTTAAAGAAAGCAAACTGAGGCGCTGAGCACTTATGAGGGACTTTAATACACCAGGGATTTAGTCGGGCACCTGAGCTTTTCCAGATTTGTTTCTTTTTACTTTTCTTTCCTTTTAACAATGAAAACTAACAATCCAGTTTAGGGACTGAAACATGGCCTTAAATAAAGGAGCAGAAGCTGCAAATTCCCATCTTATGCTGATTTGTGTTTGGAATTTTTATTAAGAATACAGGACAAAGTAAACGAATGGAAGGTTGTTTCTACTTATTTCCTTACAGCTCTTAGAACTGTTGCCTCCTGCTATCTGGTGGGTACCCTGAACCCAATATGTCAAAAACAAATTCGTTGTAATCTCTTCCCTGCCCTGCAGCCTGCTTCTCCTTTGGTCACCATCCAAGAGTTCAGTGGTGGCACAGCTATCCTTTAAACAAGCTGTAAACCTGGGGATCAACCCTCAGCCCTCTCTCTATATCATATGCGCATCTCAAATATTTCTCAGTGCCACCCTCTGCCCTCTGCTGCCTAACTCTACCCTCTCCCGTGTCCCCAGGCCCCATCGTGTGGTCTGGATTACTGGGAGAGCTTCCTCATTTCCCTGTCCCCAGTCTGGAGCCCTTTTCCCCTATTTTCTGCCCTGGAGCTGGGTGATTTTCTATTCCTTGAAACTGAATAAAATTATTTTTGAATTTTTAACGTCATGTTCATTTAGGAAAATTGGGCAGTATTGGAAAGAATAGCAAAGCAATGCTTATCTGTACCCTATTGCCCAGAGGAAACAACTTAGTTAATATTTGTCATAGTCTCCCAGAATTTCCTATACATGTACTTATTCAAAATATCCTTAAGAAAATACTTAAAAGAACAAAATGGGATCACACTGAAAACAGTGTTCTGTGTTCTGCTTTTTTTCTGCTAATTACATTGTGAGTATTTCCCGTTATCAAATATTCTTTGAAAAGAAGATTTCTGACGACTGCATCACATTCTTTTGTTGGACTCGACCAGGATTTATTTAAACTTTCTTCTATAGTTGGACTTTCAGATTATTACAATGTTTTGTTGCCATGAATAATGCTGTGATTAAGATCCTTTTACATATCCTTATGCATAATGTTTGACTGTAACTTCTGTTTATTTCATTAGATTAATTCCTAGATGTGTAGGGGTTGGGTCAAAGGGTCTGGAAAAATTCAAGTGTTTGACTCATATTTGTACCTACTTTCTAGGAAGTTCAGATCAACTTCTTCCCATTCCCGCCAGCACAATGTGGTATTGCCTGCGCTACTTGCCTAGGCTGATCATAGGCATTCTATTAAAAAAAAAACAACCAAATCATTCTGCCAATTTAATTGGTGAAGAACGACATTTAGTCAGCGATCTTTCTAAAACTCAAGTCTGATGAGATGTGCCCCCCCGGCCCCCACCCGGCCCAGAGGATGAAGTTAAACCCCCAAGTCGTGCCTTTCCAGGCCTGGCAGCCTTGGCCCTGGCTGGATCAGAGAGGTTCTCTCTCCCCTCAGGCTCTGAGTTGTGAGGAGCAGGCTGTGTTCCTCTCCTCTGCGCCTTCCGTGAGCTACACTGAGCCTGTTCCTGATCAACAGATGAAGCAGAAAGAGGTCCTGGGAGGGGGCCGAGGGCTCGTGCAGGACCTGTGCGACCTGCAGCCAGGGAGCAGAAGAGCTGGGCGACTGTTGGGCCCCGAGCCCAGTTCTTCCATCACACAGATGGGGCCTGAGGCCAGAGGGGAGCAAGGATGGAAGTGCTCCGTGACTGGGGCCCTCTGGGTTGGTTTCCACTGTGCATTCCCTGATTCCTCCGAAAGGAGAGCTGGGAAGAGGCTGAGCACCAGGAAGGGGCAGCTGCAGGAGGACCCCAGGGGTTGGGTGAGCAAGGGTACAGCAAGTCCCAAACACCAGGGGAGGCCTGGATGCCAGGAAGGGGGGCACTGGAAGCTCGAGCTACTGCCAGTTAGAGGTTCCAGGGACGCCAGGGCCTGGCTGCTCTGGATAACTTTCATCCCAGGGGCTGGGCAAGTCTGGGAATCTTGGACTTTGAAGCTTATTATGGCCTCTACTGTCACCTCCTTGGGGGCTAGGCCATGGCCCTCATCTGTGCACTCCAAGTCCTGCTCTGCTCAGGTTTGGGAAGGACTCTACGGTCTGCCAGTTGGAAAATATTACGTACCGCAGAGAAGCCCTGTTTCAATCGTGATCCAATCTTGTGCGAGCAGCTTTTTCTTTTAAACCCCAATCAGTAATGTAGGTTGGAGATCCTTTGAGCAGATTTTCTCCATGGAGATGTGACACACACAATTGTGGGTATTAACTTTTTATTAGCTGGAGATGTGATTCCACCCATTCGAGGTGGGTCTTAATTAGTTTAATGGAATCCCTTAAAAGAGGAACCATTTAGGAGGGAGTCAGAAGCGACAGAAACAACAAAGCCAACAGAAACTTTAGAGCAGAGCCTACAGGAATGACAGAGTCTAGAGAAACGACAGAAACCTCAGAGCCGACAGAAACTTCATGGCAGAGCTGACACAAATGCAGACACGTGGAGAACAGATACACGGATGTTTGGAGATGCTTGGAGCCCAGCAGACGTCACCATGAGATGTGAAGCAAGTTGGAACCTGGAGAGGCAGATGCCAGCCACTGACTACCCAGCTGATAAAAGTGGTCCTAACACATGGATATTTCTTGCATTAAGGTAACCTCTTGTTGGTGCCGTAATTTGGACACTTTTACTTCTTTAGAACTGTAAATGTGATATTTATGACATTCCCCTTTATAAAAACTGTTTCAGTTCAGGGGTATCGCATTCCGGCAGCATGCAAGCTAACACATCATCCTACATTGAAGTGTTCATTTGTTTATTAAAAAAGTTGTGCAGGGCTGGAGATGGGCAGGACTGGACCTTGGGACAAAATGGAATCGGAAACTTCCTACTCTTGGAATAACACTGAGAATAAAGCAGGAGGAACACAGTGAGAGGAACAAAGCTTGGAGGCTTCCTGGGTCATTTGAGCTGGGTCTTAAAGTTCAAGCAGTACTTCTACATGTGGTCTGTGCTGCAAGGGTCTGCCTTGTGGGAAGAGCCCAAGGAAAGCACAGTGCTGGGCAGTACCAGGGACCTCTGGGGCACACAATTGGCTGGTCTGTGTGGCTGTGGGGAGGGCAGATGACTGAGGGGCAGAGGGCTGGGAAGGGAGTCCGTCAGGGCCAGCTCGGAGGACCTCGACTGCCCCACGAGAGAACCTGCTGTTCATCCTGAGAGCGGTGGGGAGCCATTTACAGTTCCAATCGGGAGAGTGAGCCAATCACCTGGGCTTCTCAAGGAGATCCCTCTCGATGCCTCATGGAGGACAGATAGGAAGGAGGAACAAGAGGAAGTCCTGAGCAGCCCGGAGGCTGGGTCCAGAGGACGGTGTGGGGAGCTGGCTTAGGGGAGGGCTGCTGGGGATGGGGGCAGGAGCTGAATGGGGATTTGTGAGCTCTTTCTGCGGCAGCTTCAGTGGGACTCGGTGCTGCCTTTTGGGGACCATCTGGGACGAAGAAAACCAAACCCACAGCCTTGTACCCCATCTCACCCTCACTGCAGGCCCACGATGGCCTCACCTGCTGTCCTGGGACCTGCGCTCTTGCCGAGCCCTGCCTGCCTCACCTGGAGGTCCAGCTCCAGCCCCACACCTTCCTGGCTGCCTCCTTCACCTCCTTGTTCCTCAGGCTGTAGATGACAGGGTTCAGCATGGGCGTGACCACGGCATAGAGGATGGTGAAGACCTCGTCGGAGATGTGCGCCTCCTTGCTCTTGGGCTTCATGTATGAGGAGATGACGGTGCTGTAGAAGAGCAGCACCACGGCCAGGTGTGCCGAGCAGGTGGAGAAGGCTTTGCGGCGCCCGGCGGCCGAGGGCACCTGCAGGATGGTGGCCAGGATGAGTGCGTAGGACAGGCAGATGAGGGCCAGGGGCACGGGCAGCAGCAGAATGCTGCCCACCAGCAGGAAGGCCTCGCTGACCGACGTGTCACCACAGGCCAGCTTCAGCACTTCCAGGATCTCGCAGGTGAAGTGGCTGACCACGTGGTGGCCGCAGAAGGGCAGCCTCATGGCGATGACTGTTTCAGTCACTGACTTGAGCAGACAGAGGGCCCAGGTGGCTCCCGCCAACAGCAGGCAGAGCCGGCGGCTCATGAGCACCGGGTACCAGAGAGGACGGCAGATGGCCAGGTAGCGATCGTAGGCCATGATGGCGAGCAGCAGGCACTCGGCGGAGCCCGTGGACAGGCTCAGACACATCTGGGTCGCACAGCCGATAAAGGAGATGGTCTTCCGTGCCGACAGGAAGTGGACCAGCATCAGGGGCACAAAGCTGGACGTGTAGCAGATGTCCAGGATGGAGAGGTTGCCAAGGAAGAAGTACATGGGCGTGTGCAGGTGACTGTCCAGGATGCTCACTACCACGATGGCCGTGTTCCCCAGCAGAGTCACCAGGTACATGGCTGAGCAGAGAGGGAAGAGCAGGTGCTCCAGGCCTGGGTAGCCAGAGAAACCTTTCAGAAAAAACTCAGAGAAGTCTGTCCTATTGACTGGCTCCATGATGCAAGGTTCTGGAGATGCACATGGCTGGCATGAAGGAAAGGAGGATGCAGTGTCGTGGAAAGACCACAGGGCCTCTTCTGGGAGGATGTAGAGTGCTGTGTTCTTTTCCAGCTCTGCCACTCTCTGTGTGACTTCAGGCAGTTCCCTGACCTTTCTGGGCCTCAATTTATCCATCTGAGAAATAGCAAGGTTGTTTTAGATCAGAAATTCCTAAGAGTATTGATGTAAAATATTAATAGGCAATCTGAAGAATCAATTTGAGGTAACAGTGAATCATTCTAAAGTAAATAAAACTCTTGCTTGAAGGATTTCTAATAGCCTTTAATATGGTAATGTGATTTGTGACTCTCAAAAAGCAGGGGAGAGAATGTTATGCTCCCTAAACTTATGGGACCATGGCTCCTCCTTTCACAGTATATCCATTAATCTATTGCTGACAAGTGTCTAAGAACATCGTTTGGAATCAGAGGTGCTCAAACTTTAACATGCACCAAAATCACCTGCAGAGTTTGTAAAATGCAGAATGCTGGGTCCCAGCCTCAGAGTTTCTGACTCGGAAGGGCTGGGTGACATGTGGTATGCTAGACACGTACCACACCTTGAGAATCAGCGGGCTAGATGGTCTCAGGGTCCTCCTGCTTACGCTGGTGCCACTGTTGGGAATGCCCTTTTTCTTTGTCTCTCAGTCTACAGAAACCTGACTTGCATCTTCAGGCCAACTCTGGTCTCCATGCATGCAGCCAACATTCATATGATGCCTCGTACCAGCGAGTCTGCTGGCCTGTGAGCCGGTCTGTAGGTTTGTCCACTTGTCTTCTCACAGGGTCTGCTTCATCAGCTACTGTGTGTGCATTGAACTTTCAGAACCTTCACCTTGGGCTTTCTAGCTAACTTGATTGGCCTCTTGGTCCATCCCCAAACTTCCTGTTTTCTGTGGGCCTGGGCCTGAGCCATGACCACTTTGCCTCCACGAACTCCTAGGGCGTTGGCGTGGAAAGGACCCAAAGAGGTGAACTTGCGCAATGGGGATACTGAGGTCACACAGTGGCTCCCTGGCAAGGTGAGTCTGGATTCCAGTCTTCCTGAGAGCATGTCCCTGACACCATGCTCAAGACAGGCATTCACTTGCACCGAGTTCCCAAATGCTGACTCTTAACACACTATAGGTCCTCTTTCTTCTGCATTTCCCCACAATCCACTCACCAGCTAAGGAACACAATTCAGCCTTTCCTTACTGTTTTGGGGCAGCTAGAACAGTGCCAATAGTCCCATGGGAAGCAATGATGATGCCGGGCCCTGGGTTGAGCACTTGTTCCTGTCACGGTCTCACCTGCACAAGACCATTTCTCTCTTATATTCCTCACTTGTTTATTTGCTACAGAATCAAGAAGTTTTCAAGGAACTACTACATGCCAGGCATTGTACTAGGCCTCCGGGAGCAAATGAGGACAGGTGTGCACACAGGCCACTGAATCCAAACCCTTCCCAGACAGAAATCCCATCCACTCTCCTTTGCCTAGCCTCACCCTGCTTCTGTTTGCATGCCTTCAGTGACGGACAGCTCATTACTCCCACAGATAGACTTTTCTTCCTTTTTTTCTGTTAGACCTCTCAGAGGGTCACAAAGTTCTTCTGAGGTGGAGACCTGGGGGGACTGACTATCTCCGCACCCATTGGAATTCCAGGCGCCGCACCTTCTCTTTCCTCTCACGTGGTCTCAGCCTCACACACTGAGGCACTACCTTAGAATTGAGGTTCACGTCTGCAGCAAGGAGAGCTCTGATCCGGCACTTGGGTTTCAGATAGAAAGTCTTGCCGTGGATTGAATGTGTCTGGAGAGACTGTGGGGTGGAGTAAGTGTGAGCTGGGAGCTCCATCCAAGTCTTGGCTGGGAAACTCTGAGCCTGAGTTCCTGGAGAGGCATCTCCATTTAGCAGAGCTTCAACAGCGGCCGGCACTGTGCCAGGGGCTGGGGTGGGACACGGAGGTAACATTGCGCTCTCCCTGCCACCTCAGTAACTGCTCCAGACTACAGCCTTATTTTTGCACATACCGTGTCTCACATATTATGATCTTTTCCAAAAAAACCATTGTAGCCATTGGCTATCTGTTGGAATGTACACACAGCCATGTGGGGGCACATACATATGAACCCACATATGTGTGTGTGCACAAACACCCTGCTTGACACACAGACACACACATATGTGCCTGTGATTTTGCAAATCGCACAGTCTCGTGTGTGTACATGTATGGCCATTCACATATGTCATGTACCAGAGTCTCACTCTTGGTCAAATCTTTCACCCACACTCACACACACACATAACCGGCACCTCACCTACCACAATGATACAGACCCCTGGCCAGGACATCAGTGAACCTGGCAGGACTACTTCTCCCTGGGAGGAGGTGTGCGGAGACCATGGCCCAGTAGGGGCTGCCGTGGGTGTCACTAGAGAAGGGGCAGCCTTGAGGGCAGGGAGTAAATGCTGCCCAGGACACAGGAGACTCGGAGACGGGTCAAGGCCACCAAATCAGCTCAGTGCTTTGTCTGTCTCCCGGATTGAGGGCCAAGGATCCAAGCCTCCCTGTGCTGCCTTCTGTCTTTCAGCTGGGGGGATCAGGGAGGAAGAGTAATACGACTGGATGCCTGTGAAACTCTTGTTCCCAAAACAGGGCCAGGAAGTTGTCTGCAGTGTCATTCCTGCTTTGCATCTTTCCTGGCCAAATCCTACCTAAAACCCAGTTCAAATGCTGTCTCCTCCAGGGAGCCTTTGCTTACCCTCCCCTGGGCCACCCTGAGCCCTCTCTCCTTTGTACTCCCACGGCCCTGTGTTTGTACCTGTAGGATGAAGCTCAGCTCTCTTGCTCAGTCCCTGCCCATTGCCCACCCTTGCCTGCCCACAGGGTGCCACCTCCCTTCCTCTCCACTCCCGGGCTCTGAAGGCCAAGCTGAGTGCCCAGCCCAGCCACTGCCAGCTTTTCTCTGTATTGCTGGGGCTAAGGTAAACTGGGAATGAGCATCTGCTGCTAAATAAGGGCTCTGTCCAGCTTGAATGGCACTCTGCAGGAGCTGGGAGGGGTCTTACATATCTGCCAGACCACTCTTGTTATACATGGGGAAACAGACTCAGAGAGGGGAGAGCCTTGTCTGTGTTACCCAGTGAGTCAGATGGCAAAGCCAAGTTATTTCCTGGGGCTCCTGACTCCCCGCCCAGGCGCCTTCCTCTGCCCCTACATCCTCATGTCTCATTTACCTTCAGACTCTTCCAGATCCATGTTCTTAGCAACTGGAGGATGTTTCAGAGGACTGGAGACCAAGGGCCCCCTCCTTTGGCTGGAGCTAGGAGAACACAGGTCAAAGAAGCAGGCCTCCTCTATGCAGGGACTCCTGGTGGGCGGGACCCTGGAGTTCACACCGGCCCACCTTTCCAAACTGTGAAAACATACCTAGACTTTTAAAGAATTCAGTGAAGGGTTTGCAATTTGGTAGAATTCAGTGGGGCTTTTAGAATTTGGTGGAATTATGCAAAACCCTAGAATTTGATGGGGTTCTCCAAAGTACATCAGGTTTAGTAGAATTAGGAAATTCTAGTGGCTCAAGGCTGAACGGAGCATCGAGTAGTTTGCTGAGGGTAGCTGAGGATTCCCTGACCTGGGCAGCTCGGAGCTGCAGCCCGGCTGACAGCCTCCCAGGGAGCAGAACAGGCCAAATGGAAGAGCACCTTTCAAAGCTCCTCCCTGCGCCAAGGGTCCACACAATCCCTAAGGCGATTTAGAGACAGAAGAGGAAAGGCGCCCAGTTTAGAAACTTTGGGGTGCTTCAGGGATGATGTCCCAAAGACCCAATTACACAGAGTCTGGTTTAGAAATCTTAATTGGTGTGGAAAAGTTGGAGAAAGTGGCTCATTGCCAGGGATTAACCCTCACAGGCCACCCACTCAGTACTGGCCCAGGAATATCTATAGAATGAATGAGCGAGTCAATGAATGAATGAGTGGATGAACAACTAAATGAATGCATAAGCAACTTTCAACCAATAACTTTAAAACTGAATGAATGAGTGAGTAAACAAATGATAGAGTTACTTTCCAGATGAGGAGTTAGAGGTCTTGATTCAATTTTCTTAGGGATCTTTAAGAAAGTGCAAAAATCTGGAGAGTGAAATGGGAATTTACTGGATTAAGAGAGGCAAATAGAATTACAGAATATCAGAGCAGGAAAATCCTTTAAGGTCATCCTGACCAATGCTCCTTGTACAGACAGGAGAACTGGCTGAGAGAGAAGGCACTAGCAGAAGTGTCACTTAGGGAAGCAGAAGTACAGCTTGGGACTTGCAGTTTGACCCTGATTTCCCACACTTGAATCGTAGCTTCCTTAGTCAATGAAAAGCAGGTCTTCCCAGGTCAGTTGATGATCAGGTTCCTTTACTCTCCACCTGGCTGTTCTCTGCACTCAGAGCTTCTGTCTTAGTGTTTCCACCTTCAGGTTCCTTCCAGCTCTGAGTCCACAACTCTGCAGGCCTAAGGGCCTCTTTATCAAATAGTGTCACTTCATTTTGGAACTGATTATTGTTGTTGTTGTTAGATTTTTATTTAGCTGTTTTAAAATTACAAGTAAATTTATTAACTTTTTATTTATATGATACACATGGAACATTCTTGTAAAAATGTGTTTTTTTTGCAGGCAACTTTTAAAACTTTTTTATTGTGAAATACAGCATATATACAAAAAAGCAATAAATTTCCAAGTACATTTTAACAAGTAAAAGACAAGATTTTAAAGTTACAGTTCCATGATTTTTCATTTTTTCTTCTAGCTGCTCCAAAGACACTGGAGACCAATAGAAATATTAATATAGTGATTCAGCAGTCATACTCATTTGTTAAATCCTATCTTCTCTGTTATATTCCCCCTTCTCTTTAAATAACATATATACATAAAAGCAGTACATTTCAAAGTATATCGCAACAATTGGTTTCGAACAGATTTCAAAGTTCGATATGGGTTACAATTCCATAATTTTAAGTTTTTATTTTTAGCTGCTCTAAGGTGCTGGAGGGTAAAAGAAATATCAGTATAATGATAGTGCACTCATACTCATTTGTTAAATCTGACCTTCTCTGTAGAACTCCACCATCACCTTTGATCTTTCTCCCACTCTTTAGGGGTATTTGGGCTATTCCCGTTTTGACTTTTCCATGTTGGAAGGGGCTGTTGATAATATGGAATAGGGGGATGGAACTAGCTGTTCTGGAAGGGCTGGTCCCTCTGCATTTCAGGATTTATCTGGTCCAGCGACCCAATTGGAGGTTGTAGGTTTTGGATAGTTAACCTAGTGCACGGAAACTTTGTGGAATCTTATATAATACCCTAGGTATTCTTTAGGATTGGCTGGAATGGTTTTGGTGGGGGTTTGGCAGTAGCAATGTCGAATTGAAGCATGCATAAGAATGACCTCAAGTGCAGCCTCTCAACTCTGTTTGAACTCTCTCAGTCACTGATACCTTACTTGCTACACTTCTTTCCCCCCCTTTTTGTCAGGATGCCATTGTTGATCCCATGGTACCAGGGCCAGACTCGTGCCTGGGAGTCATCTCCCATGCCGCCAGGGAGACTTTCACCCCTGGATGTCATGTCCCACATAGCGGGGAGGGCAATGGTTTCACTTGTAGAGTTGGGCTTAGAGAGAGTGAGGCCACATCTGAGCAACAAAAGAGGTCCTCTGGAGGTGACTCTTAGGCATATCTAAAGGTAGGCTAAGCTTCTTCACTACATACATAAACTTCACATGAGCAAGTCTCAAGATCAAGGGCTTGGCCTATTGATTTGGGTGTCCCTAATGTTTAGCACAATATCTGGGGTTTCTCCGGTGGCAAAGTTTGACAGTGCCATAAATTTTCTCCTATCCCTCAAGGAACTTTCCCAATACTTTTTGATTATCTGCTTAATACACTCTGGGATGTATCCAGGCATTACATTAATCTATACAGGATTAAAGGCTCTCATTCCAGGCTCCCTGTGTTTGGATTATTTAAATGATCTATCCAGACAGATTGAGTTAGATTATGTGCTACAGAAAACCTAGGTTCTGGACATAATAAAACATTCTTCCTTTGGTCTCAAAGAGTAGGTGAAGTTCTAAAGTACGTGCAATGTCTTCCTTACCCCTGTATTCTGAATTATCTTAATCCCAACCTGATTGCCTTCATTCTTATCTCTAAATACCAGGTTATACATATATAAGGCAGCCCCCCAAATTCAGAAATAAGAATTACCACTCTGGACTAAATGTGACTGCCATAAGAGCTTACAATCTAGGCCCTAGTTTTCTTATAAGTATTTTCTAAATGAGATCACACAATATTTGCTCTTTTATTTCTGTCTTATTTTGCCTCACCGAATGTTGCACAGTTTCATTCACCGCATTGCATGCCTCACAATTTCGTTCCTTTTTGTAGCAGCACCATGTTCAATCATATGTTTATACCATCGTTCGCCAATCTACTTCTCAGTCAGTGCATATTTCAGCCACCTCTATCTACTGGGCCATATGTATAATGTCCAAAGTCAGCAGTTGATCAACACTCTCAATTTTAGAGCATTTTATTGTTCCCAAGGGAAAGAGAGCCAATAAACATACCCTTATCAAATAGAAAATCCAGGTATATTACTTTTTTGATTGTCAACCAACTTTACAGTCCTGGGATAAATTCCACTTGGTCATGGTGTATATCCTTTGTGTATTCAGTTTGCTAGTATTTTAAAAAAATTTTAAAGGACTTTTGAGTCTATATTCATAAGGGTCTGTAGTTTTCTTGTGATATCTTTGTCTGGCTTTACTATCAGGTCATACTGGTTTCACAGAAGAGTTGGAAAGTGTTCCCACCTCTTCTAATTTGGGGAAGAATTTGGTATTAATTCTTTAAATTTTAGGTAGAATTAACCAATGAAGCCATCAGGATCTTACTTTTACTGGTGCTCTTTGATTATTTTTTTTCATGAGAATTCAAATTAACTAGTGGTGCTTACTTGCATTCAGTCTGGAGAACTTTCTTAGTATTTCAATTTAGGCAGATGTAATAGCAATGAATTCTCTTAGCTTTTTCTTTTGTGATAATGTCATTATTTTGCTTTAGTTTTTTTTTGGTTGCAATAAAATTTTATTTATGGATGCTGAAATTTGAATGTCATATAATTTTCACATCATGAAATATTCTTTTTTTAAAATTTATTTATTAATTAAAAAAATTTAACAAACCAAATAAAACACTAACATATATAATCAGTAATTCACAATATCATCACTTAGTTGCATATTCATCATTTCTTAGAACATTTGCATTAATTCAGAAAAGGAAATAAAAAGACAATAAAAAAAAAGTAAAATGAAAGCAGAAAAGAAAAAAAAAAGATTATACCTACCATACCCCTTACCCTTTGCTTTTATTGATCAGTAGCGTTTCAAACTAAATTTATTTTAGCATTTGTTGCTCCTATTATTTATTTTTATTTCATATGTTCTACTTGTTTGTTGACATGGTAGATAAAAGGAGCATCAGACACAAGGTTTTCACAATCACACAGTCACATTGTGAAAGCTATATCATTATTCAATCATCCTCAAGAAACATGGCTACTGGAACCCAGCTCTACATTTTCAGGCAGTTCCCTCCAGCCTCTCCATTGCATCTTGAATAACAAGGTGATATCTACTTAATGCATAAGAATAACCTCCAGGATAACCTCTGGACTCTGTTTGGAATCTCTCAGACATTGACACTTTGTCTCATTTCACTCTTCCCCCTTTTAGTCGAGAAGGTTTTCTTAATCCCTTGATGCTAAGTCTCAGCTCATTCTAGGGTTTTTCTCAATCCCTTGATGCTGAGTCTCAGCTCATTCTAGGATTTCTGTCCCACATTGCCAGGAAGGTCCACACCCCTGGGAGTCATGTCCCACATAGACAGGGGGAGGGTGGTGAGACTGCTTGTTGTGAGGCCACATCTGAGCAACAAAAGAGGCTCTCTTGGGGGTGACTTTTAGGCCTAAATTTTAAGTAGACTTGACCCATCCTTTTTGGGGTTAAGTTTCATATGGACAAACCCCAAGACTGGGGGCTCAGTCTATAGTGCTTTAGTTCTTGAAAGGTAGTGTTTTTGTATACAAGATTCTTGGTTGACATTATTTTTCCTTCAGCACTTTGAATTCATGATTTGACTGCCTTCAGATCTCAATTGTTTCTTACTAGAATTAAGCTATTAATCTTATTGGATTAGGAATCTTATTGAATGTGATGAGTCATTTTTCTCTCACTGTTTTCAAGGTTTTCACTTTGTCTTTGTCTTTCAGGATCTTTACTATGATATGGCTGTCTGTATCCTACTTGGAGTTTGTTGAGATTCTTGGATGTGTAAATTAATGGTTTTCAACAGATTTGGGATGTTTTCAGTAATTTTTTGAATATTTCTTCTCCTTCCTCTCTCTTTTGTCATTCTGGTATTTCCATCACGCATATGTTGGTGCATTTAGTGATGTCTCCCATTTCCATGAGGGTATCTTTACGTTACTTCATCCCCTTTTCTTTCTATTCTTTGGATTGCATAATCTCCATAAATTTATCCTCAAGTTTGATGCTTTTTTTTTCCTGTCAGTTCTAGTGAATTTTTTATTTCAGTTATTGTACTTTTCAACATCAAATTTCAATTAAAAATACTTTCTATCTCTTTATTGATGATCCCTATTTAACAAGATACTGTCATTATAGCTTCCTTCACTTCTTTAAGCATGGTTTCCTTTAGTTCTTTGAACATATTTATAATGGCTACTTCAGAGTCTTTGCTAAATCTGATTCTGGTCCCTCTCACAGGCATTTTCTGTTGCTTGCCTTTTTTTTTTTTTTTCTCTTGTGTATGGGTGTGGTAGTTGGATTCAGTTGTCAACTTGGCCAGGTGAAGGCACCTAGTTCTGTTGCTGTGGACATGAGCCAATGGTATGTGAACCTCATCTGTTGTTAATTACATATGCAGTTGGTTAGGAGGCGTGCCTGCTGCAATGAATGACGTTTGACTTAATTGGCTGGTGCTTAAATGAGAGAGCACAACATAGCACAGCCTAAGCAGCTTGGCATTCCTCATCTTGGCACTCGCAGCTCAGCCCAGGCTTTTGGAGATGCAGAAAGAAGTCACCCCGGGGAAAGTTGTTGGAACCCAGGGGCCTGGAGAGAAGGCCAGCAGAGACCATCCTGTGCCTTCCTACATAAGAAAGAACCTCAGTGGAAAGTTAGCTACCTTTCTTCTGAAGAACTAACAAAATAAATCCCCTTTTATTAAAAGCCAATCCGTCTCTGGTGTGTTGCATTCCGGCAGCTAGCAAACTAGAACAATGGGTCACATTTTTCTGGTTTTTTGTTTATTTTTTTGTTGCAAACTGGACATTATAGATAATATTTTATAGAAAATCTGCATGCTGATCTCCCACCCTTCTTTTTGCTTGATTTTATTATTGTTTGCATGTGTATTAGAGCCTTGTCAGCATTAACTTAATTCAGTCTACTTCCCCTGCAGGGTGAAGCCTCTGATGCTTTCTTCAGATTGCCAGCCTTGGGCATATGTATATTCACTCTGGGATGACAGTAATTTTACCAGAGCTATCTTCGTCTCTTTCCCTGATCTCTGTGTAAAACTCTTTGCCTCTACTTTATGACACCCAGCTGTTAGGACCCACTAATTCTGACTGGTTGCTGCATTGCTTATGACAATGTTTTAGGGCATAAATTCTCCACAGACTCATCCAATTAAGTTTAGGTAGGTATAGTATTTGATGCCAGACTTTGAGACTTGTTATGACCTCAGGAAGGCTCTTATTAGCTGTTTCTTTCCATATTTGTCTATGGTAGATTAGCCGGCTTATGATTTAGTTTGTTCTCATAGACCTACCAGCTTCCTCGTAATTGCTTACCACCAAAATCTCCATTGTTTTCAAGAGTACTCTTAGGCTTGAACTTTTCCACACACTGTTCCAAATAAAGTCAGTTTTGGAGTTCTCTGTTCTTATATACTGCCTCTTTCCCTGGGCAAAATCTCTGAACTATTGTTCATGGCACTAACTGTGGGCAGTAGCCTCTAGTTATCTCAGCTAGCCTCTCCCAGTGTGGAATCTCTGTCCTACAAGCTAGGGTACCTGCTATCAGGGCCTGTGATGGTTATAGTCATTTGTCCACTTGGCCTAGGTGATGGTGTTGAGTTGTTTGATTAAGCATGCATGCCTGATTGTTACCGTGAATACATTTCATGGACTTAAATCATACCTAAGTTGATTGCATCTATGGCTGGGTACATCTACCATCGACTGAGGAAACTGCCTTCAGCAGTGAAAGATGTCTCATCCAATCAAGTGAAGACTTTAAAAGAAGAAGAAGTGATGATTTCAGCAGCCAGAAGAAAGAATTTCCACCTCTATTTCAGCCAGTCAGCCTCTCATGGGAAATCATTGAAAACCTTCTTTGGAGTTTCTAGCTTGCAGCCTGCCCTACAGAATTTGGACTTGTTCATCCCCACAGTCATGTGAGACAGTTTTTATAAAAATCTGATAATATTCACAGATATCTTCTGTCAGTTCTGTTTCCCTAGGTCTATATGATTGATATAGGGCCCCTGCATTCTTGGCCTGCCTCACCTGGGGTAGACCCTCCATTTTATGAGTGGGGGTTAAGGAAGAGAGTCCCCAGTTTTTAAGCCACACTTGCCATAAGTGTAGCCTCTGCACCTCAGAGTTGGAGGGGATGAGAAATGGTGTTGGTCTGCCCTTCTTGGTAAGATACACTTGATTTATGACCCTGAATATGGTCTTATCTTGATAAATGTTCTCTGTGAGCTTGAGACTAGTATGTATTCTGCTGTCATTTTGTGTCTATTAAGTAAAGTCGGTTAATAGTATTGTTCAAGTCATATATTTTTATTTATTTTCTGTCTACTTGTTCTATCAGTTATTGAGAGAGAAGTGTTGAAATCTTTGATTGCAATCATTGATTTGTCTATTTCTCCTTCTGTTCTATCAACTTTTGCTTCATACATTTTGAAGCTCTGTTATTGGGTACATAATTCTTATGATTGTTATATTTTCTTGGTAAGTTGACAAATTTGTCATTTTGAAATTACCCTCTTTATTAGCATTCATGTTCTTTCTCTAAAATCTGTGTTGTCTGGTATTAATATAGAATTGGATATTAAAAAAAAATCAACCTGACAGTCTCTGCTTTTTAATTGGGGGGTATTTAGGCCATTTACATTTCATATGATTATGAGTATGGTGGAGTTTAAATCTAATATCTTGCTATTTGTATTCTTTTATCACATCTGTTCATTGTTCCTTTTAAATTTTGTTCTGCATTTATTTTGGATTAATGGAATATTTCTTATTAATTCATTTTGTCTCCTTTATTGGCATATTAGCTATCTTTTACCTTTTAGTGGTTGTTTTAGATTGAACTTATCACAGTCTACCTTTAATTAATATGATACACTTTCATGTATAGTATATGAACCATACATCAGTATACTTCCATTCCCTTCTCCTGGACTTTAAACTATTATTGCCATACATTTTACTTGCACAGGTGTTATAAACCCCATGGACATTATTATTTTGCTTCAATGGTCAGTTATGTTTTAAAGAAGTGTTAAAAATTAGAGAAAAGTGTTGATATTTACTTACATATTTATCATCTCCAGAGTTCTTTATTCCTTTATGCAGATCTAGATTTCCTTCTGGTATCATTTTTCTTCCATCTGAAGTATTTCTTTTAACATTCTTATAAATCTGATCTGCTGGTGATAAATTCTCTCAAGCTGTGTATGTCTGAAAATATTTTTACTTTGTCTTAATTTCTGAGAGATACGTTTGCTGAGTACAGAATTCTAAACTGGCAGTTTTTTTCTTTTTAGTATTTTAAAAATGTTGTTCTGCTGTATTCTGGCTTGTATTGTTTCTAAGAAGAAATCTGCTGCCGTTCTTTTATTCATGCCTTTGTACATAATTTATATTTTTTCCTGGATTTTTTTTAAGATTGCCTCTTTATCACAGGCTTTATGCAAGTTGATTATGGTATGCATTGGTGTAGTTTTCTTCTGCTTGCAATTTATTGAGATTCTTGAACCTGTTGATTTATGTTTTCATCAAATTTGGAAAATTTTGACTATTTTTCAAAACATTTTTTTGTCCCTATCCATTTTCCTGGGATTTTAATTGTACATCTCATATAACGCTTGAAGTTGTTCCACAGTTCACTGATGCTCTGTGCATTTTATTTTTCCAATGTTTTTCTCCCTAAGTTTTATTTTGAATAGTTTCTACTGCTATGTCACAAAGTTTACTACTATTTTCTTCTTCAGGTTCTAATCTGCTGTTAATCCCACCTAATGCATTTTCAAAAAACTTTTTATATATTTTGAAATAATTTAAGATTGACATGAGAGTTCTAAACATTGTATGTAAGTAGTTCCTGTGTATCTTTCACCCAGTTTTCCCTGATGTTAACATCTTACATAGCTATGGTACACTTACAAAAACTAAGGAATTAGCACTGATGCAACACAATCTATGGACTATTCAGATTTCACTAGTTTTTTTTTCACTAGTTTTTCTATTAATATTCTTTTTCTGTTTTAGAGTCAAATCCCCAATAGCTTGTTGAGTTTAGCCACTAATATATATTTTTAATTAATATATAATTTTAATGTATTTTTCATCTTAGAAGTTCCATTTGGGACTTTTAATAATCTTCCATGTATCTCCTTAATATGCAAGGCTTACCTTTAATAATTTACAATATCTCTTGAAGACATTTCCTTATAATTATTTGACTCTTTTACAGTGGTGCATGATATTTTATTGTATGAATATGCTATACTTTATTTTACCATTTCACATTGTTGGACATTTAGGTTATATCCAAAGATTTTCTTTTGCCATGCAAAAAATGCTGCAAAGAACATCATTGTACCTGACTCTTTAGCACATGTACAAATATTTCTCTAGTACAGCTATCTTGATGGGAAATTATTGGATCAAATGTATGTTTATTTAAATTTTTGAAAGATAAAACCAAATTGCCTTCAGAAATGCTGTCTTAATTTACCTCTCCACCAAATATATGAGAGTACCCATTTCTCCATACCTGAATGATTCTGAGTGTTGAGCCTTTTTAATTTTGAATTATGATCGGTGAAAAATGATACTTTGCTGTTTATTTTCCATTTTTGAATCACTTTACATATCAGTTTTACTATTTATAATGTTTCTTTTGTAAATTGTGTCTTCATATTCTGTGCCCATTTTTTTTAATTGTGAAAACTATTGATTTCTGGGAGCCCTTTGTACATTCTCTGCTGCATTCCTTTGCCTAATAAATGTGTGACACTCATTTTCTGTCACTTAACTTTGTGTTTATGATGTCTTTTTAATATAGATAATTAATTATTTGGGGCAGTCAAATTTATCTCTTGTGTGTATGTGTGTCTCTTGCTGCATTTCCCCAAGGCTATAATTACATTCTCTTTTCTATATTTTCTTCTAATTCTTTTCAAGTTTTGTTTTTAAATTTAACTCATTTTATCCGGATTTAATGAAACTGTTCTTGCATTGTGTGATATAAGGTAAGTTTATATACTTGCCCCAACAATTTATTGTAAAGCTCATCAAAAGGAAAAAGAAAAAACAAAAACAAAAGATACAAACACACAAACAAACAAACAAAAAACCATATTTCAGGTGCAGCTTCATTCAGTGTTCCAACCTAGTTACATTACACTTAGGTATTATTGTGCTGTCCATTTTTGAGTTTTTGTATCTAGTCCTGTTGCACAGTCTGTATCCCTTCAGCTCCAATTACCCATTATCTTACCCTGTTTCTAACTCCTGCTGGTCTCTGTTACCAATGATATAGTCCAAGCTGATTCTCGAATGTCGGTTCACATCAGTGGGACCATACAGTATTTGTCCTTTAGTTTTTGGCTAGACTCACTCAGCATAATGTTCTCTAGGTCCATCTATGTTATTACATGCTTCATAAGTTTAGTCTGTCTTAAAGCTGCATAATATTCCATCGTAGGTATACGCCACAGTTTGTTTAGCCACTCGTCTGTTGATGGGCATTTTGGCTATTTCCATCTCTTTGAAGTTGTAGATAATGCTGCTATAAACACTGGTGTGCAACTGTCCGTCTGTGTCTTTGCCTTTAAGTCCTTTGAGTAGATACCTAGCAGTGGTATTGCTGGGTCGTAATCCATTCTGCCATTCTATGTCTTTTGATTGGGAAATTCAGTCCATTAACTTTTAGTGTTATTACTGTTTGGATAATATTTTCCTCTACCATTTTGGCTTTTGTATTATATATATCATATCTGATTTTCCTTCTTTCTACACTTTACTCCATACCTCTCTCTTCTGTCTTTTCGTATCTGACTCTAGTGCTCCCTTTAGTATTTCTTGCAGAGCTGGTCTCTTGGTCACAAATTCTCTCAGTGACTTTTTGTCTATAAATGTTTTAATTTCTCCTTCATTTTTGAAGGACAATTTTGCTGGATATAGGAGTCTTGGTTGGCAGTTTTTCTCTTTTAGTGATTTAAATATATCATCCCACTGTCTTCTAGCTTCCATGGTTTCTGCTGAGAAATCTACACATAGTCTTATTGGGTTTCCCTTGTATGTGACAGATTGTTTTTCTCTTGCTGCTTTCAAGATCCTCTCTTTCTCTTTGACCTCTGACATTCTAACTAGTAAATGTCTTGGAGAACGCCTATTTGGGTCTATTCTCTTTGGGGTGCGCTGCACTTCTTGGATCTGTATATTTAGGTCTTTCATAAGAGTTGGGAAATTTTCAGTGATAATTTCTTCCATTAGTTTTTCTCCTCCTTTTCCCTTCTCTTCTCCTTCTGGGACACCCACAACACGTATATTTGTGCGCTTCATATTGTCATTCAGTTCCCTGATTCCCTGCTCAAGTTTTTCCATTCTTTTCCCTATAGTTTCTGTTTCTTTTTGGAATTCAGTTGTTCCATCCTCCAGTTCACTAATTGTAGCTTCTGTCTCTTTAGATCTACCATTGTAGGTATCCATTGTTTTTCCATTTTTTCTTCTTTGTCCTTCACTCCCACAAGTTCTGTGATTTGTTTTTTCAGATTTTCTATTTCTTCTTTTTGTTCAGCCCATATCTTCTTCATGTCCTCCCTCAATTTATTGATTTGGTTTTTGAAGAGTTTTTCCATTTCTGTTCGTATATTCAGCATTACTTGTCTCAGCTCCTGTATCTCATTTGAACTATTGGTTTGTTCCTTTGATTGGGCCATATCTTCAATTTTCCGAGCGTCATCCATTATTTTCTGCTGGTGTCTGGGCATTTGATCAGATCTCCCTGGGTGTGGGACCCAGCTGGTTGAAAGGTTTTTCTGTGGAATCTCTGGGCTCTGTTTTTCTTTTCCTGCCCAGTAGGTGGCGCTCGTGGCGGTCGTTTGTCTGCGGGGCAGTCGGCCCGGGAAACCGCGCGTGGAGGCGGGGGTCGCTGGCCGTGGCTTGGGGGAGTGCCGGTCCAAATTGCCCAGCTGGCCCGAGACGCCAAGCGTGACGGGAGGGCCCCGCTATCCAATGTTCCCAGTCAGACCGGGGAGCCACGTGCGTGGAGGGGACCCCAGACGCCAGCCACCTCTTTCTTTAACTGTTCAAAAATACCACCAATTTTTCATATATTTTTTATGAGTCTTTTTCTGGACCACTGTTATGTTCTAAAGAAATTTTATCATCTCTCCCTGTCTTTAAACCCGTGCTGTTTTAATCACACAGCTTCATATTGTATACTGAAATCTGGTAGGGCGAATTCCTTTTTTTTCCAATAACTTTTTTTTTTGGCAATTCTTGCACATTTCCTTTTCCAGATAAAAAAATTTTTTTCTATACATTTATTATTCCCCCAAAGGGGGGTGCACCATTCCTGGAAGTACTGCAATACCAGGTCGATGCGTGGAGTGGATGGAGCAAGCTCCTATTCCATCTCCCAACTCCAAAAATCCATTTAATATATCGTCCTCAGATAGAGGACGTATCAGATATTAAACTGATGAGAACAGATACTACACTTGATCTTAGCCAAAAGGCCGAGAAGCGATCCAGATAAATTTTATTGTTAGCTTTTCAAATTTCATAGAAATTCTTCTGGGATTTTTGCTTTTAATTTATTGATTAATTTGAGACAGAACTGACATCTTTATAAAATCAAGTTTTCTCTCCAAGAAACATTGTGTCTCCATTAATCCAGGACTTTTACTATGTCCTGGTCATATGTCTCTTAATCTGCTCATGAAGTAATTTCCATCAATATATTTTTCCCCTAAAGTTTAACTGTTCTTGTATTTCTGGATAAACCACCCTTTCCTCATGAGGTTTTATTGTTGGAATCTGGTTGGGCTGATCTGAGGTGAGCTGGCCTGCTCCTGGCTCCCTCTGGTGGACATCAGGTCATTCTTCACCCACTCTGGGGATGGGCATTGGAGTAGCTGTGATGCCCTGGACTCCGGCCTCCAGGCCCAGGCAGATCACTATGGTAGCAGGATCATAGGCTTATAAATCTGGTCTACATAAAATCTGCATACTATAGCTACATAGTCTATTATCCTGCCTTCTAGGGCTCTGATGGCTTCTCACTGCTTGGAGATGCTGAGGGAAGAGGCCATATCTATGCTAAAACAGTCTACCTTCTCACAATCCAGTAGTACATTTATGGATATGCCCTATTCTCTAAGCTTTGTAATTTATTTATTTTATTTTTAATGTTGAAATATAACATATAAAAAAGAAAAAGCAATGATTTTCAAAGTAAATTCCAACAAACAGCTGCAGAACAGGTTTCATAGTTTGGCATAGGTTAACATTCTGCAGTTTCTGGTTCTTCCTTTTAGCTGCTCCAAAACACTGGAGGTTAAAAAGAAATATCAATATAGTGATTCAGCAGTCATATTCATTTGTTAAATCCTATATTCTCTGTTATAACTCCTCCTTCTCCTTTGATCCTTCTCCCACTCTATAAGGATCTTTGGGCTATGCCCTTCCTAGCTTTTTCATGTTGAAAAGGGGTCATGTGCCACATAGTGAGGAGGGTAATGGTTTTCCTCGCAGAGTTGGGCTTAGAGAGTGGCCACATCTAAGCAACTAAAGAAGTTTCCTGGAAGTAACTTGTTCTAGTTCGCTAGCTGCCAGAATGCAATATACCAGAAATGGAATGACTTTTAAAGAGGGGAATTTAATGAGTTGCTAGTTTACAGCTCTAAGGCCGAGAAAATGTCCCAATTAAAACAAGTCTATAGAAATGTCCAACCTAAGGCATCCATCCAGGGAAAGATACCTTGGTTCAAGGAGGCCAATGAAGTTTAGGGTTTCTCTCTCAGCTGGAAGGGCACGTGGTGAATATGGTGTCATCTGCTAGTTTTCTCACCTGGCTTCTGGCTTCATGAAGCTCCCCAGGAGGCGTTTTCCTTCTTCATCTCCAAAGGTCGCTGGCTCGTGGACTCTCTGCTTCGTGGTGCTGCAGCATTCTCTGCTCTCTCTGAATTTCTATTCTCCAAAGTATTTCCTCTTTTATAGGACCCCAGTAGACCAATCAAGACCCACCCAAATGGGTGGAGACATGTCATCACCTAATCCAGGTTAACAACCACTCTTGACTAAATCACATCATCCAGGGAGGTGATCCAATCACAGTTTCAAACATACGGTACTGAACAGGGATTATTCTACTTTTATGAAATGGGATTTTGATTAAAACATGGCTTTTCTAGGGGGTATACTTCCTTTCAAACCAGCACACAACTCTTAAGCAGAATTATAGGTAGTCTTAGCTTCTTCACTACAGAAATAACTTTCATAAGGGCAAGCCTCAAAATCAAGAACTTGGTCTATTTTCTTTGGAGTCCCTAATGTCTGAGAGAACACTAAGGGTTTCCCATTTGGGAAAGATTAATAGTTCCATATTTTTTCTCTAGTTCCTCAAGGGACTCTACCAAGACTTATTTTGCTTCCAGTCCCTCAAGGGATTCTACCAATACTTTTTCATTCTCAGCCCACCATAGTCTGGTGTTTCTCTGGGCATTACATTAAGCTGTACAGAATTACAAGGCCTCATTCCTGTTCTGGGCTCCATGCATTTGGGTTGTTTGACAAGTTAATTTAGATTGTGTATGTGCCAGTTTGAAACTGTTGTGTACTCCAGAAAAGCCATGTTCTTTAATTCTCATCCAGTTTTGCTGGGTGGGATCTTTTTAACTGTTTCCATGGAGATGTGACCCATCCAATCGTGGGTGGGATTTTTTGATGGGGTGGTTTCCATGGAGATGTGTCTCCATGCATTCAAGGTGGGGTTGCTTACTAGAATCCTTTAAGAGGGAACCATTTTGGAAAAAGCTTTAGAGCCCACACACCTCTGGAGGTGAAGAAAGAAAATGCCACCACAGAAGCTGTTTGAAGAAGCTGGTGCCTTCCCAGGCAAGAGAGAAACCCTGCACGTCATCACCCTTTCTTTGGAGTTAAGGTATCTTTCCCTGGATGCCTTACTTTGGGCATTTCTATTGTCTTAGAACTGTAAACTTGCAACTTAATGAATTTCCCCTTTTAAAAGCTCTTCTGTTTCTGGTTTATTGCATTCTGGCAGCTTAATAAGCTAAAACAGTGTGTTACAGAAAATTTAGGTTCTAGGTACAATAAATCTCTCTGCCTTTGGTCTCATATAGTAGGTGAAGCTCTAGAGTACATACACTATCATTTTTGGCCCTCTATTCTGATTTGTCTTAATCCCAATGGGTCGGCTTCACTTTTATCTCTAATTAAAACCTCATCTCTTTCTTGGTTACTTTAAGTGTTATTGTATGTAGCAATGCTGACTTTAAGAGCTGCAGAACTCCAGCTCTGAGTCTTAAGTGTCACAGAAGTACTCAAAATTCCAGGGAAATACCACGTATGCACATATAAATCAGTTTCTCAGAATCTAGAGATACACTTACAAGTTTGTACTAAGTATGGCTTTCAATATCTCAGTCATTGTACATTCGCCCCCCTCCATCCATTGGGCATCATGGATAATGTCCAAAATAAATGAACCATGTCTTACAGTGTCCTCACTTAGTTGTACAATCATCAGCACTCTCAATTTTAGACAGTTTTCATTGGCCTAAAGAGTCAAAGAACCGATAAACACAGCCTCACCAAATATCAAATCAGAACCTCCCCTAATCTCTTATCCCTCCCCCCAAATTAGTTGCCCCTAGTAATACTGCGGTACTGTTGCTGCCTTCCTGTTAACTAAAGGCCACAGCATGCAATATTAATTTTCCTCCTATATCCCTTTATCACAAAGTTACATATTTGAAGGAGTTCATATGAGAATTTATTTATAACTGTTGAGTTAATCAGTGGATTATGGCATGATACATCCCCTTTCAATTCTATTCACCTTCGATATGACAATGTTACTTGTAACCTCACTAATTAACTACTATCAATTCTATCTGTTCCCTTACATTTAAGTTCAACCTCATCGGGCAACCTTTTCCCTGTCTCTAGTTTCTGTGTACTCTAGGTCCCTACATTGTAGAGTGTAAACCTTTGAGATTACCTTTATGAGAGTCATAACAGCAAAATTAAACAGTATCTATCCTTTTGTGTCTGATTTATTTCACTTAGCATTATGTCCTCAAGGTTCATCTATGTTGTCATATGCTTTGGGCCCTCGTTTCAACTTACTGCTGCATAATATTCCATCATATGTATATACGACATTTCAGTTATTCACTCATCTGTTGATGGACATTAGGATTGTTTCCATCTTTTGGCAATTGTGAATAGTGATGCAATGAACATTAGTGTGCAAATGTCTGTTCATGCCATTGCTTTTAGCTCTTCTGTGTATATGCTGAGTATTGGTATTGCAGGGTTGAAGGGCAGCTCAATATTTAGTTTTCTAGAAACTGCCAAACTGTCTTCCACAGTGGCTGTACCAATATACATTCTCATCAACTGTGACTAAATGTTTCAATTTCTCCACATCCTTTCCAACATTTGTAGTTTTCTGTTTATTTAATAGCAGCCATTCTTAGAGGTGTGAGGTGATATCTCATTGTAGCCTTGATCTGCGTTTCCCTTATAGCTAATGAAGATGAATATCTTTTCATGTATTTTTTAGTCTTTTGTATTTGCTCTTTGGAAAAATGTCTATTCATATCTTTTGCCCATTTTATGATTGGGTTGTTTGTTGTTTTGTTGTTGAGTTGTATAATTTCTTATGTACACAGGATATCAAATATTTATCTGATATGTGGTTCCCAAATATTTTCTCCCATTGAGTTGACTGCCTCTTCACTTTTGACAAAGTCCTTTGAGGTACAGAAGCTTTTGGTTTTAAGGAGTTCCCACTTATCGATCTTTTCTTTCATTGCTTGTGCTTTCGGTGTAAAGTTTAAGAAGCTCTTCCTATTACTGGGTCTTGAAGAGGTTTCCTTATATTTTCTTCTAGGAGTTTTCTGGAATTGGCTCTTATATTTAAGTCCTTATTCCTTTTTGAATTAATTTTTGCATAGAGTATATAGTAGGGGTCCTCTTTTATTCTTTTGGCTATCGATATAAAGTTCTTCCATGCCCATTTATTGAAAGACTATTCTGTGCCAGTTCAGTAAATTTGGTGGCCTTACTGAAGATCAATTGTCCATAGATCTGGTGGTCTATCCCTATACTCTCAATTCAATTCCATTGGTCAAAACTTCTATCTTTATACCAGGACCATGCTGTTTTGACCACTGTGGCTTTATAGTAAGCTTTAAAGTCAGGAAGTGTTAGTCCTCCCACTTCACACTACTTTTTAGGACATCATTAGCTATTTGCGGTCTCTTTCCCTTCCAAATAAATTTGATAACTAGCTTTTCCAAGTCTTCAGAGTAGTTTTTTGGAATTTTTGTTGGTATTGCATTGAATCCGTAGATCAATTTGGGATAGAACTGACATTTTAAGGACTTTCAGCCTTCCTATCCATGAGCACAGAGATGTCTTTCCATCTATTTAGATATTCTTTGATTTCTTTTAGCAGTTTTGTAGTTTTCTGTGTACAAGTCTTTGACATCCCTAGTTAAGCTTATTCCTAGATACTTGATTCTTTTGGTTGCTATTTTGAATGGAATTTTCCCCTTAATTGTCCCCTTAATTAGGTCATTATCTGTGTATAAAAACACTACTGATTTTTATACATTAATCTTGTATCCCACGACTTTGCTGAATTTATTAGCTCAAGTAGCTTTGTTGTATATTTCTCAGGGATTTCCAAGTATAGGATCATGTCTTCTGCAATTAATGAAAGTTTTACTTCTTCCTCTCCTATTCGGATGCCTTTGTATCTTTCTCATGCCCGATCACTCCAGCTAGGACTTCTAGTACAATGCTGAGTAATAGTGGTGACAATGGACATCCTTGTCTCATTCCTGATCTTAGGGGACTGCTTTCAATCTCTCACTGTTAAATATGATGCTGGCTATGAGTTTTTCATATGCTCTTTATGATACTGAGGAAGTTTCCTTCAATTCCTACCTTTTGAATTGTTTTTATCAGAAAAGGATGCTGAATTTTGTTGAATGCTTTTTCAGTATCAATTGATACGATCATGTGGTTTTTCCTTTTTGATTTGTTAATGTACTGTATTACATTGATTGGTTTTCTTGTGTTAACTACTCTTGCATTTCTGGTATAAATCCCCCTTGGTTGTGATGTATAATTCTTTCAATGTGTCATTGGATTCAGTTTGCTAGTATTTTGTTTAGAATTTTTGCATCTATGTTCATTTGGGAGATTGGTCTGCAGTTTTCTTTTCTTGTAGCAGCTTTATCCAGTTTTGGTGTTAGAGTGTTGTTAACTTCATAAAATGAGTTAGGTAGTGTTCCTTTTTCCTCAGTTTTTTGGAAGAGTTTGAACAAGATTGTTAGTTATTTTTGGAATGTTTGATAAAAGGTTAATAGTTGTTATTTCTCTTTGTGTATTTGCTTTGAGGTTAGTTGGCTGTTCTTTCTCTAATTTCTTCAGGTGAGCAGTTAAGCCCTCAATTTTTGCTTGGTCTTGATTTTTCATATAGACATTTAGGGCAATACATTTCCCTCTCAGCACTGCCTTTGCCACATTCCATAAGTTCTGATATGTTGTATTCTCATTTTCACTCTTCTCTGGATATTTTCCAATTTCTCTAGCAATTTCTTCTTTGACCCACTGATTATTTAAGAGTATTTTGTTTAATCTCTCTATATTTGTGAAAGTTCTGGTACTTTAGTGATTATTAATTTCCAGCTTCATTCTGTTGTGGTCAAAGAAAATGCTTTGGATAACTTCAATCTTATGAAATGTATAAAGACCTCTTTCGTGTCCCCGTATATGGTTTATCCTGGTGAATGTCCCATGAGCTCTAGAGAAGAATGTGTTTGTCTCATGTACTTTGGAGCTCCTTGATTGGGAGCATAAACATTTATGATTGTTATTTCTTCTTGGTGAATTGTCCCTTTAATAATATGTAGTGTCCTTCTTTGTCTCTTATGACATCTTCATATTTTATCTGATATTATTATAGCCTCTCCTGCTTTCTTTTGGTTACAGCTTGTATAGAACATCTTTTTGTATCCTTTCACTTTCTGTCTTTGGATCTAAGATGCATCTCTTGTAAATAGCATATAGTTTTTTAATCCATTCTGCCAATCTGTATTTTTTAATTGATGAGTTTAGTCTGTTAACATTAAAAGTTATTACTGTAAAAGCAGTTCTTGAATCTACCATCTTATCTTCCAGTTTTATTTGTCAAATCTATATATTCTTTTCCCTCTCTCTCTTTTTATCCTTTAAGTTACCCTTCCTGGTACTCTATGATTCTGTGCCCTCTTTTAGACATCTCTCTCCTATCTTTTTCTTCAGCTGGCAGGACTTCTTTTAGTATTTCTCATGGCGCAGGTCTCTTGTTGACCAGTTCTTTCAGTCTGTTTGTCTTTGAAGATTTTAATTTCTCCCTCAGTTTTGAAGGACAACTTGGCTGGATATGCAATTCTTGGCTGGAAATATTTCTCATACAGGATCTTAAATATATCATATTATGGCCTTCTTATTTCCAGGTACCTGTTGAGTAGTCCATACTCAGTCTTATGTGATTTCTTTCGAATGTAGTAGATTGCTTTTCTCGTGCTGCTTTCAGGACTTTCTGCTTCTCTGAAACATTTGGCAGGCTGATTATTATCTGTTTTTGAGAAGATCTTTTGGTTTTATTCTATTTGGAGTTCATTTGGCCTCTTTGATTTGCATATTTATGTATTTTATAAGGATTGGAAAGTTTTATTCGATTGTATCTTCAACTAACCTTCTCAGCCCCTTACTCCTCTCTTCACCCTTCTGGGACACCAGTGATTCTTTTATTTGTGCATCTTTTGTTGTCCATCATTTCCCTGAGATCCAGTTCCATTTTTTCCATCTTTTTTGCCATTTGTTCTTTAATACCTTTGAGTTCAATTGTTCTGTCTTCTACCTCACTTATTCTTCCTTCTGCTTCTTTCAATCTGCTTTTGTGTGTCCCTAGTATATTTTTAATTTGGTCTACAGTATCTTTTATCTCTGTGAGATCTGCTATTTTTCTTTTTAATCTTTCAAATTCTTTTTGATTCTCTTCTAGCATCTTCTTGATACCTTTTGCTTCTCTATAAATATCCTTGAGTAGTTCCATAATCTGTGTCACCTCTGGTATTTTGACTTGGTCATTTAGCTGGACTATTTTCATCTGGGATCTTCACATGCTTTGTGATTTTTGGTTGTCTTCAGGGGATTTGATTTTTTTAATAAAGCTATTTTGCAAGTTGGTTTCCTTCACTCATCTAAAGTTTTGTATTAACTTGGGTTTGCATAAGGTCCCCTTTTGCACTTGGTATGCCAGTTATTCCCCACCTAACCAAAGCCTTGATCTCATGTAGGGGATGCAATTCTATTTGAGGGTCTATTAAAAGTTATGAGGGGGTCTTGGAGTTTGTTCGTATGAAACTTAACCCCAAAAAGGATAGGTCAAGTCTACTTAAAATTTAGGCCTAAGAGTCACCCCCAAGAGAGCCTCTTTTGTTGCTCAGATGTGGTCTCTCTCTCCAGCCAACACAACAAGCAATCTCACCATCCTCCCCCTGCCCATGTGGGACATGACTCCCAGGGGTGTGGACCTTCCTGGCAACGTGGGACAGAGATACTAGAGTGAGCTGAGACTCAGCATCAAGGGATTGAGAAAAACCCTAGAATGAGCTGAGACTTAGCATCAAGGGATTGAGAAAACCTTCTCGACCAAAAAGGGAAAGAGTGAAATGAGACAAAGTGTCAATGGCTGAGAGATTCCAAACAGAGTCGAGAGGTTATCCTGGAGGTTATTTTTATGCATTAAGTAGATATCACCTTGTTATTCAAGATGTAATGGAGAGGCTGGAGGGAACTGCCTGAAAATGTAGAGCTGTGTTCCAATAGGCATGTTTCTTGAGGATGATTGAATAATGATAAAGGTTTCACAATGTGACTGTGTGATTGTGAAACCTTGTGTCTGACGCTCCTTTTATCTACCTTGTCAACAAATAAATAGAACATATGGAATAAAAATAAATAATAGGGGGAACAAATGCTAATATAAATTTAGTTTGAAATGCTAGTGATCAATGAAAGCGAGGGGTAAGGGGTATGGTAAGTATAATCTTTTTTTTTCTTTTCTGTGTTTGTTTTACTTCTTTTTCTATTGTGTTTTTATTTCTTTTTATGAATTAATGCAAATGTTCTAAGAAATGATGAATATGCAACTAAGTGATGATATTGTGAATTACTGATTATATATGTTGATGTTTTATTTGGTTTGTTAATTTTTTTAATTAATAAGTAAATTTTAAAAAAAGTTATGAGGGGTACACGGGTAGTTCAGAGGCAGAATGCCCACCTGCCATGCGGGAGATCTGGACTTGACTCCTCACTCACACATCCTCCCCCCCCCAAAAAAAAAACAAAAAACCCCTCAGCAACAGTAAGCCCTGAAGCTGGAAACAGACACCCCAAGTTATATTGGGAAAGAACTCAGACTGTTACAAACAGAAGAGAATGAAAAGTAAATAAAAAATATTAAAAATAAAATAAAATAAAACCCAAAAACTTAGACAGAGGGAATTTGGCAGACTGCATTACAACTTCTTCCCAGCAGTTGGCCCTCCTGAGCCACCTCCTCTTCTCAGACCTGACTTCAGTGGCAACTAGGCAAGATGGTATGTGCAGCAAGGGGGCTGCTTCCAGTCAGTGGTGGTGGTGTCGCTGGCCCAGTACAAGGAGTGGGGTAGCTTACCACTATCCCTGGCATGGCAGCCTACCACAGTGCTCAGCAGGGAAGCTGACCACAGCACCCAGGCACCCAGTGGACCCACCACCCACAGCCCCAATGAGGCAGTCACTTGTGCATCCCGGAGGGGTGGCCAGTCCCAGTGCCCAGTGTGTGTGTGGCTTCTCACAACAGACAGCTATGCATGCCCCTGGGCTACCCACAGGGGATGCTGGCTGCGGTGCCACATAGGGTTCTCTCCAACTAGCTGCTGGGGCAGGCTGGAACAGAGGGATTGTTTGCTCCCTTGAATCTGCACTTCCCTGCATCCTGTTGTTAGCCCCCGTGGGGCGGTGGTTGAACAGACTCACGCTGTTCTCTCCATCCTGATTCTACCACCTTTCTCTATGAGGACTTCCGCATAGAATGCTAAAGACCCTCCTCCATCCCTCACCCCTTAAGACCACAGTCCAGTCATCTTTTCCACCCCCTCTCTTGTTACTCATCAGAACCCAGCCTACCCTACTCTGCCATCTTACCAGAAGTCCTCTCTGAGCCTTATAATTATCTTTACCATTTCAATGAGAGTAAATCTTCAAATGTAGTTTCACCTTTATGAATGTGGATGGGTTTTCATAGTGATAAACTTACAAATCAGAAAACTATGTCCTAAATTTTGCCCAGAAAATAAGAAATTTTGCCCTGGTACAAGCTCAGTTTGGAGACTCAACAATTGTTTGGAGAGCTTTCTGAAAAACTGTAGAAGACAGAATTTGTATATATTTAACCCAAAGATAAGTTCTTAACCACACAAACAACAAGAGGACCAGAAATATTGAGGAATTCATTAAAGAATGGCAAGCAGATGAGATTGGATTATTGGAGGAAACTACAGCTAAGGTAGGAGGATATTCCTGCAATGAGGGGAATAGTGCAAGAGAATTCTCAGCTCAGAGGCAATAGCTAAAAGGAGCAGGAAGAGAGGCTCGAGGCGACCAGAAGGATGACTAATTTGTAGCAAGTGGGAAGATCGAGGCAGGGGGCATCAGAGATTTTTCTCCTCAAGCTGAGTCAGTGATTGTCAGGGCTTGAGCCAAGGTTTGAGAGATGTTCCTAGAGGAACGGGGAGCTGCCAACTTGGACAATACATTCCCAGCAACACTTCCAGCCCTTCCCTCATAAATCCTGGAGATAGTAAATGGAAACTACAACCACAGACATCAGTAAGGAATCTTAAATAAGGAGATGAGACTACTAATAAGAGTAAGCATACACTAAAGGTAAACCAACATCATAAAAGGAAGAAATCAAACTCAACAAAGAGGAACTGATATTGAAGGAAATAATATCGTAAACAGAAGATATTGAAAGAAATGTGATTATTATCATGACAGAGAAGACAAGCATGAACTTTTTGTCCTTAGAAGAAAACAAGCTAATAATGACAAAAAGCAAATCAAGCCAATTAGAGATTCATGGATTGTTAAAATAAAACAAATGGAAAACAAAGCAAAACTGAAAAACCACACAAAAACGTCAGTGGATTAGTTGTGTAGGAATGGACACATTTGAAGAACAAATTATCAAGCCAGAAGGTCAAGTTGAAGAATATTTCCAGAAGGCAGTGCAGAAAGGGAAAGGTATGAAAATAAATATCAAGTGATATGAAGGATAGCACCAGTATTTCTAATTTTCAACATAGATAACAGGAAACCCAGATGGAGAGATTACATCTTCCAATTTTACAAGTTTATTGTTTATAATATCTTTTTTCTGATTTTTGTAACAGCTTTATTGATATATGTGTCAGATTGAATCTGTGGTGGACCCCAGAAAAGTCGTCCTTTAATCCTCATTCAATATTGCTGGCTGGGAGCTTTTTAATTGTTCGCATGGAGATGTGAGTCACCAGAATGTGGGCATTAACTTTTGATTAGAGGGAGATGTGACTCCATCCAACACAGGTAGGCTTTGACTGGACTCCTTTAAAAGAAGAAACGTTTTTGAGAGAGTCCCTTTTCAAGCTGTGAGAAAGCGATGAAGTAGAGAGCCCATGCTGCCAGACACCTGTGGGGATGGATCCCGGGGGAGCGTCATGAAACAAGCCTGGAGAGAAAGCTAGCAGACGTCGTAATGTTCACCGTGCGCCTTTCCAGTTGAGAGAGAAACCCTGAACTTCATCGGCCTTTCTTGAGTGAGGGTAACCTCTTGGTGCTTTTATTTGGACATTTTTATAGTCTTGCATTAACTGGGACATTTTCATGGCCTTAGAACAGTAAACTTGTAACTTATTAAATTCCCCTTTTTAAAAGCCGTTCCAGTTCTGGTATATCGCATTCCAGCAGCTAACAAACTAGAACAATATATAATTCTGTAACCATACAATCCAACCATTTAAAGTGCACTATTCAATGGTTTTTAGTATATTCACAGTCATGAAATCATCACCACACTCAATCTTACATTTTCATCACCTTGAAAGAAACCCTGTACATATTAGTAGTCACCCCTCCCTCCACGCCTCTCGTTCCATCTCCTTCGTCCTAAGTAATCTCAAATCTATTTTCCATATTTATAAATTTGCCTGCTCTGGACATTCCAAATAAATAGAATCATATTATATGTGGTCTTTTGTGACTGGCTTCTTTCACTTTGCATAATGTTTTCAAGGTTCATTCATAAAGTACCATGTATCAGTATGGCATTCATTTTAACTGCCAAATAATATTCCATTGTATGGACATACCATATTTTGTTCATCCATTCATCAGTTGATGGCCATTTAAGTTTTGGCTATTATTAATAATGCTGCTATGAACATTTGTGTACAAGTTTTTTTCTGTGGGTGTATGTTTTCATATATCTTGGATATAGACTCACTGGTATAATTGCAGTCATATGGTAACACTATGGTCATATGGTAACTTTTTTTTCACAAATGATTTAGCCATGTAATAACTTTACACGATAAGTACAAGCATTGAGGAAAGGTTGTAAGGTTTGAACAAAACTTCCAATATCATTCCCCACAACAATGTTTACCAATGATGTGATGTTGGACATGTCACTCAAACTGACAAACCTTAGTTTTTCATCGATGAAAGGTATTTAATAATACAATATCAATATATCAAGATGCTTTTCACAATGCTGGAATATAATGGATATTTATTAAATATTTCAGTTCCTCTAAAGTCTCTGCCCTCTACCCAAAGATAGAATTTGAAAAAGCAGATGATTTTGCAATTTGCAGTTCATTAATTCATGGGGAAACTTGTAGATGTAAGCATAGTGAGAGTCAGTCCTGGGATATGATGAATTATGGAACTGTCAACAGCCTGGATTTTGCAAAGTGCTGCCTCCTGTTGATTAACTTTTGTAGAAACTGCCAGAATATTTTCAACTGCAACTGCACCATTTTCAACTGCAACTGCACCATTTTACATTTCCACCAGTAGCGTAAGAGGGCTGTGATTTCTTCCCATCCTCGCCAATACATTTTTTTCTCACTTATTGCTTAAAGCTATCCTAGTGGGTATGCAGTGCTATCTTGTGGTTTTGATTTGCATTTCTCTAATCACTAATGAGTTTGAATATCTTTTCATGAGCTTGTTGGCCACTTGGATATATTCTTTGAAGAAATGTCTATTCAGATCCTTTGCCCATTTTAAAAGTAGGTTGTCTTTTTATTGTTCAATTGTAAGAAGTTCTTTATATATTCTCAATATAAGTTCCTTATCAGATAGATGACTTGTGAATAGTTTCTAACATTCTGTGGACTGTGTTTTCACTTTCTTAATGGTGTCTTTGAAGCACAAACATTTTTAAATTTTGATAAAGTTCAATTTATCTGGGTTTTTGTTTTTTTTTGGTTGCTTTGTGTTTTTGGTGTCATATTTAAGAATCCATTGCTAAACCCAAGGTTACAAAAATTTATTTCTATATTTTGAGAGTCTTATAGGCTTAGCTCTTATACTTGAGTCTTTGAGACTTTTTAAGTTAATTTTTGCATATGGCATAAAGTAAAGGTATAATTTCAGAGTTTTGCATGATCCATCCAGTGTTCCAACATGATTTATTGAACAGAGCATTTTTGCTCCGTGGAATGTTCTTATCATTCTAGTTAAAAAGCCCATAGATCATGGGCTTACTTCTGGACTCTCTATTTTATTCCATTGTTCTACATTTCTATCTTATGCCTGTATCACACTGTCTATTACTTCAGCTTTGTAGTAAGTTTTGAAATTGGGATGTGTGATGAGCCCTTTGAATTTGTTCTTTTTTTTTTAAAGGATTGTTTTATGGATATTTTGAATTTCCAAATGAATTTTAAGATCAGCTTATCAATTTCTACAAAGATGTCAGCTGGGATTCTTACAGTGATTGCATTGAATGTGTGAATAATTTGAGGGAGTACTGCCATCTCAACAATACTCATTCTCCTGGTACATGAACAAGGATGTCTTCATTTACCTAGATCTTTAATTATTTTCAACATTTTGCAGCTTTTCAGAGTATAAGTTTTGCATTTGTTTTGTTAGCTCTATTCCTAAGTATTTAATTTTTGTTGCTATTATAGTGGAATTGTTTGCTTCATTTAATTTTATGATTTTTTTTCCATTCCAAGTGTGTAGAAAACCATAAAATTTTGTATGTTGATTTGATATCCTGCAATCTTACTGAGCTCTTTTTTTCCTTAATGGATCCCTTAGAATTTTCTATATACAAAGATGATGTCATCTGTGATTAGAGTGTAGTTTTACTTTTTCCTCTCCAATCTGCATGCCTTTTATTTCATTTTATTGCCTAACTGTCTGGATAGAATCTTCGGTACAATGTTGAATAGATGTGTTGGTGAGTGACCATCCTTGTCTTGTTCCTGAAATTAGAGGGAAAACATCTAGTCTTTCCCAGTAAGAATGGTGTTAGCTATGGTTTTTTGGTAGTTGCCCTTTATCAGGTTGAGAAAGTTCCCTTCTATTCCTAGTGTGTTGAGTGTTGTTATCATAAATTGGTGTTGGATTTTGTCAAGTTCTCTTTCTATGCCTATTGATACGATTGGGTAATTTTTGTTTTTTATCTGTCAATATGGTGTAATACATTGATTTATTTTTGGATATTAAACCAACTTTGCAATCCTGGGATAAATTCCACTTGGTCATGGGGTGTAGTTCTTTTTTTCTTTTTTTTTTTAAATTTTCTGGATTGAGTTAGCTAGTATTTTGTTGAGGATTTTTGTGTCTACTTTTATAAGAGATATTGGTCTGTAGTTCTCTTCCTTTTTTCCCATGGGCAGGCACCTGGAATTGAACTCGGGTCTCCGGCGTGGCAGGCAAGAATTTTACCATTGAGCCACCATTGCACCACCCAATCTGTAGTTCTCTTGTAATGACTTTGTCTGGATTTTGGTATCAGGGTGTGCTGGCCTGAAAATGTTATGTATCCCAGAAAAAACATGATCATCTAATCCTGATTCAACATTGTAGGGTGGAACGTTTTGATTCAGGTTGTTTCCACAGAGGTGTGACCCACCCAATTGTGGTTGTGCCCTTTTGATTAGATGGAGGTGTGACTCCGACCATTCAAGGTGGGTCTTGATTAGTTTACTGGAGTCCTTTAAAAGGGGAGACATTTTGGCAAAAGCTCAGAAGCGACACAGACACAGACATTTGGAGATCAAGACAGAAATACCCTGAGTACTAACCAAGGACTCACTGAAATAGCACCTGACAAGAAGAAATCTCTGGCCTAGGAGATGCTAAGCAAAGAGATGAAACCTAGAGTTTTGCCCTGGAGCAGCTAAGTGTGCGTGTGTGCCGGGGGAGGGCGGTGCGGGTGTGTGTGTGTGTGTGTGTGTGTGTGTGCTTAGAGTGAAGCCAGTGGAACCAGAAGTTGGAAGCAATAGACCTGGCAATAAGAACCAGCAGATGCCAGCCGCGTGCCTTCCCACATGACAGACTTTTGCCTTTCTTCAGAGTTAAAGTATACTTTTCTGGATGCCTTAGCTTGGATATTTTTATGGCCTTAAAACTGTAAACTTGTAACTTAATAATTGTTCATAGTATTCTTTTATAATCATTTTTATTTCTGTAAAGTCAGTAGTAATATCTCCTCTTTAATTTCTGATTCTAGTAATTTGAATTATTTTTGAATCTTTATTATTCTTGATCGGTCTACCTAAAGCCTTGTCAAATTTGTTGATCTTTTAAAAAAAAACCAATTTTGGTCTTGTTGATTTTCTCTATTGTTTTTTAATCTCTATTTCATTAATTTTCACTGTAATCTCTATTATTTCCTTCCTTTTGCTTCCTTGAATATCTTATTATTAGCTTTTAAATCTCTGCAGTAGATCCAGTGATAAACTTTTTCATTCTTAAATTTATTTGTGCTTTCACTTCTCTTTGTTTCTTGATAGATCTTGCCAGAGTTCTCTTAATTACATTAGTATTTTCAAAGAACCAACTTTTGGCTTTGTTGACTGCTCTTATTTTAATTATTTCATTTCTTCTACTTCCTTTGTTTTTATTCTGTTGGTCTTTTTCTCAAATTTTTAAGTGCATTAAATTTCAGACATTTCCCCCTAATATAAATGCTCTTTTCATTTCTTTCCACGTGCTGATATTTAGTATTTTTGTTTCTGTCTGGTTCTAAATAATTTCTAATTTCCATTATTTCTGCTGGCTATTTTAGAAGTGCATTTCTTAATTTCCAAAAAAAAGGAGTTTTTTTCCTAATTTATATTTTTGTTCTATTTTCTTATAGATTTATATTCACTGGATAAAAAACATCAATATGTTCAAGAAGAGGGAAAAACTTAGGGCAGTTGGAACTCTGAGTCACAAACTTGGAACATTTATGTCACAATGTGAGCAAAAATAAAATTCCCTAAAATAGCAATTCATGCAAGAGGTGATTAAAGTTTTACAGGTCCTGGTCCTGTGGTGAGAGTTCTGAAGAACTGGTTGGGATGGGTGGAGGCTCTCTCATGGCTATGCACAACCCTGTTCTTATTGATTCTTGATTATCTCCATAAAAATACCAGTGTGCGTGGTATTTGGTGGCACAGGTTACTCCCGGTGAATGCTATCCATGGAGCATATTTTGTAGCTTCCCTTTGCCAGTGGGAAGCCACCATTAAACCACATGTGAAAGTCAGTGAAATGATGCCCCCGATGATAAAAGCAGTTTGTTGACCCATCCAGGGAAGGGGTGCACATCCGGTCTCGGAGGTAAAAGGCCCACAGGGAGCGCTCCTGCAGACTCCCGGGTGTTGATCTGGTCGGGGCTGGCGAACTTGGCGGTGGTGAAGGACATCGACGGCCAGAAAGAGGCATCCAGAGACAGTGTCAGTGTATCCATCTCCCGGCCTTCTCTGCCCACCCGTGAGTCCCGGGCAGGCCACGGGGGCCCCCGGGTTCCTGCACCACCGCCTGGGGCGCCTCCCGCACGCTCCATGCACCAGACACCAGTCGCCCCTGCCTGGCCTGCACCCAAATGGAAATTTTTAGGTAACCCATTTAATTTTTTTTTTGTATGCTGTATGGTGGGGGTCACATTTCATTCTTTTTCCATGTGACTATTCAGTTATTGCAGCACCCCTTGTTGGATTTTGGGGGGCTGGGGGTGGGAAGTGCATGCATCTAGTATTGAACCCAGGTCTTCCACATGGCAGGTGAGAATGCTACCTCTGAACTACCCTTGCACCCCCTCATTTAACTTTTTAAATGATTTCAACTTGATTTATGATTCAATTTCATTGTGATCAGGGAATGTGATCTTTATGGTACCCGTCCTTCAAAATTTGGACATTTTCTATAAATATCCTCTGTGTGCTTGAAAATATCTTCTCTGTTGGCGCACTGGTTCTATATATGCAATTTTATCAAGCTTCATAATTATCTTGCTGGAATCTAAATCCTTACTGAGTTTTTGACTGCTTGATCAAATTACTTAAAGATGTTTGCTAGGATCTTTCTCTTCATTGTGGATTTGTCAAATTCTGTTTAGAGTTCGATCAATGTTTGCTTTATCTATTTTAAGGGCATGTTGTTAGGTGCATTCAAGAGTAGAATTGATGTATTTTTCTGATGAAACTTACTTTTATACTATTAATATAATTATAACAGTTTTTTTGGTTAGCGTTTGTCTGACATAACTTCTATCCACTTGCTTTCAACCTTTCTGAAAGGTTGAAAGTCTAAGACCTTATGTCTTAGACTTTTCTACTAAACAGCACATACTAAAAAAAAAAAAAAAGTTTGAGAAAAAATGTGAGATGGAAGAGAGAAGAACGAGGCCTGAGAGGACACCTGCAAAGCTCCAGTGACCAGGAAACCAGTTTCAAGATATCTCACCCACAACTGCCCCGACCCTAATCCCTCTCCTCTTGCAGAGATCTCATTCCATGAGTCAAACCCCTCAGAATATTCCCTTAGAATGTAAGATGAAAACATGTGTGCTGGTTTGAAAGGATGTATGTCCACTAGAAAAGCCATGTTTTAATCAAAATCCCATTTCATAAAGGCAGAATAATCCCTATCCAATACTGTATGTTTGAAACTGTAATCAGATCATCTCCCTGGAGATGTGATTTAATCAAGAGTGGTTGTTAAACTGAATTAGGTGATGACATGTCTCCACCCATTTGGGTGGGTCTTGATAAATTTCTGGAGTCCTATAAAAGAGGAAACATTTGGAGAATGAAGGAGATTCAGAGAGAGCAGAGAATGCTGCAGCACCATGAAGCAGAGAAGGAAAATGCCTCCCGGGGAGCTTCATGAAACAGGAAGCCAGGAGAAGCTAGCCGATGATGCCATGCTTGCCACGTGCCCTTCCAAGTGAGAGAGGAACCCTGACCGTGTTCACCATGTGCATTTTCAGATGAGAGAGAAATAACTGTGTTTGCCACGTGCCTTCTCACTTGAGAAAGAAACCCTGAACTTCATCAGCTTTCTTGAACTAAGGTACCTTTCCCTGGATGTCTTTGTTTGGACATTTCTATAGACTTGTTGTAACTGGGACATTTTATCGGCCTTAGAACTGTAAACTAGCAACTTATTAAATTCCCCTTTTTATGAGCCATTCCATTTCTGGTATATTGCATTCTGGTAGTTAGCAAACTAGAACAACATGTCCTACCTTTAAAATAAAGTCCCTTTTCACATAATTTCCTCCTCCAGCTGTCTCCTCTTTGTTCTCTCCTTCCCTCACCTGCTTTCTTCAGAAGTTATTCCTGCCTGTTTCACCTCTCAGTTGTTCAATCCACATACACAGGAGTTATACTTGGCTCCTCTTTCTATTTCATTCTCCTTCTTAAATGAGTCAGAAAGTCATTTTAATGCTCTGTAGAAATACATTTTAAATCTTTCCTATTTGCCCCTCCCCCTGCTACTGTCCTAAGTCCTCACATCTCTTGCCTGGACCTCTGCGCCTTCCTCCAGGCAGGCATTTCCGATTCTTTCACAGGCTGGCAGTGATCCTCCCTCTCCTCTGAGACCTCATGACCTTGCCCTGTTCTCGGCCTCTGGGAATTCACTGAGTTTTGAGGACTTCCAAGTTTTTCTACGCAAATCACAGGGGACATCCATCCACACCCCCAGGTCCCGTCGTACCAGCTCCTGAGGGCAGACCAGAGGGAGACTCATCTCCGCTGAGTGCCACTTCCAGAAATGCTCTGTGCCCGTGTCATTTTAGGGCCCAATGCTGGAGGCTGGTGCGCTGAGCCCTGGGGACAGCCTCTCAGAAAGCTAGTTAGGCTGAACTAATTGAGCCGTGCAGTTGGCAGTTTTCATCATCAAACAGGTTTCCTGCTGGGAGCCAAACCCTTGGGTGTCCCTGACTGCCCTGGGGTGTTTTATCTACCCTTAAAGAGGCACAGGATGGGATTATGTGACTCAGTATCCCAGAAATTCCTGCTTCCCTCCTCTGTAGAAATCATGGTGCTGCCCCAGAATGGGTGGGAGTACAGGCTCGGGGTTTCATCCAGACACAAAAATAGGTGTGTCATCCTTCCCCTATTTCTGGGTTTCTCAACATATGCACGCTGGCATTTGGGGAAGGGCAGCTCTTCCCCTGTATGACTGTCCCATGTATTGCGGGGCTCTTACTATTCATGGCTCCTGAGCACTAAATGCTGACTCTGCCTTCCTAGCCATCTGATCATATCCTAACACCGCATTCACGTTTCCAGATGCTCCACTCCAGGTCTAACTTGGAAGTAACCAAGGAGAAGCAAGGAAGTCACCGAGATTCCCAAGATGCTGAAATTATCTCCAGTGTTTATAAGTCTTAGTTTCTGCTTTTATTTAATTGTACCCAACTAAGTAAAAGTGATGGGAGTAAGCATTCTTGTCTTGTTTCTGATTTTAATGTAAATGTCATTTGTTTTTTCACCATGAATCATGTTATTAGCTACTAGTTTGAGATTTCCCCCTTTAGTCATGTCAAGAGAGTATCCTAGTACACATCTCTGTTTTTGTTCATTGATAATATTTATCAGGCCTACACAGCGACTTTCATCAAATGTCTCTTAGCCATTATTGAACTGATACAATAGTTTTCCTTTTTTCCAACTACTTATATATATTTAATTACAATGTTAGATGTTTAAGAATATCAAACCACCCTTACTTCCCTAGAAAAAACTTACCTTGTTTATGGAGTATTGTCTATCAAGTATTCTTCTAGGGATATAGGCATATGTTATATATTTTTTAGATTTTTCTGTAGAGCTTTTGTACTATGGTTGTCAGGATTTGGAGACAAGCTTATGGTCATTTTATAAAATAAATTACATAACTTAAAACCGAAGGAAGATTTCTTTCTTTTTCTATGCTTTGAAGCCATTTAAATCGTTCTTGTTGTTCTCTGTAGAATTATTTTCATTTTCTTTTTAACATTAAAATTTCACCTTGGTATACAGATAGGCTGGGTCTCTTGAAATAGTTTGCCTCGTACTTGGTGGGCCTTTTCATCGAAAGATTTTATTTTTCAGATCAGGAAATTTTCTTTATATCTTTAATGATTGTTTCTCCATTTACTCTGTTCTCTACTTCGAAAATGACTGTTGTTGTAAGTATAGATGATTTCTAGACTCTTCTTCTCTCTCTTACTCTTTTAATCTTTTCTTTTTTTCTGAGTTATGGGGGAAGTTCTCAAAACAGTCTTCCCTTATCTGGTTTTCTGTAGTATCTGTTCTGTTGTGTGTTGCTTTGATTGCATTTGAAAATTATGATTTTTAAAACCATAAAGTAAAATGTCCTGTTTTGTAATTTTTCACATATATATGGATTGATCTTTTGAATCTTATTGAGAACATAAATTAGGGATTTTTTTAAATTAGGGATTTTTAAATGTTTCTTGCTAGAATTCTAACACTCATAGTAGTAAAGATATAATACCTCATATCTTTTCATATGTCTAGTAATTTTTCAATATTTACTCATCTTTACAAAATGACATATATCTGTATTTGGGATTGGGATTCAAAATGGGTTCTTAAGAGATTATGTGGATCATTATGTTGGTTCCAGGCAATGGAGAAAGAAAAATGATGACTGCTTATGGTTTAGCTTACTAGATTGGAAGAACCAGTTGGCCATGGATGGGACAAGGAGAGGAGAGAAGCTGGCTGCTGTGCTGGTGGCCCAGAGTCACCTGGGAGGAGAGCCCCCCTCTCTAACTGGCATGAGTGCTCCTGTTAGGAAGCCACCGGCCAATGTCCCTACTTTTCTCTTCACGCCAGAAGATGGGCTTAGCCTTGACCCACTCTCTGCTCTGGGAGCAGACGTTGGCACTCAGCTTGTTTCCTGCTGTGCCTACCTCATCCTTATTTCTTATCCCGGCTGGGTAATGGAATGTTTTAGGGAGGCCCCGCTTGGGCATATCGCCCTTTACTTCCCAGGAATGCCTTTCCTTAGTCAATACCTCCATCATTCTAGTTCCATTTGTACAATAGCTTGTAGAAATTCCTCAAAGCTTCTGTAACTCTACAGAATTCCAGCGTGGAATAGTATTTTCCTATATTCACGTCCTTGGGTATCTCAGTGGGAATTTAGGAGGGAGGAGCATTAAATGCATGGGTTCAAATTATGATCCGTAAACAACAATGAGGATCCCATAACTTGAGACCAGCGGCCCGGGGGTGGGTCAGAATACGAAACTGATTTTTTACAGTGTCACCGCTAGGTGGTGCCGCTAATTAGTGGAAACAATGGAATTGCTGTTGCTGGACAACAGAACCACTTATAGCTACAAGCACAAGTTTGCCAGCTTGGAACTTGTATGCACTTGTGCGTATATGCATGAGTGTGTGTATATACTATTATTTGTGCATGAGTTTTCCCACAGAGCAGTGTTGGTTTACGAGTGTACACGCACGTCCATGTACATGCGTGAGTGTGCGTGCCCCTAAAGTATGGGCACGAGGCTAAATGAGGTGAACACCACCAGGCTCATCCACCAGCTAATTGATCTGAACTCCTGTCCTTCAGCCAGGAAGGCTGCCTGTGGGGTGTGCAGAAGACCCAAACCTGGGGGAGAGGTACAACTCCACAGGACAGCCTTTTTGAGGCAGGGAACTCCTATACATGGCCTCTTCTCCTCTACAGTCATCTGTCCTACAAATCCTTCCTGCCCAGTCGGACCTCCAAGAAGAACTCTGTTGGTTCCGATGTCCCAGAGAACTGTGGTCTCCATGCTGTCCCCCCAAGGCATGCATCTAATAAAATGCCCACCCTGGGATCCTACCTCTGTCCAGCTGAGGAGTGAACCCGTACCCAAGAAAGCAGATGTGATGTGTATGTGTTTGGGAGGCGGGGGAGTCTCCCTTAGTCCTCACCCTCACAGACTCATTCATACCCACAGAACCTCTTCCCTCTTATTTTAGTAGAGGGGGTCCCCAGCTCCTCTCAGTCTATTGCTTTGGAAACCCCTCTCACCCAGGGAGAGTGCTGTACTGATCATGCAGCGTATACAGCAACCCACCAAGGGACCTTGGACAAGTCCCTTCCCTCCTCTTGTCTCAGTTTCCTCATCTCTCAGTGTGTGGTATTTCCAAGAACCCTTTGTGTCGACTGAAGTCTGCAGGTTGCCGGCTCTGCCCCACCCTCCAGGAGCAAGAGGGAGCCACCTCAGAGAAGCTCCAAAGGAGGAGGAAGTTGCCTGTTTGCTATCCTCCTCCTCATTACTGCAGACTTCCCTTCTTAATAGCCCCCTAGGGAAGGTAGCTGGGCTCCCTGCGCCCCAGAAATCTGCAGGCGGGATTTCTCCCTTTAGTATTATTAAAAGTTTACATGGCTTCCCCAAAGGCAAAGAGTAGTCCCCGGATTCATTAGACTTGCTGCCGCCTGAGCTCAATTTAGTTGAAGGGCATGTTTAGTCTTTTCATCCAGAGAAGGTTTTCACTCAGTAATGAGGCCTCTCTGAGAGACCCTGGTCTGGGATCGAGGTCGTGGGATACTGTCAGAGAGAGAAAGGTCCCTGAAGGTCATCTCTTTGCCCTTGACTTTTACAGAGCAAGAAACAGGCTTGGCCAGAGGAAGAGGCTTGCCAAAGTCACAACGGGGGAAAAGCCGGCCTCCGGCTCTGTAACGTTTCTCCAGGTGGCACAGGGAGGAGCACACACCCAAGAAGAAGCATGAGAGAGGAGCTGGGGACTCGGGGGCCAGAGCTGGAGTTGCTTAGAGAATAGCCACCAAGCCCACAGCAGCAAGAGAGGTAGTACCAGCGCAGGGCGGTAGTGGGTGCCAGGTCCTGAGCAGGCGGAGGCCTGGGCTCGGGCTTGTCTAGGACGAGCAGAAGGTATTGGGGATTACGAGGGGGTAGGGGAGTGGGTGCCTGCTCAGGTCCCACCCACTCTGGTTCTCTGTAAATTCCCCACCAGACAAGAGTAGCGGGTCACGGCTGCTGGGTGGAGAGGGTAGAAAGGAGCAAGGAGCCTGCCATTTATGGCCAGTTGAGGCTGCTGAACCGGGTGCCAGGAGGCTGGGCCTGGGCTGGCCTCCCTGAGCTCAACGACTTCAGTGCCCTCCTCCCTACGCCCTCCACACCCTGGGCTGACCCCCAGACCCTGTGCCCCAGACCCAGAGGGACTGAAGGCTTCGAGGCAGTTGTTCGGCCTCCTTGGATGGAGAAAATCTGCCCACCATGCCCTGCTGAGCTCCTGATGAGTGGGGTAATCAGTTTGGCAGAAACTGGCTCAGACCTGGAGCACTTTGTGAACTTGACAGAATCACAGACTCTCAGACCGATGGCAAGGTCTCCCAAGTAACTTGGCCCAACCTCCACCGCAGGAGGGTCAGTGGTTTAGGGGCAGGTTCAACACTCCGTATGTGTTACCTCACCTGATCCGCCCCAGAGCCTCTGAGGTGGGGCTGGCCAAGGCTGCTTCTTTTCTCTTCTGACCAAGCTGCCAGCCTTGCTCCTTGGGTGCCTCTACCTGCTCCCCCACCATCCTGACTGCCTTGGAACTAATCTTGCAGCAGTGCAACTGCAGAAGTTCACAACAAAAAAAGAAGACACTCCCAGACCCTAACCATTCCGTGTATTAAATTCACCCCCGACCTCCCGCCCGGCCCTTCTTCCCCTCTCCTTCTCCCGGCTCCCCAGGCTCCTGTCTCCCTCCTTCTCTCTCCAGCCCTTACAGACTCAGGCAGCCCAATTATCGCAAAGAAAAACACGCTCAACCAAGTGGTCCTAATTGCAAGCTCAGAGAATCCCCTGAGCCATCAGCCCTCCTCACTGTCTTCCAGGGCTTTCCTTCTCACCCACTCCCAAGCCCTTAAAAAAGTTGGCTGTCCTTTGTTTTGACGGAGTTGAACTCTACTCTCTCTTCCCTGCTGTAGCAACCCCTGAATAAAGTCATCCTTTCCTGTTTCACGTTGTTTGGTGCAGTTTTCTTGACAGTGCTATTATTAGCCACTTTACAGATGAGGAAACTGAGGCACAGAAAGGTTAAATATACAATCACAGAGCTAGTGAGTGAATTGTGCAGTTCTAGAATCCACACTCTTAACTGCCGTGTTATTCTTGCCTCTAAAAGAGGAGGGAGCTGAAGCCCAAGGGGTCACTCCAGCAGGCGGCAGGGGTGGAGGGGACCCAGACCTCACCTCCAGACTCAGCGCTTTCCTCCAACACCTCCGCCCCATCTCCGCCCCTCCTTCCTGCCGGCCTCCCCGGAGTTAACAGTGGCCTGGCCTCACTCTTTGGCTCTTGGGCGGGCAGCTCCAGCCCAAGCAGGCTGCGCCCGCCCGCATTCCCTGGCTGCTCTCCAACCCGCGGAAGCCAAGACAACCAAGTTCAGTGACTGCGAGGGCTGAGCAGGGCAGGCTGCTGAAGGCCAGGGAGCAGTAGGAAGGCATAAGAAGCCACCGCGCCAGAGAGGAGCCCATCCAGCTCCCAGATGCTGGGCCTCCTGGGCAGAACCGCCCTTGCGGGCCTGGTCGTGGGCGCTGTGGTGACCGTTTTGCTGCTGCTGCTGCTGCTGGCCACCTGCCTTCACCACGGACGCCAGGACCGTGACGTGGAGAGGAACCGACAGGCTGCAAGGAGAAACCGAGGCCGGGTGGCCTGGCCCTGGCTGCTCCGAGGACAGGGCCACCTGGGACGCCTTCACCATCCCCACCGCCTCGGCCACGTCTGTCGCGGGCTCCACGGCGGCCTCCACCACCACCACCCCCACCATCCTGCGCAGCGTCACCATCACCACCACCACCACGTCCCCCGGGGCCGCCGCTGACGCCTGCGGGTGGTGGCCGCTGCCTGCCTTGTCAGCACCAGGACGAGCGGACCTGGAACTTCTGGTGCAGAAGGATGTATCTCCGCAGGGAATTGCCGGGGGCCTGCTCAGCTTCCTTTGTCCCCAGAGGCAGAGGAAAGGAACCCCAGGGGTGATGCTCTGGGCTGTGGAAGATGGGCGGAGAGCAGGGGTGACGCCCTGGGATTGGACGCCCCACCTGTGAGTTTAACTCACAAGGGGCACCTGCAAGGATGCAGCGGCAGGACTCGCTGGGCTGGACACGTGTGGAAAGTGCCCCCCATGAACTGCCCGTCTTTTCATCGTCCTCATTAGGCAGCTGCAGGCCTCTGGCCAGTGGGGGTGGCTGAGAGGGGCCCAAGGAATGCCCTTCTGGTTTGGAGAAGGCAGCATGGGGCTGCACAGCCACTTCATCGGCGCCTTAATGTGAGAAAATAAAAACACTAAGCTTTTGTGAAGCAGCTCTTGATTACGACACAAGTGGGAGGGAACTCGAGGAGCCACCTGGCCTGGGTCGGCCCTGCTCTGGGACCTTCTCGGTCTGACTGGAAGTGAGTGTGTGGAGCCTGCAGCTTCTGCCTGAGGTTTGGGGCCTGGCTGTGGAGTGGGGAACACCGGGTGGACCCTTCAGTGCGCCCTTGAAAGTCCCCGTGAGAAGGGCCTGAGCTGAGGGAGGAGTCAGGATTCAGGGTGGGGGTGCAGCCCTGTGCACAGTCAGCCCTCTGCAGCCCTGTGGGACTCTGGCTTCCGTGGGTCCAGGGACACAGAGGCCAGGCACCACCCGGCCCATCCCCATGGCAGACGGAGCTCTGGGTCCCGCGGAAGCCCCACCGCATGGGCTGTGCTGAGTTCCGCGTTTCCTTGGTATCTGGGTCTGGGATTCTTATCCAAGCCCTATGTCTCCAGCCGGCCTGTCACCTGGGTGCCTGTGTCTGGTGGTGCAGATGGGAAGGAGGGGCAGAGTGCTTTACCCTGAAGGATGGAATGTGGGAGAGCGCTCTGTGAGACTCTCCGGGAGACCGTGGGCGATTACTTGCCTGCTCGAGGTCTTACCTTCTTTTTCCCTGAAATGGGATGGATGACAGCACCTCCTCACCACAGCCCAGGGGCATGTTCCCACATGGCCCAGGAATGGCTGGTGGGATTCCACAGAGGCAGGGAATCTCATTCTGCAGCCTTCAGCCTGTGCCTGTGAGCCAGGGTGGGAGGTGGAGGGAGGCGAGGCCTGGGGCCCAGGCGGTGGGGAGAGGCTGAAGAACAGGCCAGAAAAACAGGGGTCTGGTGACTCACTGGAACAGTACGTCCTGTTTCCTTTCTATTTTCCGGTGGATTCTCTTGAGGGCTGGGGAGGAGTGAGGGGGAGAGGGAGGCAGATTTAGATTCACGGCAACACTCGATTTCTCGGTTGGGAAAGTGGACCATAAGTTGCCACATCTTGCTGATTTTTCCTCTGCCGTGCCCTTCCAATTCGCCTCCCTCTCCATCCCTGGGCTCTGCTCTAGTGCCGGCCTTGTCTCTCAGCCTGGATTCATGCCAAAGCATCTGCCCAACCCCAGCCCTGCTCCTTTGAAGCGTCTCCATTCTGTGGCCTGAGGGATCTGCCAGAACTCCTCACTGCCCCAGGGATGGTCTGTCCTCCATTCAGGCCCTCTGACCTGCTTCCTGCCTGCCTCATTGGGTCACCTCCGTGCACCTTCTGTCCTATCGCCACAGCTCCAGCCATCCACCCTCGAACATGCCCTGCACCTTCCCCTCTCCAGGCCTTTTACCCAGGAGGAATTTGTTGGTCCTCCCTATGGGCTTCTGACTCTTTTTTTGGTACTTCTTTTGGAGCACTGACAACACCCTCTTTCCCCAGAGATTTATGGTAGGACTCAGGGGCCCTTCTTCAGGATTCCCTACCTCTAAGCACAAACCAGCCAACGCAACAGACACTTGGGGAGGGTGTCAGGAAGGGTTGTCAGAGCCTCACACTCTCTGGAAAAGTCAAAATGATTGAAATGACCACTGCTGGAAGGTCGGGGTTTGAGAGACACTGAGTGTAGCAGTTGGCCCCTGCAAGGGGCAGCAGGGAGTTTTTGGGCTCTTGGAGCCTCTCTGAGGGTTTTCCAGCCCCCACCACATCCCCCTGGTGTCAGAGAAGTATGAAAGATGAGAAACATGGAACACGTTGTGGTCACCTGGCCTGGAATTCTCCTACCCCAGTCTCAGTCCCCTCTGCCCCAGCCTCTGACCGTCTGCATTTCCCAGTGGTGGTCTGGAGCCTCTGTGGGGACACCCGGCCTCTTTGCTCTAGGATGTCTGCCATTATCTTTTTTTTCTGTTGAGGTAAGTGGAATGTATGTGATGCGCCATTCCTCCTATCAGGGGGTGATCAGCTGATGTTGGGTACTGGAGGGGACATATGCATATCTAAGCCGTAGGTATCTTTGAAGGCCCCATTCCATCTGGGCAGGGGTGTGTGTATCACAAGCTGACAAAATTCACAAGAAGGAGAGAAGATACTCAGAAAAACACCTTAATGACAAGCATCTCAGAATATGGAGCAAAGGTCTTTGGCTGGCTTGCTTTTCCCAATTCTACTAATTATGCTGCTGCAAGCCCTCATGGAATGGCCGTTGTTTCGGGGGTGGTTTGTACTGAGCTGGGAGGCAACTGAGCACTTTGGAGAGGAATGTAACCTTTATCTACCTTTATCAATGTTACCGTTTGTGCCTTGGGCTAGAAAGATCATTTTGGTTATAACCATGTCACAGACTGCCAACGTGAGGCCAGTAGAGTCCTCTGAGACCCTTTTAAGCAGGCTGTGCTTATCCTCGCTGTGTAATGGGGGCTCATCTCATATACACAACCTCTGTTTGGATACCGAATGCCCGTTATAAGGATGAACCAGACTATCTGTTTTAACAGACGAATCAAAGAAGGTTAAAATCTCAGAAACAGAGAAAGAAACCTATCCAAGGCCAGAACATAACCAGATCACGTAATCGACTTTTATTCCAGTTTAAACATGCTAACCCTCTCATGCCTACAAGTGGCCTCCCACTAAATGTACTCCAACCCCTTTCCCCTTGCCCCCTCAAAGATCAGGTTAAGGAGAAGTCAGAGAAACAGACGATGGAATCCAGGCTGGTGCCCTCCATCACCTGAATTAACTAGTTGGTCATGGTAATTCAATCTGAAACCTCAAACTCTCTGTTTCTGGTTGTCCCAGTTAAAACAAAGCCTGGTCAAGAAAATAATTCAAGTGGTATCGCTTCCTGCCACAGCTCAGAGCCTGCTCCGTGGCCCTCCCCTCCCCTGTGGAGAGGAGCCCAGAGCCCAGGCAGCCCTATCATCTTAGGGAAGGAAAAGAGTGGGAATCGACAGGGGATCCTTTGTTCCAGACGTTGGTGCTCCCATTCTGTCCATGGGAAGTTCCCTTGCATTGGGATACAAAAAAACAAAACAAAACAAGACTCACTGGGACCTTGGAGAAATTCAAAAGGACTCAGCCTGTGTGACCTGGGGCCAGTCCTCTGTCTTCTCTGGGCCTTTGCACCCCGGCCATTGAAACTGCACAAGATGGTGACCACTCTGTGGTCGTGTGGCAGCTGGAAAGAGCACTGAGCTAGGAGAGAAGGGAGGAAGCCCCTCCCTGGACATTTGGTGCACTGGGTATCCTTATGGTTAGCAGCAGCCTGAGGGCAGGTCATCAACCTCGGTGACCATCAGCATTTTTATCTGTAAAATGGGGACAGTATTGCTTCACAGGTCTGCTGGAAGATTATATAAGATAATGCCTGATTATGCCCCATACCTGAAATTCTTGTTTCTCGCTGTTCCACTTTTCAGAGTATCAGTTAAGTGGGATCCGTAACCCAGACTCCCTTCTGGAAGTGGTGGGGTCTTTGGAGGTGTCAGACGTGAAGGGTCTGTGACAGAGCACAGCTCAGGACAGAGCCCCTTCTGGAGGACTCACTCGGTAGCCTGTGCCTGCCTCACCTCCCTGTCCCAGCCAAGAGAAGGCCTGGCCAGGGGCGAGGTGGGAGTGATATGGGGAATGTGTGGGGGTGAGAGCAGTTACTGACCGGGTGAGAGGTGAGGTGGCCGGCAGCTGTGTGGGTCCAGGGTCCTCACACACAATTGGAGGAAGGGATTCAGGAAGTGCTCACAGCTGCTCAGATATCTCGGAGCCAAGTCCCAAGCGGGGACCAAAGCTCAGGACCCAGGGATGAGCATCTCATGGGTTGGCCCCTGAGATGGTGACGGGGCCAGGAGGCTGTGGCCAGGGCTGCTCCTCGTGAAGACCAAGGTAAGTTTTCCCAGCACCTGAGAGTGAGCAGCAGGCATAAGGAGGCAGCTGGGGGCAGAGGTGCTGACCAAGGCAGGGCTTCCCCTGGGACCTCAGGCCAAAGACCCCCACTGTATGTACTGCAGGGGCTGAGACACCAGGAGCCCAGAGCATGCCCTGCGTTATCTGATGCACTCTCCTTCCCCCTCAGAGAAGAGCAGAATGCAAGGCTCTGCTTCCTCCTGCTGCTCCTGCCCGAAGCCCCCATGGCCCTCCTGGTGTCCTAGCAGGTGTTTCCTGCCCCCTCTTTGTCCCCTTCTCCTTGCCTTTCTCCCCATCCTCCTTTCCATCCAGCAAGGGACCCGGGGCTTGGGAGGCAGCAGAACAGGCTGACTCAAGGACGATCCCAAGGTCCCCACCGGGGAGGAGCCGGGCTCATTCTGGACCCACAGGAGGGGGAGGATTGTGTCTTTTGCCCGAGTGTACAATCTCTCTTGAAGTACGTAGGCGTCCCAGAGAGTCGGAGGTGGCCAGGCGCCTTCTGAACAAAATCGTCGGCCCTCTCCTTCCCGCCCAGGATGCACCCCGGGGATGTGCTGCCCATCCTTCGGAAGAGCGCTCCTTTCAGAAGCCAGCGGTGGAGGTGACCTCAGCTCGCCGAAACCTGGCTTTGGGTTTTGGAGAACAGAGACCCGGAGAGCCATCGGGGTAGGGCCGCGCGCGGACGCTCGACGGCCCAGAGGGGGCGCGATCCAGGGCCTCAGGCCAGCCCCTCCCGCGACCAGCGCAGGGACCCAGGTGCACGGCCCCTTGTCACTAACCCGAGCCCCCTGTTCTTGAGCGGCAGCTGAGGCTCTGGGGCTGTCGCCTGGGGCCATGGAAACGGCCGTGATTGGGGTGGTGATGGTGCTGTTCGCTGTGACCCTGGCCATCACTTGCGTGCTGTGCTGCTTCAGCTGCGACCCCAAGACCCAGGACCCTCAGGGAGTCCCTGGCCCCAGCTTCACGGTGGCCACGTTTCGCCAGGACGCGTCTCTCTTCACGGGGCCGGGGCGCCAGGCCCAGCCGGCCGCCAGGGCCCGGGACTTCTGGACCTTCATGTGAAGCCCGACCGTCTCTCGTGGTCAGGCTTGCCCAGCCCTAGGAAGCCTTCTCTGAGTCCGGGCCCCCCTGCCCTTCCGCTCCTGTGTCCAGCGGACTCCCCAGCGCGTCCCAGCTCATTCTGTCCTCCAGCCCGGGAATCCACGGAGGTGGACCACTGAGAGCTCAGCTGGGACCTGCCCACAGGATCGGGCTTAGGAGGGGTCCAAAGAGGACATGAACTGACAGCGTCGGGTCAGCTCTGCTGAGTTGTAGGGGACACAGAGCAATCACTGGAATTTACTGTGAATGGGGGTTCACAGGTTACCTCTGGATGCCTGCAAAACTAGCTGCATCCCCACCAGAGGACGCAGCGCCCTCAAGTGGACATTTTTAGAAACCGCTTCTTACCTGTTTCCCTGAGTATTTTTGCCACTGCAAGTGCAGATTGTATAGAATGCAAACCTGACGCTTGCCAGCTGCCAGCCGCAGGAAATCAGCCTTGAAATTCTGAAACCAAAGACCGCTCCTATATAGGACTGTTTCCTGGGAACAACTGTATTGTTCAATTATTCTGTAATTGAAACTGTATTCCCTTTTATGGGCCTTCCAAGAAGTTGTCTGGTTTGGAAAACCACAAAAGGAAACAGAAGAGAAATGTAAGAGTCACAGAAGGCAGATGTTTTAATAATAGGAAAGCCAGAAAGAAGACTTTTAAACATATTTTTAATGAGACTTTATTACTATACCTTAATATTGTCAGAGAATGTGATGACAACATAATTATGAAAACATTAACTAAAATATCATCAACTGAAAGACAATTCCAAATAAATTGAAATGTTATGTTACATACAGAGCATGTGACAAAGCTCTCGTTTTCATCACAAATAAAGAGGTGTTCAGTTTTTGTTACTAGGAAATCTCTTCTTTCTGTGCCCATTAAAGAGTATGGTTTGAAGGGTGCAAAATTATGAGCCTCCTGGGATGCCCACATGTCTCCATCCAGTCCTGAGTGAAAGTCATGACCTGCCTGCTGGAGGGCAGGACTGACCCTGGTGGAGGTTCTGGCTTCTAAGTGTGTCCGGCCAGGGTGCCCTTGCCATGTAGCTGCCACAAGGAGGGAGCCTTGGGGCTGGAGAGGAGCAGAGGGGCGAGGAGCTAGGGAGGGAGTCAGCCTGATGGAGTAGGATGGGGCCGGGGAGCATGGGGAGGGGAGGGGCATAGCCTAGGGACAGGAGCCCCTTGAGACCAGGTAGTGACCCCTCTCGAGCTCCCAAGCAGGAACTTCATGGATGTGTGTGGAAGGGAGCTAGCTGCAGGAGATTCTGGAGGACTGAGTGAATGGAACTATTGTAAGTTGCGTTCTCTGAAAGTGGAATTTAGGGCACGAGATGTTTATTAGGGATCAGTGCTAGTCAGGGGAAGGAGGATGAAATATGATTGCACAAAGGAAGAAGTAAGTTTTGAGGCAGACCAGGCTAAGCCTTGGGCCAACCACTGGGAGCTCTGGAGCAAGTACTGACCATCAGAGTGGTTCCCTTGGCGCTGAAATGTCTTGTCCTTAATACCTCCCCACCTTTGCTCTGCCTCTGAGTGCTGGCTACTCACCTTTCTTCCAGGGTATGGTCTTAGGTGAGGCCTTCTGCAGCTGAACAGGCCCTCGAGGAGCTGACAGCTGAAACAGGCTGTCTGGTGACGGTACCCGAGGCAGATGTACAGTAAATCCTTCCTTGAAGGGTGACCTGGGTGGTACATTTCCATAGGAGCTCAGTGGGGTCCTGTTCTCAGAGGAAGGACCCAAACCAATCAGAGGTGGGTGAGCATGTCCAGAGACAAAGAAATACCTGGGCACAGGAGCTCCAGGTGGGGAGAGATGGCTGCGCAGGACCTGGGAGGGGAGAAAAGGATGGGCCTCAGCCTCCCTCTACCCTCCAGCAGAATCAGCTCTACTGGTTCCTAGGGCAGCACCGGGCGTTTGAGAGACTGTCCCTCTCTGGCGAAAATACGGTGGCCAGAGTGGGAACTCTTCCAGGGTCACGCAGTAAGTTGAGGCAGAGACTTGCACCTGAGTCACAGTTGTCTGGGCCCAGGTTCTGCCCTGTACTCTGCGGCCTCAACCCCAACCATTCAGTGGAGGGAAGGTCTGCAGTCTGGGGTCACACGACTCTGAAAACAGCAGTGGAAGCAATGCTGGCCTCTCTCTGTAGGGAACAGGCAGTCTGTAGAGCCCTGGTATATGACTGGCCTGGAAGTATGAGAGGATGAGTTCTCCTCATTTGCTCACTTGTTCATCAACCTTCCTATCTACACCATCCACCCATCTATCCACCCACCATCCATCTATCCACTCATCCATTCATCCATCCACGGATTCTTACTTCCTCACTTATCCATGCATTTATTCATTCACTCACTCATTCACTTATTCAGCCATTCATTCCCCCATTCAATAATCCTTACTGAGCACTGACCATGTACCAGGCACTGCCCAGGGAAGACGTGGTCCCAGCACTTGATGAACTCCCAACTTAGTGACCTAGGTAAGGTCCACTCTGGGTGCTCAGGGGAAGGAGAGATGGGGAAACCTTTTGGGACAAGGTGGCTCTTGAGCAGAACTTGAAGTAAAGAGAGGACTTGAACAAGCAGAAATTAGGGGAAGGTGTTTCCAGAAGAGGAAACAGCATGGGCAGAGGTTCAGAGAACATGTGGGGGCAGGGAGTAAGCTATTCAGCCTGATCAGATGAGGAGATGAGGTTAGACAACAGCCAGCTCCCAAGGGGAGCACTTCTTGCCACATGTGGCCAGGAGGTTTCTGGGCAATGGAAGATGAAGACAGTAGAGATGCTGGGCAGATACAGCCTCTCCAAGCACACACAGCAGTGTCACAATATGCTGTTGCTACAGGGGTGAGCCCCTGCATAGGAGCAAAGAGAAAGGTTCTCAGCAGGAATAGGTCAACTGGCGAGGCACAGCTGGGGGCTGGCCGAGGTGAGCACGGGGAAGAGATCCCGGGTTTTGCTACATGAAGGATGACAATGACCTTGGTGAGAGAAGTTTCGGTGGAGCAAAGGGAGCAGCTGCACCATGGGGTGTGTGTGTGTGTGTGCGCACAAGTGCATGCAGTGGAATCAGCAGGAGCTGGAAAGGGGAGACTGCAGTTGGAGATAAGCTGAGGGAAGAAGAATGATGGGGTTGTGGCCCAAGGGAGGCATTGTACTGATGGAGTGTTTGTTGTTATTGTTTTTAAGACAGGGGTAGGGGTTGTGTAAGGCCCTAGGGGGAAGCATTGGAGAGGGAGATACTGACACTGCAGCTGCAAGGAAAGGACCCTGGGATGGGGATGGGAGCCAGGGGTGAAGCATCTTGGGATGCGGCAGGGGCTGGGAAGGAGGTTTGGGGATGCAGGTAAATGCTGGGGTGAGTTGGGAGATGAGGGTGTCTTTCCAGATAAGAAACAGGAGCATCTGCTCAGAGAGAGGTGTGGGGGGTTGGGGTGAAGGAGTGTCTGGGATGATGACAGTCCCACAGTCCTGCTTTTCTTCTGGGTGTGAGTGTATGTGGTATGGGCAGTAGGTGTGGTGTGAGTTTGTGTGTTACTGTGTGGTGTGTGTGCATGCTCTGGCACATGTGTGTTGTGTGTGCTGTGATTGTGTGTGAGGGTGTGTGTTGTGCCCAGCACAACTGTGGCTCTGAGGACCAACAGTGTAAGCAGAAGGAGGCCGCAGGAACAGGTCAGCCAGAAACTCCTCTCAGTGAGAGGGAGGGCATTTCCTCTCAACGGGGAAGTGCAAGGACGGAGATTTAGGCTGGTACCAGACTGCTAGCAAAGCTGGGAGTGTTTAGTGGCAGTGAGGGAAAGAGCTGTTGGAGGTCACTGTGGAAATCTGGGGCTGAACCAGACTTGAACCCAGGCTTCCCAGCTCACAAACCCAGCCTTCTATTTAGTGGACAGTTACTACATGCCAGGCACTTTGCTTTCTATATATCATCTCCTCAGTGCTCACAGCAATCATATAACCCTATTTTACAGATGAGGAAATGGAGCCCTGAACTATGAGACACTTTGGGCCAATACCTGCAGGAGAAGACCTAAACTGTTATTTTCATCCATAAATGGTGTCTGGCCCGGGCAAACTCTTAGCTGCCCTGTTGCCGAACAAAATGAGCTCACTGCCCCATGTACACAGCAATCAGTTCTGTGACACCAAGGTTTCAAAGAGAAGAAGAGGTTTATTACATGGCTGCCTGTAAGGAGACAGGAGCAAAGCATGCTCAGATATGTCTCTGCAAGTCAAAAGAATGTAGGGTCTTTATGGGATTTAGACAAAGAGAGGTGGAGATAGTGACCTTGGCAGGTGGCGATTGATTTGACTATGGTTAATTGGAAATGTGTAAGCATGGACCTGAAGACAGACAAAAGCTGGGGTAAGCATTAAGTTACAGATTACATCAGTGTTGCAAGTTGTTCAGTTAACATAAGTTAACACATAAAGACTAAGCTAAGCAAATGACCTATAAGATCTGACAGAAAACCAGCTGGGCATTACTGATTACTTCAGTGTTGTGAAACAAGATGACAAGTAAGGGGATGGCAAAAATTAAAATGACATGTGCCATTAAAATCTTATAGTCGGCAGTTATGCTCTACAGGGAAACAGAGCCTTTCCCCAAGGACTCAATGGAGAGGCCCCAAAGGGAAATGGGCTAATTGTCGACGACAGTGGTTACAAACCCATTTCGTGTCTTCAGAAGGGAAGGCCAGAGTCCAGGATGTGACTTGTCCTGGTTTACCTGAACAAAAGCCTTGCTGACACCTGCCGCTACCTGGATCTCCGACTCTGAAGTCTTCGCAGTCCTAACAGGCCAGCCAAGAAGCCTCACCCCAAGGGTTCTGGGTTGACAGATGACAGCATGAGGCTGCCCTTTAAGGCTTCCCTGAAGCTGCGCACCTGTAGAGACACAGCCTGCTGATATTCTCGTGACAGATCTCGCTTCCCCATCCTCTCCCCTGCCTCCACCTAGGGCAAGGGGCAGGTAGAATCCCCTCTGTCTCACCGCAGCCACATTGCAAAGGGCTAGTCTTAGCCCTGTCTCCACCACTAGTTTGCTATTTCTTTGCCTTCCTGGGCCTCAGTTTCCCTGGTTGTAAGAGGAGATGAGAATCCCATTCTGTCTTGTCTGGAAAATGCCTGAAAGTATGAGGAGCCCTGGAACTCAGCCGTCAGAAGGGAGAGGGGGACGAGGCACGATGCCTGCCCTCTGCCCCCACATTCTCCACATTCCCGGCCTTAAACCTAGGGTGGGGTTTCTCTCTGGGACCAGGCAGCCCTGAAATGACATGTTTTCCGGAAAAGTACTTTCCTTAAAGGAAACCGCTTGTTCCAAGGAGTAGAAAAGGATCATTGTGCTCCCTGGGTCCCCGCTCCCCTCAGGACATGACTCTTGAAAAGACAGACATAGCTGGAGACCCCGAGACTCACACGCACGCTGCACACAGATGCATTCGTCCCAGCGCATTCTTAAGTGCGTGAAGTTAGAGATGACCTAAGCGTCAAGCAGGAGGGGGCGAGGCGGGCACATTTTGGCACAATCACACAATGGAACACTATGCAGGCTTAAAAACAACAAGGCAAACGGAAACTCGGTAGCATGAAGGACAGCTATATATCAGTAAGGAAAAGCTTGAGTAAATTGGAGTAAAACACATAAATGTGTCGTGTGGTAAAATTCTAGTGTTAAAATACCCTGAAATGCATAGAAGAGGCTGTACAGAGCTATATCCCTTGTGCATGCTTTAAAATGTTTTCCTTTTTGCTTATCTGTATTTCCTGTAATAAATGTTTTCCTTTTTGACGATAAAAGCGAGAAACTAACAAAGGGAAAAAAACCACAAGTTATTTTTCAAATTCTAAAGCAAATAATCTTATCTGAGATAGAGATACAAAACCAGTCAGGCACAGAGAGAGAAATAGGCCATATGGACAGGAATAGATAAACACACGCACACACGTCTTCTGCCTAATTCTCGTGATTGCGGAAGGAATTCTGGGGAGTCGGGCATGGGGGCTGTTTCCAGAAAGCACTGAGATCTGGGTGTGAGGGCTCTGCCTGAACCTCTGGGCCTGAGACTTGGGTTGGGGAGGCTTGGGGAGAGGTCTGGCAGCCCTGCACCCACCAGTGCTTGCTTAGGGCATGGCCAGGAAAGGCTGCTGAGACCACTCCCATCCGCTGCCCCAACCCGGCTGCAGAAGGGAGATACCAGGGCCCACAGCTTGGAAGGGCTATTTTGGGACTGCTAGGACTTCCAGGCCAGGACTTTTCAGCTGTCCACAAGCCCTGCTTAGGAATTCAGGGCTATGGTGGATCATATAGAGAGGCTGCTCTCCTATGGGGAATGTCTGAGATGCAAGAAGCAGGGCAGCGTCTCAGCCCCTGTGTGGGCCTGGGTATGGGGCTGGCTGCCTCCTATATCCAGGGCATTGGTTTCTGCCCATGTGAGTGTTCCTGCCTCCAGGTGTCAGCATCTGTTGACCCTCCTTATGCCCTTCTCACCCCTGCCCCACTGTCTCTGCCCTTGCACGGGCCTCACCACTGTTGACACATCTGACTGGTCTCCCTGCCCACCCCCTGCCCCCTCCACTGCCCAACTGCCAGAGGGAGCTTTCTCAGACACAGATCTAAGCTACTTTGAAAGCTGTTACGTGGGTCTCTGTTTCCATACTCAGACTCTCAGAACTGATTCCAACTAATACTGGTTCTCTTGCTTGATAGGCATAACAGCCGATCAATGACACTGGGCTTCAACAGGAGAAAGAATTTATTGCAAAAGAAAACAGATAGGGCCCCTGGGCCTAAAATCTGACTCTGTGAGTCTAAGGAGTTTAATGTTTTTATGGATTCAGTCACAGGGAGATGGACTTGTTACCATTACAGGAACAAGTATAAACAACTACATCATGGGTGCACGGGTGGTTCAGGGGTAGAATGCTCGCCTTCCCTGCGGGAGACCTGGGTTCGATTCTTGGACCATGTACACCCAAAAACAAAAAACAAACAAACTACAATTTACAAATATAAAAGGATCAGAGCTAAACTAGAACTAAGCTACAATAACCATCGTAATAACAAGTAGCTTCACTAGGCAGCAGTTAGTTATGGGCTGACTCATGTTTCTTTGATAACATTAGGGGTTTGTCTTTTGAGTATAAGACTCTAAAGTTGTAAAACAGGATAAGGCGAAACAAGTAGGGCCAGGAAAATAAGTTTTTACAATTTGCAATTTAATGGGTTTCAGTTATTTCAAGTATTTCCTTTAGGCTATTCTATAAAATGCTAGAAAGTAAGAAAAAGGCTTATATATATAATGAAATAACTGAATATATACATATATATATATATACAATGACTCACTCATGATAGTTATTTGCTAAATCTTAATTTCTCAGTTATAGTATCTGTGCTGGCAGAATAATGGTCTCCGAAAGATGTCCATGGTCTAATTCTAGGTTACATGGTTGTGATGGTTAGGTTCTGATGTCAACTTGGCTAAGGGTTTATGCCCAGTTGTCCAGTCAGGCAAGCACGGGCCTGACCATTGCTGCAAGGATATTTCATGGCTGGTTGATAAACTGGAAGGCTGGTGTATTAAATCATCAGTCAGTTGATTGCATCTGTGGCTGATTACATCTGCAATCAACTTAGGTGTGTCTCCCACAATGAGACAATCCAATCACTTGAAGGCTTTTAAGGAAGACGAGAAATTCTTTCACTGCTGCTTCAGCCAGTGAGCCTCTCTGGTGAACTTCATTCAGACTCTGCATCAGAACTGCCAGCTTCATAGCCTGCCCTGCAGATTTAGGATTCTTCCATTCCCATAGTTGCATGAGACACCTTTATAAATCTCATATTTACAGATCTCTCCTATTGGTTCTGTTTCTTTAGGGAACCTTGACTAACACAATTTGGTACTAGAAGTGGTTCCTGAAAAACAGAATCTTAAGAATGGGTTTTTACAATTGTTTTTCTACTCTGACTATACTCAAGGCACTAATGACTCTATTTCTGATAATCAAGATGGCACTGACAGTTCATGGGTTTAGGTGGCAAAAGAGATACTAAAAATATCACCATTAGATTCTACTAATTGTATGCTTATATGAAACAAGGTTCTGGGTGAGAGTGTTCTTAACAACTTTTTGGAATGTTGTAGAATTAAGAAATTGATTGTTGTTTGATACACTAGATACAGTGATGAGGGAAAGGGATGAGCTGAAGGCTTCAAATTTGCACGTTAAAGTGCCGTATGAATCATGTAAAAGTTTCTGTGTGTGCCCTGCAGCAAAATTTTATTTCCTGTCTCACAGACTTGAGATCCCTGAAAACCAGACACAAGGCCTCATTGTGCAAGTAGCAGATTTACAATGTAAGCTAAAATCTCAACCCTGCAGGGTGTCTGCTGTTAAAGTGAGGGCTTTGTTTGGAAAAGAATGGAATCCTGAAACCTGGGATGGTGGTATATAGCTTGATAATGAAGGTGAGGGGGAGACGGGATCCCTGGATTCTGCTGAGTCTTTGCTAGAGACTTATAGCTGCCTGCCCTGAGGAAGGAGATCTTGACCTCCAGTCTGCCTTGAAGACACAGCCTCCCAGCCTCCAGTCTCCCTGGAGTCTCCCTGGAGGAGGCTGCCATCCAACCTCCACCTAAGGAGATTAACCCTTCAGTGCTTGCTAACCGTGAAACCAGCTCCCCTGGGGAAACTTCTCTTTCCCAGACCAGAGCTATGGCCTCTTGAACTTACAATCAGTTCATGGAGGAAGAGAAAACTTGGAACTGATTTACACACGATTCTGAACAATACGCAGGGGCCACTGGGAAGTGGAGAGCTGCAGTACTGCAATCCTTTTCTGGGGTATCCCTGGACTGTTGCAAATGGTGTGCTGGATAGTCAGGGACTTGGAAGGAGTATGATTGGAAAATTGGTGACAAAGAGGTCTGGGGAAGAGGTATGTGGATATACCTTTCTGAGTGGCCTAAAAACATGAAGATAGTTGTGTCCCATGAGAATGCTCACCAGAGGGTGACTTCAGCAGAGGAAGGTTTTAATAGTCAAATGAATAAGATGACTTTTCCTGTGGATACCAGATAGCCTCTTCCCCCCCCCACTCCTGCCATTGCCCAGTGGGCTCATGAACAAAGTGGGTATGGTGGTAAGTTTGAAGGTTATGCATGGGTTCAGCCACATGGGCTTCCACTCACCAAGGGCAACCTGGTTACAGCCACTGCTGAGTGCCCAATCTTCCAGCAACAGAGACCCATACTCAGTCCCCAGTATGGCACCATTCCCCAAGGTGATCAGTTTTCCACCTGGTGGCATGTTGATTACATTGGACCACTTCCATCATGGAAGAGATAGCAATTTGTTCTAACTGGAATAGACACATATTCTGGGTATGGGTTTTCTTTCCCTGCATGCAATGCTTCCACAAAAACTACCATCCATGGACTTACAGAATGCCTTACCCACTATCATGGTATTCTACACAGCATTGCTTCTGATCAAGGAACCCACTTCACAGCAAATGAAGTGCAGGAATGGACTCATGCTCAAGGAATTCTCTGGTCTTACCATTTTCCCATCATCCAGAAGGGAAAGTAGCTGGCTTGATAGAACTGTGGAATGGCTTTTTTTTTTTTTTTTTTTTTAATTTTTTTATTAATCAAAAAAAAGAAAAGAAATTAACACAACATTTAGAAATCATTCCATTCTACAAATGCACTCAGTAATTCTTAGTATCATCACATAGATGTATGATCATCATTTCTTAGTACATTTGCATCGATTTAGGAAAAGAACTAGCAAAACAGCAGAAAAAAATATAGAATGTTAATATAGAGAAGAGAATTAAAATAATAATACTAATAATATATATATATATATAAAAAGGAAAAAGAAAAAAAACAAAAACAAAAGATACAAACACACAAACAAACAAAAAACCATATTTCAGGTGCAGCTTCATTCAGTGTCCCAACATAGTTACATTACACTTAGGTATTATTGTGCTGTCCATTTTTGAGTTTTTGTATCTAGTCCTGTTGCACAGTCTGTATCCCTTCAGCTCCAATTACCCATTATCTTACCCTGTTTCTAACTCCTGCTGGTCTCTGTTACCAATGATATATTCCAAGCTGATTCTCAAATGTCGGTTCACATCAGTGGGACCTTACAGTATTTGTCCTTTAGTTTTGGGCTAGACTCACTCAGCATAATGTTCTCTAGGTCCATCCATGTTATTACATGCTTCATAAGTTTAGTCTGTCTTAAAGCTGCATAATATTCCATCGTAGGTATACGCCACAGTTTGTTTAGCCACTCGTCTGTTGATGAACATTTTGGCTGTTTCCATCTCTTTGCAATTGTAGATAATGCTGCTATAAACACTGGTGTGCAAATGTCCGTCTGTGTCTTTGCCATTAAGTCCCTTGAGTAGATACCTAGCAGTGGTATTGCTGGGTCGTAATCCATTCTGCCATTCTATGTCTTTTGATTGGGAAATTCAGTCCATTAACTTTTAGTATTATTACTGTTTGGATAATATTTTCCTCTATCATTTTGGCTTTTGTATTATATATATCATATCTGATTTTCCTTCTTTCTACACTTTACTCCATACCTCTCTCTTCTGTCTTTTCATATCTGACTCTAGTGCTCCCTTTAGTATTTCTTGCAGAGCTGGTCTCTTGGTCACAAATTCTCTCAGTGACTTTTTGTCTATAAATGTTTTAATTTCTCCTTCATTTTTGAAGGACAATTTTGCTGGATATAGGAGTCTTGGTTGGCAGTTTTTCTCTTTTAGTAATTTAAATATATCATCCCACTGTCTTCTAGCTTCCATGGTTTCTGCTGAGAAATCTACACATAGTCTTATTGGGTTTCCCTTGTATGTGACAGATTGTTTTTCTCTTGCTGCTTTCAAGATCCTCTCTTTCTCTTTGACCTCTGACATTCTAACTAGTAAGTGTCTTGGAGAACGCCTATTTGGGTCTATTCTCTTTGGGGTGCGCTGCACTTCTTGGATCTGTAAATTTAGGTCTTTCATAAGAGTTGGGAAATTTTCAGTGATAATTTCTTCCATTAGTTTTTCTCCTCCTTTTCCCTTCTCTTCTCCTTCTGGGACACCCACAACACGTATATTTGTGCGCTTCATATTGTCATTCAGTTCCCTGATCCCCTGCTCAAGTTTTTCCATTCTTTTCCCTATAGTTTCTGTTTCTTTTTGGAATTCAGATGTTCCATCCTCCAGTTCACTAATTGTAGCTTCTGTCTCTTTAGATCTACCATTGTAGGTATCCATTGTTTTTTCCATTTTTTCTTCTTTGTCCTTCACTCCCATAAGTTCTGTGATTTGTTTTTTCAGATTTTCTATTTCTTCTTTTTGTTCAGCCCATGTCTTCTTCATGTCCTCCCTCAATTTATTGATTTGGTTTTTGAAGAATTTTTCCATTTCTGTTCGTATATTCAGCATTAGTTGTCTCAGCTCCTGTATCTCATTTGAACTATTGGTTTGTTCCTTTGACTGGGCCATATCTTCAATTTTCCGAGCGTCATCCATTATTTTCTGCTGGTGTCTGGGCATTTGATCAGATTTCCCTGGGTGTGGGACCCAGCTGGTTGAAAGCTTTTTCTGTGAAATCTCTGGGCTCTGTTTTTCTTTTCCTGCCCAGTAGGTGGCGCTCGTGGCGCTCGTCTGTCTGCACGGCAGTCGGCCCAGGAAACCGCGCGTGGAGGTGGGGGTCGCTGGCCGCCGCGGCTTGGGAGAGTGCCGGTCCTAATTGCCCAGCTGGCCCGAAACGCCAAGCTTGACGGGACGGCCCCGCTATCCAACGTTCCCAGTCAGACCGGGGAGCCACGTGCATGGAGGGGACCCCAGTCGCCAGCCGCCCTGGCCGGGAAAACGCGCGCCCCTCGGGTATCTCACCGCAGCAGATTCTCCCTGCCCGTTCAGCTGTTCCAGAATGGGGTACGCTGTCTTTTTGGTCTCTGTCGTGGCTCCGGGAGCTGTTTCATATTGTTTCTGTTTCTTTAGTTGCTTTTCTGGAGGAGGAACTAAGACCCGCGCGTCTTACTAAGCCGCCATCTTCTCTGGAAGTCTGGAATGGCTTTTTGAAGACCTAGTTACGGGGCCAACTAGATGACATACCTTTCAGGGCTGGGGTAATGTTCTCCAGGAGGCTCTGATGCTCTGAATCAGTGTCCACTGTGTGGTATGTTTCTCCCATAGCCAGGATTCACAGGTCCAGGAATCAGCAGGTAGAAATGAGGGAGGCACCACTCACTATCATGCTTAGTGATCCACTAGGAAAATTTCTGTTTCTTGTCCCTGAAACCTTAAGGAGGAGTGCTCTTACCAGGAGAAATAACAATGATTCTGTAGAACTGGAAGTTAAAACTGCCACCTGGTCACTTTGGTCTTCTCATGCCACTGAATCAACAGACAAAAAATGGGATTACTGTTCTGTTTGGGGTGGTTGATCCTGACTATCAAGGGAGAAATAGAACTGCAGTTACACAATAGAGGTAAAGAACAGTTTCCCTGGAATACAGGAAATCCCCCGGGAGTCTCTTAGCACTACCATGCCCTGTGACTAAAGTCAATGGAAAACTGCAACGATCTAATGCAGGTTGTACTACCAATGGCCCAGAAACTTCAGGAACGAAGGTCTGGGTCACCCCACCTGGCAAAGACCCACAGCCAACTGAAGTGCTTGCTGAGGGTAAAGGGAATATGGAATAGGTAGATAAATATGAATTACAACCATGTGAACAGTTATAGAAATGAGGACTGTGATTATATGAATATTTCCTCCCTGTTTTGTTATGAATATGTTTTCATTTGTACATAAGCAAATATCTTGTTTTCCTCTTATCATATGACATAAATTGTATTGTTCATGTTATAGTATTTAAGTCATAGGATATAAAGTTTTAGAGTGAATGTACCTAAGGATTTGCACCCTATTCTGGAGAGATATAGTGCATTTCTAGTTGTATGCAGGGCAGTTGAATATTGTTAGGCTAAACATATGTCTGCTATTGTGTTCTCTTCGGAAATTAAGTGTGCTTCAAGGTGATGTGCATAGCTGCCAAGTGACAAGGGGTGGACTGTGATGGTTGGGTTCTGGTGTCAACTTGGCCAAGTGATTATGCCCAGTTGTCTGGTCAGGCAAATACTGGCCTGACCATTGCTGTAAGGATATTTCCTGGCTGGTTGATAAACTGGAAGGCTGGTACATTAAATCATCAGTGAGTTCGACTGCATCTGTGGCTGATTACATCTGCAATCAACTAAGGTGTGTCTCCCATAATGAGACAATCTAGTCAGTTGAAGTCTTCTAAGGAAGAAGAGATACTCTTTCATGGCTTCTTCAGCCAGCGAGCCTCTCCTGTGGAGTTCATACAGACTCTGCATCAGAGCTGCCAGCATCACAGCCTGCCCTGCAGATTTTGGATGCTGCCATTCCCACAGTTCTCTGAGACACCTTTGTAAATCTCATATTTACAGATCTCTCCTGTTGGTTCTGTTTCTCTAGGGAATCTTGACTAACACAGCTTGGTACCAGGAGTGATTCTTGAGAAACAGAATCTTAAGAATGGGTTTTTAAAATTAGTTTTCTACTCTGACTAGACTCAGAGGCACTCAGAGGGATGAGCAGTCTAGACTAGTTTGGAGATAAGAGTGCTGAGATAGAAGTTGCACCTCTCAGGTTACAGTGTAAGGACGATAAGAGTCATAGTGTGGGTGACTGTCAGGCCCTGTCCTAGGCATTGTGCAATGTGCAGGTAGTTATAGGGAAAATTCCAAAGTATGGTATGGGTGACAGTCCCACATTTCAGGCATTTTAAAAATGAGACAATCTTTTATATACTGACTTGGAAATTTCCCACTGTGTATAGAGGGAAAAAAGAGAAAACAGTAGAATAGTCTTATTAAAAAGAAAACAAACAAACACAAAAATAAGACCCCCCCCCCATATTAGCTAGGGTTCTCTAGAGAAACAGAATCAGCAGGAGATATCTGTAAATATAAGAGTTATAAAAGTGTCTCACATAACCGTGGTGGAGTTCAAGGTCTGTAGGGCAGGCTGCAGGCTGGCAGCTCCAATGAAATTACCCAATGAACTCTCAGGAGAGGCTGGCTGGCTGAAACAGGAAGAGTGATCGTCTCTTCTCAGTTCTCCTTAAAAGACTTATGGGAGTAGATTAAGCTTCACTCATTGCACAAGATACTCCCTTTAGCTGATGTCACCAACATGGTCATGATGTAAGTCCATGAAATGTCCTCATAACAACAGCCAGGCCAGAGCTTGCCCAACCAAATGACCAGGCACCACCACCTGGCCAAGTTGACACATGAACCTGACCATGACATCCCCCACCCCCCACAGAAAACCTCCTAAATTATACATATAGATAGATGTTTGTATAACATTTTTATAAACACAGTTAAAGGGTATCTGGAAGGATAATGAGGTAGGGTTGGAATTAGGATGGTGGTGGGATAAGTTAAGGCAAGTTCCCAGAAGCAGTCAGGCCTCAGGGAGAAATATATCTCTGAGAAGAACAGCAACAAACAGTACCTGGGGGTCAAATGTCCCCACCTGAGTGAGTCATCTGCCATCAAGCATCCACAGATGAGGAAGAAGGGGAAAGTAGTAAAATAGTTCATAAAAATTCAAAAGAAACAAAAAAATATAAAAGCAGATTGCCCCACAGTGTCAGGGCCCCTCACCTCTCTTTACCTTGTGAGAGTGCCTTCTTGTCTCCTAATAAACATGTGCTCCTAATAAACTTTCTATCTGCTTGCTTAACCTGTGTTGTGCCCTTGAATTCTTTCTTATGATATGGCCAAAAACCTAGGAAGGTGAATCCAGCAACAATATGATTACTTCTGGGGACAGGCTTGGAGGGAGGAGACAGTTACTTTTTATTTTATATACTCCTATGTTCTTTGAATTTATTTTAATACACATGTGTTGTTTTTTATTACATACAAATAAAATATTTTTTTAAAAAAGAGCACATAGGTTAAGAAAAGCCAACTGTTCTAGTTTGCAAGGTGCTGGAATGTGATATACCTGAAACAGAATGACTCTTTTGTTTTGGCATAGTGTGGTAGTTAGAGTCAGTTGTCAACTTGATCAGATGAAGGCACTTAGTTCTGTTGCTGTGGACATGAGCCAATGGTACGTGAACCTCATCTTTTGCTGATTACATCTGCACTCAGCTAGGAGGCATGCCTGCTGCAATGAATGACATATGACTTAATTGGCTGGTGCTAAAATGAGATAGCACAACGTAGCACAGCCCAAGCAGCTCAGCATACCTCATCTCAGCACTTGCAGCTCACCCCAGGCCTTTGGAGATGCAGGAAGAAATCACTCCGGGGAAAGTTGTTGGAACCCAGAGGCCTGGAGAGAAGACCAGCAGAGATCACCCTGAGCCTACCCACATAAGAAAGAACCTCAGATGAAAGTTAGCTGCCTTTCCTCTGAAGAACTAATGAAATAAATCCCCTTTTATTAAAAGCCAATCATCTCTGGTGTGTTGCATTCTGGCAGCTAGCAAACTAGAACACATAGGCAGGCTCTGGGACTCGAACCTGGGTCTTTGGCATGTTAGGCAAGAATTCTGCCACTGAGCCAGAATAACTTTTAAAAAGGGGAATTTATTAAGTTGCATGCTTACAGTTCTAAAACTATGAAAATGTCCAAATTAAAGCAAGGCTATCGAAATGTCCAATCTAAGGCATCCAGGGAAAGATACCCTGGTTCAACAGGCTGGTGACATTCAGGGTTTCTCTCTCAACTGGAAAAGCACATGGTGAACATCTGTTAGCTTTCTCTCAAGGCTTTTTGTTTCATTTTCCCTTGGGGGCATTTTCCTTCTCCATCTCCAAAGGTCTCTGGCTGTGCGGGCTTTCGTGGCTCTTGCCAAAATGGTTCCCTCTCCAGTAAGCAACTCCACCTTGAATGGGTGGAGACATATCTCCATGGAAACCATCTAATCAAAAGTTACCACCCACAACTGGGTGGGTAACATCTCCATGGATAATAAAAAAACTGCCACACAGCAATATTGAATGACAATTAAAGGACAGGACTTTTCTGGGGTACACCACAGATTCAAACTGGCACACCAACTTTACTGTTCAGTGGCAAATTGTTGTCATTTCCAACTCTCTGGGCTAAGGTGTGCAGAGCCCACTTGGCAGAACAGCCAGGATACAGATGAACAAAATTGGTTTCCTTGTGTGTGAACTCATACAGGGAAGGAGGCACCAAGGACCCTCTGAGAGGAAAAGTGGAGTCATGCCAAAAACCTCTCTGGCATTTTGCAACTGTGAGAATGACATTCTGATGGAAGAACTGAAACATTCCTCTATATTTTGTAGCAGCTCCAGACCATGGCTGTGCCAGATTTAACCTGCTGTTCACTTTCTGGCCCCCAGGGAACTTTGAACTTGCTCATAATTCACATTACCTTTTTAAAAAATCTATAACTTTTATGTGAGGGATAAAGTTTTTTTTTGTGTTTTACTGCCTGGTTCCAATTAGTTAAAGAACAACTTCACTTTGAACCCAAGGATGTTTGCCTCTTAAAGCCCCTGCTGTTAAAGGGGACACTCAGTGGAGGACATTGCTAGGAAAGTAGCTTGGACGTCTGGGATTCTGGCCCCAGCCCTCACATGTGACTCACTTTAAAAGGGTTGTACTGTGTGTGGATGTTACAATAGGTGTTTGGATGTTGTTCCAGTTTGCTAGCTGCCAGAATGCAATATACCAGAAATGGAATGGCTTTTAAAAGGGCTGAGTTTAATAAGCTGCAAATTTACAGTTCTAAGGCTGTGAAAATGTCCCGATTAAAGCAAGTCTATAGCAATATCCCATCTAAGGCATCCAGGGAAAGATACCTTGGTTCAAGATGGCATTCAGGGCTTCTCTCTCAACTGAGAAGGCACATGGTGAACATGGCACCATCTGCTTGCTTTCTCCCCAGGCTTCTTGTTTCATGAAGCTTCCCTGGGAGTGTGTTCTTTTTTCATCTCCAAAGGTTTCTAGTTGCATGGGCTCTGTCTCTTTCAGAATCTCCAGACTTTTCCAAAATGCTTCCTCTTTTAAAGGATTCCAGTAAACTAATCAAGACCCACCTGGAATGGGTGGAGTCTCATCTCCCTCTATTCAAAAGTCCATACCTACAATTGGGTGAGTCAGAACTCCATGGGGATAACCTAATCAAATTTCCAAACTACATTACTGAATAAGAATTAAGGGAAATGGTTGGTCCTACAGATTGGATTAGGATTAGGGCTTCGCTTTTCTAGGATACATAAATCCTTTCAAACAGGCACAGACGTCCTCTCTTATGAACAGGATTGCAAACTCTCTGTAGGCAGAAATTTCTTGAATTTGCATAGCACCTAACAGCTTACAGGGTGTCTCAGGTTTGCAAAGCTCTTCTGCCAGCACCTCTCAGTTGTGCTTCCCAACAAGCCTGGGGCATGTACTAACTGCAGTTTACAGATGAGGAAACCAAGACACTGAAGTGACAGCCCCAAGTCACTCAGCAAATTAGTAGTAAAGTTTGGGATAGAACCATGTCTCCTTATTCTCTGATCTCCTTGAACCAGAACTTCATTTTAATCTATTTTATATCTCATATTTCCAGGGTATATTTGGTTTTATGAAGAGTCTGCCACTTTAAGAAATATGGAAGCCAATGATCCAGAAGAGTGTTTCCAAATTAACAACTGATATTAATAATCAGGATTCAAGATTGAACAATTGGAATTTCTGAGAATTTTTAGGAGCTCCTTAAATCATGTTATCCCATATTTTTCATAATGCTTTATTTACATGATTATAAATAAAAATGGGTGCCTATAAAAACAGTGAATAATTTTCTGTGATAAGATGTTGCTAAAAGTTTCAGAAGTTTTTTGTGAAAAAGAAAAAGAAATGGTTTTGTGATTATCATTATGAACAAATATATCATAATAAAACTATTTTAATAATATGTTCCAGTCCAGAACAACCCTGAGACCAAAGAACACAGGCAAAAAATTAGTCATGTGTTGTGATTAGGGACTTAGGAACAGGAGGAAATTCTACCCGATGGTGGCTGGTTGGGAAATGAAAATCTGCCCAAGCAAGAGCCCAAGTGCCAGGGATGGGGTGGGGACAGCTTATAAAGTCTCACAGGGTCTGTGAGATTTGGTTACGACAAAGTTTCAGCAGACTCTTGTGAGATTTGGTTCAGTAGAGTTTCTCAGGAGTCGGCTGCCAACATAAATCAGGGAGGGGAGTTTTATGTTCTTTGACCTTTAACTTCTGTCCTGGTCTTGTAGGTGACTGCGTGCAGTGACTTGCTCTCAAGGCGGAGGAGGGAGCAGGGCCCAGAACCTAGATCCTTACCGTCCACCTCCATACAGCAGTCTCTATTGGCCACAGGACAGACGTTGCATTTTTTTTTTAACAGTCCAAGTAAAGGAATTAAACCATTCTACTGATAATTAATTAAATCTGTGAATTCATCCTAAGTGAGATTTTTTTCTCCCAGATTTTCTGATGAGCTGAGTATTTCATGCAGTCTAATTCACAGGGGTCACAGTTCAAGGCAGACCGGTGGCACTTGACGGTGGCAGTTCACTCAGCATTGAGATTTATTGTGCACATAGGTTACCACAGAAGCCTATTGCAGAAAGGCATTTGCTACAATACTGAGGGCAAAAAAGAATATAAGCTACATTTCCATTAGTAGATAGATTCCAAAGCTTTCTCCCCTGCAATTGCAGGGAGCTTTCTGGAATCAAATCCATAGTTATACTGAGCATAATAAGTATCCATAGAGACATGCATATTGTGCCTTAGGCCTGGTGGTTCCTGAGTTGAAATCTTGGGTGGCGCCAATTACCCCGTGGGCTTAGGATTTCCAACCAATGTGGCTGTACTGGCCAGGACCACAGCCAATTGACCTTATTTTCCCAATTTCTAATGCTTGTGACATGGGCAAGAGGAAGTTATTCTCATTGCCTCATTGTTGCTGCAGCATTGCCAGCCCTTTGACCTGAACTCACAGTGCCTCCATGGGCCCCACCATTACCAGTTCAGCAGGGCAGGAGCAGTGTCTCAGGGCCATGAATCAAGGCTGGTGAGGGCCAGATACAACTGGCATGTCAACTGCTGCAGAGATTGCTTGTTGTCTTTTGACTGCTCCTTAAAAAACCCATTCATTATCTTAATTAACCCAACTGCTGTGGGGCTGTAAGACTAATAAAATGTCCATAAGACATCATGTTCAGTAGCCCAGACATGGGTTAGTTGTCCAGTAAAAGAGATCCCTCTCTATCACTGTCCACATGTCTGGGGACCCCAGAGAATGCACTTAGGTTTTCTAAGCTATGTATTGTAGCTCTTTGGATAGCTTTCCCTACTGGGAAGGCAGCACTAGTCCAGGAGCCATATATATATATATATATATATATATATATATATATATATATATATATATATATGGCTCCTGGACTAGTATATATATATATATATATGCATATTATGTAAAAGCATATTTTGCACCTCTTGATAAGGGAAGGGGTCCAATATAATCTACCTGACACTTGGTGTCCAGAATCTGCTCACAGTTGATGAGGAAGCATCTTTGGCATCACAGAGAACAGGAGGGGCAAGTGTCCACAACTTTCAGTTGTCTGGGAATGGGCAGTTGGAATTGCTGTGCCAGTCTGCAAGAGTTTTGTATCCTTGGTGTTCTAGTTTGCTAATTGCTGGAATGCAGTATATCAGAAATAGAATGGCTTTTAAAAAGGGGAATTTAATAAGTTGCTAGTTTACAGTTCTAAAGCCATGAAAATGTCCCAATTAAAGCAAGGCTATAAAAATGTCCAAACTAAGGCACCAAAGTTACCTTCACTCAAGAAAGGCCAATGAAGTTCAGGGTTTCTCTCTCAACTGGAAAGGCACATGGAGAACATGGCATCTGCTAGCTTTCTCTCCAGGCTTCTCGTTTCATGAAGTTCTCTGGGGATGTATTCCTTCTTCATCTCCAAAGGTCTCTCTCTGGTGTTATGGGCTCTGGCTCTCATCATTTTTGTGGCTCTAAAAAGGGACTCTTTCCAAAATGTTTCCTCTTTTAAAGGATTCCAGTAAACTAATCAAGACCCACCTGTAATGGGTGGAGATACATCTGCATGGAAAACATCTAACCAAAAGTTACCACCCACAATTGGGTGGGCCACATCTCCATGGAAACAATCAAAAAGCTCCCAGCCAGCAATACTGAATGAAGATTAAAGGACATGGCTTTTCTGGGGTCCACTGCAGATTCAAACCAGCGCACTTGATGTTCTGTTTTTCTATGCAATCATTCAGCAGCCTTGTGCAATGTTGGCTTTAGATTACAAGTTTTTGCTAAAGAACCTGTTTCAATATTACCAGGTAAAGAATCAGTGTTAAAGGCAAAGATATGAAATGTAATTACCTTTCGCTTGTGACAGGTAGACCAGTATCTTCTCACATTTCTTTTCCACATAAGGGGCGGTCAACAACAGTCTTTTGCTCTTGCTTCTCTGAAGCCATATACACTGTCAGGCCCCAGTACATTGTCTAATTGTCAGCACAAATAGTTGATGCATCTCCTGGTCCATGAACAATGGCCATTCATATAGACCTTAATACAGCCCATTGGCTGCTTTGCATAGTCCCAGTTTCCCACCATATGGTATCCAAACAGGTTTGCACGGCTACTGCCATCCAGGTGGCAGGCTGTGTGTGTGCTGATCCACCAGTATACCAGGCAGACTCAGACATAATGCCACATCCATCAATGGTGGGCACAAAGTCAGCCACCTCAGGAGGATGAGCAGGGAGGGGCAAGTTCTTCCACATAGGAAACTGGTCTCAGGATACCACTTCTGGGGCTGTTGTTGTAAATGCTGTGCTGCAACAGGTTAGCTTTTCATTTCACTAATGTGCTTAATGTTCCCTGCCATAGTGAGGCTTAGGGACAGTGTCACATATACCCTGTGTGGGATTGGTGTTCTTAATTCCATAGGGCATTTCTGAGTTAATTCTTCACCTTGCAGTAAGGCATTATAGGCAGCACAGAGGTGTTTTCCAAAGGGTTACAACATAGTTCAGGCCCAAACTGATGTGAACTTGCTTTGCCTGTTGCCTTTGCCACAAGCCCTACCCAGAGCCCAAATTGGTTCTGGTCATATCTAATTCCCAAGGCACATCTGGTTCACCACCCAAAAAGCCTGAACCAGTGCTAAAGTCCATTTGGCTTTTTCAAAAATAGCCTGCTGGGAGGAATCCCATTCCCAGGAAAGGCTTTTCCTAATCAAAACATACACAGGTTTTAGCATTTGGGCTAAGAGAGGAACAAAAGGTTTCCAATACCCCAATAATCCCAAGAAAACCATTGGTTGTTTTGGCATGTGCAACATAGGAAAACGCTACACTTTCAAAAGCAATAAATTTTGCCTTTCCCAAAATGTGCCAGTTTGAATCTGTTGTGTACCCAGAAAAGCCAAGTTCTTTAATCCTTATTCAATATTGTTGGGTGGCATCTTTGTTATTGTTTCCATAGAGATATGACCCACCCAATTGTGGGTGATAACTTTTTTTTTTAGGCAATATTTCATTTCAAGAAGAAACAGAGCTGCCTAGGCAGCATTTTGAGAGAGAGAGAGAGAGAGAGAGAGAGAGAGAGAGAGAGAGAGAGAGAAATGGCTGCCCCAAGGTGATAGGGGATAGGATTTTTTATGACTTGGGGGTAGGTAGTTGGGGGTAGGGGTTAGACAGATTTTCATTGGTAGGTTTTGGGAGTTGGCAGCCTTCCATTGGTGAAGTTTAAAATTTAAATGCTGCCTTAGTTATGCAGGGTGTTAACTGTTGGAGGGCAGATATTGAGTAAGGGGAGTTTACTGCAAGAATGCATCTGCCAGAGGGTGGAGGTTGAGTAATGGGAGGAAATAACTTTCAATTAGATGATTTCCATGGAAATGTGTCTCCACTCATTCAAGGAGTGGTTGTTTACTGGAGTCCTTTATGAGGAAACTGTTTTGGAGAAAGCTTTAAGCCAGGAGAGGCCACACAGCCAGAGACCTTTGGAGATGAAAGAAAGTGCCCCATGGATAAGCCATTGAAGAAGCTGGAAGAGAAATCTAGCAGACATCACCATGTGCCTTTCTAGCTGACAGAGATATTCTGGACCCTTGGCCTTCCTTGAATCAAAGTATCTTTCCCTGGATGCCTTAGTTTGGACACTTTCATAGCTTTAGAACTGTAAACTTAAAACTTAATAAATTCTCCTTCTTTAAAAGCCATTTCATTTCTGGTATATTGCATTCTGGTAACTTTTACAGACTAAAACAGATTTTGGTACCAGAGAAGTGGGGTGTTGTAGTTTTCAAATACTAAACATGTTGGAAACAGCTTTTTAAATGGAAAGGGAAGATTCTGGAAAAGTTATGAGGAGCGTGATAGAGAAAGCCTAGAAGACTTTGAAAAGACTGTTGGTAGAAATGTGGACTCTAAAGATACCTCTGATAAGGCATTAAGCAAAAATGATGTACATGTTATTTAAAAAATATTTTTATTATAAAACATTAACAGACAAACATACAAACATTCTATGCATGGTATACAATCAATGGCTTACAATATCATCACAGAGTTGTGTATTCATCACCATGATCATTTTTTGAATACTTGCATCATTCCAGCAAAAGAAATAAAAAAGAAAAAAGAAAAAACTCATACATACTATACTCCTTACCTCTCCTTCTCATTGACAACTAGTATTTCAATCTACCCAATTAATATTAACCTTTGTTCCCCCTATTACTTATTTTTTAATCCATATTTTTTACTCATCTGTCCATACCCTAGATAAAAGGAGCATCAGACACAAGGTTTTCATAACACAGTCACACTGTAAAAGGTGTGTCATCATACAATCATCTTCAAGAAACATGGCTACTGGAACACAGCTCTACAGTTTCAGGCACTTCCTTCTAGCCACTCCAACATACCATAAACTAAAACGGGAATCTCTATATAATGCATAAGAATAATCTCCAAGTTAACCTGTCAACTCTGTTTGAAATCTCTCAGCCACTGACACTTTATTTTGTCTTATTTTACTCTTCCCACTTTTGGTCTAAAAGGTTTTTCTCAATTCCTTAATGTTGGGTTGTGGCTCATTCGAGGATTTCTGTCCTATCCCAGGATTTCTGTCTCACATTCCCAGGGGGAAATTTACACCCCTGGGAGTTATGTCCCACTTGGGGAGGTGTGCAGTGAGTTCACTTGGCATGTTGGCGTAGAGAGAGAGAGGCCACATCTGAGCAACAGAAGAGGTTCTCTGGGGGTGACTCTTAGGCTAATTTTAAGGAGGCTTAGCCTAACCTTTGAAGGGATAAGTTTCATGGGGTGAACACCAAGCTTGACGGCTCAGCTTATTGATTTGGTCATCCCCACTGCTTGCAAGAATATCAGAACTTCTCCAAATGGGAAAATGGATTATTTCCCCCTTTCTCACCGTTCTCCTGGGGACATTGCAGATATTTCTTTATTCACTGGCCAAATCACTCTGGGATTTGGCAGAGCATCACATTAACCTGGACAAAGCAACAAAATCTCTTGCCCTATTCAAGATTCCATGTACTTATGGTGTTCAGTTAAACTGACCATAGAAGTTAAATTAGGAAATGCACTAGCCAAAATAGAAATTTTGCACCAAATAAACATCTTTCCTTTTAGTCTCGCACAGAAGTTGAAGTTTTAAAATATGGACTATATCATCTTTTACTTAGTCTTCTGATATACCTTATGCTTATCAGATCAGCTTCATTCATATTTCTACTTGATTTCTGGTCACTTTTTCAACTTTTTAAACAGTTCCTGTATGGGATACTGCTGACTTTCACAACTTCAGTGCTCTAACTCTGAGTCTCAGGTGTCACACGACTACTCAAACTTCTGGGAAACACCATGTTATATTCAAACAGTTCATTATCTGAGAATTAAAAATGAAGTTACACCTCCTGAATATACATGATTGCTGTAAGAGCTTATGTTCTAGGACCCTTTACAATATGCCCAACTTGATCCGGTGTGCTCAACTTTAGTTTACCAAGTTTTTATATTATAGTTAGTCCATATGATTGAGGCACAATAATATTTGTCTTTTGTTCCTGACATTTAATTCGACATACAATTCTTAGGTTCATTCATCTAGTTGCATGCCTCACAACTTCATTCCTTCTTGCCGCCACTCAGCAGTCCATTGTATGTATATCTCATAGTTCCCCCTTCCATTCCTCAGTCATTGTACCCTTAGGCCACCTTAATTCATTGTGGATCACAAACACTGCTGCCAGACACACCAGTGCACAAATGTCCATTCGTGTCAGCTCCTCCAGGTATATACTGAGCAACAGGGTTTCAGGATCATATGGCAACCCCACTCCTAGCCTCCTGTGGAACCACCACATTGCCCTCTAAGGGGCTGCACTTCTCAGCTTCCCCACCAACTGTGAATAGGTACATCTCTTTCTCCACATTTTCTCTAACACTTATTTCTCTCTGTTCACTTTTTAAAATTTAAAAAAAAATTGTATAATATAACATATATACAAAGCAAAGAAAGAAAAAAGTAATAATTTTCAAAGTGCTCTTCAACAAGTAGTTGCAGGACAGATCCCAGAGTTTGTCATGGGCTACCATACCATTATCTCAGATTTTTCCTTCTGACTGCTCCAGAATATAGGCAGCTAGAAGGAATAAAAATATTTACTTTTATTTATTTTATGATTATTATTTTATTATCAAAATTGACTTTCTTCTTCTTTTTTTTTGTGAGAAATAGCATATGCACAAAAAAGCAATATATTTCAAAGCACAGCACAACAATTAATTGTAGAACAGATTTCAGAGTTTGGTATGGGTTACAATTCCACAAATTTAGGTTTTTACTCCTAGCTGCTCTGAGATACTGGCGACTAAAAGAAATATCACGGACCAATCTGGAGGTTGTAGGTTTCTGGGAAGTTACCTTAGTGCATGGAACCTTTGTTATATATTGCCCTAGGTGTCCTCTAGGATTGACTGGAATGGTTTTGGTTGGGGTTTGCAAATCATGATAGGTAGCAAAGTCTAACTGAAGCTTGCATAAGAGCCACCTCCAGGGTAGCCTCTCAACACTACTTGAACTCTCTCAGCCACTGATACTTCATTAATTAACTTCTTTTCCCTCTTTTGGTCAGGATGGCATTGTTGATCCAATGGTGCCAGGGCCAGGCTCGTCCCTGGGAGTCAGCTCCCATACTGCCAGGGAGACTTTCACCGCTGGATGTCATGTCCCATGTAGGACGGAGGGCAATGATTTCACTTGCAGAATTTGGCTTAAAGAATGTGAGGCCACATCGGAGCAATAGGAGAGGTCTTCCAGAAGTAACTCTTAGGCATACCTATAGGTAGGCTAAGCTTCTCTACTGCATACGTAAGCTTCACAAGAGTAAGACTCAAGATCAAGGGGTTGGCCTTTTGATTTGGGTGTCCCTAATGTTTGACACAGTATCAGGGGTTTCCCAGGTGGGAAAGTTTAATAGTTCCATATTTTTTCTCCCATCCCTCAAAGGACTTTGCCAATACTTTTTGATTATCTGCTTAATATATTCTAGGATGTATCCAGGCATTACATTAAGCTATACAGCATTAAAGGCCCTCATTCTTATTCTGGGCTCTCTGTGTTTTGATTGTTCAAATGAGCTATCCAGACAAGTTGAGTTAAATTATGTGCTACAGAAAATTTATGTTCCAGATGAAATAAACCTTTCTTCCTTTGGTCTCAAAGAGTAGGTGCAATTCTAAAATATAGACAATATCTTCTTTACCCCTGTGTTCTGAATTCTCCATTCGTTTTCAGATAGCTTTATTCACACGTCATACAATCCAGCTTAAGTGTATATACATGCCTTCACCACCATACTCTATCTGAAGACATTTCCTTTTCTTCCACAAAGAATCCATACCCCTTTCCCAATCCCCTGCCTGTTGACATATAGTTTTGGCATAATGCCTTTCTTACATTCATTGGAAGCATATTACAATGTTACTGTTGACTATAGATCTTAACTTGCATTGATTGTACTTTTCCCCAAATACCATCTATTTTCAACACCCTGCAATATTGACATTCTTTTATTCTTAATTCTTCTAAAAAATGCAAAAACATTTTTAAATTTGAACATTTAATCACCGTCCTTGTACACCCTAGGCATTCCTAAATTATACCATCTCAGTCTTTATAGTCTATCTTCCCTTCTGTTTTCATAGTACCCCAACCTTCTTCCTCCATCATATTCACATTCAGCTTCATTCAGTGTATTTACATTATTGATGTACATGTAATTGCAAACTGGAAGGAAGGTGATTCTTGTTTTAAAGTGGCTCAAAATCTAGCAAAATTGTGTACTGCTCTTGGGTGGAAGTTAGAATTTAAATGTGACAACCTGTAATACTTAGTTGAGGAACTTTTCAAATGAAATGTGGAAGCTTATAGTAAAATGCAAAAGGAAAGAGATAAGCTGAGAGTTGAACTTTTGGGTATAAAGAAACCAGAAATTTATGATCTGGAAAATTCTAAGCTTCTAGAAAAGGACACCCCAGATAATAGTGCCCCATGTAAGGATTTAACCAAACTTGGAAGCAGTCAGCCATTTCAGAAAAAGCCAGGATTGGGGATGGAGTTATCCAGGAAGGATTTGTAGAAAGTTCTATTGTCTGATAGTTATGATCCCTGCTTACTACATAGAAAACGAACAAGAGTGTTGTGGGATCTGTCTAAACAGAACCATTACCAGTCTGGACTAAAAGGGACAGAAAAGGGACAAAATGAAGGAAAAATAACTTCAAAGGCATAACCATGGAAGTTAAGGTCTGATGTTAAGAAACCTTGGGCCAGGAGAGTGGACCCACCCATGCACTTGGAGAGAATAAGTTTGCCCTGAAGGCAGAGGGCAGGAGTTTCACTGTCCCAGGACTTGGAGAGGGTTGTACACATTCCTTGGGGCTTGGGGAGAGCCTTGCTGCTATCCCATTGTTCTAGAGGGGTTGAGCATGTGCCCCAGAGATGGCAGAGATCCTGGGTGCTGCCCCAGTGTTTGGAGAAGGTGGAGCTGAGGAAAAGGAGGTCCCCAAATGTCCTCAAGATTGCATTTGAAGAGAGCTGGGCCACTGCATTGGCCCTTGGAAAAGGTGGAACTGCTACTTTCTAAAGCCCCAGACTTTGAAATCTAATGAAGTTTGCCCTGCCTGTTTTAGGAACTGTTTGGGAACTTTGACTCTTGTGTTCCTTTCAATTTCTCCCTATGGAAATGGAAATATGTATCCTTTGACTTTCCCTACTTTGCATATTGGCAGCATATAATTTGTTCTGAGTTTTACATGTCCAGAGCCAGAGGAGAATTTGATGCCATGGGAGAGACCATGCCTGTAGCTGACTTTGGTGAGATTTTGTACTGTTTATGACTTTGTATTGTAGTTGTGTTGTTACTGAAATGGTTTAAGTCTTTATGATGTTGTAATGGAATGAATGTATTTTGCATTTGGAAAGAACAAGTCTACTTTGGGGGTCCAAAGGGTGGAATGTGCTAGTTTGACTCTGTCATGTACCACATAAAAGCCAAGTTCTTTAATCCTCATTCAACATTTCTGGGTGGGATCTTTTCCATTGTTTCCATGGAGATGTGACCCACCCAATTGTGGGTGGTAAATTTTGATTAGATGGTTTCCATGACGATGTGTCTCCACCCATTCAAGATGAGGTTGCTTACTAGAGTCCTTTAAGAAGAACCATTTTGGAAAAAGCTTTGAACTAGGATAGCCCACATAGCCAGAGACCTTTGGAGATGAAAGAAAATGCTCCCATGGAAGCTATTAAAGAAGCTGGGAAAGAAAGCTAGTAAACATTGCCATGTGCCTTTCCTGCTGACAGAGGTATTTTGGACCCATTGGTCTTTCTTGAATCAAGGTATCTTTCCCTGGATGCTTTAGTTTGTACATTTTCATGACTTTGGAGCTGTAAACTGCAACTTAATAAATTCCCCTTTAAAAAGCCATGCATTTTGGTATATTGCATTCTGGAAACTTTTACAAACTCAAGCTCCAACCGTACAACAGCAAAGAATTTACAGGGCAGTCAAGGCATTGCAGTTTATCACAATTAATAGTCCATCCTCAAAATAGCAATGAGCCTCTGGCTTCTTTTAGATCTGGAAAAGTGTCACTGGTTAACATGACATCCTCAATATACAGAAATAGAGTTACACTTCTCTACCTAGCCAAATCTTTTGCTATGAGCCTGTGGCAGATGGTCTGGTTATGTAAATAGCCTTGTGGGAGCACGATGGAAATCCTTTGTTCTCCTTCCCAGGTGAAGATGAAAACAGGTTGACAGACACTATGTAAGAGAATAGTGAAGGAAACAATGTGATAATGACATAATTGAATGCTAATGCCTTGTAGTGAAGAGGCAACCTTCAGAACAGCTGCATACAAAGATAGCATTACTTTATTTTCTGCTTCCCAAACCTCTTTTTTTCCCCTTTTCATCATCAGATGAAGAATCTATAGTATCTCATGCCTTTGGGTCCCAGTTAGGGGAAGTCAGCATAGGCTTTGCTTGCCCCTTGGGTAGTCTACACCCTCTTACTCTAACATACTGGTATGCTAATATTTCTGAACTCTTATCTACATGGCATAGCCTCTCATTCAATGCATCCTCCAAATCTATTTCTCTGTCTTTCTGAGACAGACTGTGGTATCTGGCTGTACTACACAAAACAATGGCCAACTGACTGCAGTGCAGTGAAGCATGTGGGTGACCTCTTCCCACATCAAGGAAGCAGACCACCCTGGGATTACCCTTATAGACTTGTGGATTCTTCTATCTTCCTTGAGACAGTCTGCTGTAGTTATCCATACCATACACAATGACCAACCGACTGCAGCACAGTCAAGCAAGTGGGTGACCCCTCCCCACACACATCAAGGAAGCATACCACCCTGGGATTACCCCCACAGAGTATCCATTCCCTAGACTTGTGCTCTCTACAACTGGCTGCTCCTTGGTCTCCTGGCTGGCTCACCAAATGTTTTAGCCCAACACAACCCCAACACCAAAGAACATGCCAGGCAGAAAATTTTCAATTAGGGTTGTATGAACAGGAGGAATTCTACCCAATGGCAACCAGTTGGGAAATGAAAATCAGCACTCTGCTCAAGCAAGAGTACAAGTGCTAAGGGTGGGGGATAGCTTATAAAGTTTCACAGTTTACCACAAGATTTGCCTACAGCAGGGTTTCAGCAGACTTATTGTGAGATTTGGTTCAGCAGAGTCTCACAAGAATTGGCTACCAATAGAGATTAGGGGAGGGGAGTCTTACATTCTTTGACCTTTAATATCTGTCCTGGTCACATATATGGTTGCATGCAATGACTTGCTCTCAAAATGGAGGAGGGGCAGGACCTGGACCCTGGGTCCTTACAGTAATCTTTATTAATGAAAAAGTAATCTTTTCCTGATATAGCCCCTTGATATAGAAAACATCAAAAAGAAAGGGAGCATTAGCACAAAAGAAATGTTAAATAAAAATCACTTAAAAATGGAAAGATAATGCTACAAATATTTAACATTTAGAAGTTATCAGAAACACAAGGCATTAATTGAAGCATCTTATAGTCTTGATCTTTGCTTTGTGAAAATATTCCAGACACAGAACATTCCCCTTCATTTTGCATGGTGTTGGTTGACTTATAAGAGTGCATCCCAAAGTATCTTCAAGTTGGAAACAAAGGTATATATTGCTTTTAGAAGCTCATTTCTTTTTTTAATGATGAATTTTTTCATCGGCTTAGCCTGGTTTTTTTTTTTTCACTGTTGAAATTGATATTGATCTTACTAATTTGGATTTTAAAGCAGTTTCTGCTTTCATGTTGGACTGTTCTACAACAACAATCACATCTTCTTTAGGCATCTCTTCTGTTAAAGTAATTACAAAGAACTGTAGACGATACTGAATCATCAAACACTTGGAAATATCGTCGAAGTTATTTTCAAGTAATGTTAGCATTCAGAGTCACTGGCAATGTTAACAGCACTACACGGGATCACTTGGTGAAAATATAAAGACATAATTTGTTGTCAGAATTTGTTTATTTTTGGAACACAATTCCTAAGACTTATATGTGTCTTATATGTATAATATTACTACTATTTATTTTATTTATAAGAGTGGCTTACTGTTAGCAGCAGTCCGGGCCACAAACCTAACCAGTGAGAGACCGGAGCTACCTGGGTGGCCAGCCTACCAGCCAGGAGATCGATAAGTAAGTAAATTTCTCGACAGCTCTGAATTAGCTAGCCCGAGGAAAGAAGTTTTCAGACTTTATATCATTCACAGGATTTCTTCACAAAAGTCTATGATCTTTATTTTATAGCACTCAGAACCCTGGAAGGTGTAGACTGTGCCTTATTGCTCTGCCAACTGAGGGTTGAAGTAGTGGCTGAAAGAACAGGGGGATTTAGGTGAGGGAAGAGAAGATGGGAGGGGTGTGAGTGTGAGTGTTCCCTTATTTCATCAAAATAAAAAAAGGGAGTAGTTTCATGGAGGATCCCAGGCCCAAACCAGGACGAATGGAGAGTGGCTGCAGATTTTTATCTGAAAGAAACTTCCTGTCTACTAGGCTGGATGGGGTTAGCTGAGGGGAGAGCCTCTCCACCACCAGAGATATTTAAGCAGAGAATGTTGTATGGGGGATTTGTCAACTGAGCAGAAGGTCCCAAACACAGGCCTACATATTGGTACCTGCCCATAAAAAAGCTTTCCAGGTCTCATTTTCCAAATGAGAAAAGAAAAGTTGACGTGTCAAATTTTTTATAAAGCTAATTATTTGAACTTTTAAGTACATTTCCTTTATATCAAGATTATATTCTTTCCATTGTGGGGGTGTTTAATGTTCTTTTTTGTAATATGGTAGATGGCAGTTTGCTATTGTTATTGTCTAATATTCTTACTCAACAAAATACAATCTTTGTTACTCCACATCAGTCTCCATCTAAAAAGTTTCATGCTGACTATGAAATCTGGAAATCTGGTAACCAGCTGTGTAAAGACTGGATAAGACAACACTTCGGTTTTCTCTGACTTGCCTGCCCAAGGACTTGTAGTTTATTCAAGTGATCACTAGATGTCACTCTTTTGCAGCCACAGCAGCTGAATCGTTCCATGGTGCAAAGTAGAGAAACCAGAATGTGATCCTTTCGCTTTACAGTAAATTACACTCTATTGACAAAGTATTCATTTTGCCACATATGACTATTTTTAAATAAATATAAGAAAATGAAACTATTCTTTTAAGAAACTAATATTTGAAGCAAAACAAATAATTTTCAAAGTTCTATTCTTAAAACTGAAACACTTACTTTCCCAAATACTCTTTTTAAATAAGTCTCTATAGTTTCGGAAATATAGTGTGTCAACAATAAACTGTTTCTCTTGTCAAAAGTGTTCTGTTAGCATCTCAACTGCCTGATGTCCCCTATCCATGTGGGTAGGAATTGGGTTCTGTCCATTTTTATAGACTATACAGCATCCGGTTTTATACCAAATTAATATAATGAAAATGATTTTCATTTCTATTGTGGTTTATGTTTTACAAAATTCTTGTATAAAGTATCTCAGCTGACCTACACCATACCTAGTTATCAATTCATAAAGTTAAAGTAATTTTTCCGATATATGACAGAAAGTAAACATTTCCCAAACTCTGTTGTGTGTAGTTTTGCATTATATGTCAGCCTGTTTAATACCATGCACAGTAGCACAATTCAACAGTCACTGTGTAAAGTTGTACAGTGCCCAGTTCGCACAACCATCCAAGGCTTCTCTGCTCTAAGAAGTACATCAATAAAGAAACTCATCAAAATTGTTTTGCCTATCATTTCTTTTCCTTTTTCAGAGAATTTGCGGATACAGAACAATCATGCATAAAATTCAGGATTCCAATACACCAGCTCACCAGCAACACTTTGCAATGGTGTGGAACATTTGTTACAATTAACGAGAGTACATTTTTATAATTGTACTATTAATTAAAACTAATGGTTTAACTGAAAGTTCACTGTTTCTGTAGCATATTTCCATGGATTAAAAAAAAGAATTTATTCTGTTACTTTATATGCGATCTGACATTTCCCCTTTTAAACATATTCAGAGACATATTACAATGCTGTTAATTGTTTTCACCATGTTGTGCTACTATTAACACCATCTATTACCAAAACAATTCCATCATTCCAAATAGGAATCCTACACATTTTAAGCCTTAACTGCTCATTCCCTTTCCCCATCCATCCCCTGGTAACCCATATTCTAGATTCTGACTCTACGAGTTTGCTTATTCTAATGGCTTCAAACCAGTGAGATCACACAATATTCGTGTTTTTATTTCTGGCTTCTTTCACTCAACATGGTGTCTTCAACTTTCATCCATGGTGTTGTGTGTACAGAGAAGTTCATTTCTTTTTAGGGCTCAATAATATTTCATTGTATGTAAAAACCACATTTTATTATCCATTCATCTTTGGGGTATATACCTAGTAGTGAGATTGCTGGGTCATATATTAGTTTATACTTAGCTTTCTGAAGAACTGCCAAACTGTCTTTCACAGTGACTGCACCATTTTATATCGTTACCAGCAACTAATGATGTTCCTATTTCTCCACATCTTCTCCAACATTTGTTATTTTCCTTTTTTTTTAATAGCGGCCACTCTAATGGATGTGAAATGGTAGCTAGAGTATCATTAAAAAAGCTGTTTGACGCCAATGCTACGTTTCCTCCCATTATATCAAACTGCCTTAAACATAATGTCTGTCAGTAAATCATTCTGAATTTACATTAATTGAATAATATATGTCATAATTTGTTCTGCACAACAGCCTCAATTTTATCTTAGCCAAGTAATTACACTATTTATAAAAATAGTTTACTTTCCTTCAGTGGTAGTTCAGGCTGCAGAGGACATTCTTTCTTTTGCCCTTCTTAGTAATAAGCAAAAGTGAATATAATGCCCATTCCTCATAGCAAAGACTTTCTACCTCATTCATGCAACAAATATTGAGCATCTACGATGTGTTAGACACTCCTCGGGGAGTGGTGTTGGGCACTGTGTGTCAGCAAAGCCAGACCAAGGCCTTCCTCCAGGTCACGTGGTCCTGAGCATCATGGGGACAAATAAGCTAGTGGGAGATGGACAGCAATGGGAGGGCACCCATCTTGGATGCATGCGAAGGTGCTGTTCGTACAAGACCTGAGGGCCTGAAGGAGAGCACAGTGTGACGGTTTGGAGGAAACACATTCCTGTCCTGTGGCAGAAATGAGCTTGGTCATTTGGGAACCAGCACAGAAATTGGTGTGGCTGGAGATGTGGAAAGGAGGAGCAAGTGGTTGGAGATGAGGTGGGCAGGACCCGATTGTGTGGGCTCTCAGGCCCTGGGGTGGAGTCTGAAATTTATTCCCAAGTGTGAAAGGCACCATTAGAGGGTTTGAGCTGAATGTGATGAATACAGCATGGTGGTCCACTAAACTCTTCTTTCTATCTTTGTATAAAAGTTGTTCATGATAAAAAGTTAAGGCAAACAGTAAAGAGTGAATGATGAAGCTGGAGATAAAGTGCACAGCTGCTTGTCTCCAAAGCCGACATGCTTTAGACTATGCTATTATACCCCTTTGCACCTGAGTGGAGCAGGAAATGTTCTCCCTGTGTCCCCACTCACGTTCCACCCTTGGTTACCTCCTGAGTCAAGACAACCCACTGGTAGATTCTTTACAGGAGATTCTGTAACTTTCAACCCCCTCATTCTGTTTCTTGCCAAAGAAATCTTCCCTGACCATTGCCACCCCAGGCGAGGCTGGGTAGTCCACCCTGGGTTTCCAAAGCATTCTATCCTTCTTCATGGCATTCATCACGCTTCTAATTACTCCTTCAATGTGCACCTTCCCTGCTTGGCTATAGCTCCAAGGAGGCAGGACCTTGAGTGCTACATTGCCTGCTTCCTGTTGGATGAGTTAATGAGAGGTCCACAATTTTGAAATTTAGGGTGGTCAAGCTAAAGAATAAGAGTACTATTTAGATAAGGGTAAAGTTGTTGGATTAGAGAGACAAGAAGGGCCAATGACAAAAGATTCCCTGGGTTCCAAGAAAAGCAGGTGGTTTGCATTCTTCTGGGGGTATCCGAGGGGAAAAACTAAGAACAAAGGTCTTGAAAGTGAATGTGAAACATTTATATTTGCAAAGACTCAAGATTTTCATCACCTCCAAAGTGAAGTGGAGCTGGAATTTGGCTGTGCAACCTTAATTGTTCTTCCGAATAACTTCCAGGCTGAAGTCAACACACTGGGTATGGGTTTTGTCATCCTTAATTAATACATTTCTTGTGTTTCTATCGTCTGAGTTAGAGATCTCAGGACACCTTCTAGGTGGGTTCTAAGTTTGTAACCAGTAGGTCTTGGGCATTTCCTGTAGTGACAATACATGAAGCGCCTTTACCACAATGTTCCACATCTTTCCATTATGGACTTTTACCTACTTGATTATCAGGAATCAGTTCTTTCACCAGGATCCCTCTCCTCAATCATTCCTTCTAAGAGTTATGGGAATAGCTTCAAGCCTATAATCAGAGCTGCTGCCTTATACCCGACAGTTCTCGTCACCTGCCTTAGGGTCCTGCTGTTCTCCTGACCACCGACACACCACAGCCAACCTCTTGCAACGTACTGATCTTCAGAGTTCTTTTCTCTCTGCCCGTCCATAAGTTCCTTCTCTATCCCCTAAGCAGCTCTTGTGGAGGAGCCTCCCACATTAACCCTCCCCTTTGTTCTCTAGTCTTCTCCTGTTGAGCACAGAGAAACCGCTAGTCATGGGTCAGACCCAGGCCCTCTATACATCTTGAAACAACTCTCCCTCTGGCCTCAGGCATTCTGGCTTAGTCTGAATGCCATGTCAGATTCCCAACTGGTGGAGATTTCCTTTCGGGGTTGTAATTTCTTTCCTGTTCAACCCTTTAGAGAGCACTTGGTGCAGTAAACCAGTCTGTACATGTCTGAACTCAGTTGCAGGCTGTTTCCAGGTCTCCACACAGGGCTCTGAGGCCCCACACAAATAAAGGCTGTTATTTTGGGGCATCTACCTCAATGTCCCCCAACATTCTATGTCAGTTAAGAGGTTCTGGTCAACTCATTAGCTGTTAAGAACATCCTGTGACAGAACACACAGAAGACTTCTCAGGGATGATGTCACCATAGGTCACACAGGCTATGTCTGTTTGAAACTGTTATGTACCCCAGAAAAGACATGTCCTTTTTCTAATTCAGTCTCGTGGGGGCAGATCTATTGTTAGGGTGGAACCTTTGATTAGGTTGTTTCCACGGAGATGTGACATACCCAATTGTGGGTGTGACCTTTTGATTAGATAGAAATGGACTCCACCCATTCAAGGTGGGTCTTAATTCGTTTACTGGTGTGCTTAAAAGAGCTCACAGAGATACAGTTCAAAGCCAACACAGACGCAGACATTTGGAGTTATATGGCCTGCCAACACAGATGCTTGGGTAGCCAATACAGAGAAAGTTGAGATGCAGATGTTTGAAAATGTAGAAGCCCCAGGAGACATCAGGAGCTGGGAGAACCGACAGAAGCTAGACAGGAACCAGAGCTCAGCAGATGTTGGCATGTGCCTTTCCATGAGATGCTAAGCAAGCCAGAACCTGGAGAGAGCCCAGGGAAGTTAAGAGAAGTCCAGAGTTGCCCCAGAGAAGCTAAGAAAGGACCACCGATGCCTGCCTTGTACCATCCCATGACAGAGAAAATTCAGATGCCATTCGGCCTTTCATTAGAGTCAAAGAATCTTTCTCTGGATGCCTTAGTTTGGGCATTTTTATGGCCTTAGAACTATAAACTTGTAACTTAATCCTTTATAAAAGCTGATCCATTTCTGGTATATTGCATTCTGGCAGCTTTAGCAAACTAAAACTAAGAATTAGTATTTAGCCAAAAATACTTACGTAGTAGTGTTAGAAGCAAGAGTCCCAAAAGGCTTATTTGGCATATTAGCTGAGCTGGTAGGGGTGAACACTCTAGGAACCTGGAACTACAAGGAGCCTCCATGCAAAAACTCATTCCAAAGGAAGAAGAAGGAAGAAGGCCCCAGAAGCATGCAAGGCAATGGGCTCCCACTGCAGCACACATCTGTCACTGAGGTTGACTTTGCCCCAGTCTGAGGGCTCTTACAAATGAAATTGCAAGCAAGCCTGCAAGGTTCATGCAGCACTGCTAGGGGCACCTCTAAAGGAGTATAACAAAAAAGAGATGAAGGGAGGAATGTCTTCTCCACCCTTTGGAAAGAGCATAATGGAGGTCTGGTATCTCTAAAGCTCCAGCTCGTGGCTGGGTTAGGCAAGGGGTGGCAGAGTACTGGTGGGGTTGGCTGCGAGACTGCTCAATGGAACGGTGGCAGCACTGGAAAAAGGATTTTCTCACAAACACACATGAATTCGAGGGACTCCTGGAAATATTTTAGGGAAATTTTGCAGTTGACCAAAGTCCTGTGGGAGTAAGTGGAGGGAACCTGTGAAATCTGGCTCCTTACTGTTGGTGTGACAGCTTGGCACTAATGGAACTGTGAGGTCTCAATGTTATATTACGTCTGGTATAGACTGGATCAAGCTGACCATCGTCACCAGGATCATGGTGCTCAAAGTGGGCAGAGCAGGTCAGCGGCCAGCCTGGTACAGAATGCCCTTGCCAGGCTCATTTCGGGTCAGCAACGGGGTGCACCTGTTGATGAGTGCCTTCAGCCCCACTTCTCTTCCTCTTCTTCTCTCCGACTGTTTTGCCTTAGGTAGATGCATGTGAAGGGGCTGACCTCATCTGGCCAGGTTGCTCTAAGAAGATAAATTTCCCAAAGGCCTCAGCTCAGAGGACCCAGAGAGTTCTCAGGCCTTGCCCCAGGTGCTTGTGTTGGGTCAGAGGCACACATGGTGGGACTGGTACCTAGGCAACACTGCAGGAACTGCTATTTTTGTTTTCAAGGTAACTGAGCATTGTAAGCTATCTTCCACGGCAGTAGAATAGAATAGAATAGAATAGAATAGAATAGAATAGAATAGAATAGAATAGAATGGAAAGAAAAGTGGATATGAGCATGAGATGTTTAATCTGAGCGAACATACTTGACACCTGAGCCTACATTGTAATGGGATTTTTATAGAATTGCTGAAGGGTTGCTGTTTTATCATTTTTATCTGCTTTTTGTTTAATGTGGTAAAGCTACTGGGATTTGGCCAAAGGGGCTGGAATTACATGCCATTCCCCATAGAATATGCTGGGCACCCCACATAGGGTAGATTTCAGTTCGGTCTGTGTTATGACTTTTGATCGACTTTTGTCATCTAATTCTTAGGGACCAGATGAGGACACATGAGCTTACAGAAATGGTCACAGTTGAACTGTTTGGGTAAAAGTTTTCTGATGGTAATGCTTTGTGAGTTTTCATGACCATTTCTATTTTTAAAATAATGGATGGGGGTGATGGTAACACAACACTGTGTAGGTGATTGAGGCTACTGACCTGTATATTTGAATGTTGTTAAAAGGGGAAGTTTTAGATTGTATATGAGCCACTAGAAAAAATATGTATAGAAATTAAAACAACTGTAAAACTGTTACAGCGCAAACAGTGAACCCTAATGTAAACTATGGACTGTAGTTAATAGTATAATAAGAATAATATTCTTTCAGCAGTTGTTCCAAATGTACCATACTAATGCAAAGTGTGTTTGGAGGATGGCCTATGGGAACTCTGTGTTGCCTGCATGACTTCTGTAAATCTATAACTTCTCTAATAAAAAATGATAAGAAAATTCTTATTATGGCAAATTTCAAACCTTTGAAAAAAGACAGCGGATAGTTTAATGAGTGCCCCAGGTACTCATTATCCAGGGTTGACAATCTTATCTCACCTGTACCTCCATCCATTCTCCTCCTTCCCCCTCAGCCTTTTGAAGTAAATTCCAGACCTCTGATTTCACATGCACTTATTTCAGGATGTAACTAAAAGATAAGAACTTTCTTGTTAAAAATATAGCCACAATACCATTAAGATAAATGTACTTCAAGCTGTTAACTGCAACTTGAAAATGAAAGAGCTCACAAATGAAAGAGAAAAAAAAAAAAAAGAAAATGAATGAGGGATTCTGGAGGATAGCATAAGACAGACCCAAGGATAAGGGTAAAAGAAAGGGCTTAGCTGGACAATTCCTGTGATAAAATGTTGACAGTTGACCATATCCCAGTAAGATTCAAGGAGGGATTTTCAGCAACAATCTAAAGTATAACTTGTATATACTTTACTATTTTATATTAAATTAGGGTTGCCAAATAAGGTACAAGATGCCCAGTAAAACGTGAATTTCAAATAAACGGCGAATGTATTTTTAGTATAAGTACCTCCCAAAGTATGTGGCTATATCAAAAAAAAATTGTTTATCTAAAATTCAAATTTAATTGGGCATCGTGCACTTTTATTTGCTAAATCTGGCAATTCTATTTTAAATGCATGTTGATTCCACTTGTGCAGTAGAACATTTCACTCTTAGGCCCTTAGCTTGCTTTCTTGGAAGATGGTTCTTTTCTCTTCTTTATTCAATCTGCTTGTTTTGTATGTCTGCCTGATATTATAATGTTATATTTAAAAAGTTGATTTACATTAGCACTAACAGAGTGTAAGAGTTCTCATTTCCCTCTCTCCTTATCAACCCCAGATGTTGTTGGTCTTTTTCATTTCTGTTCATCTGCAGGGCAACAGTTTTGAGAACTTCTGGTTTAGAGCACTTCTTAAAAGAGGCAAACTCTTCTTGTGATGCTTAGAATCATGGTTTTGTTCATTCCTTGTAGCAAAAGGAATTTAAACTTTTATTTTATATCGTAAAAATGTGTACACTGACATGTAATGATTTGTAACACACTAGCTGTCTAAGTCCTGACAGTGAATTTCCTGGCTACCTCTGTAAAAACTCATCTTTTCTAAAAACAATAACAACAAACTTATCTTTTCTATGTATACTCAAGTTAACACCCCAGAATTTCAATTTTGTTTTGGCGAAAGCAAATATTTCTATTTAAAAAGAAAACATTTGAATTCAGAATTCATTAACATGAAACAATTAAGCCAAAATTGCCTTGTTGGTCAATGGCCCTAAAAGTAGTATCTAGGTCAGATAACTTATACTGTCTTAAAATCGCATTACCACTGGCTTTGCATCATCATATTTGAAATTATAGCAACAAGGGGTTAAAAAAAATCTAGTCTTATTAATCTACATTTTCATAAAAAGCTGTTGAGAGGAAAAACTTCTACTTAGTTGTTTTTTCCTTTGCTAAAAAAAAAAAGGTGCCAGGAATCCTGTCCCACCCTACTGTTGAATAACAGTCAATCATATATTTATTATTCCTGGATCAAACACAAGCATTCATGCCTATGAAAACGCTTTGAAATGAATGGGATCTTGGTTTCTACTAAAAAAAAATAGCTAAAAAGAGACTTCAATTTATTTTCAAATTCTACAGCTAAATTCCTATCATTCCTAACTGGTGAAAATATTGGCATGTGCTAGACTTACTAGCACATTGTCAGATTTACTTCTTTAGTGTATGCCCAGAGATGCTATTGAGAGGGTGTGTATGTGGGGGTAGTTTTTTTTAAGAGACAAAGGGGGACTTTAAATATAATGAATATTGACATTTCAATGGTGTATGAGGAGAGGTAGAAGAGAGAATTCAATACTTTTATTTAAAAAAGAATATGTACCAACTAATAGCACCACCACACACACACAAAAGAAGAAGAAGGAAAAGTAAGTATAACCAGTAACCAATTTCTACTTGAGTTTCATTATTTGGCATACCCAAAAAGTTACTTCTTAAAGTGATCAAATTTATATAGCTGCCCCCTTTCTTTTGTATTTTGGTATTATACAAGAAGTTATATAATTTATGAGGATTCATATCTAGTCAGATAATCCAATCAATACCATCTAATGCAATAATCCTCAAACTAGCTGCACTCAACAGTCTTCCCTTTTCCTCAAGCCTAATTGGCCCTAAACCTAATCAATCACTTAGAAACTATTCATCCCCCAAAGAAATCAACCCCTCAAACTGATCATATCCCTCTGTCAATCACTCTCAATCATCCAACAACTAGCCATAATCCAGCAATCATCCATGAAACAAATGTGATTATGGCAGAGATGGCTAATCTTTCACTATCCATATTTTCATTTCAACCTTTCACTAATAGAAACCTCTAAATTCTAGCCAAGCATATGGCTTCCCAGACAGACATTATGATTCCTTTCTTCTCTTCCGTCTGGGTGTGGCCATATGACTAAATTCTGACAAATGGAATATGAGTGGAAATAATGTTTTTAACTATCAAGTCACGTTCTTAAAAAACTGTCTACACCTCTTCAGCCCCTTTTCTTTTGGCTGGAACATTTGAAATAAAGTGGTGAGCCAGCTTTGATCATTTGAAGGAGGACAACATCATATTTATTTTTGAATGCATATTATCTGTCCATTTTCACCCATATTGTCTCATTTCTTTTTCACAAGAACCCAATAAGCTATGTCATAACACCTTCACTTTGAAGAGGAAAAACTGAAGATAACTTGACAGAAAAATCTAGGATCAACCAATCAGTTAAGTCATCCTGATTGAGATCCTGAACATCTGTAGTTCGCCTCTTAAAAGAGATGGGATTTCAGAAGGTAGGACTTCTGGTATGGTGTAGTAAGGAACTCTAAAATTACTCATCCAGAAAAACAATGAAAATACTGCAGAACTTGATGGCATCAACTTTTTCAGAAGTCTGGAAATTAACCAAAGGTTTGCAACAATCTGAGAAGCAATTATTTAAGAAACTTGATAAGAAAAGTAAAGTTTGTGGCTTTTTAATTTGACCTACTCACCTTCTTCTTCCCAAGCTCTATGGTAGCCTTAAAAACTAGCAGCCTTGCAGCCACTGGAGGGAACTTCTTAAATTGATCCCCAGAGCTTTAATCATCTCGATAGACATGGTCATCTCAACAGATGAAGAAAAAGCATTTAACAAAACCCATAGCAAAAATATTACTAAACTTTCATAACAAAAATATTAAACAAACTTGGAATGGCATAGCACACCTTCAACTTGATAAGAGGGCACCTATTAAAAAACTCACAGCTAACATCATACTTAGTGGTGAAAGATCACGTGCTTTCCACCTAAGACGGGGAAAGGACAAGGATATTTGCTCTTGCCATTTCTGCTCAACCCTGTACTGCAGTTTCTAGCCAGGGCAATTAGGCAAGAAAAAGAAATAAAAGGCATCCAGGTTGAAAAAGAAGTAAAACAGTATCTATTCACAGAAGACATGATCTTGTATGTAGAAACTCCTGAGGAAAACACACACAAAAACACACTCAGTACTGCAAGACCTAATAAAAGAGTTCAGCAAGTTGTGGGTTACAAGATCAATATACAAATTAAGAAACCGATCCCATTTACAATAACATCAAAAAGGATAAAAAGCTTAGAAATAGCTTTGCAAAAAAGTGCAAAACATTGCAGGGAGAAATTAAAAGAGATCCAAGTAATGGAAAAAAGACACACCATGTTCATGGTTTGAAGACACAATGTTATTAAGATAACAATACTCACTAAATTGATCTTTAGGTTAAATGCAATCCTTATGAAAATCCAGGGCCACTTTGTGAGTGAGGGAGTAAGTGCGTGTGTGCAGGAAATGACAATCTGCTCTTAAAATCCACATGAAAATACAAAGGAGTAACAGTTGCCAAAACAATCTCAGAAAAGAGCACTGAATATGCAGGACACACACTTCCCGATTTCAAAACTGACCAAAAAATTGTATAAGGATCAATTTATAAATTGAATTCAATGAAATTGAATTGAAAGTCCAGAAATAATCTCTCACATTTATGATCAATTGATTTTGACAATTGTGCCAAGACAATTAAATGGGAAAGAATAGTTATTTCAACAAATGGTGCTGGAACAACTGGAAACCCATAGGTAAACGAAAGAAGCTGGACCCCATACCTCATACCACATGCAAAATTGAACTCAAAATTGTATTTTCCTCTCTAAATATAATAATATAAAACTCTTAGGAAAAATTCTTGGAACAATACAATTCTAGAAGAAATTATAGGAGCAAATGTGTGTGACCTTGAATTAAGCAATAGTTTCTTGGCTATGACAGCAAAAGCACCAGTGACAAAAGAAAAAAAATTTCATAAAAATTAAAAATTTTGTGTTGCAAACTATACTATTAAGAAAGTGAAAACACAACTTTCAGTGAGGGAGAAAATATTTGCAAACCATATCTTATAAGGGATTTATATCCAGTGTATTAGCTAGGGTTCTCTAGAGAAACAGAATCAGCAGGAAGTATCCATATATATAAAATTTATAAAAGTGTCTCATGTAACTGTGGGAATGTAGAGTCCAAAATCCATAGGGCAGGCTGTGAAGTTGAATACTCCAAGGAAGGGTCTGGATGAACTCTACAGGAGAGGCTTGTCGGCTGAAGCAGGAAGGAAGGAAGGCTGTCCCTTCTGAATCCTCCTTAAAACCCTTCCAGTGATTAGATTAAATGTCACTTACTGCAGAAGACACTTCCCTTGGCTGATTACAAATGCAATCAGCTGTGGATGCAGCCAACGTGATCATGATTTAATTCTATGAAATGTCCTTATAGCAACAGACAAGCCAGGACTTGACCAACCAGACAAAAAGGCACCACCACAGGGCCAAGTTGACACATGAACCTGACCATGACATCCAGAATATCCAAGAAATCTTTGTACTTAATAATAAAGTGAAAAAAAATTACAATGGGCAAAAGATTTTTCTCCAAGGAAGATATGCAAATGGTAATAAGCACGTGAAAGGATGCTCAATGTCAATAGGCATTAGGAGAATGCAAATCAAAACTACAATGAGATACCACTTCACAGCCACAGGGGTGGCTATAAAAACAAACAAACAAACAACAATACAGTGTTGGGGAGATGTGGAGAAATAGGAAGCCCATACACTGCCACAATGAAAATGATGCAGTTAATTTGGAAAACAGTTTGGCTGTTCCTCAAAAGTTTAAATCCAGAGTTACCATAATACCCAGCAATTCTACACCTAGGTATATATCCAAGTGAAATGAAAATACGTGACCACGCTAAAGCACAGACAACAATATTCATAGCAGCCCTATTCACAACCACCAAAAGGTAGAAACAGCCCAAATGTCCATTGACAGTTGAATGGATAAACAAAATGTGGTGTCTATATACAACAGAATATTATTAGGCAATGAAAATGAATAAAATATTGTCACTTGCTACAACATGGATGAATCTTGAAAACATTGTGCTAAGTGAAAGAAGCCAGTCTAAAAAGACCATATTTTGTATGATCCATTTACATGAAATGTCCAGAATAGACAAAAAAAAAAAAAAAAGACAGAAAGAGGACTGGTGGTTGCATAGGGTGAGGGAAGGGGGATTTGGATAAGGGCTTTCTTTTGGGGATGATGAAAATATTTAAAAATAGATTGTGGTGATAGTTTTACTACCTTGTGAATATACTGAAGACCACTGAGTTGTACACTTTAAAGGAGTGAATTTTAAGGTATATGAATTATATATTAATAGAATTGTCAAAAAGAGAGAAAGGGAAGGATTTCAGCCAAGTCTTGAAGAATAGATGCTTGAAGAATGTATGGAAGCAGCAGCAGTGGAGTTCTCTTTATATGGGTCTTACTCTGAGAACAGTGAGCTCATTCTTATGAGCTGTGGGTAAAGCTGGGGAGGCAGCAGATAAAGCTGTCACCCCTGGCCTTTTGGCAGGGCCCAGGGCCCTAAAATGTCTCCTGTGTTCTCTTTCAGTCAAACGTGAGGGGTGAGGGGGCGTGTGGGGGGGTAGGGAACTGAAAGTTTTAGCCCTTCCACGAATGTGCTGTAGGATTTTCTGAAGCAGGGTTTTGTTGGTGATTTTTAAGGAAACAGGACTGGGATAGGCTTCTGCTAGGCAGAGTCAGTGTAAGAGTTTGGTGAAAGAAGGAATTGAGTGGTGTTGTGCAATGAGAGCCATTTAGAGAGAATGAATTGGATAATTCACCTGCATCAGCTTGCTCTGTCTTCCAATTTTTTCTAAAACCTCCTGACAGCTCTATTCTTATTCATTTCTGTGCCCCAGCAAAAGCCTAGCAAAATGCTGCTACAGTCAAAAGGACAAGGGCTTTGGAGTTCGAATTGGATTTCCTTCTCTGAACACATTCAAGTCTCTTTTATCCATGCCCCCCCCCCCCAAAAAAAAAAGACAACCAGTATTTTCTGGTCTTGCATTCTTGGTGAATTGCATTTTATCATGTCTTCTCTTCTCAGCTTACTTTTGGAAAGAGACATCTCCCCTTGCACAGCAGTCCGTCTTTCACCCTTGCCATCACTTCGGGTTCTCTACTTTGTCATTTGCTGGGACTCTGCACTTGCCCTTGCTGGATCTCTTGCTGCCTCTGATTCTTTGGCTATCACTTTTTTTTTTGAAACTGGAGTTCCTTAATTTCTTAGCACTACTCTCCCCTAGATGTTTTTCTAGATGGGGGACTCCTTATTTATACTGCTTTGTTCCTAGGATTCAACTTTAGCTATACTGCTCTTTAAATTTTGTTTTAATTGAAAAACATCAAACTTACAAAAGAGAGTATAGGAACATAAATGCATAATGAAAAGAGTAGCAATACAATTAAAACTTGTGTACCCATCTCCTAGGTTAAGAAATGGGGAATTCCCCAGTCTTGGGGTTTGTTCATATGAAACTTAACCCCACAAAGGATAGGTCAAGTCTACTTAAAATTTAGGCCTAAGAGTCACCCCCAAGAGAGCCTCTTTTGTTGCTCAGATGTGGTCTCTCTCTCTAGCCAACACAACAAGCAAACTTACCACCCTCCCCCGTCTACGTGGGACATGATTCCCAGGGGTGTGGACCTTCCTGGCGACGTGGGACAAAAATCCTGGAATGAGCTGAGAATCAGCATCAAGGGATTGAGGAAAACCCTAGAATGAGCTGAGACTCAGCATCAATGGATTGAGAAAACCTTCTTGACCAAAAGGGGGAAGAGTAAAATGAGACAAAGTGTCAATGGCTGAGAGATTCCAAACAGAGTTGAGAGGTTATCCTGGAGGTTATTCTTATGCATTAAGTAGATATCACCTTGTTATTCAAGATGCAATGGAGAGGCTGGAGGGAACTGCCTGAAAATGTAGAGCTGTGTTCCAGTAGCCATGTTTCTTGATGATGATTGAATAATGATATAGCTTTCACAATGTGACTGTGTGATTGTGAACACCTTGTGTCTGATGCTCCTTTTATCTACCATGTCAACATATGAGTAGAACATATGGAATAAAAATAAATAATAGGGGGAACAAATGTTAAAATAAATTTAGTTTGAAATGCTAGTGATAAATGAAAGCTAGGGATAAGGGGTATGGTATGTATAATCTTTTTTTTTTCTGTTATCATTTTATTTCTTTTCCTGTTGTCTTTTTATTTCTTTTTCTGAATTGATGCCTATGTTCTAAGAAAAGATGAATATGCAACTATGTGATGATATATATATATTTTTTTTACATGGGCAGGCACCAGGAAGCGAACCTGGGTCTTCGGGCATGGCAGGCAAGCACTCTTACCTGCTGAGCCACTGTGGCCCGCCCTATGTGATGATATTGAGAATTACTGATTATATATGTAGAATGGAATGATATGTTACTGTTTTTGTTTGTTCTTAATTTTTTAAATTAATAAATAAATAAATTTAAAAAAACAAAAAAATGGGGTATTTATCAATATTTTAGAGCCCCTTGTATTCCCCTTCATAATGACATTCCCCTTCCTCCCTCACGAGGTAACCATTAGCATGATTTTTGTGTTAATTGTTCCCTTGCTTTCATTTATGATGTGGCTACCTATGTATGGATCCCTCAAGAATTTACTGCTTAGATGTGAAAAACGAAGTTGCCATCACAAACCCAGCTGCTTAAGGAAGGTCCACATGTATGTATTCTACGAAGGCCACTGGAGAAGACAAGCAACACAGAGACTCTGGGGCATGGTCTGGATTCTGCCTCTCCTGAGGTTTGTAAGAGCTCTGTGCTGGTTTGAAAGGATTATGTACCCTAGAAAAGCCATGTTTTAATCCTGATTCAGCCGTTTCTTTTAATCTCTATTTAGTGCTGTAAATTGGAAACTTGATTAGATTATATCCACAGAGAAGTTAATTCCCAATTATGAGTATTAACCTTTGATTAAGGGAGCTGTGACTCCACCCATTCCAGGTGGGTCTCAATTAGTTTACTGGAATCCTTTAAAAGAGAAAATGTTTTGGAGAGCGAGTCATGAGAGAGCCGTGGGAACCCTGAAGACCCAGGCAGCCAGAGACCTTTGGAGATGAAGAAAGAAAATGTCCCCAGGGAGCTTCATGAAACAAGGAGCCTGGAGAGGAAGCTAGGCAATGTTGCTGTGTTCGCCATGTGCCTTTCCAGTTGAGAGAGAAACCTTGAACTTCATTGGCCTTCTTGAACCAAGGTATCTCTCCCTGGATGCCTCAGATTGGACATTTCTATAGCCTTGCTTTAATGTGGACATTTTCACAGCCTAGACCTGTAAACGTGTAACTTAATAAGTTCTCCTTCTTAAAAGCTGTTCTGTTTCGCGTATGCTGCATTCTGGCAGCTAACAAACTAGAACAAGCTCCTTCTGAGTAGGCTGGTGGGCGAGGTCCCGAGTGCTGGGAAACAGGGCTCACCACAGCTGGGGCAGTCACAGGACCGCAGAGGGACCAGGCCCTGCATGGCGGCTACTTCCTTTCCTGTTTTGTTTATTTTTATTCAATAAATTCTTTCTTCGTTTCATCTCCTCGAGGGTATGAATGATATTTATTATTAAAATTTTGCTTCTCTCTGAGTGCAAGGCAAATACCGTGGTCTCTGTCCTCATGGAGTGGGATGTGAGCCACCTGCCAACTTATGAGTCCTTCAGGTACTCCCCTTGGTCTCTCATCTCTTTAGTTTCCTCAGCTGCAAAAAGGTGGTAAAACCTGCCCTCCTTCAGACCTCCTGAGACCAGGCAGCTGTTCCGGTGATGCTGCCTTGGAAACCACAGCCCCTTCCTGTCCCCAACTCTCTGTAGACCACAGTGCTCCTCCTTCTTCCTGGCCCAAGGTTCTGTGATGCTTGTTTCCAGAATCTCCTCTGGCACAGAGGCAAAAACTTCCCGTGCCAGTTCGGTCTTTTGGGCTCCCAGGCACTCCAAGGCATTGAGCCTCAGCAGCTGCTTGTTTTAGGAGAGTAGAGTAGCTGGATTGGGATTGGGTTGTGAGAATGTCACAATTGCTGTAGAAGAATCTGTTTTCCCAGAATCCTCCTCAATCCTCTTTCTCATTTAGAATTTTAAAGACTTTCTTTTTTATGCATTTTAATCTGGTTGGTCCAATTGGTTGGTTCCTCTGGAATTCATCTAGCTGTTTGATGAAAGGCTTTATGGAAATGGGACCCAAAACAATAAGCCTAGCTCTGAGCATTAGGGCAGAAGTAGGAAATTAAAACCAACAGAGGCTGGAAACAACTGCTGCTGCTAGAGCAACACAGACAGGAAGCAAACAGGAAGGAGTCTTTTTTCCCCTTCTTTAGCCTTCTCCACTCTCCCTCTAGTGTCCCTACTGGCAGAGCCTATAGGGAGATGGCTGGCAAGGGAGAAGTGTGGTTTACTGAGTCCCAGCTCAGCATCAAATGCAGAGGATAGGAGGAGAGCTTTGAAGCTGAGAGACAATAGCTTAGTAACGACCACACGCATCTATCACATATTAAAAGACTATATGTATTTGGGTCTATTTTTGCACTCTATTCTGTTCCAGTGATGGATCAATTTCTCTACCAATGTAAAAGTGTTTTATTACTGTACCTTTCATATACCTTGATATCTGGTAGGGCTAGTCATACCTTGTTGGTCTGTTCCACAAAGTTTCTGGCTGTTCTAACACATTTTTCTATATGAACTTTAGAATTTGCTTGACAGGGATTGGGACTGCACTGAATTTATGTACAGGGGACTTGAGAAGTGTGTAATATGGAGACTCCTTATTCAAATTATATCCTTTCATTTATCAAAATATTCATTTGGGTTCTCTAAATAAAGCATTTTGGTTTTATTTATGTAGCTTTGTGTATTCTTTCTTTAATTCAAAAATTTTATTAGAGATGCTGTAGGTTTATAGAAAAATCATGCATAAAACGCAGATTCCATATACCACCCTATTACCAATACCCTGCATGGCACGTTTGTAACAATTCATGAAAGAAGGTTTTTATAATTGCACTATTTACTACAGTCCATTATTTAGAATAGGGTTCACTGTTCGTGTTGTACAGTCCCATGTTTAGTTTTGTGCATTCTTAACTTTAGATCTTAGGTACTCTTTTTTCCTATTATATTTCCCTCCTCTTGGTTACTTCTTCTATGAAAAATTTGATTTTTGCCTATGAATTTAGTAATTAGTCTCCTTATTGAATTCTTCTGTAGTTTTTAAAAATTATTTTTTGATTGGTTTTCCTGTTTTGTCCATGTATATAATTACTAGCTTCTCAATTGTCAATAATAATACAATTATTCCCTACCTTCTCCTATTTTTGCTTTATATATATCTCTTTCTCTTTTCTAATTTAATAGCTGGCATTTTCAAAACTGTTAAACTCTACTGGGTTTGTTCTGCTGAAACACTAGGCATGATGTAGACTTTATGTTAGAGACGTAAGTTTAGTTTTGATAAAGAAGTATATACCCATTCGTGTTTTATTAGAATTTTCTTAAACCTCAGAAATTGATTTTTAACATTTTGAAATAACTTGAGGGCATCTATTGAGATAACCACTCTTTTCCTCTCTTGACTTTAAGATACTCTTAATTTATTCCACCCTTACATCTTTGAAATGCTTTTATATCACTTGGACATGATTTATTATTCTTTTAATGTGTTACTGGATTCTAATCTCTTTCTCTCTCTCTATATCTGCCAGTTGGGTAATGCTGGGTGATTTTGACACAGGTGGAAGGAATGGGACTGTTGAGAATAGAATCAGACCAGGAGAAGTATCTTCATATGTCATAAGGAAGGAGATTATCCGCATTTCATATAAGGGACCAAAGCTAAATTAGGACTAGCTGGTGTGAAGCTCCTGGAGTGTACAGTTTAGCACAACGCATGGAAGAATTTTCTATCGGATCTGAATTAAACAGCTAGAATCTGCAAGTACTGCATTCTCCATCCCTGGAGGTTTCAGCAGATGCTGATCATCAGGGACCGGGATATTGGAGAGGAACTCGTGTTCCATAGATAGGATAGAATAGAAGACCTCGGAAGTGTGTAACGACATTGCATGGCTCAGCGAGTGCCTGAAGTTTGCTCGACTGGCCACTAGATGATAAACTTGTACTTCTGCAGTAGCAAGATTGTCTAGTTCTGGGAAGTGGAAAGCAAGAACATGACTGATTATCCTAAGTGAAAATTTATTAACAAAATATACATTCGTACTTATGCCATTCATTCTTTATAAATATGAGCCCTTAATTATCACTTGATTTTCATAGATCTATTATCCAAGTCAGATGAACTTTATAAAAATAAAATGTTTTCTGATAGTCTCGGAGTTTCGTACGGCTTGTCATATAGCTGCTTTGATCTGTGAACCCCTCACTTGACTACTGTGTTTTCTGTTCTAGACAGGAATTGTGTCTTCTCTCTCTTTTTTAAATTTTTTACAAAGCACATAGCACTGTGCTGTATTCCAAACAATATCACGATTAATATCTTACATTTACATTGTGCTTGCCATTTACAGAACACTTATAATTTCTTGCATAATCTACATGGAGTCCAATGATTAGGTTTTAAAATGTGAAGAAATAGACTGAGCGAGGTTAAGCAAACTGTCTAGGTCACAGATAAGAAAATTATTCCAAATTTTTATTGTGCTTGATCCAGAAGGCTCAGAAAATGCCCTGGCCACTCACACTGCACATATGTATAGATAAGACTCTGAGAATTTCCCAGAAGTTCTCAAACTTATTTAGCCACCACTTTCAAGAGACAAGTTAATATCTCACAGAACACATGTTTTCTGCTTAGGAGTTCTATAAGTGATGAATGCCAAAGTAAAACTCCATACACCTTTCTGAATTTCATTTAACTAGCTAGAAGTGTTTCATAATTTTCAGAGTATCAAAGAAAATAGTCTCAATTTTCTCTTAATTTAAAAGATATTTATCTTAACCAAGTATGTTATTCCTACCCAAAAGTATTGTGTAGGACTTGATCTGTTTCTTTTCAGTACTTGAGTTAAAACGATTCTAATCAACAAAACCACAAAATGAAAGTTTTCATGTTTCTTTGTTCCTCAGACTTTCCTGATGAAACACAACAGAAGCAGCAAAGTTGCCGTGAAAATCATCTTACTTCCCTCTCTAAATCTACAGCTTACACATGAAAAGGACTATTTGATCATCTTTTAGCAAGGATTCAAAATGTCTTCATTCTATTCAATTTCAGTATTTAAATGCTGGCATTTTGAAGCTATCAGGCATATGGTCAAAACACAGAAGATGTACTCAGAAAAGTTAAACATTTCCTGTAAATAAGTCCAGTTCACTTGACTTGGCTTATGAATGAAGCTCTAATGATTGGAAATCCTGTCTTCCATGTGAGGAAGAACTACAAGGACGCTCCCACCTTCACGGGGTGAAGCATTTCTGAGCTCCCAGGTTCCTCACAGCCGCCTTCACGTCCTTGTTCCTCAGGCTGTAGATGATGGGGTTGAGCATGGGGGTCAGCACCCCATAGAAGAGCGAGATGAGCTTGTCTGAAAGGTCCACTTTGTCTTTGCCCAGCGGGTCCTTCGACTTGGGCTTCCCATACATGAAGAATAAGGTCCCGTAGAAGATGATCACCACAGTGAGGTGGGCAGAGCAGGTGGAGAAGGCCTTTCTCCTGCCCTCGGCTGAGGGGATCCTCAGGATGGTGGTGAGGATGAAGACATACGAGACAGTGATGAAGAGAACGGGGACTACCAGAAATATCACATTTGTCACCCCCATGCTGATCACATTGATAGAGATGTCAGCACAGGCCAACTTCAGGACAGCCAGGATCTCACAGGTGAAGTGGTTGATGACGTTGTCCCCACAAAATGGCAGCCGAATTGCCAAGGATGTGTGCACCACAGAAGCAGCACCACCAATGGCCCAGGAACCGGCAGCCATGGGCACGTAGGCAGCTTTTCTCATGACCATGGGGTATCTCAGGGGGTTGCAGATGGCCACATAGCGATCAAATGCCATCATGCCCAGGAGCAGGCACTCTGTTCCCGCCAAGGCAAAAGAGAGTGCCATCTGCAGTGCACAGGCTGAGAAAGAGATGGTTTCCCATGGTGTCAAGAGGCTGCGCAGGATCAGAGGAACAGAGGAGGTTGTGAAGCACACATCCAGGAAGGAGAGGTTCCCCAGGAAGAAGTACATGGGCGTGTGCAGGTGGGAGTCAAGGATGGTGACCAGGATGAGGACCCCATTGCCCAGCAGGACCACCAGGTACATCAGCAGGATGAGCACAAAGAACGTTTTCTCCAGCGTTGGGTGGTCTGAGAGTCCCAGCAGAATGAACCCCACCATGGTGGAGTTCCAATTTGCTTTTTCCATGTTATGCTCCCTCTGTCTTCACAAAGTACAAAGCAGCTCTTCAGCATTCCTTGGAAGAGTCCTAGGCATGCAGTATGTGGTCAGGTCCCTGTTGCCCAGTACGACAACATAGCTGTGCAAAAGAATAATGATTAAAAGACATGGTAGGGGGAATTCTTATTTCTTAGATGAGATAAAGTAAGATCTAGAACAAAAGTTTAAAATGGACCAGCATGTGAGGTGAAGGCCTCCCATGTTCCAGGTGTGCCTGACGGGTTGTTCTGAGGTTGCTGCATCCCCTCGTTGTACCTAAAGGGATGTGGAGGCCTACAGAGCTGAAGTGACTTCTCTGAGTCTGTGTGCATGCCAGGGATGGAGCCAGGACTTGAACCCAGGTGTCTTAATCTCCAGCCCAAAGAAAGATTTTCCTCTGAATTATGATTAATAGATGGAAAATACTATGAATTTTTAAACTGAAATTTACAAATGCTTCATTTTTTTCTGAGCTAAGATACACGAAAAGGAAAATTTCCAAGCTGATACATATCTTGGAACTAGCAAGTTGTCAACCTTCTTTAGACTTTTATTACATATGGGAGCAATCTGTAAAGTGTTAGTCCACATGCTGACAAGAATAAGCTTATCTGAAGGCTCACTCATAATAAGTTTTATTTTTTCAGTCTGCCCACTATTGAAACCACAAACCTGACTGTGTTATTTAGCATTGACATGTGCCTGCTTTAGACATGGATTTATGGCAATCTATGGAGAAGACCTGTAGCTTGGAACTTCATGAAATCAAAAAAAAGAATTAATTTGGGTGATTATTCCCATACTATTGGATGGCAACTACTTTACTTCAGTTGCTAATAACCACACATAAACTAGTTGTCAGAACGCAGGGTATGTGATATTAACTTGTGAAACCCGTCTCATTTAGTTCTTTATCTTGAGGTTGTCCTGTGTATCGTGGGATGGTTTGCAGCATCTCTGTTCTCTGCCCACTAGTTCTTGGTAGCACTTCCCTCTTCCAGTTGTGTGACAACTAAATATGTTTGCAGACATTTCCAAATATCCTAGGGCTTCGGTACAAACTGTTCTCAGTAAAGAGCCGCTTGACTAACCCAGCAAACTCTCCCCATTCTGCAACCACGGAATTCGTTCTTTTTCACCATAATCCGATTACCTTTCCTCCACCCCCCACTGGTCAATCCTGGCCCATTCTGGGTCCCCACCAGGTATTTCTGCCTCAATTTAGCCGTATTACGTCTCCCTTTCAGAATATGAAAAAGTAAACCCTGTAGTCAGCTTCAGAAGAAGACTTAATAGTTACCAGTAGTGGCCCAGGTTGCTGAGATGAAGGGCAGAGGGCTCTGTGCTGGTGCCACACTGAGCACCTCTGTGTGGACAATCTATGCAAACAGAACTTCTATCCATGGAGAACATGGTGGAGCATTGGTGATGCACGGGATTTGATTCACAGGGGAGCTGAGCTGAAGATGTCTCAGAGCCTGGCACTTAAAATTTGTTTGAAAAAAATCTGTTCATTTGAATGGAACTGAATGTTGGGTAAATACTGTACCTGAGTCTAAAGTCCCGAGACCTACCCTGCTTGTGACATGGATATTCTGTGTGGCCTGGGGAAGTCACTTCCCTACGCTGGGCCTCAGTTTACCCATGTGCACCAAGTGAAGGCTGAAGCAGGTGATCTCAAAGGGCATCCCCAACTCCAGTTTGTGTTGGACTGCCCAGTGCTGTTCTCAGCAGGAAGGGAGCAGTGTGTGGTAAAGCCAGCTTCCTACTCTGCGGTATAGACTAAGTGTGTATTATGTGGAGATCTGAATTTTTACTTTCCCTGAAAGATCATTCAGAAGGAAATAGGGCTGTGACAGTCTTTGGAGGGGACTCCGAATGGAAAAATAAAGAGCTCTGACACCAGCAGTCTGAGGAATGGTAAGTCGGAGGGAGGTGGGGGACTGCCACTGAAAGCGAGAGAATAATGGAGGCTTTTACCTTGGTGAGTGAATCCTACCGGCGTGGAGTCGTGGCTTGTCCCAGAGACCTGACTTTGCCTGTTGTCTTGTTCCTAATATGCTGTGTAGTAAAAGGAGCCCCATATACTGTCATGTGACCTTTCTGGAGAGCAACATACCTAAGAGAAGGAACTATTAGGAAAACCACCATACCCGACACCTCTGCATTCTACCTACAGGAAACAGTGAAAAAGGAGGCCAGTATCTGTCAATAAAGCTACTCATCATGGCAATATTTGTCATTGAAAAAAAGCAATAATTTCCCACCAATAATTGACTAAGTAAATTATGACATTTCATATGCTGGGATTAGAGGATTAATTATAATGGAGATTAAAATTATGTTTTGATATTTTTACACTGTAATATGTTATGGTTATATGAAATAAGAAGAATACAGACATCCGGACACTCCTTGTCCCAGGCAGCTCCGAGTTGATTCTCCCCCAGCGCTGTGTAGGGGAGCTCGGTGCCGCCCCTTCTCCATGCAAGGCAAGTTCTGGGACAGCGACTCCCTCACACACACCCAGACAGACTGAGCCCGCCGTACCTGCTCCGGGTCCTCTCAGGAAGTGGAGGAGGGGCACAGACGGAGACACTGCGGAGAAGGCCATGCACAGATGGGGAGGCAGAGCGTCATCTCTACCAGCCACGGGACGCCAAGGATGGCAGCCACAGCCACGGGCCAGGAGACAGGCGTGGGACAGTCTTCCCTACGGGCTGCAGAGGAAGCGTGGCCCTTCTGCAGATGGATTCAGATATCGGGACTCCAGAACGTGAGGCCATAAATGTCTTTAGTGTTAAATAAAAAAAAAAAAAAGAATTCAAAATTGTTCACGCTGTTATGCTCATAATTAGGAAAACAAGAAATGTTTTTATGACTGTGACTGAAAGTAATTATGCTAAACTCAATTGTCCATAGGATTCCTCTTTTACCTCCTGAGTTTTCCCCAAGATATCCTTTAATGCAATGGGCACTCATCACTTTGTATTCAGTAAAACATTCCAGCAATTATAAAGGAAAATAAGAAAAATGGAAAGACTATCCGCAGACTAAGAATCACACGGACGGGTGTGGGCCCGGGCTGGCCTGTCTGCTCACAGCTGTGGTCCGAGGAGGCCCTGGGTCTCTGGGAGCCCGGCCTTCCTCCCTGAGGAGTGGAGCGGGGAGTCCTGGCCCGCCTTCCTCTTGGCAGCACGTGGCGTGGAACAGCAGCAGCAGCCAGGGGCCTGGTCAGTGGTGAGCCCAGGAGCACGTGAAGGACTGTTTGAGGCTGACGCTCAGCTGCTCAGAGCCGGTTGCCGCTGGAAGGCTCCTTGGAGGAGAGACAGGCTGAGGGGCAGGGCTGACGCAGGGACGCACCCTGCAGAGGGCATCTCCACACCTCGTCCACACAGCCACAGTCCAGCCCTCCCCGCATCAACTCCTTATGGCCACTTCACTGAAATCTTGATTCCAGACACATTCTCAACTCCTCCCCTCGTTCCTTGTCAGAGCCTGGACTCCAGAGAAAGTTCCATCCTTCCTCTGCCTGACTTCATTTACCTGAGATGTTCTTTCTTCTTTTTCCCCCTAAACTCTTGTGCAACGTTAGCCTCTGGCAGGCATTGCTCTCCTTTCCTCTCAGTTGTGCTGGGTGAACCCAGGTGCCCCATCCACAGAGTCTTCGTGTAGAGGACATGTCATCCTGGTGAGGCCCCCAAATCCCCAGGGTCCACTTTCCCTGGCAGCTGGGGGAGGTTCTCCAGCAGCAACCATGGACTCCACTGGGCTCTGAGTCCCTAGTCAGGGACCTCGCTAATCCCAGAAGCAATTTAAAGTTTGGAAAGTCAAGTGTGTACAATGTGCACATCTGCACATGCCTGGGGGTTCCAGGGACCACATTGCCTCCTCCCAACTAGAGGCAGGGGCTGGGACAGGCCGGGCCTCTCAGAGCACACGGCAGGTGCCAGCTTCCTCCTGAGCTGACCCAGAGCTCACCTCATAGAAGGGTACCTTGTCTCCAAGTCCAAGGTCTAACCATCCTGGACCGGGAGACATGATGGAAGTCTAACAACAGCAACACCAATTGGTTGTGGCAGCAGAATTGGCTATATTATTTGTAAGGTCTGGCCCCACAGCCCCTGGCTGTAAGGCCCCCACCTGAGCTGAAAATGCAAACGTCTTGTTATGCAGCTGTTTAAACTCTGCCAATCAGTGCCTGCCCTGACAAACATCTGAAAGACCCCCATTGCACACGGCACACAGATATGCACCTGGTCTAAAGTGCACGAAACTCCTGACCTATCACGAGAAGCCCCGTAGGCATCGCCAGCCTATATCTAAGCCAGCCACCCCTGGGGAAGCGCGACTTCCCTGGCCTGCACCCTTAGTGCCCGGACCCGGGAACCTTGCCCCGGGACAATAAAATTTTTAAACTCGGACTCAGTTTCTCTGATTTCTCAATTGGCAACCATTAAAAACCTGACATTTTGGTGCCGAAACCTGGGAGGAGTTCCACGACCCCTCCCAGGGGAACTGACTCCTCCTTACAGGACAGACCTGGGACCCCTTCACCACCCTTGGCCAGCTTGTTCTTCCAATGGAGTTTTAGTGACCTGTGCCTTCTGAGTCAGTGAGTCATCCCTTGTCCATACCTCGGTCTTGTTCCTGCTGGAGGGACCTGTCCGTAATCACAGCCACGTCAGGATCCCCTGTTCAACTGAGTTGTTCTCTGGGGACGCCTGGAGGGCTTCTCATTCTCCTGCCATTTCCAGGGACGTGGGGTGTGGAGACGTCCTCACTCTCACTCTTCCCTGACAGTCCCCCAGGGGGACCCCATTCCAATAGTCCGACCATGCCTTGGGATGCCGCGACTTGGTCTATTTCCAGACTTGACCTAAATTATGGGCAATCAGGAGGCTCACGCGGCCCCAAAAACCCCACTCAGATGTTTAATCCACAATGTGGCTAAATTGGGCATATCCATAAAAACAGAAAAGCTTATCTTCCTGTCTACCATAGCCTGGCCTCAATATCCTCTCCCAAATGGGTCAGCCTGGCCACCTGAAGGCACTTTAGATTTCGAGATCCTTTCTAATCTGGACACTTTCTGCCAACAGACTGGCAAACTGTTGTAGGTCCCATATATCCAGGCTTTCTGGTATCTGAGATCCTGGCCCGAATTATGCTCTACCTGCAATACCGCTCAAGTCCTCCTTGTAGCAAAGAAACCCTCACCCCCTCCTTCCCTTACTCCTCCCTCATCACTGGCTTCTGCTTTCTCCGACGAGCCAGAAGAGCTTGCCTCCCGACCAATCCCTCATACTAACCCCTGACCCCCTCCCTATGCCATGGAACCTCTTGCTTCTCCAGTCAGCTCGCACACCCGGTCACATGACCCACTGGCACCATCTTCTGCCCCAGCGCCATCTGCCACGCTCCTTTGTACCCTTCATGAAGTCGCAGGAACCGAGGGCGTGGTCCACGTTCATGTTCCTTTCTCTCTCTCTCTGATCTGTCTGCTATCGAAAAATGCCTGGGGTCCTACTCCGCAAATCCTACAGCTTATATCAGAGAGTTCCATCATCTAACTCAGGCTTACGACCTTACCTGGCATGATGTCTATATAATCTTGTCCTCCACTCTCACCCCTGATGAGCATGATCGCATCTTAACTGCCTCCCGTACGCATGCGGATCAATTGCACCTGACCAATCCTAACATGCTGGCCGGTGCAACCACAGTTCCTGCGGAAGAACCAAATTGGGACTACAAGGTAGGAGGAGTCAACCATAGACGCTGGGACCCAATGGTCGCGTGCATCTTAGCAAGATTAGAAAAGGCAGCCCGAAAGGTCGTTAATTATGATAAACTTTGGGAAATTACCCAAGAAGCTTCAGAAAACCCCACAGTTTTTTAAAATCATCTTACTGAGGTTCTAGTTCAGCACACTAGTCTAGACCCCAAATCCCCAGCCGGAGCCACGGTCCTAGCCATACACTTTATATCTCAGTCTGCCCCGACATTAAAAAGAAATTAAAGAAGGCTGAGGATGGCCCTCAAACCCCCATCCGCGACCCAGTGAACATGGCATTTAAAGTCTTTAATAGCTGGGAGGACACAGCAGAGGCCAACCGGCAGGCCCACCTCCACCAAAAGGTAAATCTGCAAACCTAGGCCTTAGTAGCAGCCCTGAGGCCAGCAAAGCTTCAGCAACCAGGGAAAGGGGGTCCACCAAATGTGGCTAGAGACACTCCACCAGGAGCATACTTCAAGTGCGGCCAGAGGGGACACTGGTCCTACCAGTATCTGCACCCCAGGCCACCCACCAAGCTGTGCTCGGAATGCAAGTGGCATGGGCAATGGTGCAGCAACTGCCCAAACTGGCAAACTGGCTTGCCCTTGGCACCTTGATACGGCGCACCAGCTGGACAGCCGGATGAAGCACCGGCGCTGGAACTTCTTGGCCTGATGGATGACTGATGCAGTCCAGACTCAGTGACCCCTATCACCCTCGCCGAGCCCAGGGTAATGCTACAGGTGGCAGGTAAGTCCATTTGCTTTTTGGTGGACACGGGTGCTACCTATTCAGTTCTGCCTTCTCATCCCGGTCTTAGCAATCCCTCCCAGGTCTCGGTGGTTGGTATTGATGGCAAACCCTGCCAACCATGCAAACTCCACCACTGTCATGCAGCCACGACCAAACCCTCTTCTCTCATTCCTTCCTCATCTTGCCTTCATGCCCACTTCCACTACTAGGTCGGGACATTCTCCAAAAATTGGGAGCTTCGGTCCAATTCGGCAGCCTCTCCCCTTCCTCGGGGGCGGCACTCTTCCTAGTAGCCCTCAACCCGGAAGAGGGTCTGTCTCTGCCGCTCCCACCAGACCTAGTTAACCCTGAAGTCTGGGACACATCAAAACCTATAGTGGCCACGAATCGTGCTCCGGTTATTGTTAAACTCAAACAGCCTTCCTGTTTTCCATCATGGCCCCAATTCCCAATCTCCAAAATCCACCGATTAGGACTGAAACCTATCATTGACTGCCTGTAAGAGTGCAAGCTTCTTATCCCATTCAGCTCTCCGTGTAACACCCTCATTTTGCCGGTAAAAAAACCTAATGGGGACTACCATTTGGTCCAAGACCTCCGCCTCATTAACGAGGCTGTAGTCCCTCATCATCCCATCATTCCTAATCCCTACACCATACTGTCACAAATCCCTCCCCAAACTACTCACTTTACGGTCCTAGACCTCAAGGATGCCTTCTTCACCATTCCATTACACCCGGACCCATTTTTTCTATTTGCATTTACCTGGACAGATTCCCACACCAATATGTCCCAGCAACTCACTTGGATGGTTCTCCCACAGGGATTCCGAGACAGCCCCCATATTTTTGGGCAGGCTCTTGCATCTGATTTGCTTAGCTGCCAATTTCTACCGAGCATTCTCTTGCAATATGTAGATGACCTCCTCCTTTGTAGCCCCTCCCTATCCCACTCTCAGCAACAAATGACTACCTTCCTAAACTTTTTAGGCAAGAAAGGGTATCAGGTCTCTCCCGCCAAAGCCCAAATAAGCCAGGCCTCAAGTCTCCTACTTAGGGCTGACAATAACTCCTACCACCAAGCAAATCACTGTCAACCGCCGCAAAGCCATTATGGCTTTGCAACCACCCATCACGGCTAATGAAATCCTATCCTTCCTCGGATCTGTGGGATTCTTCCATCAATGGGTCCCTAATTTTGCGCTCCTAGTCAAGCCCCTTTACACCGCAGCAAAGGAAACACCAACCGGGCCACTCTCCCACCCAACTATTATCCAAAAAGCATTTAGCGCCCTGGTAGCAGCATTAACGGCAGCACCACCACTATCTCTACCAAACCCCCAATGCCCGTTTCACCTCTTTACTATGGAAAGACAGGGAATGGCGATTGGGGTCTTAGTGCAGCTCTTAGGGCCTAAACACCAACCTGTGGCCTACTTGTCCAAGCAACTAGACGCACAGTCAGGGGATGGCAACCGTGTCTGTGCGCACTTGAGGCAGCCGCAGACCTAACCAAAGAGGCACTTAAACTCATCCTTGGCCAACCCATCTCTGTTTTCTCACCCCACTGGCTAGCCGATCTATTTACATATAAGTCCTTAGAATACCTAGGACCTTCACGCATCCAAACATTCCACCTCCTCTTCATAGAACACCCTGCCATCAACCTTTTGACCTCACCATGACTTAACCCAGCTACCCTCTTCCCAGATCTGCCTATGTCATCTTCTCCTACCCACTCCTGTGTAGAGGTGTTAGACAGCCTGGCCAAACCATACACACAAATTTCAGATCAGCCTCTGCCCCATCCAGACCTTACCTTATATATAGATGGCAGTGCTAACATTACAGCTAAGGGACAATGCATAGCCACCTACGCTATTGTTACGGACTCCGCAATAATAGAAGCCAAAAAACACTCCCCATAGGATATACCTCACAGAAAGCAGAACTAACCACACTCACCTGTGCCCTTACCCTCTCAAAAGGGAAGAAGGTAAACATTTACACAAATGTTTAGCACATTTACAAAATATGCTTTCCTTATTGCACACTGTCATTCAGCTATCTGGAAAGAACGAGGCTTTCTCACCACGAAAGGATCTCCCATAATAAATGCTAGCCGAATCTCGGACTTGCTTAAAGTGCTGCAGCTCCCAGCAACAGCGGCAATTATTCACTGCCGAGGACATCAGGCACAAACCTCCCCGGTATCAAAGGGTAATGCTAAAGCGGATGCAATAGCCAGATCTCTAACTGTCACACCCTCCCAACCCTCTACCATACTCTTCCTACAAACAAAAACACAACTGCAGTACACTAAGTCCGAGAAAGAAAACCTACTAAAGAAAGGAGGCACTATATCACAGGAAGGATGGATCCTCCTCCAGGGAAAAATTGTTATCCCCCAGCTCCAGCTACCGCTTCTCATTGCTGAAATCCAACAGTCTCTGCACATCGGGCCAAAGGCACTCCACCGCTTTCTCTATCCCCTTTTTTCCTCCCCCTTTTTACTACAGGCTATTATGAGAGCACACCAAACCTGTCTTACCTGTTCTAAAACTATGTCCCAAGGTGCCCTTCGATGAGGACCACTGATCCACCAACTACTGGACCATCTCCCTGGACAGGACTGGCAACTAGACTTCACTCACATGCCCACTCACAAAAAGTTTCGCTACCTCTTAACCTTTGTGGATACCTTCTCAGGTTGGATCGAAGCCTTCCCCATGGCCAAGGAGACTGCAGAAACAGCTGCAGTGTTTACTCCAAGAAATCATTCCGCGGTTGGCCTACCTAACACCATGCAATACGACAATGGACCGGCCTTCATCTCTCACATCGTTCAGCATGTAATGCGGTCGCTGGGAATTGTGTGGAGGCTCCACATCCCACACCATCCACAATCATCGGGAAAGGTAGAGTGGGCACACGAAATCATCAAAACCCACCTAACCAAGCTAGCAGTTGAGGTAAAGCTTTCCTGGCCCCGAGCTTCTTCCCTTGGCACTAATCCGCATTCATGCTGCTGCGTGGGAGCCCACAGGCCTCAGCCCATTTGAACCCCTGTATGGTAGGCCATTTCTCCTCCCCAACCTTCCTACCAACACACCTCCCCTAGCAACATACCTACCTTATCTCTCCCTACTAAGGGAACTGCTCCAGGAGCATGCAGACCAGGCCCTACCAGTTATAACAGGCAATTCAACACGCCTGCCCAGCAAAACCTTACGGCCAGGGGACAGCATGCTATTGTGTGAATTAAAGCCACAATCTTTACAACCTAGGTGGTCAGGCCCATATATAGTCCTACCGACTACCTCTACAGCAGCAAAACTCTTGGGACATAGCGTCTGGATCCATCTGTCTCGTCTTAAACTTTGCCCACCGACCTCAGCAGACTGGTGGAAAGCCACCATGCTATTCCCCACCCGAATTCACCTCACCTGCCAGCATGGGCCCCCACACAATCCTTTTCCTCACCCTTCTCCTCTTCACCACCCCTAAGCCCCACCGACCCAACATGCAGGTATATGTCTGGAAATTCACCATAAAAAAGATTTGGGTCGCAGTTTCTGCAGAACACTCTCAAATCATTGTCCAGGCCACTTGCCCAGTAGAAGGGTGTCAAAAGCCTATCTCCATCATCACCACTCAGGGAAAAAGCCGCCCCGATCCGGGAACGGAATCAGGACCAGCGCTGTGCTTGTAATACAAGCAAAAACATGACTATTGCCACTGGTGGCCAGATACATATGGTGGGTGTCTTTACTATTCCTTCAGTATCAGCATGCCAAAGGGAGATAACGGATATTACCTGGTGCCAAACCTGGATGACTCACTAAACCACCACCCAAACCAATCCCTGGAATTAAAAATAGCAGACTCATGGGATGCCAGATCAGAAAAGGGCGAAGCGGCAGCAGTCTCTAAATCATACACGTCATCCCACCCGCAGGAAAAACGGTTCATAACCCGAAGCTATTGCCCTATAACCACCGAGCCAATAGACACCCTGCTAGGAGTTAAGGACATAATCCAGCAGGGCAAAATCCAAGTCCAGCAAATCTTGCAACCTGCAAAGCCCCGAAGCCCCTTCACCTGGCCAAGCTTCCTATGCCTGGTTACAAGAGCGCTCAATACCACTCACATTTTCAATGCTTCCACCTGCTTCATTTGTGCCTCCCTTAATAAGCCCCTCTGGACAGCCACCCCATTACCAGAAACCCTTAATATCATGAAGGTTGGGCACAACCAGCAGTTTCATTCCTTCCAAGCCCCTCTGCTCAAAGGCCACTCTACTAACCTCAACATTTGCTACGTGGCAGCACATTCAAACTTCACATGTAACACAACCATCACAATAAACGGCACACTCCATGCTGAAACACACTTCTTCTGGTGCAACGGTACCCCTACAAAGGCCATAAACTCCTCCTCTCCCCTACCCTGCATCCCAGCAACTATAGTCCCTCAGCTAAACCTCTATGGAGAAGCTGAGCTGTTGCCCCTCCTCCCTGATCCTCGAGGCAGATGAGTGGTTTTTCTACCTATACTCATAGGACTGTCTCTTGCCTCTGCAGCCACTGCCGCATGCATGGGGGGGGGGGGTGCATTAGGCCACAACTTGACAGCCATTGCAGACCTTGAGGACAAACTAAGTGCAGCCATCAATGCTTCGACCGCATCCCTTGCCTACTTCCAAAGGCAAATCACCTCCTTGGTGCAGGTAACCCTACAAAACCGAAGGGCACTTGACCTCTTAACTGCCGAGAAGGGTGGCACTTGTTTATTCCTGCAGGAACAATGCTGCTACTACATCAACGAAAGTGGCTTGGTAGAAGAAAACCTCAACATCCTGAAAAAACTGCAAAAAGACCTTAGAGAAAAACAGGCTGTTTTCCAATCATCCTCCTGGTGGCGCTCCCCTGTCCTGGCATGGCTAACTCCAATACTCACCCCATTTCTGGTTTTCTGTCTGCTCCTAATGCTTGCTCCATTTATTTTAAGGTTCCTGCAAGAACGCTTCAAGGAACTCTCCCGGGTGACGGTCAGTCAAGTGCTGCTACACCCTTATGCCCCCCTTCCAGTCAAAGCACTGGCCAGCTAAAACCCCCTACCCAATGATGCCCCCACTCAGCAGGAAGTAGCCAGAAAGACTACGATGCCCTATTATATCAAAAAGGCTGGAATGTAAGGTCTTGCCAGGCAGCCCCTGGCTGGAAGGCCCCCACCTGAGGTGAAACCGCGAACATCTTGTTATGCAGCTGTTTAAACTCAGCCAATCAGCACCTGCCCTGACAAACCCCTGAAAAACCCCCACTGCACACGGCGCACAGATATGCACCTGGCCCTAAAGTGAGCAAAACTCCTGACCTATCACAAGAAGCCCCGTAGGCATCGCCAGCCAGCCTATATCTAACCCCGCTGCCCCTGGGGAAGTGCGAATTCCCCGGCCCGCACCCTAAGTGCCCAGACCCGGGAACCTTGCCCCGGGACAATAAAATTTTTAAACTCGGACGCAGTTTCTCTGATTTCTCAATTGGCAACTGTTAAAAATCTGACATTATTGAGCTGGTCGGATGTGCTAGTCCCTTGAAATAAACACTTTTCATATATTCCCTCTGGTAATTTAATAAAATGTGTATGCCCTGGGAAATTAGTTTTTAAATTCACCTATTTTTGTAGTTGTGAGACCAGACTTTAGAAAAGTAAGCAAGATACCAAAGACCACGCATCTTGTGAGTGCCAGATCTGGGATTTCAAAATATCTCAGATCTCTAAGCATCTGACCCTCTTTGGTTGACCATCCCATGATGTCCTCATGTGGGGATGGCCTTGCTACTGAAGGTGCTGGTAAAAGCCCTGGGTGTCCCATAGACCTGCTCTGACACCACCCAAATGGGGTAAGGAAGGAGAACCCATTCTGGGTGGGGCTGGGTGGGGCTGAAAGACCAAGCTTTCCAGGTGGTCTCCACTGATCCCAGGTGGCAGGGACTTGTCACCACCTGGTGGGAATGAAAGTCCCATCTCCCTGCACTGCCTGCTCTGAGACCACGCTGGCAGGGGGTGTGGATCATCTTGGCACATGTAGCCTGGTGAGATGGAAGCCTGGCTACTCACTCAGCCTTTGGCTGCAGAGGTGGGGCTGTTTGGATGGAATGATTATTCTCAGGACATTGAATTTTATCACTTTTTTCTATATCTATTGAGATGATAATATGATCATTCTTCTTTAATCTGTTAATTCAGTTTAGCTATGTTAATTGATTTCTAATGTTCAAACCATAAATATGTTTTTGCCATGAAGTCAGCCCACCCCCAGTCTATTATTCTCTTGGTGTTGCTATATTTGTTTTGCCAATTACTTTTTTTTTTACATTTTATACTGTAAAATTCCAATAAGTTTTAAAAGTGAATAATTCAATAAAAAAGCAATAAATTTCAAAGTACCTTGTAACAAGTAGTTACAGAACAAATTTCAGAGTTTGGTATGGGTGACATTTCCACAATTTCAGTTTTTGCTTCTAGCTGCTCAAAGACACTGGAGACTAAAAGAAATATCAGTATAATGTTTTAGCAGTCATGCTCATTTGTTAAATCCTATCTTCTCTGTTATAACTCCTCCTTCTGCTTTGACCTTTCTCCCAATCTTTGGGTATATTTGAGCTATGACCATTCTAACTTTTTCATGTTGGTAAGGTGTGTCCATAGATTGGGATAGAGGGCTAGAACTAGGTGATATTCGTTTTTTTGTTTGCTTTTTTTGATTAATTAAAAAATTTTTTTAAAAATACCAAAAAAACACCAAACAAATGCAAACATTCGTAACGTTTGATCATTCCGTTCTACATATATAATCAGTAATTCACAATATCATCACATAGTTGCATATTCATCATCATGATCATTTCTTGGAACATTTGCATCTACTCAGAAAAAGAAAACAGAAAAAAATTCATACATAACACACCCCCACCATTCCCCCTCATCGATCACCAGCATTTTACTCTAAATTTATTTTAACATTGGTTCCCTTACTGTTCATCTTTATTCCATATGTTTTACTCGTCTGTTGATAAGGTAGATAAAAGGAGCATCAGACACAAGGTTTTCACAACCACACAGTCACATTGTCAAAGCTATATCGTTATATAGTCATCTTCAAGAAACATGGCTGGAACACAGCTCCACATTTTCAGGCAGTTCCCTCCAGCCTCTCCATTACATCTTGACTAACAAGGTGATATCTATTTAATGCATAAGAATAACCTCCAGGGTAACCTCTCGACTCTGTTTGGCATCTCTCAGCCATTGACACTTAATTTTAGAAATAGTTGATATTCTTCGAAAGGCTGGTCCCTCTGAGTTTCAGGACTTATCTGGCTAGGAACTTATCTGGAGGTTGTAGTTGTCTGGAAAGTATTCTTAGTGTGAGAGACTTTTTCAGAATTTCAGATAGAAATGTAGGTATTCTTTAGGATTATCAGGAATGATATTAGTTGGGGGTTGGCAAGCCGTGGTAATTAGCAATGTCTAGCTGAAGCTTGCATAAGTGTAGCCTCCAGAATAGCCTCTCAACTCCATCTGAACTCTCTTAGCCACTGGTACCTTATTTTGTTACATTTCTATTTTTCCTTTTTGGTCAGGAAGTTATTATGGTCAATTACAATGTGCTAGGGCTGGGCTCAAGTCTGGGAGTTACGTCCCACGTTGCCAGGGAAACTTTCACTCCTTGTTGTCGTGTTCCCCATAGGTGAATTTTTTTTTTAAATTTACTATTTTGACATCAATGGTCATGGACAATGTGGGCCTGAAAAGAATTTATTCCCTTTGCTTTACTTGAACAAAATCCTGAGATTTAACCAAGACAGGGTGCAGATTCTTGTATTACAATTGGGAAATTATCTTTCATATAACATATATATGGATTTCCAGTTTGAATATACTATGGACAATGAAAGAAGGTGCCCATGTAAAAATGCCTTTACTCTAGGCTTCTAATTTTCAGGTTTCTAGATAGAAAACTTACTCCACCAATCTTAGTCTATAGATGAACTTTACTAATCATATAACAGAGAAATTAAGAGCAGAGCCACACTCAGGCACTAGCTGGGATCAGGACTGAACACGTCTTAGGACTAGTGCCTTCGTCTCTTTCTTATCTCTCATTGCCATTTCTTGGATTCATTTTAAATTACTGTCAACCATGTCATTCACCTTCTACATTTGAGCCTCTAGATGAGAGCTGAGATTGAGGTGACACCTCGATTGTAACATTGTAGAGCACACAGCGAAGCCTCACCTGGACCTCTGATCCACAGACTGTGCGATAGTAAATGTGTTCATTTTTTTTTTCATTTTTTTTTTATTAATTAACGGAAAAAAAGAAAAAAAAGAAATTAACCCAACATTTAGAAATCATACCATTCTACATATGCAATCAGTAATTCTTAACATCATCACATAGATGCATGATCATCGTTTCTTAGTACATTTGCATCGGTTTAGAAGAACTAGCAACACAACAGAAAAAGATAGAGAATGTTAATATAGAGAAAAAAAATAAAAGTAATAGCAATAGTAAAAAAAAAAAGACAAACAACCAGACAAAAAAACAAAAAACAAACAAACAAACAAACAAAAAACCTATAGCTCAGATGCAGCTTCATTCAGTGTTTTAACATGATTACTTTACAATTAGGTATTATTGTGCTGTCCATTTTTGAGTTTTTGTATCTAGTCCTGTTGCACAGTCTGTATCCCTTCAGCTCCAATTGCCCATTATCTTACCCTGTTTCTAACTCCTGCTGGACTCTGTTACCAATGACATATTCCAAGTTTATTCTCGACTGTCGGTTCACATCAGTGGGACCATACAGTATTTGTCCTTTAGTTTTTGGCTAGACTCACTCAGCATAATGTTCTCTAGGTCCATCCATGTTATTACATGCTTCATAAGTTTATCCTGTCTTAAAGCTGCATAATATTCCATCGTATGTATATACCACAGTTTGTTTAGCCACTCTTCTGTTGATGGACATTTTGGCTGTTTCCATCTCTTTGCCATTGTAAATAACGCTGCTATAAACATTGGTGTGCAAATGTCCGTTTGTGTCTTTGCCCTTAAGTCCTTTGAGTAGATTCCCAGCACTGGTATTGCTGGGTCGTATGGCAATTCTATATTCAGCTTTTTGAGGAACCGCCAAACTGCCTTCCACAGTGGTTGCACCATTTGACATTCCCACCAACAGTGGATAAGTGTGCCTCTTTCTCCGCACCCTCTCCAGCACTTGTCATTTTCTGTTTTGTTGATAATGGCCATTCTGGTGGGTGTGAGATGATATCTCATTGTGGTTTTGATTTGCATTTCTCTAATGGCCATGTGTTCAGTTTTAAGCTGCTAAGTTTGTGGTGATTTACAATGTGGCATGGAAGGCGAATGCAAGACCCCTTTTCTTCTTGCTCTAATTAGAAAAATCCTGAGGAACTGTTCTGATTGGTTTGATTTAGACCTCATGCCTTCCACTGGACTGATTGCTCTAGCCAAAGCCTGCCCTATGACTGGCTACCCCATGAGAATCACATGGGAAGAGTGAGACAGAGAGGTGTTTCCCACCAGAACAGTAGATGCACAATGCAAGATGGAACCCACCTGTGTAATGTTGTGATAGTTGGATTCAGGTGTCAACTTGGCCAGGCGAAGGTGCCTAATTCTATTGCTGTGGATATGAGCCAACGGCATGTGAACCTCATCTGTTGCTGATTACATGTGCAGTCGAGTAGAAGGCATGCCTGCTGGAATGAATGATGTTTGATTTAACTGGCTAGTGTTTAAATGAGAGAGCTCAACATAGCACAGCCCAAGCAGCTCAGCATACCTCATCTCAGCACTCGCAGCTCAGCCCAGGCCTTTGGAGATGCAGAAAGGAATCACCCCAGGGAAAGCTGCTGGAACCCAGAGGCCTGGAGAGAAGGCCAGCAGAGATCACCCTTACCCTTCCCACATAAGAAAGAACCTCAGATGAAAGTTAGCTGCTTTTCCTCTGAAGAACTATGTATTAACAAAATAAACCCCCTTTCATTGAAAGCCAATCATCTCTGGTGTGTTGCATTCCAGCAGCTAGCAAACTAGAGCAACTGTCACTAGGCACTCTGGCAGTACGATGGCACCTGTGTACTTACAGTAGAGGTTGCAAATTGGCAACCAATAGCTGAATCTGGATGCTCATATTTTGCATACAGCAACTTGTATTTGGTCCTCATAATTCTGGTCCTTATACTACCAAAGAATTTTGTGGGACACTCAAGTCAACACTGCAGCCACCAAGGGGTAAACATGGAATCTGCAGCAGGGGGCACAGCAGTCTGCATTTCCCTATTCTGGCATTCTTGCTTGGAAGCAGTTGGCTGGAACTGAGGTGGGGCTACCTGTTAAAAGATCCTTAGTTCCTGCTCCCTCAGCTACATTTCCCTTACCTACATTTTCTCTCACCTCTGTAGACATCTGAAAGACTCTTATTTGAGCTATTTGTGATTGCATTCTTGGCATGTTTTCTGTGATTATTTGCCCTGTTGGTTTGGTCACGTTTTGAGATAACCTTCATTGGCTTCTCTGTTCTCTTGCAGATTTAAAAGGGGTTGTCCAAAATGAAAATAAAAGGTTACAGATAGTAATCAGGTTAGAAACAAATCAGCATATATCCAGAGCTCTGACAGACTCCTCCTGTCAGTAGTCTGGTCCAAATTCCTTGGTTATTTCTGAAGCAAGTGCTGAAATGAGGGTTGGTTTTCATTGCTTCTGAGATTCTTTGATCAATGAGTCTTCCTGCTTCACTCCTAGCCCTGGGCCTGGACTCTTGTTCCTTACTATCAGGATGGACCTGATGAGAAGGGAATGGACAACAGGCCATCACAAACCTAATAGAATGGGAGATATGCTTTGGAATGAGGGAATTTAGAGGCAACCCTAAGACTGCTCTCAGGTGGACACGCAGGGCTCTAGCCCCACTCTAAGAGGAAAATCTCTTTCTTACTTCTGCTGGTAGTGCATGATCATTGTAAATATATGACTTTCTTGTAGGTCTTGAATATTTTTAATATGTTTTTCCTAGATGTTTTAATTTTTTGGAAACTTTGGTGATTGTATTCAGGCACCCAACAGTACTTTCTAATACTTTTGCACTTGAAATTATTTTCCAGGCAGACAACATGTCATCTGTATAGTTTTATTGTTTTCCTTCTTTTTGATACTTAACGTTTCTCATTTCTTTTCTTGGTCTTGTTGCATTAGGTAGGCTGTCAGCATGGTGCAGACACTTGAAGCAGATACCTGAATCCAGGTCCTAGGCACACGGCCAGCGATTCACCATCAAGTGAGGCGTTTCCTGGTCTCCTGATAGACGTCAAGGAAGGTTTCCTCTATTCAAGTCCATTACTTTAAAAAGTTAGAAATGTTTAAAAGTTATCAAATTAATTTTCCACATTGACCGATGCGACCTTTAGTTTCATTTATTAGTGAAATGGACTGCAGTAACAGATCTCCAAGTGGTCCTAACATTAAGAATCTTGGAATTACAAAGCAAACAAACGAACTTGCAATGTGTTATTGTTTCATATATACTGGTGTTAATCTTCTAAGATTCTTGCTAAGTGAGTTATTCATTTGATCAGCTTCTCTTTGTTACTTTCATAATTCTCTTATTTTTGAAAAATTACATCCTAATGATAGACTTCTAGTGGTTACTCTTAAAATTTCAACAAGCATATTCACACTTTATTGTATTTCCCTATCAATGTCATGACATATACATTCAAGAACTGCTCTTCCCACCACACTCTTCTTGAGACACAGCCTTCACTGGGTTGAATTTTATTTCTCTTCCTTCCCCTCCCTCCTGATGGTGTCATTTGGAATTGTAACTGCAGTTAACATCATTGTTTTCTTCTTATTTTTTTACCTTTATGTATTTTCTCATAATTCCTTCATATGTGAATCTGAAAATTTGGTATCAAGAACAGGGCGGGCGAAGGCGGACCACAGTGGCTCAGTGGCAGCATTCTCGCCTGCCATGCCGGGGACCTGGGTTCATTTCCCGGTTCTTGCCCATGTATTAAAGAAAAAAAAGAATAGAGTGAGCCATGCTGGTTCAGCAGGCAGAGTTCTCACCTGTCAAGCTGGAGACCTGGTTTCAATTCCTGGTGCCTGCCCATGCAAAAAAAAAAAAAAAAAAAAAGAAAAGAAAAAAAAAGAATTAATTAGACCTTATGGTCTTATGCAATTCATTATTCTTTATTTCTCTTACATGTCATGCCGATCACATTTTCAATTATTTGTTGTTTAGTTTAAAAATTTGTACTGAGAAATCTTCTCACATATACAGTCCATCCACAGTATGCAACCAATAGCTTACAATATAATCATGTAGTTGTGTATTAATCACCATGATCATTTGTAGAACGTTTGCGTCACTCCAGAAAAAAGAAATATTAAACAAAAAGAAAAACCTCATAGATCCCATACCTCTCACTTCTCCCTCTCATTGACCCCTGGGATTTTAATCTACCCATTTTTTTTTTTACTGCTTATCCCCCATCCGTTTATTTGTGTATTCATTTATTCATTTATTTTTCCTCGTATTTTACTCATCTGTCCACTCCCTGGATAAAAGTATCATCAACAGAAGGTTTTCACAATCACATGGTTGCATTGCAAAGTTATATAATTATACAGTTGTCTTCAAGAATCAAGTTTACTGGAATACAGCTCAACAAATTCAAGTACTTCCCTCCAGCCTCTCCAATACACCATAAACTAAAAAGAGATTCATCTATACAACGCATAAAAAACACCTCCGGGATAATTTCTTGACTCTGTTTGAAATCTCTCAGCCATTGGAACTTTATTTTGTCTCATTTCTCTCTTCCCCCTTTTGGTCAAGAAGTCTTTCTCCATTCCATGATTCAATTACTTTTTAAAATTCTTTGTTCTGAAAGCTTCTTAAAGCAATTTTTATTCAAAAATAGAACATGGCAGGTGTTGTGCTTTCTGTATTTTCACATGACAGAGAGAGTCTTTTTAATTCTCATGCAATGCAACGTTTAGGTGTGTGTAGAATTCCATACACATAACCCACTTCACCCAAACTCTGTTAGATTGTTCCACTGACATCTAGATTTAGTATTGGAGAGCAGAAGGCCAGTGGCAGGCAGATTCTCATTCCTTGTAAGGAACAATACTAAAAGTAAATAACAACCTAAATTGCTCTCCTAGATTTCAGATTTAAAAAAGGGAGAGATTAAAATCTGGGGGGAAAGATGAGGAACTGGATAAGGGACTAAGGATCCATCACAGAATTTCACAAAGTGAGAATATAGCAGGTCGAAGACAAATAACAATTATAAAAAAGAGTAAAAGTAAGATTTTGCTATACAGAAGCCGTTTTGGTGGCTGTGGTCAAAAAGCGCTCGCTAATTACCTGGTAAGGCTTTTGACAAAAGATATAAATTGCCCAATAAAAGTTTAAGTTTTGCTTTCCAAACATAGCAGAATATTTTTATAGACTTTTCCAGAGAAGAAAAGCTAACAAATCTCTAGTCTTTTGTCTTTTCTACAATATCTTTAACTTTGTCTTTGAATATATTTGAATGGTTACTTTCTTTCATGTTACCATTCAGTTCAACCTTATGTTGAACTCCATCTACTAATATTTTCATCTTCCTATTTATTGCTTTTTTCTTTTTAATTTCCGCATTGTTTTATTTTCATATGTGCATTTAAGAAATGTTGCCTGATTTTTCTCTGCCAGTGTTGACATAAAACCTGTAGGTTCATTAACTAAACAGTAAAAATACCAAAAATCACCTTTCCCTGATTCAAATGCTCAGCACCCTCGCAGAGACTGAGGTCTACAAGACTAGGCAATTAGAATGACCTTGGCTGGTCTGCTTATCTAACGAGGTGGGAAAGTGTAAAGAACTTCTTGCTTATACAGAGCCCTTCTGTGTAATACGACCGACCTATGATAACTTTTGATGAAGTAAGCCTTCCTTTGGTGGTCTTTCTTCTCTTCTGAGACCCTTATGGAAGAGCAACCAGAGATCATAGAACACCAGGACCCTCCCACCATCACGGGGTGAAGCGTTTCTGAGCTCCCAGGTTCCTCACAGCCGCCTTCACGTCCTTGTTCCTCAGGCTGTAGATGATGGGGTTGAGCATGGGGGTCAGCACCCCATAGAAGAGTGAGATGAGCTTGTCTGAAAGGTCCACTTTGTCTTTGCCCAGCGGGTCCTTTGACTTGGGCTTCCCATACATGAAAAATAAGGTCCCGTAGAAGACAATCACCACAGTGAGGTGGGCAGAGCAGGTAGAGAAGGCCTTTCTCCTGCCCTCGGCTGAGGGGATCCTCAGGATGGTGGTGATGATGAAGACATATGAGACAGTGATGAAGAGAACTGGGACTACCAGAAATATCACATTTGTCACCCCCATGCTGATCACATTGATAGAGATGTCAGCACAGGCCAACTTCAGGACAGCCAGGATCTCACAGGTGAAGTGGTTGATGACGTTGTCCCCACAAAATGGCAGCCGAATTGCCAAGGATGTGTGCACCACAGAAGCAGCACCACCAATGGCCCAGGAACCGGCAGCCATGGGCACGTAGGCAGCTTTTCTCATGACCATGGGGTATCTCAGGGGGTTGCAGATGGCCACATAGCGATCAAATGCCATCATGCCCAGGAGCAGGCACTCTGTTCCCGCCAAGGCAAAAGAGAGTGCCATCTGCAGTGCACAGGCTGAGAAAGAGATGGTTTCCCGTGGTATCAGGAAGCTGTGCAGGAACAGAGGAACAGAGGAGGTTGTGAAGCAGATGTCCAAGAAGGAGAGGTTCCCCAGGAAGAAGTACATGGGCGTGTGCAGGTGGGAGTCAAGGATGGTGACCAGGATGAGGACCCCGTTGCCCAGCAGGACCACCAGGTACATCAGCAGGATGAGCACAAAGAACGTTTTCTCCAGCGTTGGGTGGTCTGAGAGTCCCAGCAGAATGAACCCCACCATGGTGGAGTTCCAATTTGCTTTTTCCATGTTATGCTCCCTCTGTCTTCACAAAGTACAAAGCAGCTCTTCAGCATTCCTTGGAAGAGTCCTAGGCATGCAGTATGTGGTCAGGTCCCTGTTGCCCAGTATGAGAACATACCTGCGCAAAAGAATAAAGGTTAAATGATGCGGTAAGGAGTGTTCCTTAGTTCTTAGATGAGATAAAGTAAGATCTGAAACAAAGTTTAAAATGGACCAGCATGTGAGGTGAAGGCCTCCCATGTTCCAGGTGTGTGTGACGGGTTGTTCTGAGGTTGCTGCATCCCCTCGTTGTATCTAAAGGGATGTGGAGGCCTACAGAGCTGAAGTGACTTCTCTGAGTCTGTGTGCATGCCAGGGATGGAGCCCGGACTTGAACCCAGGTGTCCTAATCTCCAGCCCAAAGAAGGATTTTTTTTCTCTGAATTATGATTAATAGGTGGAAAATGCTATGAATTTTTTAAAATGAAATTTACAAATTCTTCATTTATTCTGAGCTTTTTGAGATATCCCAAGAGGAAAGTCCCCAAGGTGATACAGGTCTTAGAACTTGCAAGTTTTAAAACTTCTTTAAGCTTTTATTACAGTTGTTAGGAATTTATAAAGTGCTAATCTACATCCTGACAGGAACAAGCCTAGCTAAAGGCTGAACCATAATGGGGTTTACTTCTTTAGCCTGCCCACTATTAGCACTACAAACCTGATTGTGTTGTTTAGCATTGGCATGTGCTATTTTAGATACTGGTTTATAACAGCATATGGAGAAGGCCTATGGCTTGAAATGTCATGAAATTAACAAAAGGATTAGTGTGAGTAACTGATCAAGTAACAATCTTACTTCAATTATTAATAACCACACTTTAATAACAGTTATCAGAATGCAGAATATGTGACGTTGACATCTGAAAGCCATTTCCCTGAAGCATTGGAAAAATTCCTGGCCAGGGCTGAGTAATAAATGTTCTTTCTTTGTCCTTACATGTTTGTATTTTCTTGCTGTGAGATGTTTTGGTTGTGTAGGCTATTCTTTGACTCTCCCACACAAGTCCCTGGCTTATCTGAAAAGCTATATGCCTTGTGTGGAGGATTCCTACTCTTTTACCTGCAGTTGAAGAGGCTCTAAATTCAGAGCCCTCTCTGAAAATATTTCCTCAGCTCTTTCTTAATGCAGTGGGGTGAGACTTAGTAGCGTGTGTTGGAAGGTCCACTGCTGATATTGCCAAACATCTACTCTCCTCTATACTCTTTGAAATATTCCATCGAGAAGATCTCATCACTGAAGGGTTATCAATGACACCGCTGAAGCTCAGAAAAGTGAAAGAATTTCCTGCTTGGGGGTGAATGGCAGAGCAGGGGTTGGATCCCAGGCCCCAATATTGTCTCCTTCTCACTAAAGAATTATCTAACTTAGTTGATGCACTGATTTTACAAAGGTCCTCTCTCTGCAATACCAGCTCTGTGCACTCTATGCTCTGTGGGTCATCGCTCAGCCCTCTCTGTCTGCGGCGATGGAGCTGTGTGCAGAGATATCGTCAGGTAGCGCAACTCACCACCATGAATCGAACCCAGGAGTTTTCAACCTCAGCACTGGTGACATTTTGGGCTAGATAATGCTTTGTGGTGAGGGGTTTTCCTGTGCATTGTAGAATGTTTTGCAGCTTCCCTGGCCTCTACCCACTAGCTGTCAATAGCACTTCCCTCCCTCCAGAGTTGTGACAACCTCATTTGTTTCTGAACATTTCCTAAAGGCCCAGGGAACAGGATACAAGTTGTCCTCTCTAGAGAACTACTTATCCAACCCAACGAAAATCTCCCCTTATTCAACCATGGACGTCATTGTACTATGTATGGAATCCTATTACACTCCCTTCACCGCCCCCTGCCCCTGCCATTACTCTTTCCAGGCCCATTCTGTACGCCCCACCCGGAATATCTGCCCCAATTTATCCCATGTTCCCCCCAGTGGCTCTTTCCCTTTCAGACTATGCAAAAGTAAACACTATAGTCAGCTTCGAAGCAAGACTTAATAATGACAAGGAGTAGGTTGCTAAGGTGAACTGCAGTGACACTGTTGGGGCCACCATGCTTGGCCTTTCTGCATGACCAGTCTGTGCAAACAGAACTTCTACCCATGGACAACAGGGTGTGTGTGCATCAGTGATGCACAGGATTTGACCCACAGGGGTGCTGCATCTGAGGATGTCTCAGTGCCTGGCACTTAAAATATGTCAGATGAAAGTTTGTTCAATTCAGTTGAACTGGACGATGGAAAGATGCTCCATTGAGATCAGAGTGCTGAGACCTGCTCTGCTTGTGACATGGATATTCTTTGTGGCCTGGGGAAATCACTTTTCCAGGCCGGGCCTCAGTTTCACCATGCCCACCGTGAGAAGGCTGAAGCAGGTAATCTCCGTGGTGTTTTCAACTCTAGTTTGTCTTGGACTTCCCAGTAGTGCTTGGTGAAACCAGCCTCCTATTCTGTAGACTAAGTGTATAGTATGTGGAGATCTGAATTCTTACATTCCCTGAAAGATCATTCAGAATGAAATAAGGCTGTGTCAGTCTTTGGAGGGGACTCTGAATGGAAAAATAAAGAGGTCTGACACCAGCAGTCTGAGGAAAGGTATGATGGAGGGAGGTGGGGGACTGCCACTGGAAGTGAGAGAATAATGGAGGCTTTTACCTTGGTGAGTGAATCCTACCGGTGTGAAGTCTTGACTTGTCCCAGAGACCTGACTTTGCCTGTTGTCTTGTCCCTAATATACTGTGTAGTAAAAGGAGCCCCATATACTGTCATGTGACCTTTCTGGAGAGCAAATACCTAAGAGAAGGAACTATTAGGAAAACCACCATACCCAACACCTCTGCATTCCACCTGCAGGGAACAATGAAAAAGGAGGCCAGTATCTGTCAATAAAGCTATTCATCATGGTAATATTTGTGATCGAAAAAATGAAATAATTTCCCACCAATAATTGACTAAGTAAATTATGGCATTTCATATGCTGGGATTAGATGATTAATAATAACGGAGATTAAAATTACATTTTGGTATTTTTACACTGTAATATGTTACTGTTACATGAAATAAGAATACAGACACCCAGACACCCTTTGTCCCAGGAAGCCCCGAGTTGACTCTCCCCCAGCGCTGTGTAGGGGAGCTCGGTGCCGCCCCTTCTCCATGCAAGGCAAGTTCTGGGACAGCGACTCCCTCACACACACCCAGACAGACTGAGCCCGCAGTACCTGCTCCGGGTCCTCTCAGGAAGTGGAGGAGGGGCACAGACGGAGACCCTGCGGAGAAGGCCATGCACAGATGGGGAGGCAGAGCGTCATCTCTACCAGCCACGGGACGCCAAGGATGGCAGCCACAGCCAGGGGCCAGGAGACAGGCGTGGGACAGTCTTCCCTACGGGCTGCAGAGGAAGCGTGGCCCTTCTGCAGATGGATTCAGATATCGGGACTCCAGAACGTGAGACCCTAAATATCTCTAGTGTTCAGTAAAAAAAAAAAAGAATACAAAATTGTTCATGCTGTTATGCTCATAATTAGGAAAGCGATAAATGTTTTTATAACTGTGACTGAAAGTAATTATTTTAAAATCAATTGCCCATAGGATTCCTTTTTTACGTCCTGAGTTTTTCCCAAGATATCCTTTAATGCAATGGGCACTCATCACTTTGTATTCAGTAAAACATTCCAGCAATTATAAAGGAAAATAAGAAAAATGGAAAGACTATCCGCAGACTAAGAATCACACGGACGGGTGTGGGCCCGGGCTGGCCTGTCTGCTCACAGCTGTGGTCCGAGGAGGCCCTGGGTCTCTGGGAGCCCGGCCTTCCTCCCTGAGGAGTGGGGGCGGGGAGTCCTGGCCCGCCTTCCTCTTGGCAGCACGTGGCGTGGAACAGCAGCAGCAGCCAGGGGCCTGGTCAGTGGTGAGCCCAGGAGCACGTGAAGGACTGTTTGAGGCTGACGCTCAGCTGCTCAGAGCCGGTTGCCGCTGGAAGGCTCCTTGGAGGAGAGGCAGGCTGAGGGGCAGGGCTGACGCAGGGACGCACCCTGCAGAGGGCATCTCCACACCTCATCCGCACAGCTGCGGTCCAGCCCTCCCTGCATCAACTCCTTATGGCCACTTCACTGAAATCCTGATTCCAGACACATTCTCAACTCCTCCCCTCGTTCCTTGTCAGAGCCTGGACTCCAGAGAAAGTTCCATCCCTCCTCTGCCTGACTTCATTTACCTGAGATGTTCTTTCTTCTTTTTCTCCCTAAACCCTTGTGCAACGTTAGCCTCTGGCAGGCGTTTCTCTCCTTTCCTCTCGGTTGTGCTGGGTGAACCCAGATGCCCCATCCACACAGTCTTCGTGTAGAGGACATGTCATCCTGGTGAGGCCCCCAAATCCCCAGGGTCCACTTTCCCTGGCAGCTGGGGGAAGTCCTCCAGCAGCGACCATGGACTCCACTGGGCTCTGAGTCCCTAGTCAGGGACCTCGCTAATCCCAGAAGCAATTTAAAGTTTGGAAAGTCAAGTGCGTACAATGTGCACATCTGCACATGCCTGGGGGCTCCAGGGACCACATCCCCTCCTCCCCAGTAGAGGCAGGGGTTGAGGCAGGCCATGTGGATCTCAGAGAGAATACCTCACCATACACCACTTGCCATGATATTTGCTGTAAGTTCCTTATGGATAACATTATTGTGTTAAGAAAGCTTCCTTTTTACCCTGGTTTGGTAAAAATAGTTATCGTGACAATGTGTGAATTAGTTTTGCTGTTTTTTTCTTAACTGCTTACTTTGAAATAATTATAGATTTACAGCAAGTTGTAAAGATAGCACAGAGAGGTCCTCTGTATCCGTCTTCCGATTTTCCCGGTTAGCTTACCTAACTATACTCCGTTTTAAACCCAAGAAATTTCCTTCGTATAATATATATCCATCTTTGATTTTATCACATGTGTAGATTTATGTAAGCACCTCTGATATCTAGGTACAGAACTATTCCCCTATGCCTCTGCTGACCCCACCTTGGTGGCAAAGGCAGAAGTGCTAGGCACAAAAATGTGACTCGCTTGACTGCCGCTGACGCTGTAGGGGGGAGAGGTCTTGTTAACAGGGTGCTAATAAAAGCCCTGGGTGTCCCATTGACCAACCCTGACATCACCCAAATGGGGACACGAAGGGGAACCTCATTACTGCTGGGTGGGGCTGAAAGACCATGTTTTCCACGTGGTCTTCACTGATTTCAGGTGGCAGGGACTTGTCACCATCTGGTGGGAATGAAAGTCCCACCTCCTTAGCCAGCCTGTTCTGACATCATGCTGGCAGGGGCGTGGGTCATCTTGTCGCATGTAACCTGCTGAGAGTGGAAGCCTGGTTACTCATTCAGACTTTGGTTGCAGAGGTGGGGCTGTTTGGTTGGAGTGGAGTGATTATTGTCCTCACCTTGAATTTTGTCACCTTTTCTCTATCTATTGAGATGATGATGTGATCTTCCTTCTTTAACTGTTAATGTGGTGAACTATGCTAATTGATTTCTAATGTTGAACCCATCCATGTGTTTTTGGCATTATTGGAGCTAGCTCACAATTTATTATCTTCTGTGAGTATTACCATATTTGTTTTGCTGATTATTTAAAAATTTAGGACATTGGCATCAAAGTTAATGGACATTGTAGGCCTGAAAACAATTTATTCCCTTTGTCTTATTTGTCTAAAATCTTGGGATTTAACTGAGACAGGTTTGCAGTTTTTTGTATCAAAATCGGGAATTATGTACCATATATAATATAAATAAGGAATTGCATATGGCAAATACTGTGGTCAGCAAAAGAAGGTGCCATGTTAAAATGTTTGTACTTTGGGCTTCTAATTTGCAGGAAGTTTTAGGTTGCTAGATAGGAAACTTACTCCATCAAGCTTAATACCTAAATGAACTTTACTGTTCATATAACAGAGAAGGGTGGCTATGGTGGTTCAGCAGGCAAAGTTCTTGCCTGCCATGCTGGAGACCCAGGTTTGATTTCTGGTGCCTGCCCATGCAAAAACAACAAACAAACCAAAGAACCAAAGCACATATAACAGAGAAGTTAAGAGTAGATCCATTCTTAGGCACTAGCTGGGATTAGGACTGAACATGCCTTAGGACTCTGTGCCTTCATCACTTTCTTATCTCTCGTTGCCTTTTCCTGGATTCATTTTAAATTGTAAATCACCTTCTTCCTTTTGAGCCTCTAGATGAGAACTGAGATCTAGGTGACACTTTGATTGTAACCTTGCAGAGCACACAACGAAGCCTCACCTGGACCTCTGATCCACAGACTGTGGGATAATAAATGTATGCAGTTTTAAGCTGCTAGGTTTGTGGTGATTTACAATGTGGCATGGAAAGCTAATGCAACCCCCCTTTTTAACTTTCTCCAATTAGAAAAATCCTGAGGAATTGTTCTGATTGTTTTGACTTAGGCCTCATGCTTTCCACTGGACTGATTGCTCTACTAAAAGGCTGGAGTACTAAGACTGGCTGCTCCATGAGAATCACATGGGAAGAGTGAGACAGAGAGGTGCTTCCCCCCAAAACAATAGATGCACAATGCAAGACGGAACCCACCTGTGAAATGACATTTGGAGCTCTGGCAGTGCTATGGTACCTGTGTACTTACAGTAGAGGTTGCAAATTGGCAACCAATAGCTGAATCTGACTGCTCACATTTTGTGCAACAGCAACTTGTGTTTGGCCCTCATAATTCTGGTCCTTATACTATCAAAGAATTTTGTGGGACACTCAAGTCAACACTGCAACCACCGAAGGGTAAACATGGAACCTGCAGCAGGGGCGCAGCACTCTGCATTCTCCTACTCTTGCATTCCTGCCTGGCAGCAGTTGGCAGGAACAGAGGAGGGGCTACCTGTAAGAAGTAGTTTAGCTGCTGCTCCTTCACGGTGCCCCTTCCCTTAGCTACATTTCCTGTCTGGCCTCTGTAGGCATCTGAAAGGCTCTTATTTGAGCTACTTGGTAATTACATTCTTGGCCTGTTGTCAGCGATTATTTGCCTGACAAATTTTGATTGTTTGATTTGGTCACGTTTTGTGATACCTTTTCTCTTGCAGTCCTTAAAAAGGATTGTCCTAAATTGAGACAGAAGGTCATAGATAGTAATGAGGTTAGAAACTAATCACCAAATATGCAGAACTCTGGTAGACTCTTCTGTCTGGTCTTAACTTTTTGGTTACCTCCAAAGAAGGGCTAGAGTGAATGTTGGTCTTCTTTGCTTCTGAAAAGCTTTGATCAATGAGCCTTCCTACTTCACTCCAAGCCCTGGGCTTGGACTTTTGTTCCTTATTATCAGGATGGACCTGAAGAGAAGTGAATGAACAACAGGCCATCACAAACCTAACAGAGTGGGAGATGGGCTTTGGAATGAGGGAACGTAGAGGAAACCCTAAGACTGCTGTAAGGTGGACACGCAGGGCTCCACCCCCACCCTAAGAGGAAAATATCTTTCTTATTTCTCCTGGTAGTTTATGATCATTGTAAATAAATGACTTGCTTATAGGTCTTGATTTTTTTTAAATATATTTTTCCTAGATGTTTAAAAATTTTGTGACCTTTGTGAATAGTATCTAGGTTACTTTCTGTAGAAACTTTCTAATTCTTTTGCACTTGCAATGGTTTTCTAAGCAGAAAATATTTGTATTTCTCATTTCTTTTTTTGGTTCTGTTGCATTAGGTAGGCTTTCCAGGCTGGTGTAAACATTTGAAGCAGATATCTGAATCCGGGTCCTAGGCACACTGCCAATGTTTTACCATCAAGTGTGGTGTTTGCTGGTCTCCTGGTGCTTTCATTCATGTCAGGGATGCCTTCCTCCAGTCATGTCCATTACTTTAAAAAGGTAAAAAATAGATGTTTAATGTTATCAAATGAATTCTCCATGTTGGTTGATGTGACCATTTTTTTGTCCTTTATTAATGAAATAGATTGCCATAGCAGATCTTGAAATGGTCCTAATATTAAGAATCTTGGAATTACTAAAAACAACACAAAACCAAAAAACTTGGTAATGTGTGTTATTGTTTAGTATACACTGGCAAGAATCTTCTAAGATTTGTAATAAGTGACTTTTTTTCATTTGATCAGCTTTCCTTGTTACTTTCATAATTTTCTAGTTCTTTGAAAAGTTGTCATCCTAATATTAGTCTACTGATATTTGCTCTTAAAATTTTAACAAGCCTTTAAAGTTGTTAAAGCCTTGTTAAAATTATTTTTTAGCAATTTTTTGTTAAAATTTTTAACAATTAAAACCTTTATTGTATTTCTCTATCAGTACCATGGATTATACTTTTAAGAATTGCTCTTCCCACAACATCCTTCATGAGATGCAGCCTTCCAGTGGGTTATACTTTACTTTTCTTTCTTCCCCTCCTAGCTGATGAAGTCATCTGAAATTGTAACTGGAGTTAACATGATTGCTTTGTTGTTATTATTCACCTTTATGTGTTTTCTAATAATTCCTTCATATGTGAATCTTTGAAAATTTGATGTCAATAATTAATTAGACTTTATGGTCTTATGCATTTCATTACTCTTTACCTGCCTCTTTTATGCCATCCCTATCACATTTTCAAGTATGCCTCTTTTATGCCATCCCTATCACATTTTCAAGTATTTGGTTTTAATTCTTTGTTCATAAAGCTCCTTCAAGCAATTTTTTCAGAAAATAACGTGGCAGGTGTGTGCTTTCTGTACTTTCACATGACAGAGAGGGTCTTTTTAATTCTCATACAATGCAATGTTTTGCTAAGTGTAGAATTCCATACACATAACCCATTTCACTCAGAACTCTGTAAAGATTGTTCCACTGACTCATCCATTTAATATTGCAGAGCAGGCCAGTGGCAGGCAGATTCTCATTCTTTGTTAGGAACAATACTAAAAATAAATTTTGAATTCAAAATCAACTTAAATTGTTTTTCTAGGTTTCAGATTAAAAAAGAGAGGTAGATTAAAATTACTTGGGGAAAGATGAAAAACTGGAAAATAGACCCATGGATCCATCATAGAATTTCACAAAGTAAGAACAGAGCAGATGGAATACAAACAAAAACCAAAAAGAAAAAAGAAAATTTTTGCTACACAAAAGTAGTTTTAAGAGCTTTTGTCACAAATTGTTGGCTAAATATGAAAAATTTAGAACAGCCATAGCCCAAACACCCCTAAAGAGAGGCATGGAAAGATCAAAGGTGATGGTGGAGTTATACAGGGAAGATAGGATTTAACAAATGAATATGAATGCTGAATCATTAAATTGATATCTCTTTTAGTCTCTAGCATCTTAGAGCAGCTAGAAGTAAAAACCTAAAATGGTGGAATTTTAACCCATGTCAAACTCTGAAATATGTTCTACAACTGATTGTGGTGCTGTACTTTGAAACTTATTGCTTTTTTGTATATATGTTATTTTTCACAAATAAAGAAGGAAAAAAATCGATTGTGATGATGAAAAAATATTTAAGTCTTCTAACCTTCTATATTGTGGAGCAGGTAGAAGGAAAAATCTGAGAGGATCGTATGGTAGCCCATGACACACTCTGGGATCTGTCCTGTAACTGCTTGTTGAAGAGTGCTGTGAAAACTATTGCTTTTTTAAATTTTTTTGCTTTGTATATATGTTATATGATATAATAAAAAAGTTAAAAAAAAATGTTTGGATCCTGGCTGAGACAAAACTAGCAATAAGGGGCATCTTAGGACAAATTCTTTTAATTTATTCATCACTATATCATGTTCATGTTAGAGAATGACCTTAATTTAGACTGAGCACACTGAAGTACTTAGAGGCAAAAGGTCATGATATCTTCATTCTACTTTCAAATGGTTAAAACATTGTACTATCACACACACGTATGCACACACCCAGATGCACACACATAGGCATGCATACAATTTCGGTGAGAGATGGGGAGAAATGATGACACATAAGCATGCATACAATTTTGGTGAGAGATGGGGAGAAATGATGATAAAGCAAATGGAACAAAATATGAGCAATTGGCAAGTTTGTGTAAAGGGTATGTAAGAACTTCTTGTGCTAATCTTTCACAGTTTCTGTGAAGTTGGAATCAAATTTTAAAAATATTATGAGAGATATTCCAGGAAAAATATACAGTAGCATAAAATAGACATATAATTTATTAATTTCAATAATGGTCATTTTTATGATACTCTAAAATATAGTCATTATTTTGGACATTTAACTTAACTTTTAAAATGTTATAAATATAATGATTAATACAAAAATTTAGAGTTAATATATAGGAAACTACTGTTATGATATACAACTATGCTACAATAAAATACACTGTGAACATGTAAAACTTAGAAAAGTGAGTTTAAATTTTTTCATCATTTGGGATACAAAATTACTTGATGGAATCACTAATAAACTAAAATCCAACATGAAAAAAATAGTTGGCTAAATACAATGGAAGAACTTTGAGAAAAGACATAAATTGCCTAGATTCCTGTTTAAATTCTTTTCTTACCACCAAAATGGTTTTATTTTTGTCATCAGCAACATGCACACACTGCAATTGCATCATTATTTTGACTTCCTTAAATGTTATTTAAATATACATTAAAAATATGTTTATATTTCAGAAATGTAACACATTAAAGAAGCCCTCTGTAAACATAACCCCTTTTCAATATATTTTCCTGCTTTGTTTTGTACATGAATAACAATCTACAAAATCATAAATAAAACTATCAATTCTTAAGGCCTAAAACTCCATAGAAATTTTGCTCAAATTAAGAGCCTGACAAAAGTGTTTTCTTTATATGATTTTATAAATAACTTGCAGTGTTTATTGACAATCAAATGACATATTATTGTCACAAGTTATAGTCTTTAAATCAGTTTTTCTAATAAAAGAACTTCCAATATGCTTGGAAGCCAAAATAGTCAAGACTAGATTTTTAAAACAGTGGAGAAAGTTACTATTTAAATATTACTAAGCTTTATTGAAACCACTTCAACATGTCCGAACAAAAAAATGCTACTAAAGAGTGAATGCTTGTACTATCATTTAAATTTCAACTTAAAAAGTCTAAAATTTAAGAAACAATAAAGTCAGATTAAATTCAAATTAATCTTGTGAAAAATCTCCTATGGAGAGTGTTACAAGAAGAGAATCAACACTAGCCTAATAAGATTTACAAGTTAAACACTCAAATTACTTTTACATGAGAAATCAAAAAGGAATTTTGCATGGCTGGCTATGTTTCACGTCATAAATTTTTTTTTTTAGGCCTTCATATATAGAGAATACAACTTAGAAAATGAAATATTAAATTTAAGTGAATCAAACTACAAATAATACTAAGTTAAGCACTGCTATTATTTTTAAAATGTAAGTTTCTAAAAACTTTGTTTTTCCGTATAAAAATGATCAGGTTCACATTAACTGCCAGACAAACTTTATGTTTATAAAACTACATATTCTTCATTAAAGAGCTTACAAGAAATGCTTTCCATGTTCTTAATAAAAAAATAAATTCTGATATTCTAATGAATCTAAATAAAGATTCACAAATGATGGCTGAAATTCTGTCAACTTTCAGCCCAGTACAAATTAAATTCACAGTTATTCTGCATAAGCGATTCAAAGCTGAGGTTTATAATCGGTATGTCAAATCATAACTACTATATTGCTACTGATGGGTTCCACTAAGCTTTCAACGGAGCACAGCAGATGTGCACATTTAATAGACAGAATGCTTAGAAAAGTAAAGCTATCAGAGCTATAAATAAGGAATATATAAATGTGAACACAGCAATGCCAAAGCATTAGGGTCTTTTAAAAAATGAGTAAGATGTGAAGTAAACACATTTGATAATTCTCTCTTAGGCCACTTTCCACTGATTTATAAAGCTATGGTTTATAATTCTTTAAAGAAGGAACATGTTTCTACACTGGTGCATGCAGTAATTTCATTCTGCATTCTTGACTATAATGCAATCCTCAAATCCTCTGGCAGAATCCTCATCAGGATTTCTCCGGAAAGTTAACTTGTCATATTTTCAGCAGCCTTTAGTTCCTCCGTGCCTTGCGAAGTTCCTTAATAACCGATGATAGAGCTTCTGGATAGATTCCTTGTTCACAAAGTCGTACACAAATAGAACCAGCTTCCATATCTAAGCCAGTATTCACAATTCCTGAAATCTCAAGCAGAAGGTCCATGGTTTCCCCTCACCGAGTTTGGATTTGCCGCCCTGGGGCCGCCACTACTTGCAGTAGCTGAGGCCGCTGAGGCTGAAGGAGGCAGAGAATGGCCTGACCCTGAACTCTTCCTGTTTAATTTTGATTTCTAAGTGTAACAGGATATTTCTAAGGATTTTACACAGAAGAAAAGCTAACAAACCTCTAGTCTTTTGGGTTTTTCTTCCAACTTTTTACTTTTCTTTGAACATATTTGAATGATAACTTTCTTTTATATTATCTTCCAATTTTTACTACTAATATGAAGCATATTAAATACAATCCAATAATATGTTTTCTTTTTACTCCTTATTGTTTTATTTTCATGTATTTTTAGAAATGCTTCCTGATTGTTCTCTCCCCACGTTGCCATAAAACCTGTGGGTTCATTAGCTAAGCACTAAAAATGTAAAGACTCACTTTTCCTTGAACTCTGTTGTTCATAATCCATCACAAAGACTGCAGACTAGAAGCCTAGACTAATGAGAATTTCCTTTGCTGTATTGCTTCTAGAATGAAGTGGAAAAAGTCTGATTAAAAGCTTCCAGAACACCAGGCCCCTCCCACCATCACTGGGGGAAGCGTTTCTGAGCTCCCAGTTTCCTCACAGCCGCCTTGACGTCCTTGTTCCTCAGGCTGTAGATGATGGGGTTGAGCATGGGGGTCAGCACCCCATAGAAGAGCGAGATGAGTTTGTCTGACAGGTCCTGTTTGTCTGCCCCTAATGGGTCCTTCGACTTGGGCTTCCCATACATGAAGAGGATGGTCCCATAGAAGACAATCACCACAGTGAGGTGGGCAGAGCAGGTGGAGAAGGCCTTTCTCCTGCCCTCAGCTGAGGGGATTCTCAGGATGGTGGTGAGGATGAAGACATATGAGACAGTGATGAACAGTATCGGGACCCCCAGGATGATTACATTGGCCACCCCCATGCTGATCACATTAATTGAGATGTCAGCACAGGCCAGCTTCAGGACAGCCAGGATCTCACAGGTGAAGTGGTTGATGACATTGTCCCCACAGAAAGGCAAGCGCATTGCTAGCAATGTCTGTACCATGGCAGTGATGCTCCCAGCTACCCACGAGCTGGCCGCCATGGGCACATAGGCAGCTTTTCTCATGACCGTGGAGTATCTAAGGGGGTTGCAGATGGCCACGTAGCGATCAAACGCCATCATGCCTAGGAGCACACATTCTGTGGCTCCCATGGCAAAGGAGAGGAACATCTGCCCAGCACAGGCTGAGAACAAGATGGCTTTCCTGGTATTGAGGATGCTATTGAGAATGAGGGGTACTGAAGAGGTTGTGTAGCAGATGTCCAGGAAGGAGAGGTTTCCCAGGAAGAAGTACATGGGCGTGTGCAGGCGAGAGTCATGGATGGTGACCAGGATGAGGACCCCATTGCCCAGCAGGACCACCAGGTACATCAGCAGGATGAGCACAAAGAATATTTTCTCCAGCTTTGGATGGGCTGACAACCCCAGGAGAATGAACCCTATGACAGGTGAGGTCTGATTGGACTTGATCATGTGTCTTCTTGTCCCTTGCAAGAACTTAGAAGTTCAACTACAGCATTCTCTGATGCATAAAGCTTCCAGTTAACCAATGAGGTATCCCCACCTTGCTGAGCAATTGGAGAAAGCTCTGACAAACAAGATGTCTGTATGTGAACCTAAGCAAAACATAGGAATTTGATCAAAATCTTACTTTCTGACTTCTGCCCAGTCTTAGTGAGGTTTGAAATGCCTAATCTCACTCAAGACAGGCAGTCCATATTTACTTTAATTTATGCCGAGTGTGGCAGATCCTTTTTATTCAGTGAAAAGATATGTGAGACCCCAATATGTATTTTTTTTTGTTTGTTTGCTTGTCTTTGGCCTTGGGGCCGAGGACTGCTGTTCTTTTTCCTCAAATCCTGTCCATTCCCCTTCCCAAGTACTTTGAGATACTATTTATCTCCTCTTCCCTGGTTTTCTTTCACAGTCCACAGGATTCTGGGTCATCTATTCCTTCTGTCATTCATTCAAGCATCAAACTCCTCTGGAGCACTCATCAGGAGAACTGGCATTCACCAATCACTCAAAGCATGGAAATCCTCAAGTGTCTTTTCATGTCTGGACCTCAGCTCACCCACTGCTCACTTTGGAACTGATGATTCTAAAGGACATTCCATCTCTTCCATCTCAAGGACTAAATGACCTTATGATCACTCTTGGACTTTCTGCTACACCATTGACACATGTCTTTTTTCCCTTTCCTTCATGAACCCCCTGTGCCACTAAACCACCATGTTTGAAGTTCCAAATGGGCAGAGAAAACAAGAGTGTACATATTCTTTAAAAGCTCCTCCTTTACTTAATGACAAATTGGCCAGTAAAGAAAATACCAACCTGATCTTAAAGCAGCAACCAGAAGAGTTAGCTCCTGAAATGGTTGAAAGTTATGTTTGTTCTGTGTTTGGGTAAAATCCACAAAGGTCCGTCACTGCATATACAAAGCAATTTAAATCCTATTCTGCTATTGGGATTGCTCTAGTCTCTGAAGTGATTTAAAGTTTAGAACCTGAAGTAATAAAGTTCAGAAACTTTTTGTACATCTGGGATTTTGTCCCCAAGATCCAATTATTCTAAAGTCCCTCCAGAAATACTTCTTCCATCCTCCTATCTCTTTCTCCCATTCTATTGCGATATTGGAAAGCACTAGAGAAATGATCATTCCGAAGTTCAGAATTAATATAAACCCTTAATCAATGAAAACGCTCACTCAGATTCCATAAAACACTTGGGAGAATGGAAAACCCATTGAAGAAGAAAACTCATTGTAGCTCAGTACCCTTGGCCATTTCCAATGTCAGGATCCCAGGGTTGGAAAGAAGCAAGCCATTTAGAAATATAGACCTTCCAACCACATAGATTCTGAGCTCCTACCATATGTTAGCCCTTTAAAGAGTATTGAGAGTAATAAATGAATCTGTTCATGGCTCCTTTGAATGTTTTCACAGGCATAGTAGCTGTTGGTTTAAAAAGGCCCAGTTGTTTGAAGAAGCGGTATCTTGTTGTTGGATGTCTTTGCCCGTGTATGCATGCATGAGTATGCCTTATCTGTGCACTTGTGAGAGTATGGCTGGTTAACCATTGGGATCTGGGATTGGGACTTCTGAGATGTAATCCTGACACACTTGGCCACCCAGGCGGCAGCCTGAAGCGTCTTAAACTTGGGCCACTGTTTTCTGACACACTACAGTTTCTCAACCACACTCTAACCACATCATATTTTTCCTCCTCTGGTTTCATTCTAATGCTCGCACCAGTAGGTGGTACTTTTCAGCTCTTGTTCCACAAAAGTCCTTGGAATGCAAAAGGAGTCTGCCCAGTATCAGGAAAAAATAGAAGAGTTGAACAATTTCTCCTAGTTCTTCCACAAATGAAACATCCCCGGTTTTTGCATTGGTTTCTAAAAAATCTTAAAATCAAATTATTTCACAATCATAGTCATAAGTCTTTCATTGACTTTTTCTTTCTGTGACCTATGTTATACTTACAGAAGAGTGAAAAAGCATATATGCATTGTTTAAGGGAAAAGAATAAAATACACACCATGTGTCCTTCGCCCAAGTTAAGAGTTGAATGATCCATTTCCTTTGTACTTCCTTATATTATCCTCCCCAATTGTACTCCCCTTTCTTCCCTCTTTCCCAGAGCTGATCACTACGCTGAGTTTGTGGAAGTCATCTTGTGGTAGACAGAACCCTATTGTTGCCCCACCTTTACCATCCCCACGCAAAGTTCCCATTCTCTGGTGATTTAGTGAAGCACTAATCTAGGTACTGTTGTGAAGGAATTTTGCTGATGCAATTAAAGGCTCAAGTCAGCTGGCCTTAACATAAGGAAATTATCTGAGTGAGTTTGACCCAATCAAGTGAACCCTTTATGGCACAGAGTATTCTCTGTCAAGTAGTAAAACAAGTCAGATTCAAAGCATGACAAGCCACTTCTGGATTTAAAGATGTAGGCAAGAAGCTGAGACCCTGGTCAACAGTCATCAAGGAAACTTGGATAACAGTCCAGCAAGTATGAGGAATTGAATTCATCCAAAACCTGAGAGAGCTTGAGAGCACATGAGAGCTTGAGAGAAATCACCCAGATTTCTTTCCTTCAGAACTACGAGCTAATAAATGGGTATTGTTTTAAGCCACTGATTTTGTGGTAGTTTGCTATGCAACAATAGGAAACAGATACATATTCTTTCATTTTCTTCCTAGTTTCCTAGTTTCACCTACCAGTGTATCAGTGTGCAATATATTGTTCCATTTTGTAAAGCTGAGTAAGAATCACAGGCCTATCTTTTGTTCTTTAATATTTTTATTGTGAAATACGACATATATACAAGAAAGCAATAAATTTCAAAGTACATTGTAACAAGTAATTATAGAACAGATTTCAGAGTTTGGTATATGCTGTAGTTCCACAATTTTAAGTTTTTCCTTCTAGCTGCTCCAAGATACTGGAGAGTGAAAGAAATATCAATAGAATGATTCAGCAGTCATACTCCTGGGGCTATTGTGAGGAGACCATGAGCATGCGTATACCAGTTCAGTTTCCATCCACCCCACTGCCCTTCCCACCGCATCATTTCTTTCTCCTACTGGTTGATCCCCTCTTAACCTTCAGCTCTCTGCTCAAGGCCACCCTGATCTGTTCTCCTTATCAGATGGCCTGATTGCACTGTATTTGAGAGAAAGAGAGAGAGAGAGAGAGAGAGAGAGAGAGAGAGAGAGAGAGAGAGAGAGAGAGAGAGAGAGAGATAGAGAGAGAGAGAGAGAGAGAGAGAGAGAGAGAGAGAGAGAGAGAGAGATTGAGAGAAAGAGAGAGAGAGAGAGAGAGAGAGAGAGAGAGAGAGAGAGAGAGAGAGAGAGAGAGAGAGAGAGAGAAAAGCAATACAGGATTCCTGGAGGGATTTCAGAGATTAGTGCCGCCATTAAGGACTTGAGGGATGCAGGGGTGGTGATTCCCACCACATCTCCATTCAACACTCTATTTGGCATGTGCAGAAAACAGGTGGGTCTTGGAGGATGACAGTGGATTATCATACATTTAACTAGCTGGTGGCTTCAATTGCAGTTGCTGTTCCAGATGTGGTATCATTGCTTGAGCCTATCAACACAACCCTAGTACCTGGTGTTTTGGTTTGTTAAATGCGGCTGGAATGCAATATATCAGAAATGGAGTGACTTTTAAAAAGCGAATTTATGAAGTTACAAGTTTACATTTCTAAGGCCATAAAAAAGTCCAAAATAAGGCATCCAGAGAAAGATCCCGTGACTCAAGAAAGGCCAATGTCTGTCACATGGGAAGGAATGTGACCGGTGTCTGTCGGTCCTTGTTCACAGGTCTTTTGCTTCCAGATCCTGATGCCAGTGGTTTTCTCTCTACACATCTGTGGGTCTTCATTTAGCTCCTCTGGGACACAACCCTGGATTCTGGTTTGCTTAGCATCTCGCGAGAAGACACGTGGCGACATCTGCTGGGCTCTGCATCTGCTATCGTCCCTGTCTAGGTGTCTGCTCTGTCTACCAGCACCCCATGCATCTCCAAATAACTGCATTTCTATTAGCTATCAAGCCACTGTCTTTTCTTCAAAATGTCTCTGCTTTTAAAGGACTCGGGTAAACTAATCAAGACCCACGTTGAATGGACAGAGTCACATCTCCATTGAATCAAAAGGCCATCCCACAATTAGGTGTGCCACATCTCTATGGAAGTAGTCTAATCAAAGGTTAGCACTGAGTGGGCCAGTCTCCACAGAAACAATTTAATCAAAGGTTTCACCCTACGATATTGAATCAGGATTAAAGGACATGGCTTTTCTAGGGTACACAACACTTTCAAGCCAGCTCACCTGTTATGCAGCTATTGATCTGGCAAATACGTTTTCTCAATTGCTGTTAGAAAGGACTATCAGAAAGGATTTGCTTTCAGCTGGCAAGGGCAGCTGTGTACCTTCACTGTTCTTCCTCAGGGATATATCAACTCTCTAGCCTTATGTCATAATCTCATCCTCAGGGACCTTGATCTTTTCTCCCTCTTACAATACCCCACATTGGTCCATTATATTGGTATTATCATGTTGACTGGATTCAGTGAGCAAGAAGCAGCAATAACTCAAAGCTTATTGGTAAGGCATTCATGTGTCAGAGGATGGGAGGTAAATCCAACAAAAATATAGAATCCATCCACCTCAGTGAAATTTCTAGGCATCCAATGGTGTGGAGCATGTTGAGATATCCCTTCTAAGATGAAAGATATGCTGTTGCAACTGACCCTTCCTACAACCAAATAGGAGGTACAAGTGCCTAGTTGGCCTCTTTGGATTTTGGAGTCATTTACCTCATTTGGGCATACTACTCCAGCTCATTTACCAAGTGACAAGAAAATTAGCAGTTTTTCAATTTTCAGTGCTGCAGCACAGGGCGCAGCACTCTACATTCCCCTACTCTTGCATTCCTGCCTGGCAGCAATTGGCATGAACTGAGGAGCGGCTACCTGTTAAGAGGCAGTTAGCTGCTACTCCCTCATGGTGTCTCTTCCCTTAGCTACATTTCCTCTCTGGCCTCTGTAGGCCTCTAAAGGTTCCTATTTAATTATTTGGTGATTACATTCTTGACATGACTGTGATTATTTGGCATGTATAACTTGGTCATGTTTTATGATACCCTTCACTGCTTTCTCTTGTAGTTCTTTAAAGGGATTGTCCTAAATTGAGACAGAAAGTCACAAATAGTAATGAGGTTAAAAACCAATCACCAAATATGCAGAACTCTGGCAGACTCTTCTGCCTGGTCTAAACTTTTTGATTATCTCCAAAGAAGGGCTAGAGTGAATGCTGGTCTTCTTTGTTTCTGAGAATCTTTGATCAATGAGCCTTCCTACTTCACTCCAAGCCCTGGGCCTGGACTTTTGTTCCTTACTATCAGGATGGACCTGATGAGAAGGGAATGAACAACAGGCCATCACAAACTGAATAGAGTGGGAGATAGGCTATGGAATGAGGGAAATTAGAGGAAACACTAAGATTACTGTAAGGTGGACACGCAGGGCTCCACCCCTATCCTAAGAGGAAAATATCTTTCTTATTTCTCCTGGTAGTGCATGATCATTGTAAATACATGGTTTTCTTATAGGTCTATTTTGTTTGTTTGTTTGTTTTTGCTTTTGCATGGGCAGGCACTGGGAAGGATACCCGGGTCTCCGGCATGGCAGACAAGAAGTCTACCTGCTGAGCCACCATGGCCTGTCCTCAAATATTTTTTTTACTTATTTTTCCTAGGTGTTTAAACTTTTTGTGACCTTTGTGAATGGTATCCAGGCACCCTATAGAACTTTCTAATCCTTTTGCACTTGAAATGGTTTTCTCAGCAGACCACATGTTGTCTGTACATATTGTTATTCCTTTCCTTCTTTTTCAATGTTTACCTTTCTTATTTCTTTTCTTGGTCGTGTTGCGTCAGGTAGGCTTTCCAGGACTGTGCAGACATTCACGCAGATACCTGAATCCAGGACCTAGGCACACTGCCAATGTTTACCATCACATGTGGTGTTTGCTGTTATCCTGGTAATTTCATTCATATCAGGGAGCCTTCCTCTAGTCACAGTCCATTACTTTAAAAAAGCAAAAATAAATAGATGTTTTTAGTGTTATCAAATAAATTCTCCATGTTGGTTAATGTGACTATTTTTTCCCTTCTGTATTAAAGAATTAGATTGTAGTAACAGATCTCCAAATGGCCCTACTATTAAGAATCTTGGAATTTCTCAAACAAAACAAAAACTTGGTAATGTGTGTTATTGTTTAATATATGCTGACATGAATCTTCTAAGATTCACAATTGGTGACTTTTTTTCATTTGATCAGCTTTCTTTGTTATTTCCATAATTCTCTAATTCTTTGAAAAGTTGTCATCTTAATACTAGCCTACTGGCATTTACTCTTAAGTTTTCAACAAGCATATTAAAACCTTTATTGTATTTCTAACAATGTCATGAATTATACATTCAAGAACTGTCCTTCCTACAAAATCCTTCATGAGATGCAGCCTTCAATGGGTTGTACTGTATTTCTCTTTCTCCCCTTCCCAGCTGATGAAGTCATCTGAAATTGTAATTGGAATTAACAAAATTGCTTTTTGTTATTGTTTATCATCATGTGTTTTCTAATAATTCCGTCATATGTGAATCTTTGAAAACTTGGTATCAAGAGTCAATTATCTGTGGTATGGACAGCTGAGTAAAAACTATGGGCAAAAAATAAACTATAGGAGGAATAAAGGTTAAAATAAATTGAGTAGATTAAAATACTAGTGGTCAAAGAGAGGGAAGGGTATGGGGTATGGCATGGATGAGTGTTTTCTTTTTTCTTTCTTTTGCTGGAGAGATGCAAATGTTCAAAAAAATGATCATGGTGATGAGTACACAACTATGTGATGATATTGTGAGCCATTGATTGTAACCATGTCAAGAATGTTTGTATGTCAGGAATGTTTGTATGTCAAGAATGTTTTGTATGTTTGTTCATTGTTCATAATAAAAATATTTTTAAAAAAAAGAAAGAAAAGAATGTTTGTATGTTTGTTGTTTGCAATAAAATTTTTTTTAAAAAAACAATCAATTAGATTTTATGGTCTTATGCATTTCATTGTTCTTTAACTGCCTCTTTAATACCATTCCCATGACATTTTCAATTATTTGTTTTTAATTCTTTGTTCAGAAATCTTCTTAAAGCAATTTTATTCAGAAAATGACATGACAGGTGTGTGCTTTCTGTATTTTCATATGCCATAGAGAATCTTTCTCATACAATGCAATTTGGCTATTTGTAGAATTCCATACACATAGCCCATTTCACTCAGAACTCTGTAAAGATTGTTCCCCTGACTTCTACATTTAGTATTGTAGAGCAGAAGGCCAGTGGCAGGTAGATTTTCATTCCTTGTTAGGAACAATTTAAAAATAAATTTAGATTTCAAAATCAATTTAAATTGTTCTCCTAGGTTTCAGATTAAGAAAAAGAGAATAAAATCACTTAAGGAAAGATGAAGAGTGGGAAAATAGACCCACGGATCCCTAACAGAATTTCGGGAAGAAAGAGCAGAGCAGACGGAAGACAAATAAAGGTAAACAATAAAATTTTTGCTATGCAGAGGTAGTTTTAGGGGCTTTTGTTAAACATAGCTTTCTAATTAAGATGGAAGAATTTTGAGAAAAGATATAAATTGCCTAGATTCCCGTTTAAGATTTTTTTTAATCCAATAGCACTGACTTTTATTCAATGTTAAGTCACCTGAAATGATATCTGGTGGATTTAAATGCTCATTAATGTAAATGGCTGAACAAATCAACAGATACTCAATATACTACATTGTAAGTCACTTCAGCACAGCCACATGACTGCTCCCACACCAAAACAGTACTTTATTTTGTAAATTTTGACCCATTATTTTTCCCATGTTATGGCTGTATCATTTGTTAAGTGTACAAGGTAAAGGAAAGTTTTAATTAAATGGGGTGTTGGCGCAGGAAAATACATTTCTTAAACTCCATATACAGGTCTCAGAACTGCTGGGTTCCAAGTCCTTCTTTGAATTTGAGGGCTGTCAATATCATGTGCAGAACAGTACAGCTACACTATCTAATTAGCTTATTAATTCTTCATAAACTGGATCAATCAATGTGTCAATGTGTACCAGACTGTGCGCTTTAACTGAACATGGCAAAAGATTCACTCTTTTGAACTTTACATCATCATTTGATGCCAAACATTGAAGCAAATCCCAACAAGACATACAAAAAAAAAAAAATACAGCTTTGCATTTACAAAAGCTTGTTTCCTATAGTAATTAACCAGGCAGCTAACTCATTGGTTTATGCAATTTTATGGAAGAAAAGTAAATCAATTACTAGCAGAGCAATTAGTTGATCACTCATCCATTGACAACTTGTATCATTTATTCAGTGCTATATTAAACAGTGTACTGGAAGACAGATTGACTAATAGCTTCCAGCTTCCTAACAATTTAAACGAAACTCAAAAAATGTTTGAGACCCTATTTTGGCATATAAAGGGTGTTTGACTTCCAATTTCCATTCTCAGTAGAACAAGAACAGGTCATTCCTTTATTGACATGTATAAAATACATCACATTTTCTGTTCTGCTGATGCTATAAATTCAATACCAATTCTCCAGCCACAATAGTTATGAATATCAAATATATCATGGAACCTCAATATTCTAACAGCGGAAGGCTTAAACAAGAACGGATGCTGCTATACAGTAATGCTGCTTTCTGTGGTGTGACAATTGAACATCCATCTTCCTTCCCCTCAGATGATTTCTTTAGCATGTTAGAGCAGTGAGGAATGGGTTTGGTCTCACAACCAAGTTAGAGTGAAGACACTGGCCACATAATACACATGCTCCATGTTTTAAAAGATTCTGAAACTTGGGCAACTGTTCTCTTGTGACTATTTTACAGTTTCTAAAAGCAGTTATTGTCCAAAGCTGGAAGAACTTAAGTCTTCTTAAGATGAGCATGTAGATGAATGGAGGGAGGTAAACAAAAAATCAAATAAAAAAAAGATGAGGCCTGATAGGGGATCAGCTGGACAAGAAAATAAAAAAAGGAACAGTAATTCAAAGTTTGTTCCGACTATAAGGCAGGTTATTCTGACTTTAAGGTAGCATCACATGGTGTACTTCTGAGTCCATTCCCGAGATAGTCTGTTGTACTTAACCTCTGTCTGCTTTATGGATCCACGCAATCTCTGGCACTACGGGGTCATCTGGGTTCAGATCACACAGCGGTGAACAAAGGGATAAAAGAACTTTAGAAACAGTCAAAGCAGGAGACCACTGTGATCTTAGAATATCAAGACAACAGCTGCCATCACTGCCAATATTTGCATGATAAATTATTGTTGTAAATGCAACCTTAGATGGTTTGAAGGGGTAGTCTGTAGGAAAACGAATTGTCAAAAAGAAGACATCGCTTTGATATGGGCTGTATTAGGCCCCATAATTTGAAACAGATCATCCCACACGGACCTGCAGAGTATCGTGCTGGGGGTTACGGGCAAATCACTAAATTCCTTATGAATCCGTTTCAGCGCCCTATCCTGTGCTTTTTGTCGGGCTCCGCACTATCTCGGGGTGCGCTCGGGAGGTCGGGCCCCAACTCGTGATGATCAGGGCGGCAGGGAAGGAGTGTATCTTCGTCTCACACCCGTTGGGCCAGACACCGGTGCCCAGCGGCCCGGGCCTTGCTCCAGGTACGGTCCGCCTCCGCGCGCGCCGCGGTGCCGCCTCCCTGCCCTATGCGCACGCGCACACCACACAGCCCTGGGATGGCAGCGCTGTGGAACTCCTGCCAGCTGCCCCCGTTTAAGTTTTGATTTTTACATGTAGCAGGATACTTCTATAGACTTTTTCACAGAAGAAAAGCTAATGAATCTTTAGCCTTTTGTTTGTTCTTCCATATTTTTTTTTTACTTTTTCTTTGAACATATTTGAATGGTTCCTTTCTTTTATGTTACCATCCAATTCGTACTACTTCATGTTAAAATACAATCCAGTGTTTTTCTTTTTCCTTATTGTTTTATTTTTAGAAATATTTCCTGATTGTTCTCTCCCCATGTTGCCATAAAACCTGTAGGGTTCATTAACTAAACAGAAAAATGCAAAGAATCACTTTTCCTCGAACTCAGTTGTTCATAATCCATCACAAAGGCTGCAGACTACAAGACTAGACAAATGAGAATTTCCTTTGCTGTATTGCTTCCAGAATGAGGTGAGAAAAGTCCTATTACAAGCTCCCTGTTCACATGGAGCTCTTCTGTCTCATTAGATTGACCCACATGACCTTTAATGAAGTTGGCCCTCATCTGATGGTCTCCTCTTCTGGGACCCTTAGAAAAGAGCAGCCAGGGATCACAGAACACCAGGACCCTCCCGTCGTCAAGGCGTGAAGCGTTTCTGAGCTCCCAGGTTCCTCACAGCCGCCTTCACGTCCTTGTTCCTCAGGCTGTAGATGATGGGATTGAGCATGGGGGTCAGCACCCCATAGAAGAGCGAGATGAGCTTGTCTGACAAGTCCTGTTTGTCTGCCCCTAATGGGTCCTTCGACTTGGGCTTCCCATACATGAAGAGGATGGTCCCGTAGAAGACAATCACCACAGTGAGGTGGGCAGAGCAGGTGGAGAAGGCCTTTCTCCTGCCCTCAGCTGAAGGGATCCTCAGGATGGTGGTGATGATGAAGACATAGGAGACAGTGATGAAGAGAATTGGGACTGCCAGAAATATCACATTTGTCACCCCCATGCTGATCACATTAATGGAGATGTCAGCACAGGCCATTTTGAGGATAGCCAGGATCTCACAGGTGAAGTGGTTGATGACTTTGTCCCCGCAGAAGGGAAGCCTCATTGCCAAGAATGTTTGAACTATGGAGACAGCACATCCAGCTGCCCAGGAGCTGGCCGCCATGGGCACATAGGTAGCCTTGCTCATGACCATGGGGTATCTAAGGGGGTTGCAGACAGCCACGTAGCGATCAAACGCCATCATGCCCAGGAGCACACATTCTGTGGCTCCCATGGCAAAGGAGAGGAACATCTGCCCAGCACAGGCTGAGAAGGGGATGGTTTTCCTGGGAGTCAGGAAGTTGTCAAGAATGAGGGGGACTGAGGAGGTTGTGTAGCAGATGTCCAGGAAGGACAGGTTCCCCAGGAAGAAGTACATGGGTGTGTGCAGGCGAGAGTCATGGATGGTGACCAGGATGAGGACCCCATTGCCCAGCAGGACCACCAGGTACATCAGCAGGATGAGCACAAAGAATATTTTCTCCAGCTTTGGATGGGCTGACAGCCCCAGGAGAATGAACCCTATGACAGGTGAGGTCTGATTGGACTTGATCATGTGTCTTCTTGTCCCTTGCAAGAACTTAGAAGTTCAACTACAGCATTCTCTGATGCATAAAACTTCCAGTTAACCAAAGAGGTATCCCCACCTTGCTGAGCAATTGGAGAAAGCTCTGACAAACAAGATGTCTGTATGTGAACCTAAGCAAAACATAGGAATTTGATCAAAATCTTACTTTCTGACTTCTGCCCAGTCTTAGTGAGGTTTGAAATGCCTAATCTCACTCAAGACAGGCAGTCTATATTTACTTTAATTTATGCCGAGTGTGGCAGATCCTTTTTTATTCAGTGAAAGGATATATGAGACCCCAATATGTATTTTTTTTTTGTTTGCTTGTCTTTGGCCTCAAACCCTGTCCATTCCCCTTCCCAAGCACTTTGAGATACTATTTATCTCCTCTTCCCTAGTTTTCTTTCACAGTCCACAGGATTCTGGGTCATCCATTCCTTCTGTCATTCATTCAAGCATCAAACTCCTCTGGAGCACTCATCAGGAGAACTGGCATTCACCAATCACTCAAAGCATGGAAATCCTCAAGTGTCTTTTCATGTCTGGACCTCAGCGCCCCCACTGCTCACTTTGGAACTGATGATTCTAAAGGACATTCCATCTCTTCCATCTCAAGGACTAAATGATGTTATGATCACTCTTGGACTTTCTGCTACACCATTGACACATGTCTTTTTTCCCTTTCCTTCATGAACCCCCTGTGCCACTAAACCACCACCATGTTTGAAGTTCCAAATGGGCAGAGAAAACAAGAGTGTACATATTCTTTAAAAGCTCCTCCTTTACTTAATGACAAATTGGCCAGTAAAGAAAATACTAACCTGATCTTAAAGCAGCAACCAGAAGAGTTAGCTCCTGAAATGGTTGAAAGTTGTGTTTGTTCTGTGTTTGGGTAAAATCCACAAAGGTCCGTCACTGCATATACAAAGCAATTTAAATCCTATTCTGCTATTGGGATTGCTCTAGTCTCTGAAGTGATTTAAAGTTTAGAACCTGAAGTAATAAAGTTCAGAAACTTTTTGTACATCTGGGATTTTGTCCCCAAGATCCAATTATTCTAAAGTCCCTCCAGAAATACTTCTTCCATCCTCCTATCTCTTTCTCCCATTCTATTGCGATATTGGAAAGCACTAGAGAAATGATCATTCCGAACTTCAGAATTAATATAAACCCTTAATCAATGAAAACGCTCACTCAGATTCCATAAAACACTTGGGAGAATGGAAAACCCATTGAAGAAGAAAACTCATTGTAGCTCAGTACCCTTGGCCATTTCCAATGTCAGGATCCCAGGGTTGGAAAGAAGCAAGCCATTTAGAAATATAGACCTTCCAACCACATAGATTCTGAGCTCCTACCACATATTAGCCCTTTAAAGAGTATTGAGAGTAATAAATGAATCTGTTCATGGCTCCTTTGAATGTTTTCACAGGCATAGTAGCTGTTGGTTTAAAAAGGCCCAGTTGTTTGAAGAAGCAGTATCCTGTTGTTGGATGTCTTTGCCCGTGTATGCATGCATGAGTATGCCTTATCTGTGCATTTGTGAGAGTATGGCTGGTTAACCATTGGGATCTGGGATTGGGACTTCTGAGATGTAATCCTGACACACTTGGCCACCCAGGCGGCAGCCTGAAGCATCTTAAACTTGGGCCACTGTTTTCTGACACACTATAGTTTCTCAACCACACTCTAACCACATCATATTTTTCCTCCTCTGGTTTCATTCTAATGCTCACACCAGTAGGTGGTACATTTCAGCTCTTGTTCCACAAAAGTCCTTGGTATGCAAAAGGAGTCTGCCCAGTATCAGGAAAAAATAAAAGAGTTGAACAATTTCTCCTAGTTCTTCCACAAATGAAACATCCCTGGTTTTTGCATTGGTTTCTAAAAAATCTTAAAATCAAATTATTTCACAATCATAGTCATAAGTCTTTCATTGACTTTTTCTTTCTGTGACCTATGTTATACTTACAGAAGTGTGAAAAAGCATATATGCATTGTTTAAGGGAAAAGAATAAAATACACACCATGTGTCCACCGCCCAAGTTAAGAATTGAATGATCCATTTCCTTTGTACTTCCTTATGTTATCCTCCCCAATTGTATTCCCCTTTCTTCCCTCTTTCCCACAGCTGATCACTACGCTGAGTTTGTGGAAGTCATCTTGTGGTAGACAGAACCCTATTGTTGCCCCACCTTTACCATCCCCATGCAAAGTTCCCATTCTCTGGTGATTTAGTCAAGCACTAATCTAGGTACTACTGTGAAGGGATTTTGCTGATGCAGTTAAAGGTTCAAGTCAGCTGGCCTTAACATAAGGAAATTATCTGAGTGAGTTTGACCCAATCAAGTGAACCGTTTATGGTACAGAGTATTCTCTGACTAGCAGAAAAATAAGTCAGAGTCAAAGCATGACATGCCACTTCTGGATTTAAAGATGTAGGCAAGAAGCTGAGACCCTGGTCAACAGCCATCAAAAAAAGCTTGAACAAGAGTCCAACAAGCACAAGGGATTGAATTCAGCCAACAATCTGAGTAAGTTTGGGAGTAGATCCTTTCCCAGAGCCCAGCTGAGCTTTCTTACCTACAGAATGATGAACTAATAAATGGGTATTGTTTTAAGCCACTAATTTTGTGGTAGTTTGCTATGCAACAATAGGAAACAGATAAATATTCTTTGATTTTCTTCCTAGTTTCTCCACCTACCAGTGTATCAGTGTGCAATATATTTTTCCATTTTGTAAAGCTGAGTAAGAATCACAAGCCTAGCTTTTGTTCTTTAATATTTTTGTTGTGAAATACGACATATACAAAAAAGCAATAAATTTCAAAGGACATTGTAAGACGTAATTATAGAACAGATTTCAGAGTTTTATATGTTATATTTCTACAGTTTTAAGTTTTTCCTTCTAGCTGCTGCAAAATACTGAAGACTCAAAGAAATATCGATAGAATGATTCAGCAGTCCATTTGACAAACTTAGGTTTTTAAGGGAAAAATTGCCACTTTTTCTTTGTGGGGATGGAGGGAAATGTGCTTAAAACGTAAGCTGATGGTTTTAAGAGCCCCTTCTGGAAAAGTTAAGCAAGAATGTGGTGGTGGCCACGTACCAGACAGCTGACAGAAATAGCATCAGAGGGCATAGATTGTTGTATATTTTCTGCTTCTAGACTCTCACTATGGAGCTCATGCTATGAGCTTTGGCTAACTACTCATGATTAAAACAGTGGAACTATGGGACTACAAAGCTGATTAGAAGCTCTGAGCAGGGCTAGTTGACTTTGAGTCTTACAGTAGAGTAGTAGTCTTAGCATGTAACTTAGCATGAATACAGCATGGATGGTCATGCTGTCAGTCAGTTCCCTGTTTTTGGTATAGTATACATATTCTCAATTGTTCCTGTTGTCTCTCAGTCCAGAGAGTCTGTTTTACCCTCTTCAAAGAATAAAGCTTTTGTTAGGGTTGAGAAAAAGGCAGTTAACCCTTGCCATGGAAGGAGGGAGGATGTATAGGGACTCTGCTTCTTATATGGGTTTCACCTCATCCTCCTGAGGTTAGCAGCATTTCCTTTGCACTTTGTCATAGAGGTAATTAGTTTCGTGAGTTCCTCTGTCTGTATATCTGGTTGTTGGTCAGCTTTCCTAGTTTCTGACTTGGGATTTGACTCTACCATGTCTGCTGCAGCAATGACCACTGGTCCACCAGCTTTCTAGCTTTCAAAACATTGTCACTGTTGATATCTCTCTTCTTCTCCTTGACCCTAAGAAATTTGCCATTAAAAAAGCAAATATGCCCTTTACTATAGTCTTTGTGAGCTTCGAGAGGGAGCAAAATCTGATGCACGTGTTCAATCTTGTATGTCATCCTGTATGCTTCTATCCTATTGATTGCATGCAGTTTCTAACATCCTATTTATTTTCTTATTTATTGTAGTCATTGCTTATCATCTCTAACCTTCCTGCTAGTATATAAATTCCATAAAGGTAAGGTTTTTTTTCTGTACTGTTTACAGATGTATTCTAAGTATAAAAACAGGGACTAGCTCACATTAGGCACTCATTAAATATTTGCTGAATGAATTAACAAAGGAATTTGTGACTTACCCTTGTTTTCTTCTAAGTTTGATCCATGTTAGTTCCTGACATTTTATTATGTTTGGGTAAGTTAAGTCCTCTCCAAACTTTTCTGGAAAGAAGAACTAGTTTGCAACCAATCTTGAGTATATGTTTATACAAATTCCCCAGATTAGTCTTTTAATTTCAGAGATGTGATATTTAAGTTTACATGTCAGCTTGGCCACATAATAGTGGCCAGTTGTCTGGTCAAGTGCGCACTGGCCTAATTGTTACTGCAAAGACATTTTATGGACTTCAGTCATCATTAAGTTGATTGCATCTATGACTGATTACATCTATAATCAACTAAGGAGAGTGTCTTCAGCAATAAGAGACATTTAATCCAATCAGTTGAAGCCTTTAAAAGGACGAGTGATGAATTCAGCAGTGTGAAGAGAGAATCTTCATCTTTACTTTAACCAGCCAGCCTCTCCTGGGGAATTCATCAAAAACCATCAGAGTTGCCAGCTTATGGCCTGTGCTATGAAATTTGGACTCAAGCATCTCCACAGTTGTGTGAAGCAGTTTTATAAAATCTCATATTTACAGATATCCTGTTGGTTCTGTTTCCTTAGGAAACCCTGACTAATACATCTTTGGTACTGTACATGGTGAGTCTTTAGAAACAGAATCTTAAAAATAGGCTTTTGCAATTGGTTTTCTACTGTGATTAGATTTAAAAGCACTAATGCCTCTATTTCCAATAATCAAGATTTCATTAGCAGTCCATCATGTGAGTTGGCTATAGAGATATGCAAAATATTACCATTTTATTATGCTGTTCATATGTTTATATGAGGCAAGGCTCTAGGTGAAAGCGTTTTTGACACCTTAATTTGTGGAGTTAAAAAGTAATGATGTTGACTGGTTGTTCTAAGATATGCTGGACAGTTATGAGTGACAGAGATGAGCAGAAGGCTTCAAATTTGCAACATAAGTGTCATATGAAAAATGTAAAATTTCTGTGTTCCCTGGAAGAAAATCATATTTCCTGTGGCTGCACACGTGAGATATCTGACAACCAGACCCACAGTCTCATTGTGTGGGTAGCAGATTTACAATATAAACTAAAATCTCAACTATGCACGGTGTCTGCTGTTAAACTGAGGATGTTGATTGGAAATGAATGGGACCCTGAAAATTGGGATGGGGACATATGGGTTGATAATGATGGCAGTGGGGACATTGAAATCCTAGATTCTGCTGAGACTTTCCTGGATAAACCTGTAATGGTCTGCCCTGAAGAACCAGCCACCACCTCCAGCTGGCCCTGAGGATATAGTTACCTGACCTCCTGCCTGCCTTGAGGAAATGGCTTCTGGACCTCCAGTCTGCCCTGAGGAGTCTGCCATCCAACCTCTACCTGAAGAGATTAACCCTTCAGTGTCAGTTAAACCTGAAACTACCTCCCCTAAGGAAACAGCCACTCTTCTGTTTGAAGAGATTAATCCTGTTTCACCAGATGAAAATGCCCTGAGCAATTGGGTTGAAAGACGCTTCTATTTCCTTTTATGAGCCATCCCCACTACCTCTCTTTTCTTCCAGACCTATAACTAAACTAAAGTTCCAATAGGCCCTGAAAAATGAGGTAAAAAGTGTGACCCATGAAGAGGTATGCTATACTCCAAAAGAATTGCTTGAGTTTTCCCATTTATAGACAGAAATCAGGGGAATATGTGTGGGAGTGGATATTAAGGGTATGGGATAATGGTGGAAGGAATATAAAGTTGGATCAGGCTGAATTTATTGATGTGGGTCTACTAGGTAAAGATTCTGGATTCAGTGTTGTAGGTTGAGGGGTTATAAAGGGCGTTAACAGTTTGATTGGGTGGTTGGCTAAAACATGGATTCAAAGGTGGCTGATATTACCTGAGGTTGAAATGCCAGAACTGCCCTGGTATAATGTAGATGAAGAAATCAAGAGGCTTAGAGAGATTGGAATGTTATACTGGATTTATCATGGAACACCTGCTCACCACCCTAGGAATATCCAGAGGACACACTTTTTCACCAGGAGTGGGAGGAATAAATTTGTGAGACTAACTCCATCATCCCTGAAGAGCTCTTCTTCTCTGAAGGTCAGATATTACTGTGAGAACTTCTGACACTGAGCTGGAATCCTAAAACACCACACAATGAGAATGATTGGATCCTGAGTTGGCAGAAGCCACATGGCAGCACTTAATCACCAGAGACAAGGTGGGCATGGCTACCATAATGGACAGCAGCTTCAAAGCAGAGTCAAAATAATCTGCCCACAGAGACTTATGGCACTGGCTAGTAGATCATGGGGTACCTAGAAGTAAAATAGATGGGCTAGGAACCTGAAAGTCCCCCCCAGGCAAAGTGACAGAGGCTGCGAAGGTAGCCATTGATGGTGGGGAATGCCACATTGACTGCACCCATGTGTATCAGAATGAGAACGAGGTGGGGGTGGCCATCTGGGAGAAGCACGGAGGAGGTGGTGAAGCCCAAGGTCTTCTTCATCATCAGCAAACTTTGGTGCACATACTACGAGAAAAACCTGGTGAAAGGACCCTGCCGGAAGACAGTGACCTCAAGCGCATTACCTGGACCTCTACCTCATTCACTGGCCTACTCCTTTCAGACTGGGAAGGAGTTTTTCCAATTGGATGAGGCCAGTAATGCAATTCCCAGTGACAGTAATTTTGTGGCATGTGGGTGGCCATGGAAGAAGTGGTGGATGAAGGGCCAGTAAAAGCTATTGAAGTATCTAACTTCAACCATCTCCAAATAGAGAGGATCGTAAATAAACCAGGCTTAAAATATAAGCCTGTGGTTAACCAGATTGAGTGCCACCCATACCTAACTCTGGAGAAGTTTTTCCAGTCCTGCCAGTCCAAAGGCATCCTAGTGACTGCCTATAGCCCCCTTGGTTCTCCTGACAGGCCCTGGGCCAAGCCTGAGGACCCTTCCCTTCTGGAAGATCCCAGGATCAAAGCAATTGCAACCAAGCATAATAAAACCACAGCCTAGGTGCTGATCCGGTTCTCCACGCAGAGGGATATAGTGGTGATCCCCAAGTCTGTGGCACCTGAACACATCACTGAGAACTTTCAGGTCTCTGACATTGAACAAATTAGTGTGGATATAACTACCTTACTCAGCCACACCAGGAACTGGAGGGTTGGTATCTTGGTGAGATATTCCTCCCACAAGGATTTCCCCTTTGCTACTGAGTTTTGAAGTTGTAGATGCTGGCTCTTCCCCCAAGTGACTGGTTCCCCTGTTTTTCCTGCCTCCTTTTTTCTTGCAAGTATTGTGTGACCCAAGTTTCTCAGCAGTGCATTAGCAGCCTGATGACAAACCCAGCTGGATGGTGGAGTATAAAGAGCAGTATCTGGGGGTTAGAAGGCTCTTTCAGTTTTCTTTACATGCCGCCCCCCCCTTTCTTTTTTATGCCTAACTAGGAAATCGAAGTTGAAAACCCCTTTCTGACCAAGGAGAAAAAAATGTATAATGTCAAAATAGTGCCACTAACAGTTGGGTTTGTATTGCTTGGAATTATATTTCTTTCAGCCAGACTTCTCCTTGCCTCAAATAAAAAGTGCTTTTGTGAGCCAAAAAACAAAATGAAATAAAGATGGGCAGTATTAGAAAGAAAGCCACACCTGAAAGCCGTACATGAAAGAGAATAAAAACTTGGTAATATGTGCTCTTGTTTAATATATACTGGCAATAAGTGACTTTTTTTTCATTTGATCAGCTTTCTTTGTTACTTCCATAATTCTCTAATTATTTCATAAGTTGTCATCCTAATATTGGTCTACTGGTACTTACTCTTAAAATTTCAACAAGCATATTAAAACTTTTATTGTATTTCTCTATCAATGTCATAGATTATACTTTTAAGAACTGCCCTTCCCACAACATCCTTCATGAGATGCAGCCTTCTGGGTTGTACTTAACTTCTCTTTCTCTCCCTCCCACCTTATGAAGTCATCTGAAATTGTAACTGGAGTTAGCACAATTGCTTTGTTGTTATTGTTTACCTTTATGTGTTTTCTAATAATTCCTTCATATGTGAATCTTTGAAAATTGGTATCAAGAATTAATTAGGCTTTATGGTCCTATGCATTTCAATGTTCTTTTCTTGCCTCTTTAATGCCATTCCTATCACATTTTCAATGATTTGTTTTTAAGTCTTTGTTCCTAAAGCTCCTTAAAGCAATTTTTTTCAGAAATAACGTGGCAGGTGTGTGCTTTCTGTATTTTCACATGACAGAGAGGTTCTTTTTAATTCTCATACAATGTAATGCTTAGCTGTGTGTAGAATTCCATACACAACCCATTTCACTTTGAACTCTGTAGAGATTGTTCTACTGACTTATCCATTTAATATTGCAGAGCAGAAGGCCAGTGGCAGGAAGATTCTCATTCCTTCTTAGGAACAATATAAAAATAAATTTCGAATTCAAAATCAAATTAAATTGTTCTTCTTGGTTTCAGATTAAAAAAGAGAGATAGATTAAAAGTAGCCAAGGAAAGTGAGAAGCAGGAAAACAGACCTATGGATCTGTCATAGAATTTCACAAAGTGAAAACAGCAGATGGGAGACCATAAAGAGCAAAAAGAAAAAAGAAAATTTTTGCTACACAAGAGTAGTTTTAGGGGCTTTTGTCAAAAATAGTTTGCTAATTACGATGGAAGAACTGTGAGAAAAGACATAAATTGCCTAGATTCTTGTTTAAGTTTTGATTTCTTCAGGTAGTAGGATATTTCTATAGATTTTTTCCACAGAAGAAAAGCTAACAAATCTCTAGTCTTTTCCTTTTTCATTCAAGTTTTTTTTTACTTTTTCTTTGAACATATTTGAATGATTGCTTTCTTTTATATTACCACCCAATTTGTGTACTACTTCATATTAAATACAGTCCAATAATATATTTTCTTTCTCCTTATTGTTTATTTTCATATGCGTTTTTAGAAATGTTTCCTGATTGTTCTCTCCCCATGTTGCCATAAAACCTTTGGATTCATTAACTAAACAGTAAAAATACAAAGAATCACCTTTCCTTCAACTTGATTGTTCAGAATCCAACACAATGAGGACTACAAGACTAGACAAATGAGAATTTCCTTTGCTGTATTGCTATAGAATGAGGTGGAAAAATTCCTATTAAAAGTTTCCTGTTGGGTGGTGTGGTGGTGGCTCAGTGGCAGAATTCTTGCCTGCTGTGCCAGAGACCTGGGTTTGAGTCCTGGAGCCTGTCCATGCAAAAGAAAAAAAGCTCCCTGTTTACACGGAGCTCTTCTGTCTCATTAGATTGACCCACATGACCTTTAATGAAGTTGGCCCTCATCTGATGGTCTCCTCTTCTGGGACCCTTAGAAAAGAGCAGCCAGGGATCACAGAACACCAGGACCCTCCCGCCGTCATGGCGTGAAGCGTTTCTGAGCTCCCAGGTTCCTCACAGCCGCCTTCACGTCCTTGTTCCTCAGGCTGTAGATGATGGGATTGAGCATGGGGGTCAGCACCCCATAGAAGAGCGAGATGAGCTTGTCTGACAGGTCCTGTTTGTCTGCCCCTAATGGGTCCTTCGACTTGGGCTTCCCATACATGAAGAATAAGGTCCCGTAGAAGACAATCACCACAGTGAGGTGGGCAGAGCAGGTGGAGAAGGCCTTTCTCCTGCCCTCAGCTGAAGGGATCCTCAGGATGGTGGTGATGATGAAGACATATGAGACAGTGATGAAGAGAACTGGGACTGCCAGAAATATCACATTTGTCACCCTCATGCTGATCACATTGGTGGAGATGTCAGCACAGGCCATTTTGAGGATAGCCAGGATCTCACAGGTGAAGTGGTTGATGACATTGTCCCCGCAGAAGTGAAGCCTCATTGCCAAGAATGTTTGAGCTATGGAGGCAGCACTTCCAGTACCCAGGAGCCAGCTGCCATGGGCACGTAGGCAGCCTTGCTCATGACCACAGGGTATCTAAGGAGGTTGCAGATGGCCATGTAGTGATCAAACGCCATCATGCTCAGGAGCACACACTCTGTGGCTCCCATGCCCAAAGAGAGGAACATTTGCATAGCACAGGCTGAGAAGGGGATGGTTTTCCTGGGAGTCAGGAAGTTGTCAAGAATGAGGGAGACTGAGGAGGTTGTGAATCAGATGTCCAGGAAGGAGAGGTTCCCCAGGAAGAAGTACATGGGTGTGTGCAGGTGGGAGTCAAGGATGGTGACCAGGATGAGGACCCCGTTGTCCAGCAGGAACACCAGGTACATCAACAGAATGAGCACAAAGAATGTTTTCTCCAACCTTGTGTAGTCTGACAGCCTCAGCAAGATAAACTCTGCCACAGAGGAAGTCTTATTGGAATTTTCCATGCTAAGTCTCTTCTGCCAACTGAAGAAAATACTCAGAGGTCCAAACTCAACATTTTTTGCCTCACTTAGGGCCAGGGTATATGGTCTGGAGTTCCAATTTGGCTGCCAGATTGAAAAACAGGGTCTATACGTCCACGGAGTCTATTTCATTACACAAAAAAGAGCAATAAAATCAGAAATTACTCGGGGCTACAGGAAGCCAAATTTATGAAACTTAAAGAGTGATGTGTCTGTTGATTTAATGCATTTGATCAGAGACAAGACGTTTACACATTCATTCTTGTGGTGCTAGATCCTATACAGCAATTCATCTCAACTTCGATCAGATAAGTGACTTTACTCCATGTTCTCCTTACTTCGTGCCAAGAACTAGTGAAATGATTAGCTGTGAACCCTCACTGTTTTAGTTTGTAAACTTCCAGAATGCAACATAGCAGAAATGGAATGCTTTTAAAAAGGAAATTTAATAAGTTGTAAGTTTACAGTCTTGAGCCTATGAAAATGTCCAAACTAGAGCACTCGGGAAAAGATACCTTAATTCAAGAAAGGCTGATGGGTCTGGAACACCTCTGTCAGCTGGGAAGTCACTTGGCTGATATGTCCTGGTCCCTTGCTCCTGGGCTCCTGTTCTAGTTTGCTAGCTGCCGGAATGCAACACACCAGAGACAGACTGGCTTTTAATAAAAGGGGATTTATTTTGTTAGTTCTTCAAGGAAAGGCAGCTAACTTTCAATTGAGGTTCTTTCTTATGTGGGAAGCCACAGGATGGTCTCTGCCGGCCTTCTCTCCAGGCCTCTGGATTCCAACAACTTTCCCCGGGGTGATTTCTTTCTCCATCTCCAAAGGCCTGGGCTGAGCTGCAAATGCTGAGATGAGGTAGGCTGAGCTGCTTGGGCTGTGCCATGTTGAGCTCTCTCATTTAAGCACCAGCCAATTAAGTCAAACATTATTCATTGCAGCAGGCACGCCTCCCTACCGACTGCAGATGTAATGAGCAACAGATGAGGTTCACATACCATTGGCTTATGTCCACAGCAATAGATCTAGGTGCCTTCACCTGACCAAGTTGACAACTGAATCTAACTACCACTGCTCCTCTGTTCCTGTGGGGGTTCCTCACTTTCATCTCTTTCTTCCCTTGGCTGTCTCCAGGTTCTGGCTTGCTTAACATTTCATAAGAAGGCACACGGAAACATCTTCTGGGCAACAAGCATCTCCAAACAGCCATATCTCTTTTCTCTGAAGCAACCATTCTCCAAGCATGTACATCTGCTCTCTCTGTCGACTCTCATTTCTGAGGTTTCTCAAAAATGTTTCCCCTTTTAAAAATTCTAGTAAACGAATCTAGACCACCTGGGATGGGAGTCACATCTCCAACTAATCAAAAGGTTGCACCCACAATTGGGTGCTTCACATCTCTGTGGAGAAAATCTAATTGAATCAGGATTAAAAGAAATGGTTGCACACCTAGGGTGATATATAAGATTCTACAAAGGTTCCTTGTACTAGGGTAACTTCCCAGATAATTACAACCTCCAGATGGGTCCCTGGACCAGATAAGTCCTGAAACGTAGAGGGGCCAGCCTCTCCAGAACATCAGCTAGTTCCATCTCTCTACTCTATATTATTGACAGCCTCTTCCAACATGAAAAAGTTATGATGGCCATAACCCAAATACCCCTACAGAGTGGGACAAAAATATCAAAGGTAATAGTAGAGTTATACAGAGAGGGTAGGGTTTAACAAATGAGTATGATTGCTATATCTTTATATTGATATTTCTTTTAGTCTACAGTGTCTTGGAGTAGCTAGAAGTAAAAACCTAAAATTGCAGAATTGTAACCCATACCAAACTCTGAAATCTGTTTTACAGCTAATTGTTGCTTTGAAATTTATTGCTTTTTTGTACATATACTATTTTTTACAAACAAGAAAAAAAAAGTCAATTGTGATGATAAAAAAATATTTATTCCTTCTAGCCTCCGATGTTCTGGAGCAGCTGGAAGGAAAAAATGATGGCATGGTAGCCTGTGACAAACTCTAGGATCTGTCCTGTGAATATTTGTTGAAGAGTGCTTTGAAGACTGCTGCTTTTTTCTTTCTTTGCTTTGTATATATGTTATATTATACAAAAAAGAAAGTTCAACAAAAAAGTCAGAGAAATATAAATAAAAAAAAAGAAAGAAAGAAAAGAACGGCTGCCCCCCCACAAAACTGAATCAGTATTAAAACATAATTTTTCTGGGGTACGTAATACTTTCAAACCAGTACACTTACCTTTTAACTATTTCTTGTTTCCAGATAATTTTCACAGGAAATATACCCCTGTTGTTCCTAAGGTCTCCTTCCTCATGGGAGACTCCAGCCCCACGCGTATACCATGCATCCATCCACCCATTCATCTATTTGAACATCCATCCACCAAAACACCTGTTGGTCATCCAGTTTGTGGGTTTAACAATTCCCATGCAGGCAAAGGATGACTCACGGTTCAGACTGAGGAGGGGCCCACAGCTGGCAGAAAGGGGAAGCAGCATGTTCCAAAGCAGGCCAGAGCTCAGAAAGGGCACTCTGGGTATTGGTGGGAATAGATATCACAGAAGGTTTCCTTTGCAATATAGAATCCAGCTGGGCCTTTAAGGGCAAGAAGTGTTTTGACATATAGAGATGCAAGAAAGATCAGGGGAGGTTTCCAAGATAATTTCATCATCTGGAAATTCTGATGCTGCCCTTAATAGTTTAAATTATGATGCCCCACCAGGAAGATATGCAGGTGGGCTGGCCCCAGAAACCTGCAGGGATCCTGGGTTCTAGAAATCTAGTTCTCTAGGTAATTAAAGCAGTGCTTTTTTTTCTTACTGGGTGACCTTAGTTCTGGGTGAGTGTCCACTCTGGAATCAGTGGACAGTAACAGTCCTTGAGCCTTTTGATTCACTTCTAGGTATGTCCCCCAGACTTAGACCCTGTCACTGATTATGTTCAGCAAACAATGTAGTCTAACCCTGTCTTTCATTCTAGATATTCTTCTGCACAACTCTGATGCATAGCCTTTCAGTTTCAGCTTGATGTTTTCCAGTGATGAAGGGTTCATTACATTCCCAAACAGCCTACTCCATATTTATTTGTAGAACCATGGAATATGAAAATTCTTCTGAGTGAAGCATGCAGCCTTCTGATTTTATATCATTCACATGATGATTGAGTTTGTGGAAAGGTGAGCCCAGAGATAGGAGCTGTATTCTGATTGAACTTCAAACCTTTGGTGTAAAACTCAGTACCTCCTTTTCCCTTTCAGAGCCTCAGGTTACCCTAGTCTGTGCTGTGATTGTAAGAGGTTAATGATATTCAAACCCTTTAAGAAAGAGAATTATATTTTTTCTTAAATTCAGAACCTCTAAATATAAATCAGAGATGCTTTTGCTGAAGTGGGGAAGGAAAGCCCAGAAAGTATGTTGCTCAAACGTTGAGCCCCTATGAGGTCAGGACACAGTGATGCACAAGTCCATTTACACTGCAGCTAATACAAATGGTACTCTCTGGAGAATAACTCCAGGACTTTAGCCATCTCCATGGCCATGATGTGAATGGTGACCCTGGAGTTATGCAATAAGAATCTCCAAAACCATGGGATCTATATCATTTCCGGAGTGTCTCTTTAGTTTGGTGAGTCCATGACCTGAGATTAAAAGCTTCAGAGCTTTTAGATGTTTCTATTCCAGGAAGAATGGGTCCTTGCACAGCCCTCAATCTCAGCAGTACTACTGAAATTGCTTCATCCTCCCCCTTCTCAAGCCCCAATCCCTTTGAACAATCAAGTGAGAAGCTGGGAATGTTACTTGGCTAAAACAAAAAGTTTAAGGATTACTCTAATAAGAACCTCACTTACCTTTTTCAAGCACCTACTGAGAAAGGGCCCCTACATCTTGGGCCAGAAACAGCAACACTACTCTGAAAAACCCAGGCTGAGTTGTCCATCTCTGATTTAAAGGAGTGAAAACCAGTTCTTCCCACTTTCCATTCTGTGTTTCAGAATGGAATTGTATAAATTCAGGAAACTTTTTATACTTCTGGGATGATTTCCCCAAGATTAATTATGCTGAAAGCACTCCAGGAGTTGCTTTCGTCCTTCCTCTATTTCTGCTGCAACTTTCTGCTCTTAGGCCACTCAAAGACATCAGGAGAAGCATTTCCATTTCCTTCTTGAGTTTCTACAAACTTCACAATGCTTAAAATCTTGAAGAGCAGCTGGGGAGATAAGAATCACGTGGGAACATTTTCTACCTGTGGCATTAGAGAATCAGTAGTTGTGAGCAAAATTTTTCTAAACCTAAAACGCAGGGACATATCTGTGGGCAGTTTGGGGTGTTTCTACTTTCAAGGAAGAGGCAGCCTCTGGCCAGACCTTGAACGATGGGGAGAATTAACATATGAAGAGATAGGCAAGGGATGGGAGAAAGGAGAAGCTCTTTTTTGGGGAGAGAGCTTGGTACAACTCTTGGGCCTGAGTATTTTGCTGGTAAGAATTTGTAATGTACCCCAGAAAAGCCAGTGCTCTTTTAATCCTGTCTCGTGGGGACAGACCTATTGTTGGGTGGGATCTTTTGATTAGGTTGTTTCCATGGGGATGTGACCCTGCTCATTCAAGGTTGGTCTCAATCCACTTGCTGGGGTCCTTTAAGCGAGAGACATTGTTGGAGAGAACTCAGAGCCAAGAGGAGTTAAGAGAGAAAGAAAACACCCACAGAGACATTTTTGAGAGAAGGACTGACAGGTGTTACCCTGTGCCTTCCCATGTGACAAAGGAACTCCGGATGCCAGCCACCTTTCCTCCAAGGTGTACTCTTCTTGGTATCTAAATTTGGACATTTTCATGGCCTTAGAATTGTAGCTTGTTACTTAATAAATCCCCTTCGTAAAAGCCAATACATTTTCTGGTATATTGCATTTCAGCAACTTTAGCAAACCAAAACAAGTATTTCTTCCACGACTTTTTTTTCTTTCTTTTCTTTTTTTTTTTTTTTTTTAATTTTTTTATTACTCAAAAAAAAAGAAAAGAAATTAACACGACATTTAGAAATCATTCCATTCTACAAATGCACTCAGTAATTCTTAGTATCATCACATAGATGTATGATCATCATTTCTTAGTATATTTGCATCGATTTAGGAAAAGAACTAGCAAAACAGCAGAAAAAGATATAGAATGTTAATATAGAGAAGAGAATTAAAATAATAATACTAATAATATATATATATATAAAAAGGAAAAAGAAAAAAACAAAACAAACGATACAAACACACAAACAAACAAACAAAAACCATATTTCAGGTGCAGCTTCATTCAGTGTTCCAACATAGTTACATTACACTTAGGTATTATTGTGCTGTCCATTTTTGAGTTTTTGTATCTAGTCCTGTTGCACAGTCTGTATCCCTTCAGCTCCAATTACCCATTATCTTACCCTGTTTCTAACTCCTGCTGGTCTCTGTTACCAATGATATATTCCAAGCTGATTCTCGAATGTCGGTTCACATCAGTGGGACCTTACAGTATTTGTCCTTTAGTTTTGGGCTAGACTCACTCAGTATAATGTTCTCTAGGTCCATCCATGTTATTACATGCATCATAAGTTTAGTCTGTCTTAAAGCTGCATAATATTCCATCGTAGGTATACGCCACGGAATTTGTTTAGCCACTCGTCTGTTGATGAACATTTTGGCTGTTTCCATCTCTTTGCAATTGTAGATAATGCTGCTATAAACACTGGTGTGCAAATGTCCGTCTGTGTCTTTGCCCTTAAGTCCCTTGAGTAGATACCTAGCAGTGGTATTGCTGGGTCGTAATCCATTCTGCCATTCTATGTCTTTTGATTGGGAAATTCAGTCCATTAACTTTTAGTATTATTACTGTTTGGATAATATTTTCCTCTACCATTTTGGCTTTTGTATTATATATATCATATCTGATTTTCCTTCTTTCTACACTTTACTCCATACCTCTCTCTTCTGTCTTTTTGTATCTGACTCTAGTGCTCCCTTTAGTATTTCTTGCAGAGCTGGTCTCTTGGTCACAAATTCTCTCAGTGACTTTTTGTCTATAAATGTTTTAATTTCTCCTTCATTTTTGAAGGACAATTTTGCTGGATATAGGAGTCTTGGTTGGCAGTTTTTCTCTTTTAGTAATTTAAATATATCATCCCACTGTCTTCTAGCTTCCATGGTTTCTGCTGAGAAATCTACACATAGTCTTATTGGGTTTCCCTTGTATGTGACAGATTGTTTTTCTCTTGCTGCTTTCAAGATCCTCTCTTTCTCTTTGACCTCTGACATTCTAACTAGTAAGTGTCTTGGAGAACGCCTATTTGGGTCTAATCTCTTTGGGGTGCGCTGCACTTCTTGGATCTGCAAATTTAGGTCTTTCATAAGAGTTGGGAAATTTTCAGTGATAATTTCTTCCATTAGTTTTTCTCCTCCTTTTCCCTTCTCTTCTCCTTCTGGGACACCCACAACACGTATATTTGTGCGCTTCATATTGTCATTCAGTTCCCTGATCCCCTGCTCAAGTTTTTCCATTCTTTTCCCTATAGTTTCTGTTTCTTTTTGGAATTCAGATGTTCCATCCTCCAGTTCACTAATTGTAGCTTCTGTCTCTTCAGATCTACCATTGTAGGTATCCATTGTTTTTTCCATTTTTTCTTCTTTGTCCTTCACTCCCATAAGTTCTGTGATTTGTTTTTTCAGATTTTCTATTTCTTCTTTTTGTTCAGCCCATGTCTTCTTCATGTCCTCCCTCAATTTATTGATTTGGTTTTTGAAGAGTTTTTCCATTTCTGTTCGTATATTCAGCATTAGTTGTCTCAGCTCCTGTATCTCATTTGAACTATTGGTTTGTTCCTTTGACTGGGCCATATCTTCAATTTTCCGAGCGTCATCCATTATTTTCTGCTGGTGTCTGGGCATTTGATCAGATTTCCCTGGGTGTGGGACCCAGCTGTTTGAAAGGTTTTTCTGTGAAATCTCTGGGCTCTGTTTTTCTTTTCCTGCCCAGTAGGTGGCGCTCGTGGCGCTCGTCTGTCTGCACGGCAGTCGGCCCGGGAAACCGCGCGTGGAGGCGGGGGTCGCTGGCCGCTGCGGCTTGGGAGAGTGCCGGTCCTAATTACCCAGCTGGCCCGAAACGCCAAGCGTGACAGGAGGGCCCCGCTATCCAACGTTCCCAGTCAGACCGGGGAGCCACGTGCGTGGAGGGGACCCCAGTCGCCAGCCGCCCCGGCCGGGAAAACGCGCGCCCCTCGGGTATCTCACCGCAGCAGATTCTCCCTGCCCGTTCAGCTGTTCCAGAATGGGGTACGCTGTCTTTTTGGTCTCTGTCGTGACTCCGGGAGCTGTTTCGTTTCTGTTTCTTTAGTTGCTTTTCTGGAGGAGGAACTAAGACCCGCGCGTCTTACTAAGCCGCCATCTTCTCCGGAAGTCTCTTTATTTTCTTGACAAGCATTATGGAACAGGTGGTATGGCATAAAGTCCAGAGATGTTCTATGTTGGTGGAATCTGGAGTGTGGTAGGCAGCCTCTGTGATGGCCTCCAGTGACTCTTTCCTCCTGAAAATGAGGACCAAAAATCCCTCCTGGTATTCATGGCCTTGTGTGTTTCCCTCTTGAGTTTCTGCTAATCCAAAGAACATCCTCTCTTGACTTTTCTGAAGCAAGTTACCAAGTTGTAAAAGTTGCCACAAGAAACTTACGGAAGTTTCTGGCCAGCAGATGGAAAAACTGAGATCTCCAGTTCAACGATCCTCAGGGCACTGAATCTTGGCAACAGCCATATAAATGAGCTTGGAAATAAATCTGTCCCTAGTTAAACTTTCAGATGAGATCTCAGCCCTAGCCAATATCTTGATTGTAGCCTCTTAGAGACCCTGAAATAGATGACCCAGCTAAGCTGTGCTGAGATTCTTGGCCCACAGATATTGTGAGATAAAAAATGTATGCTGTTACTAAGTTTTAGAGTAATTTGTTGTTCAGCAATAGATAATCAATGCATGGCTATGAGCTATAAGGAAAAAGCCGAGTAAAGGAAGGGATAGCATATCCAGAATAAATGGTCCAGTGAAGAGGAGCCCTCTACTTCCCTCAAAGCCTTCCCTATTGAGGACAATGGTGGTCAAAAAGTTTTTCCTCATTCTGGACTGAAGACTGCTTGACTCTCTGTAGCTCCACCCTAACTTAGCCTTTGGGGGACATGCAGGACGCAGTTGCTTCTTCTTTTATATATCAATCCTTCAGATGTGAACCCTGAAGTATGCGTAACATTCCCACTACTGCCTGCTCTTAAAAACAAATTCCCATCAATGGGTTAGAGATCACCCTTGGATTGGCAAAAGGTCACCTCCCTGTCAATGCCTCCCCACAACATCCTCCTGCCTCTGAACTTTAAAAGTTTTGTCTCCTGAGATGTCTAGTTTTGTTCTTAACTCTGGAGACTAACATGTTTTAATGATCTTCTCTGTGTCTATCCATGTGCATAGCTCTAACTATACATCCATGAACATGTTGTATGTCTGGCTGTGTGTGGCCATGTAGGTGGCTGTGATACTCTTTTTTTCTTCAACATCTAGTGGTAATATCCACTCCAAAAATCAAATGCCAATAGGATTCTTGGGAAATCGTGAACTCAAACTTTGATGTTTCAATTCCCTTTGATTAGTCAAACTGGGATTTCTGAATCCACCCACATTCTAATATTTCCCTTCTGGATGAGAACTCAATGGTGATATATTTTATGAATAGTTCTTTAAAATATTTCCTTATTTTTTATAGAAAGCTTACTCTTCTTATACAATTTATTATTAGTAGTAGTTTTGCATGGGCAGGCTCTGGGAATTGAACCTGGGTCTTCAGCGTGGCAGGTGAGAATTCTTGCCACTGAGCCACCATTGCACCACCCTATACAATTTATTTTTAAGAAACTCTATTCTAAAATAAAACACAAATAAAGAGAACCATTTGAATCAAATGTATGACTTAATGAATTATTATAAAGCAAACGTACTGTGGTCAGAGAACACACTATGTACGGTTTCAATCTTTTGAAATGTATTGAGACTTGATTTATGGTCCAGCATAAGAATGTTATTGATTGATTAATTACATTTTAAAAAGTATTTTTTATTTTAAAATTGTTTTCTTATATTGATTGCATTATATCTTTAATATAGTTCATATTTTTCTGTTTCTTGTTATGTCAAATGAATTTTGGATTATGTCCTGACATCTATAATGACACATTGTAGTGATTCTGTATTCTGTTATATTTCCTTGAAGAATATTGATTTTGGGGGGTTTGTTTTAGCAAGAAGTTAACTTGGCTGAACTTAATCTCAAAATTCTGACTGCCCACTGTGGGCTGAAATTCTTAACCATTATTTTAGCCTTAAATGAGATGCTTAGAGTCTGCCCCATGCATGCATAGTTAAGTAGTCATCCAGATATTTGGTCAGAGTTTATGTGCAGGATTTGAAGTTATTCCTCCCTGGTTCCCATCCTTTCTGACATTCTCCCCAGGTCCCCTCTCCTACTGTCAGAAGTAGAGGCTGACAAAATTCTCTCTTTTGATTTCTCAGCCAGTATGACTGCTGTTTCTATTTGACTTTAGCTAACAATGAGGTACCAACTAAAATTTATTCCAGATGAAAAACCATAAAAATAACTAACTCACCAAGTGTTTTTCCCTTCCATTTCTTGACTTCCCACTTCTGCTTTCTATTAGTCACTCTCTAGTAACTTCATTTAGCTGTTTTAAAAAATATATAGTTTATCTGGCATTTTTTATTGTTATCTGTGATACAGGTGGGCCAATGCAAGTTACTCTACTGTATCTGGAAGCAGAACTTATACTCCTACTTTCAATTTCTGCCATTTTGAAATATTTTGGTAAACTTTTTTTATTGTGAAATATAACACACATATAAAAAAGCAATAAATTTCCAAGTACATTTTAATAAGAAGTTATAGAACAGATTTTAAAGTTTGGTATGGGTTACAGTTCCATGATTTTTCATTTTTTCTTCTAGCTGCTCAAGACACTGGAGGTTGTCATGGTCAGGTTCATGTATCAACTTGGCCAGGTGGTGGTGCCTGGTGGTCTAGATAGGCACGTACTGGCCTGTCTGTTGCTATGAGGACATTTCATGGACTTAATTACGATCATGTTGGCTGCATCCATAGCTGATTGCATTTGTATTTGGGCTATTCTCATTCTAACTTTTTCACGTTGGAAGGGTCTGTTGATAATATGGGACAAGGGGTTGGAATATTTTGGTAAACTTTTTAATTGTCTCAAAATTATTGCTCAAAGAAAGCTATTTAATTTAATCAAGCAAACAATAAACAACTGAATCAACCCCAGGTCAGACTTCTCCTACCAGCATATCCTGCCTGGGTACTTGCTATTCAAAATATAGTCCAAGGGGATGTGCAAGGGTAGTTGAGTGGTAGAATTCTCGCTTGCCATGTGAGAGACCATGCACTTCCCAAAACAAACAACCAAATAAAGAAAGAAAGAAAAAACAAACAAACAAATATTCAGCAAGTGGTGTTGCAGTAATGGGATACGCACATGGAAAAAGAATAAAATGTGACCCCCACCATACAGCATACAAATATATATAGTGTAAGCAGTGGAATCACCTAAAAACCTGTTAAAAATGTGGAATCTTCCATCCTACTCCAGATATACTGATCCACAGTCTTCATTTTAACAAAATCTTAAAGTTTTGAGAAACATTTCCCTCAATTATATTCTGGAGTAACACAGAGCAAGCATTAGACACATCAGAATCTCTATTTGGTGATGCTCTTCATTGTTTGAAATCTACAACACCATGATCTTCTTGGATCATCTCAGATGGCCTTGTTTGCTCCTTAATTGTGAGCACTATTACAGTGCTTCCCACAACCCTATGTGTTGTGTTGTACCCTCAGCTAGATGCTTGTGTTGTATCAGCCTTGCATTGTACCCTTAGCTAGGTGTTGGACTCCTGCATTATTCTGAAACATGATTGTTCTAGTTTGCCAGCTGCCAGAATGTGATATACCAGAAATGTAATGGCTTTTTAAAGGGGGAATTTTTTAAGTTGCAAGTTTACAGTTCTAAGACTATGAAAATTTCCAAATTAAAGCAAGGATGTAGAAATGTCCAAAGGTATCCAGGGAAAGATACCTTGGTTCAAGAAGGCCAATGATGTTCAGGGTTTCTCTCTCAATTGGAAATGCACGTGGTGAACATGGCGACATCTGCTAACTTTCTCTACAGCCTTTTGTTTCTTGAAGCTCCCATGGGGGTGTTTCCTTTTTCATCTCCAAAGGTTTCTGGGTACATGGGCTTTCATGGCTCTTAAAATTTTTCCAAAATGTTTCCCTCTTAAAAGGCTCTGATAAGCAACCCCACCTTGAATAGGTGGAGACACAACTCCATGGAAACCATCTAATCAAAATTTACTACACACAATTGGGTGGGCCGCATCTCCATGGATAATCGAAATGTTCCCACCCAGCAATATTGAAAGAGGATTAAAGGACATGGCTTTTCTGGGGTCCACCACAGATTGAAACCAGCCTAGTAACATTCATACCTAGCCCACTACCTCCAACAATTCACAAGGTCTTCCTTCCCATGCAAGACCACAGTCATCTTCTCTTGTGATGTGCTGTCTTCTCTCTCCCTCCCTTGCTGTGTTATGCTGGTGCTGGACTCACTTCTCGACTAAAATGGTGGCTTTCTTGACAGCCACACAATCCAAGTCTTAATTTTTGTGATATGATCCTATTGGTAGAAATGTAACAGTCATAGATTAGGCTTCCTAGGGAACAGAATCTAAGGCAGAGATTTGTATATGGGTCACTTGTTGTGAAATGTTCTCAGGAACAACATCTATAAGGGGTTGAAGGAATCAAAGTAGGGTAGAGATAGATGTTGAACTGTAATGTAATTGCAACACAGACCCCAGTGATTCTATAGGGCACTCTGGAGTTAGGATGGCCTTTCAGACTTGCCTCAAATTTGGGTAGGGAGGAGGAGCCCTTATCTTCTATGGTGGTTTGGAGCTATGTAAGTCTTAAACTTAATCCATTCTTGTGAGTGTGCAATAGGATTTTTTAATGAGATTGCTTTAGTTAAGATGTGGCCCAGCTGAATCAGGATGGTTCTTAATCCCAATAATGGAAACGTCATAAAAAGAGAAAGCCAAATGGAGCAGTTAGAAGCTGAATGTCAGTGGAGCCCAGAAGAGGCTGCCATGTTTATTGCCATGTGACA